>NC_086446.1:568949519-569607019 GCF_028390025.1 Pseudophryne corroboree | reverse complement strand
GGCCCGGATGGGGAAGAGTCCGGAGGTGCTGCGGGTGGGGGAGGGGCAGAGGAGTGGGGGATGCAGATTGGGGAGGGGTCCGGAGGCACTGCAGGTGGGGGAGGGGCAGGGGTGCCATGGGTGGGAGAGGGGCAGGTGTGGGGATGTTGTGGATGGGTGAAGGGTTCCGGAGGTGCTGTGGGATGGGAAGGGGCGGGAGTGCCGGGGGTGGGGTAGGGGTCCGCAGGCGCCATGGGTAGGGGAGGGGCAGGTACGGGTGGTGCGGCGCATAGGGAAGGAGGTCCGGAGGTGCTGCTGGTGGTGGAGGGGCAGGTGCGGTGGTGCCATTGGTGGGGGAGGGGTTGGTGAGTGGGGGACCACGGATGGAGGAGGGTGTCTGCAGATGCTGCGGGTGGAGGGGGGCAGGTGTGGGGGGAGACATATAAAGGGGGTGGATGGTGGAGGGGGCCTGGAGGTGCTGTGGGTGGTGAAGGGGCAGAGGAGTGGGAGCCGCGGGTGGTGTAGGGGGTCTGGAGGCACAGCGTGTGGGGGAGGGGTGGAGGGGAAGTGCGGAGGTGTGGTGCATTGGGGAGAGGTCTGGAGGCACTGCGGGTACTGTACCTGCCAAAAAGGTAGTTGGAGGGTATGCAGTAACAGGGCCAGGACAGGGGTGACAGGGCAAGAACAGGGTTGACTGGGCCAGGACAGGGGTGACAGGGTCAGAAAAGGGGTGACGGGGCCAGGACAGGGGCGACGGGGCCAGGACAGAAATGACAGGGACAGGATAGGGGTGACAGGCCAGGGTAGGGGTGGCAGGAACAGGACAGGGGTGACAGGGCCAGTATAGGGTTGACAGGGCAAGCACAGGGGTAACAGGGCCTGGATAGGGGTAACAGGGCCAGCATAAGGGTAACAGGGCCAGCATAAGGGTGACAGGGCCAGCATAAGGGTGAAAGGGCCAGGATAAGGGTGAAAGGGCCAGGATAAGGGTGACAGGGCCATGATAAGGATGACAGGGCCAGGATAAGGGTGAAAGGGCCAGAATAAGGGTGGCAGGGCAAGGCCAGGGGTGACAGGGACATGACAGAACACAGGGCACGGGAGAGATTGGTATTAGGGACAAAACAGTGGTGACAGACAGATGTGTCTTACCGGAGTCACTGCTGCTGGCTGCTGCTGTTCCACTCCAACCTGTTGGGATCTGCTGCTGGTGGAGACTTGGCATGGCTGACTCTCTTAGGCTGGAGTCCTGCTTCCTCTGCCCGTCCGCATCCCTCCCCCCCTCCTCAGTCACACACCGCAGACCTCGCGCAGCTGCCGGGCACTGTGGTAAGGGGAGACTGGGAGTGACTGGTTAGCCCCCAGGAGATGCTGCGGCTGGAGTGAGGAGCCTGCAAGCAGCTCGGACTTCTGCAGCGTTACCCGCCGGCTAAAGTATGTGAAGGAGCTGGGCGCACCTCACTGTGGGTGGCAGCGCTGCAGCTAGCGGTGGGGTTGCCGGGGCTGGAGATAACAGAGGCAGTACGGAACCTGCACAGCGGCAGGTGCCCCACAAAACTGCAGCTAAGAAGCGTGGAGTGTGCCAGAAAGTGACGCTCCTCCGCGCCAGAGAGGGGGGGGGGATCAAGCACACAGTGAGCCGGTGCCCGTCTGTCTGTACGGCATACCCCCTCACACACCCCCATACCTCCCAAATGTCCCGATTTTCGTGGGACAGTCCCATTTTTTGGGGTCTGTCCCGCTGTCCCACCCGCGGGTCGCAGTGTCCCGCAGTAACGGGGGGGTCAGTTGGAAAGCTCCTGTACTCGCTGTTCTGCTTAGCAGAGCAGCGGTGAATAGTGGAGACAGAGGGAGAGGGGGCATCAGGGATTATGGATTAAGGGGGGGTTCCAGCAGCAGAGCCGGATTAAGGGGGTGGGGCAGGGGGTACGTACCGTTGGCCCCACAGTTTTAGGGGGCCCCCCGGCTCGAGTAGCTCTGTCCCAGCTCAGAAGCGCCCCCCCCCCCCGTCCTGCCAGCAACAACGGCAGCATTGTGCTACTGTCAGCACACGCTGCTGTGTGTTGGCAGGTCTGTGGTGTTGCAGGGAGGCAGCAGTCTCCCTGCTTTCTTCTGCCTGTGCGGGTGTGTAGGTGGGAGCGACCACCTCCTCTGGATTTACCCCTAGCTGAGGGGCCAAAATTCCATAAAAAAAAAAAAACCCGGAATTTGCGTAAGGGGGCGTGGTCTTGCGTCCCGCGATTAGGCCACGCCCCCAACTCACAGCAGGCACAGCAATGAGATAGGGCTCCCTTGTCTCAAGTGCCCTGGCCCCCCCGGACTCATAATCAGCCCCTGGGGGCATGCCAGCAGCTCACAGAGCACTGGGCATGCCCCCTCATTGACAAAAACGGGGCCCTCCCGTGAAGCCACGCCCCCTTTTCGCCGAGTGTGTGTCCCTCCTTCTGTCTGAAGAAAGCTCCTGCAGAAAGCTGGGAGGTATGCACCCCTGCCTGTGCCATGCCCATACTATCTGCTTCTGCTCCTAGTCTCCTGTAGATTTGGCCAGATCTGTGACTCATTTGACTAACTCCGCCCACTGTTGTGACTCCGCCCAGCGTTAGCAAATGAATCACAAAGTCACAGATCTGGGCTATTATATAGGAGATATATATATGTAGATATGTGTGTATATATATATATATACACAGACACACTAGTTTTTCAGACCCAGCATATACTGGGTCACCTCAGTCCCCACCCCCGTGATTGGCTCCACCCAGTTCTGGAAACCCCCCCATGCAAATCCTGCGTTTGCCACTGCAACCCTACCTTGTGCTCCTTCTGCTCCACAACAGGTGATGAAGTCCACTCCCTCATCTTGTTCTCTCCCCCCTCCACCTGGCCTCTAGACCCCTTTCCTTCTAGCCTCCCAGAATCTCTGCCACTGTCTGCCCTTACCCACCTCTTCAACTAATCTCTCACCTCCGTCATCTTTCCCTTGATGTTCAAACTTGCTCTTGTCACACCTATTCTAAAAAGCCCAACCTCGACACATCCTTACCTGCTAGCTACTGTCCCATTTCTCTTCTCCCTTTCACCTCCAAACTGCTTAAGCAGCTTGTCTACAACCATCTCACAGCTACCTTTCTGAAAGGCCCATCCTTGATCCTCTCCAATCTGGCTTTCCCCCACTTCACTGAAACAGCCCTGGGCAAGGTCACCAATGACCTGCGTTTGGACACATCCAGGAGCCAATTCTATCTGCTCATCCTCCTGGACCTCTTTGTGGCCTTTAATACCGTGGATCATCCTTTCATTCTAAGCATCCTTCAGATCAATGGCCTCTCTAACACCATCCATGCTTGGTTCACTTCCTACAGTACCTTGACATCCACTTCTTCTCTGTCTTCACTTCTCTGTTTCTGACTCCAATTACAGCCTTTACCTACAGTACTCAGTGGTCATTTAGCCCAGAATTCCTCTCGCTCATAGCCATTCATCTCTTCTAGCGTCTCTACTCCTGCTATACACACACGGGTTAATTTATATCAGAGGCCAATTAGCCTACCTGTATACTTTTGGATTGTGGAAGGAGTCGGAGAAAACCCACGCATTGCATGCTCAGGGAGAATATACATACTCTATTCTAAATGTAAATATGTATGTATGTATGTATGTATGTGTGTATATGTATATATATATATATATATATATATATATATATATATAATACATCCAACAATGCCAGTCATAGGTTCCTAACAAGGAATGTGTAGTGCCATCCAAGTAAGCTGCCTTAGAATAGATTCCTAAAGCATATACAACAGGGTACTTATGGGGTGGTCAACCAATAATGCTTTTTGGACGGGGCTTAATGGACAGGGTCGCATTACAGAGTCTGTCCAAAAAGCATTATTGGTTGACTACCCCATTAGTCCCGGTTGTATATGTTACCTAAAATACATAAGTCTCTTACGTGCCCTCCAGGCAACCCATACATGTTCTGTTTTCTTTTCCCTTATTTTTGAGTAGATCTCTATTCATGCTGTTTGTCTTTTGTAACATCTATTGTTATCATGCCATGTTTTCTAAGTCTCTCTTTTGAGCACTGGCTAGATCTGATGTTACCATGACTACTGGCTCCTGTGTCTCCAGCAGTGTGATCCAGCTGAGATTGTTTACTCCTGTTCCAATGACAATTTAGCTTTGTGCCTTTTGCTGGATATTAATGCATAGTTTGATAATAATCTGCATTTTTACATTTTGTTTATACTTTGTATCCATATGCATGCAATTGTTTTTAATACGTTATCTGTCTGTGTTATCTCTATATGTTTGTTATTTGTATTATACGCTGCTGCAGGACTTAACGTTTCCACTGTTTTCTTTACTTGTGGAGTGCAGCCTTTATCTATCTATCTATCTATCTATCTATCTATCTATCTATCTATCTATCTATCTATCTATCTATCTATCTATCTATCTATCCATTTAAAATACAGAAGTAAAGATAAAAACAGCAAATTAGCGGTGTAGATAATCTTTGTATATCTATTAATAAGCAACACATGTAGATTGGCTACAATAGCTCATATTGATCGGGAACACTGACGAAAGCTGCTCAATGTTAGGTCTAATCTATATGTGTATATAGAAAATAGGGAATGATATTAATTATTGCTTTTATAATTTTTTATTCTTTATTTTTTTGGGAAAAAGGCTATACAAGAAAAAACGAGATTTATGGTAAGAACTTACCATTGCTAAATCTCATTCTGCGAGGTACACTGGGTTCCACAAGGATTAACATTGGGGTGTAGAGTAGGATCTTGATCCGATGCACCAACAGGCTCAAAGCTTTGACTGTTCCCAAGATGCACAGCGCCGCCTCCTCTATAACCCTGCCTCCGTGCACAGGAGCTCAGTTTCATTAACCAGTCCAATGCAGTAGCAGGTATCAGAGACGACAATCGTTAGTAACCACAAACACCACACACTCACTACAGGAGAGGGTGTCAGCGGCTAATGCCATACCAACCCAAAGAAGCCAAGTGCGTCAGGGTGGGCGCCTTGTGGACAACGGTAAGTTCTTACCATAAATCTCGTTTTCTGCTGCGGGGTACACTGGGCTCCACAAGGATTAACATCGGGGATGTCCTAAAGCAGTTCCTTATGGAAGGAGGTGCAGTGCAGCGCGCACAAGAACCCGGCATCCAAAGGAAGCATCCTGGGAGGCGGAAGTATCAAAGGCATAGAACCTTATGAACGTGTTCACTGAGGACCACGTAGCCGCCTTGCACAATTGTTCAAGGGTCGCACCACGGCGGGTCGCCCAAGAAGGTCCAACAGACCGAGTAGAATGGGCTTTGATGGTAGCAGGAGCTGGACGACCAGCCTGTACATAAGCATGTGCAATCACCATTCTAATCCATCTGGCCAAGGTCTGCTTGTTAGCAGGCCAGCCACGTTTGTGAAATCCAAACAGCACAAAGAGAGAATCAGACTTCCTAATGGAGGCAGTTCTCTTCACATAGATACGGAGAGCCCGTACTACATCCAAAGACTGCTCTTTGGAAGACAACTCAGGAGAACTAAAGGCCGGAACCACAATCTCCTGATTAAGGTGGAAGGAAGACACCACCTTGTGAAAAATCAGATAGGGGGACTTACAGGATAAGGCACCCAAGTCCGAGACCATTCTAGCTGACGTGATAGCCAGCAAAAACAAAACCTTAAGGGAAAGCCACTTAAGGTCTGCAGATGCAAGAGGTTCAAACGGAGATTCTTGCAAGGCCTCCAGAACCACCGACAGATCCCAAGGGGCCACGGGTGGTACATAAGGAGGCTGAATCCACAACACACCCTGAGTGAAAGTATGAACATCCGGTAGGGTAGCAATCTTTCTCTGAAACCAAACCGACAAGGCTGAAATGTGAACCTTGAGGGAGGCCAGGTCTGGTCATTGTGGAAGTAGAAGGGGACAAACTAGCGAGAGGCCCTGTAGATCGGCGAATCAGTGCCGTATGGGCCATGCTGGAGCGATCAGAAGGAGGATTCCTCCTTCTTGCTTGAACTTCCTTATTACTCTGGGCAGGAGTGACACTGGAGGGAACACGTACGGCAGCCGAAAGTTCCATGGAATTGCCAGAGCGTCCACGAACGCTGCTTGAGGATCCCTTGTCCTTGCTCTGAAGACCAGAACCTTGTGATTGTGTCGAGACGCCATCAAGTCCACTTCTGGAAGGCCCCACTTGTCCACGAGAAGTTGAAAAACCTCCGGATGGAGGCTCAACGCTCTGGCGTGTACGTCCTGATGACTGAGAAAGTCCGCTTCCCAGTTTAGGACCCCGGAATGAACATTGCGGATATGGTCGGCAGATGGCATTCTGCCCACTGAAGAATCCGTGATATTTCCCTCATTGCCATGCGGCTTCGAGTGCCGCCTTGATGATTGATGTACGCCACCATGGTGGCGTTGTCCGATTGTACTTGAATAGGTCTTTTCTGTATCAAATGCTGGGCCAGGTTTAGTGCATTGAACACCGCCCGCAGTTCCAGAATGTTTATCAGGAGAAGAGACTCCTCCTCGGTACACCGACCCTAAAGGGAGTGTTGTTCCAACACCGCACCCCAACCTCTCAGACTGGCATCCGTCATCAACAGGACCCAGTTGGATATCCAGAAGGGACAACCCCTGCTCAATCTATGGTCCTGAAGCCACCAGCTCAGTGACAAACGGACCTCCGGAGACAAGGAGATCATTTGAGATCTGATCTGGTGAGGCAGGCCGTCCCACTTGGCAAGAATTAACTTCTGCAGATGGCGAGAATGGATTTGAGCATACTCCACCATGTCGAAAGACGACACCATGAGACCTAGCACTTGCATTGCCGAATGTATCAACACTTGCGGACGAGATAGGAAGCATCGAATCCTGTCCTGATGCTTCAGGACTTTCTCCTGAGACAAGAACAACCGCTGGTTGTGAGTGTCCAATAACGCTCCCAGGTGCACCATGCTCCGAGCAGGAACCAGGGAATATTTCTTCCAGTTGACTAGTTACCCATGGGCTTTCATGAACTGGACATCTAGATGACACAGGAGAATTTCTGGGGAATTTGCCAGGATCAACAAATCGTCCAGGTACGGCAAAATCCTGACCCCTTGACGGCGGAGTACAGCCGTCATTACCGCCATTACTTTGGTGAAAACTCGCTGAGCCGTTGTCAAACCAAAAGGTAACACCCGAAATTGGTAATGAAGGTTGCTGACGGCAAACCTCAGGTACTGCTGATGTGACATTGCAATAGGAATATGCAGGTAGGCATCCTGTATGTCCAGGGAGACCATATAGTCCCCAGCCTCCAAGGCCAGAACAATAGAGCGTAGAGTTTTCATCTGAAACTTGGAGACCCTCACATATTTGTTCAAGGACTTGAGATTGAAAATGGTCTGCGAGGACCAGTTGCCTCTCTGAGCCAGAGGCACCTGTACTACCACTTTCTGTGGTCAGGAGGGATTGTACTACTGATTGAAGAGTGTTTGCCTTCACTGGGTACAACGGGACGTCTGTCAGGCAAAATCGATGAGGGGGACGTTTCTTGAAGGATACGGCATAACCTCGAGTGATGACTTCCCATACTTAGGCATCTGAAGTGGTCTTCAACCATTCCTGGGCAAAACCTAGAAGCCGTCCCCCCACCCTGGGATCCCCCAGGGGGAGGCCAGCCCCATCATGCCCCAGGCTTGTCAGTTTTGGAAGCAGGCTAATGGGCAGCCCACACCCGCTTTGGTCTGGGCTTGGCAGGTTTGGAAGTATGAGCTTATTTTCGGGTACGCCTGACCTTTAGCTTTTCCTGGAGGACGAAAGGGCTGAGAGAAAGTACTTTTAGCCTTCTGTGCAGAAGGAGCTGTACTTGGTAGGCAAGCTGTTTTAGCAGAAGTCAGGTCAGCCATAACCTTATTGAGGTCTTCTCAAAATAGAATGTCTCCCTTAAAAGGAAGCACCTCTAGGGTTTTCTTAGAATCCATATCCACCGACCAGGATCTCAACCACAGGATACGACGAGCCAAGATGGACATAGTGGCAGCCTTGGCCGCCAGCACCCCGGCATCGGAAGCCGCCTCTTTAAGGTAAAGAGAAGCCGTGGCAATATATGACAGACATTGTCTGGCATGATCAGAAGCGTTGGAAGGTAGCTCCGCCTCCAGCTCCTGAGCCCATGCTTCAACAGCTTCATCAGCCCATGTCGCTGCAATGGTTGGTCTATGCACAGCCCCCGTTAGGGTGTAAATCGCTTTCAAACAACCCTCCACATGTCTACTAGTCGGTTCCTACAGAGAGGTGACGGTAGTCACTGGCAGATCTGAGGAAACTACCATGCGTGCAACATGAGAATCTACAGGCGGAGGAGTTTCCCAATTTTTACATAGCTCCACAGAGAGAGGATAGCGAGCCAACAGTCTCTTATGCGGTGTGAATTTTGTTCCCGGATTTTCCCAGGATTCCTGACGTTTGTCAGCCAGGTGTTGGGAATGAGGTGAAACTTGTTTAACCACCTTCTTACGTTTAAATCTGTCCAGAGACAGCTGTAGGCTCAGGTTCATCAGAGACTTGAAGAATGAGCCTGATAGCCTCAATCAAATCAGGGACATCCACCAGTGACTTCCCTTCCCCATCAGAAGCATCAGAGTCAGTGTCTGTGGGGTCAGTATATGCACCATCCTCCTCAGAGGATGTGTCCAGAACAGCGGTGGATTGTGAGGAAGTAGCGGCCCATTTAGAAGACGTCTTAGTCTTAAGTGGGCGAGAGTGAGACTTATTTTTAGTCAGTGATCGGTTCAAGTGCTGTAACTGAGATGAAATTTGATCTGCCCATGGCGGATTGACTGCAGGGACCATAAACTGCTGTACTGGCATAGGAGGTCCCACAGGGGGCGTAAGTTTTGTAACAAGCGTATTTAATAAAGTGGAGAAGGTAGCCCAAGGTGGGTCATTATTGGCCCCCGGTGCTACAGACCCACTGGGAGGTAAGGAACCCCCAGAACCTGAACTCTCTGCTGCCATGTTTTCCTCAAAAGTATCTGCAGCATCACCTCCACGCAACGTGGGAGAAGCCCCAGTTCTGTTGCCCCGTGTAGCTAACATAACGGTAAGCTCAATAACAGGCAACCTAGTACAATATTAGCAGCAATATATCTAGCAAGAACTCCCAGTGTAGTGTGTCAGCACAAACCGGAAATCCAAGAGATATATGGTGACTATAAATCACAGAGAAAAATACACCGTAAGTATATCTTGTGAAACACCTATATTAGTTAATAAACCTGATGCACTTAGCCCTCTCAGGTTGCAGAATATAAGAGTAACAAGCTGAGTGAAATACACGAGATGGAAGCCACGCAGCAGCTACATGCACACACACATATAGTCACAAATGTAGAATGCAGAGGTTATATCAAACAATAAAACTACACTGGACTAGCAATACAAAGTAATACTCAGTATAGCTATATGTGTATATATATATATAGCTCCCAAAGACGAACGGCACTGGAGTCAAATATTTGCAAAAGAATTGTATTAAAGTGGCTACAGCTGTTTCTGGGCAACAGCCCCTTCCTCAGGCCAAATACAAATGTACACAAACGAACATGGACAAACTTACCCCTCTAAATACCCTGGAGCGTGTCTGCTGCCGTGTCTCCTCCACGCCAGTCCTGCTTCCGGGTTCTGAGCCGCCGCGTCACTTCCGCCTCCTACGTCACCGTTGCCATGACCACCCGGCGGACGCAAGGCAGTCGTTGTCATGACTACCCCGCACACGCCAGTCAGCCCGGCCCGGCCGCTGTAAACGTAAGCTCACAGGCTACTCACCCCATCACCAGGTGCCGGGTTGACACGTAGTCAGAGTCTGCTCCCTAAACATACAAGTGAAAATAGTTATAGTGCAATTCAAAAACATACAACATACAATATAGAATATACAATATAAAAAGAGAAAGACAACAGTATCAAACCTCACATAGAGCGAAGCAGCATGTGACTACTCTATACAGAAGAAACACCCTATACAGAAGAAACATTGTTTCTAAAAAAATCATTATTCCTGAAAAACAGTACCCCCATAGTAAGCACCACTACTACTAGTAGTGCTAAAGAGAATTTTTTGGTTTATAATTTAGTTTTAATTTTAATTTTCTAAATGGCTTAATCCTCAACTATGAACAACTCCAGGACCAGTTACATATATTCAAAGTGCAGTAACCATTATTAGAATATGGGTGTATCACACCCACAGCTCTAAACGAAAACATTCCAGTTGACCTTTTCATTAAGGCCCCGGGGCCAGAATGTGTCAAGTCTCAAAATCCACCGAGTTTCTTTCTCCAACAAAATTTTAGCCCTGTCTCCACCCCTCAATGTCGGCGGAACATGCTCTATCCCAAAGTATTTTAATGAATTGATAGTGTGATTAGCTAATTGAAAATGTCGGGCCACCGGTTGATCCACCGGTTTGCCCTCCAGAATCAATTTAATAGCGGAACGGTGAGCCGCCATCCTTTCACTAAATTTCCGTGTGGTCTGCCCAATATAGAACAGGCCACACGGACAGACTATTGCATAGACAACATAGGAAGTGCTGCATGTGATCACCTGTCTGATGGTATATGTCACATTACGGTTCGGGTGTTTGAAATCCTTACAGGCAATCATATGTCTACACGTAGCGCATTTAGGACAACGGTAACACCCAGGAGGTTTTTTGTGGATGATGACATTATCCAACTCCTTCATCCCTGAGATGTCCGTTTTTACAATAAGGTCACGCAGGTTAGCACCTCTCCTAAAGGCTGTGATGGGTTGCAACCCTCTAAAAGATGTCAAATCTGGATCTGATGCTACTATTGGCCAAAGGGCTTGTGAAGCCCTGCGGACAATAGGGCTGGAGGTAGAAAAATCACACGGCCATGGAAGGATGTTTTTACTTTCCCTCCGAGGCGGGTGTAACAGATCACTCCTAAACACTTGCAGTACTCTATTTTTTTGTTTCTGTAATATAGACCAGTCATATCCCCTAACAAGAAATTTATGAATCATATTATCTAACAACCCAGGGACTTTGTCTCGGTCACTCGTGATGCGTGCCACCCGCATCATTTGCGACAGGGGAAGTCCCCTCTTAAGGGGTTCTGGGTGATGACTGGATGCCATTAATAATGTGTTCCGGTCTGTGGGTTTCTGAGGAGAGAGAAGCACTCATTCAATTGCGATCTTACAATGACATAGTCATCCGGCCCGCCGATAAGGGTGGGGCCATAGTCATTTTGGATATTGAGTACTATCGTCAAGAAGCTCTGTCACAACTGGGGGAGGAAGGGGTGTATTGTAAGCTACAGGGTAATCCTGTTGTTCAATATCAGCAGGAGCTTTTTTCAATTTTGGATAAAGCTCGTGACGATGGATATTTACCCAGCAAGGTGCACAAGGCTCTATGTGTTACCCACCCTAGAAGCCCATTGCTATATACGATACCCAAGTTACATAAAAATCAAGTCAGCCCTCCGGGGAGACCTATAATCTCGGCAAGAGATTCGTTATATCAACCAGTGTCACAGCTTCTAGATTCCATCCTCCAGCCACTATTGCCGGCACAGAGCACTTTCCTAAAGGACACTAATTCTTTTATTTTAAAACTGCAAGAAATACGGAATGTGGCCCCAGGCACCTTAATGTGCTGTCTTGACGTTTGCAGCCTCTACACATCTATCCCCCACCAGGATGGGATGAGAGCTATGCGGAATTTTCTTGAGAAACATTTGTCTACGACTGCATTCAATCATGAGTTGTTTTTGACCTTATTAGAGCTCACTCTGTACAGGAATTACTTTCTGTTTGATAGTGAGTTCTATCTACAGCTACGGGGGTGCGCGATGGGATCATCGGTCGCACCCTCGTATGCTAATGTATTCATGTTCTCAGAAGAGCATAGAATGTTCTTCCTGGATCGGGGGGTGGCTGATAACATCTTAATGTATACAAGATACATTGATGATGTGTTCCTGCTGTGGGGCGGAGGCAGGGATGCTTTCGTGGAGTTGATGTCAGAAATCAATGCTTTGTCCTCTCCCATCAAATTTACCTATATGTGTGACGAGAAGGAAGTGACGTTCTTAGATGTTAAAATCATGGTACATGATGGTGTGATTTCCACGGAAATCTTCTCAAAACCCACAGACCGGAACACATTATTAATGGCATCCAGTCATCACCCAGAACCCCTTAAGAGGGGACTTCCCCTGTCGCAAATGATGCGGGTGGCACGCATCACGAGTGACCGAGACAAAGTCCCTGGGTTGTTAGATAATATGATTCATAAATTTCTTGTTAGGGGATATGACTGGTCTATATTACAGAAACAAAAAAATAGAGTACTGCAAATGTCTAGGAGTGATCTGTTACACCCGCCTCGGAGGGAAAGTAAAAACATCCTTCCATGGCCGTGTGATTTTTCTACCTCCAGCCCTATTGTCCGCAGGGCTTCACAAGCCCTTTGGCCAATAGTAGCATCAGATCCAGATTTGACATCTTTTAGAGGGTTGCAACCCATCACAGCCTTTAGGAGAGGTGCTAACCTGCGTGACCTTATTGTAAAAACGGACATCTCAGGGATGAAGGAGTTGGATAATGTCATCATCCACAAAAAACCTCCTGGGTGTTACCGTTGTCCTAAATGCGCTACGTGTAGACATATGATTGCCTGTAAGGATTTCAAACACCCGAACCGTAATGTGACATATACCATCAGACAGGTGATCACATGCAGCACTTCCTATGTTGTCTATGCAATAGTCTGTCCGTGTGGCCTGTTCTATATTGGGCAGACCACACGGAAATTTAGTGAAAGGATGGCGGCTCACCGTTCCGCTATTAAATTGATTCTGGAGGGCAAACCGGTGGATCAACCGGTGGCCCGACATTTTCAATTAGCTAATCACACTATCAATTCATTAAAATACTTTGGGATAGAGCATGTTCCGCCGACATTGAGGGGTGGAGACAGGGCTAAAATTTTGTTGGAGAAAGAAACTCGGTGGATTTTGAGACTTGACACATTCTGGCCCCGGGGCCTTAATGAAAAGGTCAACTGGAATGTTTTCGTTTAGAGCTGTGGGTGTGATACACCCATATTCTAATAATGGTTACTGCACTTTGAATATATGTAACTGGTCCTGGAGTTGTTCATAGTTGAGGATTAAGCCATTTAGAAAATTAAAATTAAAACTAAATTATAAACCAAAAAATTCTCTTTAGCACTACTAGTAGTAGTGGTGCTTACTATGGGGGTACTGTTTTTCAGGAATAATGATTTTTTAGAAACAATGTTTCTTCTGTATAGGGTGTTTCTTCTGTATAGAGTAGTCACATGCTGCTTCGCTCTATGTGAGGTTTGATACTGTTGTCTTTCTCTTTTTATATTGTATATTCTATGTTGTATGTTGTATGTTTTTGAATTGCACTATAACTATTTTCACTTGTATGTTTAGGGAGCAGACTCTGACTACGTGTCAACCCGGCACCTGGTGATGGGGTGAGTAGCCTGTGAGCTTACGTTTACAGCGGCCGGGCCGGGCTGACTGGCGTGTGCGGGGTAGTCATGACAACGACTGCCTTGCGTCCGCCGGGTGGTCATGGCAACGGTGACGTAGGAGGCGGAAGTGACGCGGCGGCTCAGAACCCGGAAGCAGGACTGGCGTGGAGGAGACACGGCAGCAGACACGCTCCAGGGTATTTAGAGGGGTAAGTTTGTCCATGTTCGTTTGTGTACATTTGTATTTGGCCTGAGGAAGGGGCTGTTGCCCAGAAACAGCTGTAGCCACTTTAATACAATTCTTTTGCAAATATTTGACTCCAGTGCCGTTCGTCTTTGGGAGCTGCATGTAACTTATTGGAACTGGCACGGAGCACGTTGTGGTTGAGAGCTTGTGAGTGCCGACTGTTGCTGCAAGGATATATATATATATATATATATATATATATATATATATGGGATCCGGTCTGAAGGTCAACACTGTCTAGGTCGACAATGTTTAGGTCGACCGCTATAGGTCGACAGCCACTAGGTCGACAGTGATGGAAGGTCGACAGTGATGGAAGGACGACAGGGTTTCTAGGTCGATGTGTGCTAGGTCGACAGGCCAAAAGGTTGACATGAGTTTTTCAATTTTTTCTTCTTCTTTGAACTTTATCATACTTAACGATCCACGTGGACTACGATTGGAATGGTAATCTGTGCCGAGCGAAGCAAGCCATGCGAGGGGACACGCTGCACTAATTGGGGTTCCCGGTCACTGTACAAAGAAAACGACACCCAAAAACAAACAAACCTCATGTCGACCTTTTGCCCTGTCGACCTACCACATGTCGACCTAGAAACCCTGTCGACCTTCCATCACTGTCGACCTAGTGACTGTCGACCAATAGTGGTCGACCTAAACATTGTCGACCTAGATACTGTCAATTTGATGATCCACACCAATATACACTGCTCAAAAAAATAAAGGGAATACTAAAATAACACATCCTAGATCTGAATGAATGAAATATTCTTATTAAATACTTTGTTCTTTACATAGTTGAATGTGCTGACAACAAAATCACACAACAATTATCAATGGAAATCAAATTTATTAACCCATGGGGGTCTGGATTTGGAGTCACCCTCAAAATTAAAGTGGAAAAACACACTACAGGCTGATCCAACTTTGATGTAATGTCCTTAAAACAAGTCAAAATGAGGCTCAGTAGTGTGTGTGGCCTCCACGTGCCTGTATGACCTCCCTACAACCCACACAAGTGGTTCAGGTAGTGCAGCTCATCCAGGATGGCACATCAATGCGAGCTGTGGCAAGAAGGTTTGCTGTGTCTGTCAGCGTAGTGTCCAGAGCATGGAGGCGCTACCAGGAGACAGGCCAGTACGTCAGGAGACGTGGAGGAGGCCGTAGGAGGGCAACAACCCAGCAGCAGGACCGCTACCTCCGCCTTTGTGCAAGGAGGAACAGGGGGAGCACTGCCAGAGCCCTGCAAAATGACCTCCAGCACGCCACAAATGTGCATGTGTCTACACAAACGATCAGAAACAGACTCCATGAGGGTTGTATGAGGGCCTGACGCCTACAGGTGGGGGTTGTGCTTACAGCCCAACCCCGTGCAGGACGTTTGGCATTTGCCAGAGAACACCAAGATTGGCAAATTCACCACTGGCGCCCTTTGCTCTTCACAGATGAAAGCAGGTTCTCACTGAGCACATGTGACAGACGTGACAGAGTCTGGAGACGCCAAGGAGAACGTTCTGCTGCCTGCAACATCCTCCAGCATGACCGGTTTGGCAGTGGGTCAGTAATGTTGTGGGGTGGCATTTCTTTGGGGGCCCACACAGCCCTCCATGTGCTCGCCAGAGGTAGCCTGACTGCCATTAGGTACCAAGATGAGATCCTCAGACCCCTTGTGAGACCATATGCTGGTGCGGTTGGCCCTGGGTTCCTCCTAATGCAAGACAATGCTAGACCTCATGTGGCTGGAGTGTGTCAGCAGTTCCTGCAAGATGAAGGCATTGATGCTATGGACTGGCCCGCCCGTTCCCCAGACCTGAGTCCAATTGAGCACATCTGTTACAGCATGTCTCGCTCCATCCACCAATGCCACGTTGCACCACAGACTGTCCAGGAGTTGGCGGATGCTTTAGTCCAGGTCTGGGAGGAGATCCCTCAGGAGACCATCCGCCACCTCATCAGGAGCATGCCCAGGCATTGTAGGGAGGTCATATAGGCACGTGGAGGCCACACACACTACTGAGCCTCATTTTACTTGTTTTAAGGACATTACATCAAAATTGGATCAGCCTGTAGTGTGTTTTTCCACTTTAATTTTGAGGGTGACTCCAAATCCAGACCTCCATGTGTTAATAAATTTGATTTCCATTGATCATTTTTGTGTGATTTTGTTGTCAGCACATTCAACTATGTAAAGAACAAAGTATTTAATAAGAATATTTCATTCATTCAGATCTAGGATGTGTTATTTTAGTGTTCCCTTTATTTTTTTGAGCAGTATGTATATATATATATATATATATATATATATATATATATATATGTAAACAGTAGATATAACAAAACACAGTAAATACTGGATGTATATCACAGGGTGTTTGTGCCACACAACCCTGACTGTATGCACTCTTTCTTAACTAACACTGTCCACTGACAGGTAGAATACTTAAGTGTCCTGTAAAATGCACAGCGCTGACGAGCAGGCGGCTTTACAGAGGAGGATTTGCCCAAGCAGTCCCAGGAACAGCGCAGCTCCGTGTAATGGCAGCTGACAGGGAGTGAGGGAGAGAAATGCAGCTCCAGGGCGGGAACATTTACCCAAATGGCGCCCTGGGGCTGGGGGAGGGGCTACAGGTCAGGCCTTATCCCCCTGCTGGCTTCCCCACCGGGGCGCTGCGGGCTGCAATGACACAGGTTTTAACTGAGACAAAACCCCCACCTGTGCCCTGTGTCCTGGAGGCTAGAGCAGCGGCTGCCCCTTACAGTGTCCATGACAGCACACGCGGCCCGCCTCCCAAGGCCACGCCAGATCGCGATTACAGAGGGCCAAAGAGACCCCTTACCTCCCCTTTGAAAGCGGCCACGTGATCCAGGAGACAGCGGCGAGTGTGTGACTAACTGAGAAGAACACCGGAGCGTCCGCTGCAGTTACCCCGGCAACCAGGGCGCGGGAGTATACAGCGCCGCTGGGGGAGTGATGGAGCTGCAGCAGGGGATATCTGACTGTCATCTAACACTGCTGCAGCCCTTGAAGTCTTCAATTATTCTTTTTCCTTCTGAAAAATAGCTTTTCTTAGGGCTACAGGAGCAGCCCCCCTGTTGTATGCCTGCTAACTGCATGGCACCAACTTACAAACTGAGCTCCTGTGTACAGAGGCGGGGTTATAGAGGAGGATGCGCTGTGCATCTTGGGAACAGTCAAAGCTTTAAGCCTGTTGGTGCCTCGGATCAAGATCCTACTCTACACCCCGATGTTAACCTTGTGGAGCCCAGTGTACCCCGCAGCAGAAACTATACTAAAAGACTATACAAAGACTGTAAAAAAGGGACTAGAATAAAGGCTATAGTCGAAATATGACTACCCACTTTGCTAGTAGTTTGTCTTGAATGCAACAGGAGAGTCTGGAGCTCACAACAGGTTGGTAGACAACAAAGCACCGGCGATTTGCCTGTGTTAGGATTTGGGATTTATACCCTTGCTTGCTGCTGATTGGTGGTGATAACAGGCGGATTCGGGGGGGGCACTCGGGCCCATGCCTCCCCTGTCGTTTCTGACTTTTTCTTTTTTTCAAAAGGAGAACAGCAGCAGCACTACTGCTATTTCCGTCAGTCAGATTTGATAAAAGAGCCGACAGGCACTAGGACCCACCATGGCTCTAACATCAAGTCCGTGTGGTAACCTATGGGGAGGCTGGAGCTGCAGCTCCAGCCTCCCCATGCTCACACCACAACCTACGTCCCCCACTGCCAGCCGTCCAGAGTCCAGCCCAGGCGCGAGGTTCAAATGCCAGCATCAAGTAAGACTGTTATGACGGCGCAGAAGGCTTCATTAGCCCTCACTGCACCACACAGTTTCCCAGCACTTCCTCCTCCACTACCTTTACCACCATGCTAGGTGCAGTCAGACTCAGCTCAGCTTTGAGAAGGCAGCCCGTGTGATTGTGACAGGGCTGTCCTGCAGATGTCTTATGCTGTTGGCTGCTTCTGCTAATTAAAGATGGGCAGTTCGAGTCTCAGTGCACTACCAAAAACAAGGTATGCTGCACCTGCCACCACCAACTAAAAACTATAATAATTATATTGTGCTGGGGTGCCTTCCAGGCTCCCATAACTAATGGAACAGGTGACCAACATTTCAAGGCCCAATCAGCCTTTTCCTCAGGGTGAAACATTGGCAATAAACCAGGATGCACTCCTACAGCCAATCATTACCTGATGGCGTATTCTGTGAGGCCACGCCACCTGTGAAACCACACCCCTTATCTGGGAGCATGCGTGCCTTAGGTGCATGTAAATATAACTATTACCATTACCCTATCATGGTGCCACCCCTTTCATTTTATTCTGGATCCGCCCCTGGTGATGATGATCACATGACTGTGAAATGGTTCCTGGTTGGACTCTGGGCGGTCAGCTGATCAGAACTGTCATGGCACCATCCATGACTGGTTTTAGAGGTAACTGCCGGTATGGAGTGGGCAGTGGAGACTAGCAATGGCCACCAGGTCCTGGATCGCTGACAATGGAGGCACAGCGCAGGTGCAGACAGCGCAGGATGCCAGATGGACCAGTGGATGAAGGACAGCATGTAAGAGAGAGCGCAGCTGGGGAGCACTGAATACCTCCATTTTGTGACAAGAAGAACATTTGTCAGAGACTTCTATATCTAACAGCCAGAAAGCTGTTATAATTAGACTAGCTGTTCTACCTGTTCTTCACATGGGAGTTTATGATTTTCACGGTTGTAAATATAATTAGTGCAAAAAAATTGGTAAATCTACAGACATGTAAATTTGTGACATCTTAATGTAAGTAAATATTAATCCATGGTTTTTGGCGTTACCCAAGAAGCACCCGTAGCAGAAACGGTAAAAAGTGACAGGACAATTTTTGTAGTTTATTAAATTCTACACACTAGAGAAGCAATCCAAATTTTGATCCGATTGTCTGTTTGGGCGTCACGTTCACGCAACGCAAGCAACGCATCAGTAAGGATGTCATTATTTCAACCCCCTTTTCATTCCCTTAGGGCAGATTTATTAAAATTCGAATTACGTAGTTTTCCTATTGCCCACCTGAAAAATACCTACAGTAGGTTAAATTTCGGCTTCCTAACATATCAGGAAGTAAGAGAATTAGAGGGACATGTACTAAGCAATGATAAAAGTGGAGAAGTGAGCCAGTGGAGAAGTTGCCCATGGCAACCAATCAGCATTGATGTAACATTTATCATTTGCATACTATAAAAGTATACAGAGCACCTGATTGGTTGCTGTGGGCCACTTCTCCACTGGCTCACTTCTCCATTTTTATCACTGCTTAGTACATGTCCCCCTTATGAGTTAGTCAGTGAGTGAGTGAGGGCCTTCGCATTTATACCTATAAATGGGTTCAGTATGAAATACCGATGGAGGGCTGCCTGCCATCATCAGTATACCTACAGCGGCATCCTAGCTACCAGTAAGCCAGCAGCGGGGCAAGCGATATAAAGCCCCTTGAGGGCACCCACCATGCTACGATCGCCACAGGTTATATTGTCCCTCTATGGGTGTCGTGGACACCCACAGAGGGAGAAGAGCCTGTCTCACTGGTATTCCGGCGCAGGCATTGTACCAATCTGTGGGATTCCAGCGTCAGCACTGTGATCGCCTCGTTGCCGTGCGGTGGTATCTTAACCATATAGATAACTGGGCAATTTCCTGTGACTGGAAAATATAGGAATACTTTCTGAAGTACTATATACAGATGTAGTCATGCTCATCTTTACTGCGACGCAGCATGCTGCAATACAGCTTGCTGCATGGCATGCCAGACTGCGACTATTCACAGCTGCAAATTCCTCCATAAATTCCTAAAAGAATTAATGAAGCGATCACCGGCAGCGAATAGTCACAGCCTGGCACGCTATGCAGCATGCCAGGATGCAACATGGTGCATTGCAGTAAGGTGAGCAGGGCCACTACATCTGTATAGCTTGAGTACTTATCAGCCGGCCTTTCATCAGATAAGGAATTTTAAAGTTCATCACTAACTGAACAACAAAAACAAATCACAATAAAGACACCAAGCAAAATATGGGGCCTATTTATTAAAATGACAATTTTCCACAAAATGTAGCAATACACAGAAATATAGCAATACACTGCAAAAGTGATATTATCAATGCATGTAGCATTATTATTATTATTATTATCAGGGCCGGATTAACAATGGGGCGGATGGAGCTGCAGCTCCAGGCCCCCCATTGAAAATAGGCCCACAGGCTCCAATGCAACTCAGCCAGTGATGACAGGAAAAAATATTCCTGTCATCACCAGCAGCACAGCTCCCTCACCTCCCGGCTGCACAGTAATCTCCACACCGAATTAGCTGGCTGGGCACAGATCAGCGTTCAACTTCAGACCACGAACTGTCCCTGCCTGAATCTGCCCGAGGCCACGCCCCCCGGACCCGTCCGTGGCTCCGCCCCCACCCGGCCTGAAGCTCCGCCCCCTTATCTGATGTGAGACTGGCTGGCTGTGAACAGTAAGCTTATTTATCTTTGCTTTTTCCTTGTCTGGTGGCACAACACATAATATATTATTTAACATGCGATAGCAGCATAACTTAAGGGGAAGGGGGGGGGGGTCAGACACAAGGTAAATTAAAACATAAGGGGGGGAAGATACAAGTTAAATTAATATATGGGGAGGCAGTGTCACAAAGTACATAAATATATAAGGGGGACAGGTACAACTTAAATATATAAGGGGGTATGGTATGGCACAAGTTAATCTATAAAGGGGGAGAGGATGCTCAACTTAAATATAAATGGGGGTGCAGTTAGCTGAACAATATTATCGGGGTGGGGGGGGGGGGCAGTCTGTAGGGCTTACATCATGTGTAAGCCTCATGGACTGTGGAGATGATTCAGGGGCAATCGCTGCACTCTGAAGGAAGTCCCAGTGAGATGCATCTCACTGGTGCAATTGCCTTTGCCTGATTGACAGGCTGAGGTGGGGCAGGAGGGGGCGTGCCAACAGTGTTAGAACGCCGTTGGTGGGGCGCAGTACGGACAATGCAGGCATCTCCGGTCCGTTGTGGGAGTGGGCTGTGGTGGCTGCTTGAAGTCACACGCAGCCACTGCGACCCAGAACGTGGCGGGTAGCCGCCTGCCAGCACATCTAGGTTGCGCAGGTAGGGAGCTACTTGGCAGGGGGGGGGGGGGAGAATAGGCAGGGCCTGACATGTGGGGCGGACTAGCCCTGTGCCGGGCGTCCACCCGCTTGTCAGAGAAACTGATCGTAGATGTGCTAAATTTAGCACATCTACAATCAGCTCTGAATCATCCCCTGTGTTTCCTCCACAAGTTTTATGGTGATTGTTGTTGGTTAATGTAGGGTGTGCCTGGTATTGTCCTCACGTGTCAATAATCTGAAAGTATATTATAGAGGGGCGGAGTTCTCTCCTATTAAAGGTCATTTATGTGTCATAAAATTATAGTTGAATACATAAATTCACAGCACTGAGGTTGTGGGTTTGATTCCCACCATGGGTCTGTGTGGAGTTTGTATATTCTCCCCTTGTGTGGGTTTCCTCCCACAGGTTGTTTCCCGACATAAATTAACCTTAGTATGTAAGTGTGTGTGTGTACAGTAAATGAAATAGCGAACATAGATTGTAAGCTCCACTGGAGCCAGAACTGATGTGAAAGGCCAAATGTTCTCTGTAATGCGCAGCGGGATATGTA
This sequence comes from Pseudophryne corroboree, assembly GCF_028390025.1. Taxonomy (NCBI): domain Eukaryota; kingdom Metazoa; phylum Chordata; class Amphibia; order Anura; family Myobatrachidae; genus Pseudophryne; species Pseudophryne corroboree. Next base: position 569,585,496 of record NC_086446.1, on the reverse strand, counting down.
TGCGCTATATAAATAACTGGTAATAATGATAATAATTTTTCTTGGCCAGAAAATGCAGTTCAGTGGTGATTTTATACAGTGAGACACTAAAATAACTTTATTCTGTGATCTAAGTAATAACAGTAAGGTGAATGTGACATACTGTATATTAATAATACAATGTAGAGCCATTGTTATTGTTGAAGTGTGGTGATAGGTAGCAACGGGATGGCCGAAGAAAGTGATCGCACCGGCGATCGCAAGAAGATTGACAGGAAGAGGCCGTTTGTGGGTGTCAACTGACCGTTTCCTAGGAGTGTCCGGAGAAATGCAGGCGTGTCCAGTCGTTTGAAGGGAGGGTTCCTGACGTCAGCTCCGGGCCAGATCATCGCACCGGAAGAGTAAGTCCTGAGCTGTGCAAAGACTGCACAAACTTTTGTTTGTGCAGCTCTCTGCACATGCATTCGCACCCTTGCACAGCGGTTACCCCCTCCACATGTAGGCGGCGACTACCTCGTGCAAAAAATGCCTGCTTGCGACAGGTCTGAATTAGGCCCTTTGAAAGAATAGTTTTCAAGGAGCACCGTTTTCTTATTTCCCTTATTTTTCACACTGGCTGCGCAACCTGCAGGGGAATAGAGGTCAGGCATGGAAACGTGAGAAGGAGTGGCTGCAATATTGTAGACCTGCTCTGTCTGGCTTTTACAGAGCGCTGCGGCTGTAAAGTAAGGAGGGTAATGGAGAAGAGGACGGGCCAGAATGTGAGGGATGAAGCAGAGTTATGGAGGAGAGGGAGAGCCAGAATGTGAGGGATGAAGCAGAGTTATGGGGGAGAGGGAGAGCCAGAATGTGAGGGATGAAGCAGAGTTATGGGGGAGAGGGAGAGCCAGAATGTGAGGGAACGAGTAGGTGATGGAGGAGAGGAGGTGCCGGAGTATAAGTGATGGAGGAGAGGGGGAGCCGGAGTGTGAGAGAAGGAACAGGTGATGGAGTAGAGGAGGTGCAGGAGTATAAGTGATGGAGGAGAGGGGGAGCCGGAGTGTTAGAGAAGGAACAGGTGATGGAGTAGAGGAGGTGCAGGAGTATAAGTGATGGAGGAGAGGGGGAGCCGGAGTGTTAGAGAAGGAACAGGTGATGGAGGAGAGGAGGTGCTGGAGTATAAGTGATGGAGGAGAGGGTGAGCCAGAGGAGAGGAGGTGCCGGAGTATAAGTGATGGAGGAGAGGGGGAGCCGGAGTGTGAGAGAAAGAACAGGTGATGGAGGAGAGGAGGTGCAGGAGTATGAGGGATGAAGGAGAGAAGGTGCCGGGGTATGAGTGATGGAGGAGAGGGGGTGCCGGAGCATGGGGGAAGGAACAGGTGATGGAGGAGAGGAAGTGCCAGAGTATGAGTGATGGAGGAGAGGGGGAGCTGGAGTGTGAGAGAAGAAACAGGTGATGGAGGAGAGGAAGTGCCAGAGTATGAGGGACGAAGGAGAGGAGGTGCCGGAGTATGAGTGATGGAGGAGAGGGGGAGCCGGAGTGTGAGAGAAGGAACAGGTGATGGAGGAGCAGAGATGCCGGAGTATGAGTGATGGAGGCGAGGGGGAGGCGGAGTGTGAGAGAAGAAACAGGTGATGGAGGAGAGGAGGTGCCGGAGTATGAGTGATGGAGGAGAGGGGGAGGCGGAGTGTGAGAGAAGAAACAGGTGATGGAGTAGAGGAGGTGCAGGAGTATGAGTGATGGAGGAGAGGGGGAGGCGGAGTGTGAGAGAAGAAACAGGTGATGGAGTAGAGGAGGTGCAGGAGTATGAGTGATGGAGGAGTGGGGGAGCCGGAGTGTGAGAGAAGGAACAGGTGATGGAGTAGAGGAGGTGCAGGAGTATAAGTGATGGAGGAGAGGGGGAGCCGGAGTGTGAGAGAAAGAACAGGTGATGGAGGAGAGGAGGTGCAGGAGTATGAGGGATGAAGGAGAGAAGGTGCCGGAGTATGAGTGATGGAGAGAGGGGGTGCCGGAGTATGGGGGAAGGAACAGGTGATGGAGGAGAGGAAGTGCCAGAGTATGAGTGATGGAGGAGAGGGGGAGCTGGAGTGTGAGAGAAGAAACAGGTGATGGAGGAGAGGAAGTGCCAGAGTATGAGGGACGAAGGAGAGGAGGTGCCGGAGTATAAGTGATGGAGGAGAGGGGGAGCCGGAATGTGAGAGAAGGAACAGATGATGGAGGAGAGGCGGTGCCAGAGTATGAGGGATGAAGGAGAGGAGGTACGGAGTATAAGCGATGGAGGAGAGGGGGAGTCGGAGTGTGAGGGAAGGAACAGGTGATGCAACGCAGGCGTGCCCGGACCATGCGGGGGGAGGGCCACGGCGGCTGCGTGACGTCACACAACCCGGACAGCGACGGGTAGCTCCCTGTCAGCAAGCAGGAGGTAGGGAACTACTCATCAAGTACAAAAGCATTGCACCGTGCGATGCTTTTGTACTTGCGCGGGGGCGGGGAGGTTGGGGGGGGTAGGGCCAGACATGCTGGGCGTCCCCCCCTCATGTCTGTGAAATTGATCAGGTCTGAATTAGGCCCATGGACTCAACCCCCTATTTAGGCGCTACTTCAGAAATGTCCTTGGCTGGTTTTCCATCCCAATCCGCCCCTGCCTCCATGAATGTCACAGCAGGTCAGGTGTGCAAAACCCAGCGAGTTGCAGCATACACCAGGCCCTGGGGTCTCCTATCCCATATTTAAGTGGTGTCTGTCAGTAAGTTTATTTGTGTAAGTGTGTTTATGTCAGTAAGGGGTGTCTGTTTATGTAAGTGTGTCTGTGTCAGTAAGGGTGTCTGTGTCCATAAGGGCTGTTTGTGTCAGTGTGTTTGTATCAGTAAGTGTGTCTGTGTCAGTAAGTGTGCCTTGGTTAGTGCATTTGTTTCAGTAAGGGGAATCTGTGTTAGTAAGTGGTATCTGACAGTAAGGGGTGTTTGTGCCTGTATGTTTGTGTCAGTAAATTGTATCTTTGTCAGTAATGGGTGTCTGTCATTAAGTATGTATGTGCCAGTAAGTGATGTCTGTGTCCATAAGGGGTATCTGTCAGTAAGTGGTGTCTGTGTCTATAAATGTGTGTATCAGTAAGTGTTTGTCAGTAAGGTGGGTCAGTGTGTATGTGTCAGTAAGTCTTTGACAGTGGTATTTGTCAATAAGTAGTGTGTGCGTGTGTGTGTGTGTGTGTGTGTGTGTGTGTGTGCCTGTATTAGTGTGTCTGTCAGTAAGTGGTGTCTGTGTCGATAAGTGTGTCCCAGGAGCCCTCAGTTGCCAGTCTGCTCTGTATTGCCCCTATCTTTTCTAATCTTTCCACATATGATCTGTATTGCCCCATCTTTGCTCCCCTTTCCACCTTATTTGCATGTTGATACAGCTCTCTGTATTATATGGCAGTCGCTGCGATGTTCCCTGTATGATATGGTGATCACTGATGCTCTGTATTATATGGTGGTCACAAACTTTTTCTTGTTATAGTTAACTATTAAATAGTTCAAGGTAAGCACTAGCTACTGTATGACCTCCATGGCGATAGCCACACTCATGGCACAGACCACACCCCCTATTTATACCAAACTGGTCACATCACTAGTCACACCACCGCAGCACTTGTCACACCTCCTTCCGAGGCACACAATAGGCCCTTCATAAGTTTCAGCTCCAGGCCCATGTGGACCTTAATCTGCCACTGGTGGTAGCCACTTCACACATAGAAATATACTCTATTACACAAATTTGCGCATGCAATAAGGCTTTTACTCTTGATATATTGGGTTTAAACTTTAGCCAATGTTTTCTTCTGGTAGTTGTGTCTTTGAGTGACAACTTTGATGGCTTTTACCTGTGATATTGCATCATGTGACCTTGACATGGTTAGGGATAACTATGTTTGGAAGTTGTGTCATTCACAGTCATTTTAATTATCTGCAGGAGATTCAGCCTTTCAAATCTGTCTATTACTGTGTCCACAGCTGCTGACATTGCACTGAGCATATTTACCGCCTATGTGATGTAACATCATCATTATAGCTTCTTAAATACAATCATTATGCTGAATTAATTCTATTGAATGGCATGTGATTTTTAATTACAATTCTAGTATTATTTTTCTGGTAGTAGTTGTGCAGCTGTGAAGCTTTGATATCTAAAACCTCAAAGGTTCAAAGAATACCCATTAGTCATCTATGAAGCTAGTTGTCCTCACACTGCATACCATTGTCTGATAGGGACTGCTTAATTAAAGATTTGGCAGGAGCCCCTGTGTCTGGTTCTATGACGACCATATGCAGATACTCAGCATTACAACATAAAACCCAATAGTACTGTAGATAATGACCTCTGGCGCCCTATACCATTCATTATTCCAATAACTCATCCATTTTATCTACACTGGCCTCGGAATTTTGATGTTTCATAGTCTTAATTATTGCACTCAACTATTACATTTCATGATAATTTGGGGTATTTATTATACTGCATGAATTTGAATTATTAACATTAGGGATTAAAAAAGTGAAAATGTGGAAATGTAGGTAAGATGGCTCGGGACTCCTGCGGCCGCAGCTAAGCTGCACCGGCAGAAGTCAACCTTAGTTTCTCATACGTCCTAGAGGATGCTGGGGACACTTCAAGAACCATGGGGTATAGACGGGATCCGCAGGAGACATGGGCACTTTAAGACTTTCAAAGGGGTGTGAACTGGCTCCTTCCTCTATGCCCCTCCTCCGGACTCCAGTTTTAGAATTGTGCCCAGGCAGACTGGATGCACTCTGAGGAGCTCTACTGAGTTTCTCTGAAAAAGACTTATGTTAAGTTTTTTTATTTTCAGGGAGACTGCTGGCTACAATCTCCCTGCTTCGTGGGACTTAGGGGAGAGAAGTTAAAGGCTCTGCTTCTTGGCTACAGGACACCATTAGCTCCTGAGGGTTTGGAACACTAGGTACGCCTAGGGGTTCATTCCCAGAGCCCGCCGTCACCCCCCTTGCAGAGCCAGAAGTCAGAAGACAGGTGAGTAGAAGAAGATCAGAAGACTTCAGTGACAGCTTTGAGGTACCGCACAGCGATCGCGCTGTGGGAGTGACCCTGTCAGCACTGCCGACTCCTGATTGGGTAAATGTGTTGAATGCTTTGAATGCTAATGTGGCTCTTATTAGTAAGAGATTAGATACATCTGAGTCTCAAAACCAGGCATGGAAGAAATCTGTGGAGGTTGTGTTATCACAAGTCCAGATCCCCTCGGGGTCACGTAAGCGTTCGTTTGCTCAGTTGGCGGACACAGATACCGACACGGACACTGACTCCAGTGTCGACTATAGTGACACCAGATTAGACCCAAAATTGGCAAAGAACATTCAGTACATGATTGTGGCGATAAAAGACGTATTACATATCACTGAGGACCCTACTGTTCCTGATAAAAGGGTCTGTATGTATAAGGGAAAGAAACCTAAGGTAACGTTTCCTCCTCATGAACTGAATACTCTTTTTGAAAAGATGTGGGAAAATCCTGACAAAAAGTTTCAGATTCCCAAAAGGAATCCGGTGGCGTATCCCTTTCCCTTTGGGGATAGAGAAAAGTGGGAGTCACCCCCCATTGTGGACAAGGCTCTATCACGGTTGTCTAAAAAGGTGGCTCTACCATCTCCTGACATGGCAGCCCTTAAGGATCCTGTGGATCGTAGACAGGAAAATACGTTAAAATCCATTTATGTCACCACAGGTGCACTACTCAGACCAACCATTGCATCTGCGTGGGTGAGTAGTGCTATCGAGAAGTGGGCAGATAACTTGTCATCTGATATAGATACCCTGGATAGGGATAGCATCCTTTTAACGCTGGGTTATATCAGGGACGCTGCAGCCTACCTAAAGGAAGCGGCGAGAGATATTGGCCTGTTGGGATCAAAGGCCAATGCCATGGCAGTTTCAGCTAGGAGGGCATTGTGGATTCATCAATGGAATGCTGTTGCTGACTCTAAGAAAGCTATGGAGTCTCTACCGTATAAAGGTGGTGTATTGTTTGGTGACGGCCTCGCTGATTTGGTATCTACGGCTACCGCGGGTAAGTCGTCTTTTCTGCCTTATGTTCCTCCACAACAAAAGAAAGCTCATCACTATCAGATGCAGTCCTTTCGGCCAAATAAATCCAAGAAAGGCCGAGGTTATTCCTTCCTTGGAAGAGGAAAAGGTAAAAGATCTCCGGCCGTGGTGGGTTCCCAGGAGCAGAAGTCCTCCCCGGCTTCTGCCAAATCCACCGCATGACGCTGGGACTACTCTGCGGGAGTCCGCACCGGTGGGAGCACGTCTCAAACTCTTCAGTCAGTTCTGGGTTCGTTCGGACCTGGACCCATGGTTACTAGAAATAGTGTCCCATGGGTACAAACTAGAGTTTCAAGACGTTCCCCCTCGTCGATTTTTCAAATTGGCCTTACCAGCTTCTCTTCCGGACAGGGAGGTAGTATGCGAGACAATACAAAAGTTGTGTCAAAATCAAGTCATTATCAGGGTTCCCCCGTCACAACAGGGAGAAGGCTTTTATTCGAGTCTGTTTGTGGTCCCAATTCTGAACCTAAAATTCCTCAATTTCTACCTAAGAAAATTCAAATTCAAGATGGAATCTCTCCGAGCAGTGATCTCCAGTCTGGAGGAAGGGGATTTTATGGTGTCGGTCGACATAAAGGATGCCTACTTACACGTCCCCATATATCCTCCGCATCAGGCTTACCTGAGGTTTGCCATTCAGGATTGTCATTACCAATTTCAGAGATTGCCGTTTGGTCTGTCCACGGCTCCGAGGATTTTCACCAAGGTAATGGCGGAAATGATGGTTCTCCTGCGCAAGCAAGGAGTCACAATTATCCCGTACTTGGACGATCTCCTGATAAAGGCGAGATCCAAGGACAAACTGGTGCAGGACATTACACTCTCCCTGACAGTTCTGCAACAACATGGTTGGCTCCTAAACTTGCCAAAGTCACAGTTAATTTCCGACGAAACGGCTGTCGTTTTTGGGAATGATTCTGGACACAGAATTACAGAGAGTCTTTCTTCCAGTGGAAAAGGCTCTAGAAATTTAGAGTCTGGTCAAACAAATTCTGAAACCAGCGAGAGTGTCAATCCTTCAATGCACTCGATTGCTGGGGAAGATGGTGGCGGCATATGTGGCTATTCAGTTTGGCAGGTTCCATGCCAGAGTGTTTCAGTGGGACCTGTTGGACAAGTGGTCCGGATCCCTTCTGCACATGCACCGGAAAATAATCCTCTCCTCCAAGACCAGAATCTCACTCCTGTGGTGGCTGCACAGCTCTCACCTCCTAGAGGGACGCAGATTCGGGATCCAGGACTGGATCTTAGTGACCACGGATGCGAGTCTCCGTGGCTGGGGAACAGTCACACAGGGGGAAACCTTCCAGGGAAGATGGTTAAGCCAGGAAATTAGTCTACACATAAACGTTCTGGAGCTAAGGGCGATTTACAATGGCCTTCTTCAAGCGGAACATCTTCTTCGCAATTTGCCCGTCCTGATCCAGTCGGACAATATAACAGCAGTAGCGCACATAAACCGCCAGGGCGGAACAAAGAGCAGAGCATCAATGGCAGAGGCCACAATAGTTCTCAGCTGGGCGGAAAGACATACAAGCGCTCTGTCAGCGATCTTCATTCCAGGAGTGAACAACTGGGAAGCAGACTTCCTCAGCAGACACGATCTCCATCCAGGAGAGTGGGGTCTTCATCAAGAGGTCTTTGCAGAAGTGACAAGTCGTTGGGGAATTCCTCAAATAGACATGATGGCGTCTCGCCTGAACAAGAAACTTCAGAGATATTGTTCCAGGTCGAGGGGCCCTCAAGCAATAGCAGTGGACGCCCTAGTGACACCATGGGTGTTTCAGTTGGTGTATGTGTTCCCTCCGCTTCCACTCATTCCAAAGGTGCTACAGATCATAAGAAGAACAAAGGTTCAGGCGATCCTCATTGTTCCAGTCCGGCTAAGGAGAGCTGGGTATCCAGATCTTCAGGAATTACTCATAGGAGATCCCTGGCCTCTTCCTCTGCGAGAGGATCTGTTACAGAAGGGTCCATGCGTATATCAAGATTTACCGCGGCTACGTTTGACGGCTTGGCGGTTGAACGCCGGATCCTAGCCCGAAAGGGTATTCCCAGTGAAGTCATTCCCACACTTCTTCAGGCTAGAAAAGGAGTGACGACGAAACATTACCACCGTATTTGGAGAAAATATGTGTCTTGGTGTGAATCCAAGAAGGCTCCTACAGAAGAATTTCAGTTAGGACGTTTTCTCCATTTTCTACAAGCAGGTGTGGATGCGGACCTAAAGTTGGGCTCCATTAAAGTACACATTTCAGCATTATCAATTTTCTTCCAAAAACAATTGGCTTCCCTTCCAGAAGTTCAGACTTTTGTGAAAGGCGTGTTGCACATCCAACCTCATTTTGTGTCCCCAGTGGCACCGTGGGATCTTAATGTGGTGTTGTAATTCCTTCAATCTCATTGGTTTGAACCTTTACAAATGGTGGAGTTGAAATTCCTCACTTGGAAAGTGGTCATGCTGTTGTCCTTGGCATCTGCCAGGCGGGTGTCTGAATTGGCAGCCTTGTCTCACAAGAGCCTTTATTTGATCTTCCATGAAGATAGAGCAGAATTGAAGACTCGTCAGCAGTTTCTGCCGAAAGTGGTTTCATCGTTCCACTTGAACCAGCCTATTGTGGTGCCAGTGGCTACTGATGCCTTGCTGGAATCGAAGTTTCTCGATGTTGTAAGAGCTTTGAAAATTTATGTCGCCAGAACGGCTCAATTTAGGAAAACAGAGGCTCTGTTTGTCCTGTATGCTCACAATAAAATAGGAGCTCCTGCTTCCAAGCAGACTATTGCGCGCTGGATCTGTCATACGATTCAGCAGGCTCATTCTACGGCTGGATTGCCGTTACCGAAATCTGTGAAGGCCCATTCTACCAGAAAGGTGGGCTCATCCTGGGTGGCTGCCCGGGCGTCTCGGCTTTACAACTTTGCCAAGCGGCTACTTGGTCGGGTTCAAACACCTTTGCGAAGTTCTACAAGTTTGATACCCTGGCTGATGAGGACCTCATGTTTGGTCAATCGGTGCTGCAGAGTCATCCGCACTCTCCCGCCCGTTCTAGAGCTTTGGTATGAACCCCCATGGTTCTTGAAGTGTCCCCAGCATCCTCTAGGACGTATGAGAAAATAGGATTTTAATACCTACCGGTAAATCCTTTTCTCTTAGTCCGTAGAGGATGCTGGGCGCCCGTCCCAGTGCGTACTGTATCTGCAGTTATTAGTTGTGGTTGCACACATGTTGTGATACATTTATAGTCAGCCTGTTGCTGATGTTGTTCATGCCGTTGACTTGCATTGTGTTAAATGCCATGTTGTACGGCGTGCTTGAGGTGTGAGCTGGTATGTATCTCACCTTAGTTTAACAATAAATCCTTTTCCTCGAAATGTCCGTCTCCCTGGGCACAGTTCCTATAACTGGAGTCTGGAGGAGGAGCATAGAGGGATGAGCCAGTTCACACCCCTTTGAATGTCTTAAAGTGCCCATGTCTCCTGCGGATCCCGTCTATACCCCATGGTTCTTGAAGTGTCCCCAGCATCCTCTATGGACTAAGAGAAAAGGATTTACCGGCAGGTATTAAAATCCTATTTTCTGCTGACAAGCAGAAATTGCGAGGCGATCGCAATTTCTGCTTGTAGCGGGGGGGGGGTGGGGGGGGGGGGGGCGGGGGGGATTTTTTCTAATTATAATTTTAGGCTTTTTGTTTTTATCTTTCCTCCCCTGGATCTGCCCCTGGCTGAGAGGCGCGGTGCCACGCTTACTGTTTTTACATACAGTGTATTTTATTGGGCATGGGGAGCGTGGCCATGCTTCTATGATTAGGCCATAGCCCCTACAGTAACTGGACCCCACTTTCTGTGCCCTGCATGTATTACATGAAACCTCCAAAAACAGTCCTTTTTGAAAGTCTTGCTACATTAAGTTTGATATATATCCAGTGGCGCACGCAGGGGGGGGGGGGTTCCGAGTACCCAGAAACCCCCCCTGATCGGCCAAATTCTTTTAAGAGATGGAGACAGCTGTGTCTCCATATACCTACGAACCGCGACCGCGTACGCGATCGCGATCAGAGCTGCAGCAGGGAGCTCTTGTTGGCAGAGCTCTCTGCATAGAGCAGCGCTGTCAGATGAGCCACCGCCAGGTCCGTTTTTTCTGCCCCCAGGATAGTACCTGCCCACCACGAGCGGAGACGTCTGACACGCTCAGCAGCAGGTGTCCGGCAATGCACTGCAGTAAAGTGAAGAAACTCCAAATAAACTACATCTCCCAGCAGCCCTTGCTGCCAGGGGCTGTAGTGTATTTGTACTTACTTTACTTTACTGTAGTGCGTTGCCGGACACCTGCTGCTGAGCGTGTCAAAGGAGGAAAGAAAGGTACTGAGCTGCCGCCTATCCCCAGCATCATAACGTTCTGGAAGCTCCCAGTGGGGAGATGGAGTACCTGTGTCAGAGCTGCAGCTGCGGGTGAGTTATATGACTGGGCTGATGCTCATGCCTGTGCCAGCTGTAATGCTGCAAAGGGGCCATGTGACTTTTGCTCCTCATCCTGGGGCACTGCAACTGTGGGCATAGTGTAAGGGGCACTGCAGCTGTGGGCATAGTGTAAGCAGTGGCAGATTAAGGTCCACATGGGCCTGGAGCTGAAACTTATGAAGGGCCTATTGTGTGCCTCGGAAGGAGGTGTGACAAGTGCTGCGGTGGTGTGACTAGTGATGTGACCAGTTTGGTATAAATAGGGGGTGTGGTCTGTGCCATGAGTGTGGCTATCGCCATGGAGGTCATACAGTAGCTAGTGCTTACCTTGAACTATTTAATAGTTAACTATAACAAGAAAAAGTTTGTGACCACCATATAATACAGAGCATCAGTGATCACCATATCATACAGGGAACATCGCAGCGACTGCCATATAATACAGAGAGCTGTATCAACATGCAAATAAGGTGGAAAGGGGAGCAAAGATGGGGCAATACAGATCATATGTGGAAAGATTAGAAAAGATAGGGGCAATACAGAGCAGACTGGCAACTGAGGGCTCCTGGGACACACTTATCGACACAGACACCACTTACTGACAGACACACTAATACAGGCACACACACACACACACACACACACACACACACACACACGCACACACTACTTATTGACAAATACCACTGTCAAAGACTTACTGACACATACACACTGACCCACCTTACTGACAAACACTTACTGATACACACATTTATAGACACAGACACCACTTACTGACAGATACCCCTTATGGACACAGACATCACTTACTGGCACATACATACTTAATGACAGACACCCATTACTGACAAAGATACAATTTACTGACACAAACATACAGGCACAAACACCCCTTACTGTCAGATACCACTTACTAACACAGATTCCCCTTACTGAAACAAATGCACTAACCAAGGCACACTTACTGACACAGACACACTTACTGATACAAACACACTGACACAAACAGCCCTTATGGACACAGACACCCTTACTGACACAGACACACTTACATAAACAGACACCCCTTACTGACATAAACACACTTACACAAATAAACTTACTGACAGACACCACTTAAATATGGGATAGGAGACCCCAGGGCCTGGTGTATGCTGCAACTCGCTGGGTTTTGCACACCTGACCTGCTGTGACATTCATGGAGGCAGGGGCGGATTGGGATGGAAAACCAGCCAAGGACATTTCTGAAGTAGCGCCTAAATAGGGGGTTGAGTCCATGGGCCTAATTCAGACCTGATCAATTTCACAGACATGAGGGGGGGACGCCCAGCATGTCTGGCCCTACCCCCCCCCAACCTCCCCGCCCCCGCGCAAGTACAAAAGCATCGCACGGTGCAATGCTTTTGTACTTGATGAGTAGTTCCCTACCTCCTGCTTGCTGACAGGGAGCTACCCGTCGCTGTCCGGGTTGTGTGACGTCACGCAGCCGCCGTGGCCCTCCCCCCGCATGGTCCGGGCACGCCTGCGTTGCATCACCTGTTCCTTCCCTCACACTCCGACTCCCCCTCTCCTCCATCGCTTATACTCCGTACCTCCTCTCCTTCATCCCTCATACTCTGGCACCGCCTCTCCTCCATCATCTGTTCCTTCTCTCACATTCCGGCTCCCCCTCTCCTCCATCACTTATACTCCGGCACCTCCTCTCCTTCGTCCCTCATACTCTGGCACTTCCTCTCCTCCATCACCTGTTTCTTCTCTCACACTCCAGCTCCCCCTCTCCTCCATCACTCATACTCTGGCACTTCCTCTCCTCCATCACCTGTTCCTTCCCCCATACTCCGGCACCCCCTCTCTCCATCACTCATACTCCGGCACCTTCTCTCCTTCATCCCTCATACTCCTGCACCTCCTCTCCTCCATCACCTGTTCTTTCTCTCACACTCCGGCTCCCCCTCTCCTCCATCACTTATACTCCTGCACCTCCTCTACTCCATCACCTGTTCCTTCTCTCACACTCCGGCTCCCCCACTCCTCCATCACTCATACTCCTGCACCTCCTCTACTCCATCACCTGTTTCTTCTCTCACACTCCGCCTCCCCCTCTCCTCCATCACTCATACTCCTGCACCTCCTCTACTCCATCACCTGTTTCTTCTCTCACACTCCGCCTCCCCCTCTCCTCCATCACTCATACTCCGGCACCTCCTCTCCTCCATCACCTGTTTCTTCTCTCACACTCCGCCTCCCCCTCTCCTCCATCACTCATACTCCGGCATCTCTGCTCCTCCATCACCTGTTCCTTCTCTCACACTCCGGCTCCCCCTCTCCTCCATCACTCATACTCCGGCACCTCCTCTCCTTCGTCCCTCATACTCTGGCACTTCCTCTCCTCCATCACCTGTTTCTTCTCTCACACTCCAGCTCCCCCTCTCCTCCATCACTCATACTCTGGCACTTCCTCTCCTCCATCACCTGTTCCTTCCCCCATGCTCCGGCACCCCCTCTCCTCCATCACTCATACCCCGGCACCTTCTCTCCTTCATCCCTCATACTCCTGCACCTCCTCTCCTCCATCACCTGTTCTTTCTCTCACACTCCGGCTCCCCCTCTCCTCCATCACTTATACTCCGGCACCTCCTCTCCTCTGGCTCACCCTCTCCTCCATCACTTATACTCCAGCACCTCCTCTCCTCCATCACCTGTTCCTTCTCTAACACTCCGGCTCCCCCTCTCCTCCATCACTTATACTCCTGCACCTCCTCTACTCCATCACCTGTTCCTTCTCTAACACTCCGGCTCCCCCTCTCCTCCATCACTTATACTCCTGCACCTCCTCTACTCCATCACCTGTTCCTTCTCTCACACTCCGGCTCCCCCTCTCCTCCATCACTTATACTCCGGCACCTCCTCTCCTCCATCACCTACTCGTTCCCTCACATTCTGGCTCTCCCTCTCCCCCATAACTCTGCTTCATCCCTCACATTCTGGCTCTCCCTCTCCCCCATAACTCTGCTTCATCCCTCACATTCTGGCTCTCCCTCTCCTCCATAACTCTGCTTCATCCCTCACATTCTGGCCCGTCCTCTTCTCCATTACCCTCCTTACTTTACAGCCGCAGCGCTCTGTAAAAGCCAGACAGAGCAGGTCTACAATATTGCAGCCACTCCTTCTCACGTTTCCATGCCTGACCTCTATTCCCCTGCAGGTTGCGCAGCCAGTGTGAAAAATAAGGGAAATAAGAAAACGGTGCTCCTTGAAAACTATTCTTTCAAAGGGCCTAATTCAGACCTGTCGCAAGCAGGCATTTTTTGCACGAGGTAGTCGCCGCCTACATGTGGAGGGGGTAACCGCTGTGCAAGGGTGCGAATGCATGTGCAGAGAGCTGCACAAACAAAAGTTTGTGCAGTCTTTGCACAGCTCAGGACTTACTCTTCCGGTGCGATGATCTGGCCCGGAGCTGACGTCAGGAACCCTCCCTTCAAACGACTGGACACGCCTGCATTTCTCCGGACACTCCTAGGAAACGGTCAGTTGACACCCACAAACGGCCTCTTCCTGTCAATCTTCTTGCGATCGCCGGTGCGATCACTTTCTTCGGCCATCCCGTTGCTACCTATCACCACACTTCAACAATAACAATGGCTCTACATTGTATTATTAATATACAGTATGTCACATTCACCTTACTGTTATTACTTAGATCACAGAATAAAGTTATTTTAGTGTCTCACTGTATAAAATCACCACTGAACTGCATTTTCTGGCCAAGAAAAATTATTATCATTATTACCAGTTATTTATATAGCGCATACATATCCCGCTGCGCATTACAGAGAACATTTGGCCTTTCACATCAGTTCTGGCTCCAGTGGAGCTTACAATCTATGTTCGCTATTTCATTTACTGTACACACACACACTTACATACTAAGGTTAATTTATGTCGGGAAACAACCTGTGGGAGGAAACCCACACAAGGGGAGAATATACAAACTCCACACAGACCCATGGTGGGAATCAAACCCACAACCTCAGTGCTGTGAATTTATGTATTCAACTATAATTTTATGACACATAAATGACCTTTAATAGGAGAGAACTCCGCCCCTCTATAATATACTTTCAGATTATTGACACGTGAGGACAATACCAGGCACACCCTACATTAACCAACAACAATCACCATAAAACTTGTGGAGGAAACACAGGGGATGATTCAGAGCTGATTGTAGATGTGCTAAATTTAGCACATCTACGATCAGTTTCTCTGACAAGCGGGTGGACGCCCGGCACAGGGCTAGTCCGCCCCACATGTCAGGCCCTGCCTATTCTCCCCCCCCCCCCCCTGCCAAGTAGCTCCCTACCTGCGCAACCTAGATGTGCTGGCAGGCGGCTACCCGCCACGTTCTGGGTCGCAGTGGCTGCGTGTGACTTCAAGCAGCCACCACAGCCCACTCCCACAACGGACCGGAGATGCCTGCATTGTCCGTACTGCGCCCCACCAACGGCGTTCTAACACTGTTGGCACGCCCCCTCCTGCCCCACCTCAGCCTGTCAATCAGGCAAAGGCAATTGCACCAGTGAGATGCATCTCACTGGGACTTCCTTCAGAGTGCAGCGATTGCCCCTGAATCATCTCCACAGTCCATGAGGCTTACACATGATGTAAGCCCTACAGACTGCCCCCCCCCCCACCCCGATAATATTGTTCAGCTAACTGCACCCCCATTTATATTTAAGTTGAGCATCCTCTCCCCCTTTATAGATTAACTTGTGCCATACCATACCCCCTTATATATTTAAGTTGTACCTGTCCCCCTTATATATTTATGTACTTTGTGACACTGCCTCCCCATATATTAATTTAACTTGTATCTTCCCCCCCTTATGTTTTAATTTACCTTGTGTCTGACCCCCCCCCCCCCCTTCCCCTTAAGTTATGCTGCTATCGCATGTTAAATAATATATTATGTGTTGTGCCACCAGACAAGGAAAAAGCAAAGATAAATAAGCTTACTGTTCACAGCCAGCCAGTCTCACATCAGATAAGGGGGCGGAGCTTCAGGCCGGGTGGGGGCGGAGCCACGGACGGGTCCGGGGGGCGTGGCCTCGGGCAGATTCAGGCAGGGACAGTTCGTGGTCTGAAGTTGAACGCTGATCTGTGCCCAGCCAGCTAATTCGGTGTGGAGATTACTGTGCAGCCGGGAGGTGAGGGAGCTGTGCTGCTGGTGATGACAGGAATATTTTTTCCTGTCATCACTGGCTGAGTTGCATTGGAGCCTGTGGGCCTATTTTCAATGGGGGGCCTGGAGCTGCAGCTCCATCCGCCCCATTGTTAATCCGGCCCTGAGTGTAAGGGGCACTGTTACTGTGGGCATAGTGTAAGGGGCACTGCAATTGTGGGCATAGTGTAATGGACACTGCAATTTTGGGCATAGTATAAGAGGCACTGCAATTGTGGGCATAGTGTAAGGGGCACTGCAATTGTGGGCATAATATGTAAGGATCACTACAACTAGACTTTTCCCATGAGTAATCCATGGGGCGCCATATTTGCTTAAGTAAATATTTGCTTACCAAACAATTTGACCCCGGCCCTGGTCACCGCCTGCCCGCCCGCCCACCAGAGACGCCAGCTGCCGCAGTCATTGCCATTGGGCTCGGGCACCGCAGCAGCCGGCTGTGACCTCTTGTATGGTGATGCGGATGTGACTCACAGGTCACGAACGCTACGTCGCCTGCCAGCTAGGGAATGCTCTGCCTCTGTGCTGCTCCTCACTGCTGTAATACTGAGATGGAAACCTGAGCTGTAAACTGAGGTTGGAGCCAGTGTTTTTTTTGTTTTTTGTTTTTTATTTGATTGATTGATAGTTTTGGAATTATTGTTGTGTGTGTTTACAATGTATGGAAAAACGATGTGGGCACAGTGTGCGGAATTACTGCATAGGTGTATTTAATTGTGGATGGCCTGTTATTAACGTCCACCATCATTACTTTGGACCGGTGAAGCTGGGGAGTTTGAGCAGTTGATGGTGGACGTTAATAACAGGCCATCCACAATTAAATAGACCTATGCAATAAGTGGGGAGTCCCTTAACTACCTGGACGTAAGAGTGACCATCAAGGACGGCAAATTGATCACAAGTTTATATTCCAAGCCATCGGACAAGAACGTCCTACTGAGAGCTAACAGCCACCATCCGGGACCACTTAAGGATGGACTCCCGAGGTCGCAAATGATAAGAGCCTCTAGGATCATCAGTGACCGGTCCAGTTTGGATCAAGAACTAGAACTTATGGTTATGAAATTCGTCCAGACGGGATACGATTATCATAAATTACAGCAGCAGAAAACAGAAGTCATGTCAATACCAAGGAAAACCCTTCTTAAACCGGCAGTGCGGAGTGCTAAGGCGGTGATTCCATTTGTCAATACCTTCAATACAGCTAGCCCGGTAATCCAGAGAGCAACAAGGGCCTTATGGCCAATTGTAGCTTCGGAAAAAAAGCTTCCAACATTTAAGGATAGACGCCCCATGCTATGTTACTCAAGGGGTAAAAGTATAAAGGATATCATTGTACATTCTGATGTCACAGGATTTCAAAACGAGGTAGAGAGGCCCACCTCTTTCCTAACCAAACCACCTGGGTGCTACAGGTGTCTTAAATGCACAACGTGCAGCAGTATGACAGTAGGGTCCTCATTTAAGCATCCCCACAAGGAGAGAACATTCCAGATCAGACACGTGGTGACATGCGCGACAACTCACATTGTATACCTGCTAACATAAATGTCAATTAGTCTATGTGGGAAAATCCATCAGGACCTTCAGAGAGAGGATGGCCCTGCACAGGTCTGCGATCAAACAGGCATTGGCCGGCAAACCTTCTGAACAACCCGTAGCACGCCATTTTTCACTGATGGGACATTCGCTGAACGATATAAAACATCAAATCATAGATCATGTTCCCCGCAGCATCCGAGGAGGAGATCGGGATCGCAAGCTTCTACACATTGAATCCAAGTGGATCCATGAACTCGGCACAATAAATCCAGGTGGACTGAATGAGAAATTCTCGTGGAATATCTTCATATGAAATGGTCATGGACTGTACCGATACCCCTTGCACACCCTCCCCTTCTCCCCTTTTTTCCTTCCCCCCCCCCTTATTCTCCCCCCCCCCTTTTTTTCCCCCTTCCCTCCCCGCCCGCTTTTTCCAGCTATCCCACTCTCCCCCCCCCCCCTTTCCCCCCCACCCCCTCCCCTTTCCCCCCACCCCCTCCCCTCCCCCCCCTCCTTTCCTCCCCTCCCCCCATTCCTTTTCTTTCCTCCCTCCACCTTCCATTCTTGTTTTCCTTTTTTTCCCTTTTCCTTTCCTTATGTGTATGTGCCCTTATGTTCTTCGCTAGTTAGAAGGTTAATCCCTATGGTTTGGTACTTTTGCAATAGGAGGTACACCATCGTTACATGGATGCTGGCAACACGACCTTGGCTGGGACTAATATCCCTGTGGCCGAGTGCATAATTTATTTATTTATAAATTTTTATCTATGGCTGTGTCAGCCCATTACTTGGTTCTAGGGCTGCATCAGCATGGTAGACGTGTAATCTACAGTATATTGGTAATACTTCTTACGGTGCCCGTAGCCGGTCATGGTGCCGGCATCCAGAGACATCCCTCCCTTAAAGCCCTCCGTACACTGAGCAGTGACTTTGCTACTTAGGGATCTTTGAGAGTAATGACCCTATAGTGGTGATGGGACTCTTTAAGTGTGGGGTGCACGTTTTTTCTTGTAATTATATACACTCTTCTACTGGTTCTATTTATGTTTCCCCACAGCGCTTTAGAGTGACCAGCGGCGTCCAGGTTGCTATGGCAACCGTCGGGCGCAGCAGCAGTGAGGTCATCGCGTTGCGACCGGAAGTACGGCGGGATCCTCGCGTCTCCGGTCTCGCAACGTGCACTGGCGGCCTTCTCTTGGATAAAAGGTATGTTCTTATGCACACAGTTTGTTACACACCTTGACAAAGGGGCATGTGAGCCCCGAAACGTTGGCTACCTGTAAGCTTTGAATACACTTTTTCATGTATTTAAAATCCTCGAGTGCCGCTGTCTCCTTTTGGAATATATATATATATATATATGTCCAAAAAGAACGGCACTCAGGGACTGTCATCGTAGCAAAAAATTTGTATTGAAGTCAGATCAAACGTAAACGTTTTCGGGGACACAGCCCCTTCGTCAGGATCACAGACAATAACCTGGGAGTGCCGGCTGAATTGGATCTCTATATATATATATATATATATACAGACACAAACACACTCCTACGGAACCCACCCCCCCAGTAAATCCTGCGTTTGCCCCTGATATCCGGTACTGAAACTTTGGCATTTACTACTAACACAGGGCCTAATTCAGGCCTGATCGCTGTTATGCGAAATCGCACAGCGGCCGATTATCGAATAACTGCTCATGTGTATGCACTGCAATGCGCAGACGCGATGCCAAACAGCGACAAATTTCAATCGCTAGGCGTTTGCAAGGTGATTGACAGGAAGCAGACGTTTGTGGGTGGTAACTGTTTTCTGGGAGGGTGTGTGACATCAGCTCCGGCCCAAAACAGCCTGATTGTATCGCACTGTAGGAGTAATTCCTGGGCTACGCACAAACTGGAAAAAATCATTCTATGGTGAGTGAGTTGCGAACAGATTTGCAGATGTCCGCTGTCTGGTGAGGTTTTTCGCATGGCGCACGCATGCATTCTCACACTTGCATGGGACGGTTTTCACTATCTAAGGACGGCGACTATCTGATTGCAGAATTTGCAGCACAGCGATCAGGTCTGAATTAGGCCCACTGTCAAGCCAGATCTCCTGGCATCAGCCTGGTGCATATACTTCTGTTTTGTCCTGGCGTCATCTTGGCCTGCATCCAACTGTGGCAGCACCCCTAAGTCATTGGTTTAATTCATACTTGCCTACTCTCCCGGAATGGCCGGGAGGCTCCCGAAAATCGGGTGACCCTCCCGGCCCCCCGGAAGAGCAGGCAAGTCTCCCGATTTGCGAGGTCCCCCCTGCCCGTCCGCCCACTTAGTGTGCAAAGTGGGCGGTCCGGGCAGTTGATGACGCGATTCTTGCTGAATCGCGTCATCATAGCCACGCCCCCTGCAGTGTAATGCCGGTGATCGCGGCATTACAGAGCGGGGGGCGTGGCTTAAAGGAGGTGTCACTGTGACCCCGCCCTTGTTCCGCCCCCGTCCCACCCTTGCTCCACCCCCCGTCCCGCCTCCGGCCACCCCCTCCTTTACAGCACAGCCTCCCCTGCCCGCCCGCTGAGCCGACCTGGCTGCTCTCTCCCGCAGAGAGCAGCCAGAATATCGGTAAGTATGGTTTAATTAGAGTTGAATCATTTTTAGGTATTTCATACATTTTCATCTGTATGTATAAAGATTAAATAATATAGATTTTATAAAAATGAAGAGTTACAGTTGTAAGGGGGCAGCACAGAATAAGTGACCTAGGGAAGCACAAAGTAGAAATCTGGGCCTGCTCCCTGCCAAGACGGTCAAGTTGCCCTTGTGGTTTCATGAACCTTTGTCTGCTGAAGTCCACCCTGTAATAATCTGCATTAGCTCAGCAGCTCTGACAGAGGAGGATTCAGTTATGCTGCAAGTGCCAGTATCTGTTTTATCCCAGGGACATTCTTGGCTGCAGAAATGGACCCTGCACCTGTTTCCCCACTATGACAACACAGGAGTTTGAAAGCATAATATTAATATCCTAGTGCTCACACGCAGTGACACAATCATCTACTTAAAAAGTTAGCACATGGGTGGTTCTTACATGTATGTACAAATCAAAGCCTTTTTCCACAGGAGGTATCCACTTAAATGGCTAAATCCATAAGAAAGCTTATATAGGTTTTTACAGGGGGTCCTATAACATTCATGTGGATGTCAGGTTTCCTTGGCTTGCACAGTTAGTAATACCTTCTGGCAGCACATGGTGTTAATTTAGTTAGCACAAACGTAGCTACAGTGACCTAATCTACTATCCGGCATTTCTCAAAGCGCCAATGAGTCTAAAGCCAAGACACTTAAATTTAGCTAGATCATATCTGTACAATGCATCTTGCATATTGCTACAGGGTTGTTCATTTTGATATGCTGTTGTTTTGTGACAAATTACAGTGATTGCTAATTGCAATACTGTATAATAGCTGCCAGGCTTGTATTGGCAATTCAAGCAGCAAAATGATATAAAACACAGCTGTAAAAAGGTTTGTCTCTGACGTCCTAAGTGGATGCTGGGACTCCGTAAGGACCATGGGGAATAGCGGCTCCGCAGGAGACTGGGCACAACTAAAGAAAGCTTTAGGACTACCTGGTGTGCACTGGCTCCTCCCACTATGACCTTCCTCCAGACCTCAGTTAGAATCTTGTGCCCGGCTGAGCTGGATGCACACTAGGGGCTCTCCTGAGCTCCTAGAAAGAAAGTATATTTTAGGTTTTTTATTTTACAGTGAGATCTGCTGGCAACAGACTCACTGCAGCGAGGGACTAAGGGGAGAAGAAGCGAACCTACCTAACTGGTGGTAGCTTGGGTTTCTTAGGCTACTGGACACCATTAGCTCCAGAGGGATCGACCACAGGACCCGACCTTGATGTTCGGTCCCGGAGCCGCGCCGCCGGCCCCCTTACAGAGCCAGAAGCAAGAAGTGTTCCGGAAAATCGGCGGCAGAAGACTTCTGTCTTCAACAAGGTAGCGCACAGCACTGCAGCTGTGCGCCATTGCTCCTCATGCACACCTCACACTCCGGTCACTGATGGGTGCAGGGCGCTGGGGGGGGGCGCCCTGAGGGCAATATAATACACCTTGGCTGGCAAATCATCACAATATATAGTCCCAGGGCTATATATGTGATAAATTACCCCTGCCAGAATCCATGAAAAAGCGGGAGAAAAGTCAGCCGAAAAAGGGGCGGGGCTATCTCCCTCAGCACACTGGCGCCATTTTATCTTCACAGTGCAGCTGGAAGATAGCTCCCCAGGCTCTCCCCTGTAGTTTTCAGGCTCAAAGGGTTAAAAAGAGAGGGGGGGGCACTAAATTTAGGCGCAATATGTGTATACAAGCAGCTATTGGAGGAAAAATCACTCAGTTATAGTGTTAATCCCTGCATTATATAGCGCTCTGGTGTGTGCTGGCATACTCTCTCTCTGTCTCCCCAAAGGACTTTGTGGGGTCCTGTCCTCAGTCAGAGCATTCCCTGTGTGTGTGCGGTGTGTCGGTACGGCTGTGTCGACATGTTGGATGAGGAAGGTTACGTGGAGGCGGAGCAGAGGCCGATAAATGGGATGTCGCCCCCTGTGGGGCCGACACCAGAGTGGATGGATAGGTGGAAGGTATTAACCGACAATGTCAACTCCTTACATAAAAGGCTGGATGACGTAACAGCTGTGGGACAGCCGGCTTCTCAGCCCGCGCCTGCCCAGGCGTCTCAGAGGCCATCAGGGGCTCAAAAAAACGCCCGTTACCTCAGATGGCAGACACAGATGTCGGCACGGAGTCTGACTCCAGTGTCGACGAGGTTGAGACATATACACAATCCACTAGGAACATCCGTTGCATGATCTCGGCAATAAAAAATGTGTTACACATTTCTGACATGAACCCAAGTACCACATAAAAGGGGTTTTATGTTTGGGGAGAAAAAGCAGCCAGTGTTTTGTTCCCCCATCAGATGAGTGAATGAAGTGTGTAAAGAGCGTGGGTTCCCCCGATAAGAAAATGGTAATTTCTAAAAAGTTACTGCTGGCGTACCCTTTCCCGCCAGAGGATAGGTCACGTTGGGAGATATCCCCTAGGGTGGATAAGGCGCTCACACGTTTGTCAAAAAGGTGGCACTGCCGTCTTGGGATACGGCCACTTTGAAGGAGCCTGCTGATAAAAAGCAGGAGGCTATCCTGAAGTCTGTATATACACACTCAGGTACTATACTGAGACCTGCATTTGCCTCAGCATAAATAGTGCTGCTGCAGCGTGGTCTGATACCCTGTCAGATAATATTAATACCCTAGACAGGGATAATATTTTGCTAACATAGAGCATATTAAAGACGTCGTTTTATATATGAAGGATGCACAGAGGGATATTTGCCGGCTGGCATCCAGAATTAATGAAATGTCCATTCTGCCAGGAGGGTATTAGAGACCCGGCAGTGGACAGGTGATGCGGCCTTTAAAAGGCACATGGAGATTCTGCCTTATAAGGGTGAGGAATTGTTTGGGGATGGTCTCTGGGACCTCGTATCCACAGCAACAGCTGGGAAGAAATTTTTTTACCTCAGGTTTCCTCACAGCCTAAGAAAGCACCGTATTTTCAGGTACAGTCCTTTCGGCTTCAGAAAAACAAGCGGGTCAAAGACGCTTCCTTTCTGCACAGAGACAAGAGAAGAAGGAAAAAGCTGCACCAGACAGCCGGTTCCCAGGATCAAAAATCTTCCCCCGCTTCCTCTGAGTCCACCGCATGACGCTGGGGCTCCACAGGTGGAGACAGGTGCGGTGGGGGCGCGTCTCGGGAACTTCAGGGACCAGTGGGCTTGCCCACAGGTGGATCCCTAGGTTCTGCAAGTGGTATCACAGGGATACAGGCTGGAGTTCGAGGCGACTCCCCCTCGCCGTTACCTCACATCAGCCTTGCCTGCTGCCCTCGGAGAAAGGGAGGTAGTACTGGCGGCAATTCACAAGCTGTACTTCCAGCAGGTGAACTCAAGGTACCCCTCCTTCAACAAGGCCAGGGTTACTATTCCAAAATGTTGTGGTACCGAAACCAGACGGTTCGGTGAGACCCATTCTAAAATTGAAATCCTTGAACACTTATATACGAAGGTTCAAGTTCAAAATGGAATCGCTCAGGGCGATTATTGCAAGCCTGGAGAATTTCATGGTATCACTGGACATCAAGGATGCTTACCTGCATGTCCCTATTTACCCTCTTCACCAGGAGTACCTCAAAATTGTGGTACAGGATTGTCATTACCAATTCCAGACGTTGCCGTTGGTCTGTCCCCGGCACCGAGGGTATTTACCAAGGTAATGGCCGAAATAATTATCCCGTACTTGGACGATCTCCTTATAAAGGCGAGGTCCAGGGAGCAGTTGTTCGTCGGAGTAGCACTATCTCGGGAAGTGCTACAACAGCACGGCTGGATTCTGAATATTCCAAAGTCGCAGCTGGTTCCTACGACGCGTCTACTGTTCCTGGGTATGGTTCTGGACACAGAACAGGATAAAAAGGGTTTCTCCCGGAGGAGAAGTCCAAGGAGTTGTCGTCTCTAGACAGAGACCTCCTAATACAAATCCAGGTGTCGGTGCATCAATGCACGCGAGCCCTGGGAAAGATGGTAGCTTCTTACGAAGAAATTCCATTCGCCAGGTCCCATGCAAGGATCTTCCAGTGGGATCTGTTGGACAAGTGGTCCGGGTCGCATCTTCAGATACATCGGCGGATAACCCGGTCTCCAAGGGCCAGGGTGTCGCTGTTGTGGTGGCTGCAGCATACAGGACTAGGTCCTGGTGACCACGGATGCCAGCCTTCGAGGCTGGGGGGCAGTCACACAGGGAAGAAACTTCCAAGGACTATGGAACAGTCAGGAGACTTCCCTATACATAAATATTCTGGACCTAAGGGCCATTTACAATGCCCTAAGTCAGGCTAGACCCCTGCTTCAACACCGGCCGGTGCTGATCCAGTCAGACAACATCACGGCGGTCGCTCATGTAAGCCGACAGGGCGGCACAAGAAGCAGGATGGCAATGGCAGAAGCCACAAGGATTCTCCGATGGGCGGAAAATCATGTGTTAGCACTGTCAGCAGTGTTCATTCCCGGAGTGGACAACTGAGAAGCAGACTTTCTCAGCAGACACGACCTCCACCCGGGAGAGTGGGGACTTCATCCAGAAGTCTTCCAAATGATTGTACACCGTTGGGAAAGGCCACAGGTGGACATGATGGCGTCCCGCCTCAACAAAAAGCTACAAAGATATTGCGCCAGGTCAAGGGACCCTCAGGCGATAGCTGTGGACGCTCTGGTAACACCGTGGGTGTACCAGTTGGTGTATGTGTTCCCTTCTCTGCCTCTCTTACCCAGGGTAATGAGAATATAAGAAGGAGAGGAGTAAGAACTATACTCATTGTTCCGGATTGGCCAAGAAGAGCTTGGTACCCAGAACTCCAAGAAATGATCTCAGAGGACCCATGGTCTCTGCCGCTAAGACAGGACCTGCTGCAGCAGGGGGCCTGTCTGTTCCAAGACGTACCGCGGCTGCGTTTGACGGCATGGCGGTTGAACGCCGGATCCTGAAGGAAAAGGGCATTCCGGAGGACGTTATCCCTACGCTAATTAAAGCTATGAAAGAAGTGAACGCAAACCATTATCACCGCATATGGCGGAAATATGTTGCGTGCTGTGAGGCCAGGAAGGCCCCAACGGAGGAATTTCAGCTAGGTCGATTTCTGCACTTCCTACAGTCAGGGGTGACTATGGGCCTAAAATTGGGTTCCATTAAGGTCCAGATTTCGGCTCTATCGATTTTCTTCCAAAAATAGGACTGGCTTCACTGCCTGAAGTTCAGACTTTTGTTAAGGGAGTGCTGCATAGTCAGCCCCCGTTTGTGCCTCCAGTGGCACCGTGGGATCTCAACGTGGTGTTGGATTTCCTGAAGTCGCATTATGTTGAGCCACTTAAATCCGTGGAGCTAAAATACCTCACGTGGAAAGTGGTCATGCTGTTGGCCTTGGCGTCGGCCAGGCGTGTATCAGAATTGGCGGCTTTGTCATGCAAAAGCCCTTATCTGAATTTTTTATATGGATAGGGCGGAATTGAGGACTCGTTCCCAATTCCTTCCTAAGGTGGTATCAGTTTTTCATGTGAACCAACCTATTGTGGTGCCTGCGGCTACTTGGGACTTGGAGGATTCCAAGTTGCTGGACGTAGTCAGGGCCCTGAAAAATATATGTTTCCAGGACGGCTGGAGTCAGGAAAACTGACTCGCTATTTATCCTGCTGGGTGCTCCTGCTTCTAAGCAGACTATTGCTCGCTGGATCTGTAGCACGATTCAACTTGCACATTCTGCGGCTGGACTGCCGCACCCTAAATCTGTAAAAGCCCATTCCACGAGGAAAGTGGGCTCTTCTTGGGCGACTGCCCGAGAGGTCTCGGCTTTACAAATTTGCCAAGCTGTTACTTGGTCGGGTTCAAACACTTTTGCAAGAGTCTACAAGTTTGATACCCTGGCTGAGGAGGACCTAGAGTTTGCTCATTCGGTGCTGCAGAGTCATCCGCACTCTCCCGCCCGTTTGGGAGCTTTGGTATAATCCCCATGGTCCTTACGGAATCCCAGCATCCACTTAGGACGTCAGAGAAAATAAGATTTTACTCACCGGTAAATCTATTTCTCGTAGTCCGTAGTGGATGCTGGGCGCCCATCCCAAGTGCGGATTGTCTGCAATACTTGTATAGAGTTATTGCCTAACTAAAGGGTTATTGTTGAGCCATCTGTTGAGAGGCTCAGTTATATTTCATACTGTTAACTGGGTATAGTATCACGAGTTATACGGTGTGATTGGTGTGGCTGGTATGAGTCTTACCCGGGATTCAAAATCCTTCCTTATTGTGTCAGCTCTTCCGGGCACAGTATCCTAACTGAGGTCTGGAGGAGGGTCATAGTGGGAGGAGCCAGTGCACACCAGGTAGTCCTAAAGCTTTCTTTAGTTGTGCCCAGTCTCCTGCGGAGCCGCTATTCCCCATGGTCCTTACGGAGTCCCAGCATCCACTACGGACTACGAGAAATAGATTTACCGGTGAGTAAAATCTTATTATTACAGTGAGTTATGGATTCAGAGCTTTCTTTCAGAGGATATCACTGCTGGACCCATTGGCTCATGTGCATCACGCAGCCAGCACTTATGCTGTATGCATACCTCCCAACATTTGGTTTAACGAAGGAGGGACTCTCCGCACAGCGCAGCCGTGTGCCGCCAAAAAGGAGGCATGGCCTATTGGAAAGGGTGTGTGGCCTCGCGTGAATGACGCGATTGCGAGCCATGCCTCCAGTTTTCATCACAGTGGGTCATGGCCAGAGCTCTGTGAGCTGCTGGCCATGCCCCCAGTCCCTCTGCCTCACTGGAATGTGCACAACATCTATTCGCCACTGCTCTGCTCTGAACTAAGCAGAGCAGCGAGTGATCAGGAGCCTCCCAACTGCCCCCTCCCCCCCCCCCTCCACCGCGGGACACTGCGGCCCGTGGGAGGGCCAGCGGGACAGACCCAAAAAAAGTGACTGTTCCGTGAAAATCGGGACAGTTGGGAGGTATGCTTATGATAGACATGCCTCTGACTTATTGCGCTCTTTCTATTGTCTGCATCATCAACCTCATCATCATCATCATCCTAGATACTTGTTATATTTTATGTATTATTAATTTCTATGTTCCCTTAAACCCATTTCTTGTCACTACAGGTTTTTTGTGGCTTTTTACCAATAAACAATGATGATGAAATGGTGTAGTAGAACAAATTATTTTTTTTCATAGGAGCCACTGTTATGCTTTCTACAGGTTTACAGATGTGTCCTCATACAGTACATCTAGCCTTAATACAGTGGGAATCACCTGGCGGCTCAAGCTGAGTCAGCCACCTCTGCTAGCATTGGTGTTTTTTGCCGAAAATGCATCTTATGCTGGGCATACACGCTACAATTCCCTGGCTGATCCGCTGATATCGTTGTCTGGCCGATTATCCTAATATCAGCTGATCGGGCAGATAATTGCAGCATGTATGTGGCTGGCCGATCTGAAAATATCGATTGGTGGGCATGCTGGGTAATCCTGCATGTCTCTGTGATGCAATATTTTCAGTGTCAATGTCATGTCGGCCGCATAGGGCAGTGTATGCCCTGCCTCATCAGACAGACAGACAGACATCCTCCTGTTCCTTCATTTGGGAAGGAATGGATAAATGGCTCCTCCCCGGGGGCACAGTGCTGATATCATATGACATACACTGTGAGAGATCTCACAGTGTATGTCCCGGATATTTGCAGTGGCAGATAAAATGATTGTTGGTCTGACAGGCATTTTAACTGCCCGTGTATACCCAGTATTAATTATAGCACAATGCAACAAGGATGCAGCAGGACACTGTGTTGGTTAATATGATATGTGACACTTGTATATCTGTGTAAAGACTGTTTGTCTGTATATGGACCACAACGGAACTTAGAATGGCAAAAAGCAGCAGCTACTGCATCGTAGCACTTCGTATGCAGACGCAGAGACTCAGTCACACACAAATATACTGTACAAGTGTCACATATCAAATTAATCTGCACAATCTCCTCTGTACAGGCCCATCTTAACTTGTAGGCACACTGGGCAGCTGCCCAGGGCACCATGATCTTAGGGGCCTTCGAGCAGGGGCAGGAGGGGCCTGAGGGTATTTGTCCCCCACGGTTAGTGCCTCCTGAGATTCTTGGGAGGCAGATAGAGAATGCTGCCTGTCCTCGCTGATTGTGAATTAGACAAATTAGAACGGTTAGACAGCATTCTCTACCTACCTGCCTCCCAGCCTGCAGCCAGATACAGAATGGCTGTCAGCATTGTGATTCGCGGATGGCTCAAGCTTTCCATCAATCAGACTGCTGACAGTCATTCACTGTATAGAATCATGTAGAGAGATGGTGAGGGACCACAAAAGGGGTAAGGTTTGATTTTTTTTTATTATATTTCCTGTGAATGGGTGAGTATGTTCCCGAGTCAGTTGCTCTGTACAAGGGCTACAGGGCCTAGACGACCAACACAGAGTCTCACATGCTAAGAGGAGCTGTTTGCTGTGGCTGCAGCAAAAAAGTATAAGGACTAGAGATGTGCACCGGAAATTTTTCGGGTTTTGGATTCGGTTCCGCGGCCGTGTTTTGGATTCGGACGCGTTTTGGCAAAACCTCCCTGAAAATTTTTTGTCGGATTCGGGTGTGTTTTGGATTCGGGTGTTTTTTCCCCAAAACCCCTCAAAAACAGCTTAAATCATAGAATTTGGGGGTAATTTTGATCCTATAGTATTATTAACCTCAATAACCATAATTTCTACTCATTTCCAGTCTATTCTGAACACCTCACACCTCACAATATTATTTTTAGTCCTAAAATTTGCACCGAGGTCGCTGGATGACTAAGCTAAGCGACCCAAGCGACACAAACACCTGGCCCATCTAGGAGTGGCACTGCAGTGTCAGACAGGATGGCACTTAAAAAAATTGGCCCCAAACATCACATGATGCAAAGATAAATAAATAAAAAAAGAGGTGCAAGATGGAATTGTCCTTGGGCCCTCCCACCCACCCTTATGTTGTATAAACAGGACATGCACACTTTAACAAACCCATCTTTTCAGCGACAGGGTCTGCCATACGACTGTGGCTGAAATGACTGGTTGGTTTGGGCCCCCACCAAAAAAAGAAGCAATCAATCGCTCCTTGCTCAAACTGGCTCTACAGAGGCAAGATTTCGACCTCATCATCATCCTCCGATTCCTCACTCCTTTCACTGTGTACATACCCCTCCTCACAGAGTATTAATTCGTCCCCACTGGAATCCACCATCTCAGGTCCCTGTGTACTTTCTGGAGGCAATTGCTGGTGAATGTCTCCACGGAGGAATTTATTATAATTCATTTTGATGAACTTCATCTTCTCCACATTTTGTGGAAGTAACCTCGTACGCCGATCGCTGACAAGGTGACTGGCTGCACTAAACACTTTTTCGGAGTACACACTGGAGGGGGGGGAAACTTAGGTAAAATAAAGCAAGTTTGTGCAAGGGCCTCCAAATTGCCTCTTTTTCCTGCCAGTATACATACGGACTGTCTGACGTGCCTACTTGGATGCTGTCACTCATATAATCCTCCACCATTCTTTCAATGGTGACAGAATCATATGCAGTGACAGTAGACGACATGTCAGTAATCGTTGGCAGGTCCTTCAGTCCGGACCAGATGTCAGTTTTCGCTCCTGACTGCCCTGCATCACAGCCAGCGGGTGGTTTTGGAAATCTGATCCTTTTCCTGGCTGCTCCAGTGGCGGGAGAAAATGAAGGAGGAGCTGTTGGCGGGTGACGTTCCGCTTGACTTGACAAGTGTCTCACCAGCAGGTCTTTGAACATCTGCAGACTTGTGTCTGCCGCAAAGAGAGATACAACGCAGGCTTTAAACGTAGGATCGAGCACGGTAGCCAAAATGTAGTGCTCTGATTTCAACAGATTGACCACCCGTGAATCCTGGTTAAGCGAATGAAGGGCTCCATCCACAAGTCCCACATGCCTAGCGGAATCGCTCCGTTTTAGCTCCTCCTTCAATCTCTCCAGCTGCTTCTGCAAAAGCCTGATGAGGGGAATGACCTGACTCAGGCTGGCAGTGTCTGAACTGACTTCACGTGTGGCAAGTTCAAAGGGTTGCAGAACCTTGCACAACGTTGAAATCATGCTCCACTGCGCTTGAGTCAGGTGCATTCCCCCTCCTTTGCCTATATTGTGGGCAGATGTATAGGCTTGAATGGCCTTTTGCTGCTCCTCCATCCTCTGAAGCATATAGAGGGTTGAATTCCACCTCGTTACCACCTCTTGCTTCAGATGATGGCGGGGTAGGTTCAGGAGTGTTTGCTGGTTCTCCAGTCTTTGGCACGCAGGGGCTGAATGCCAAAAGTGGCCCGCAATTCTTCGGGTCACCGACAGCATCTCTTGCACGCCCCTGTCATTTTAAAAAAAATTCTGCACCACCAAATTCAATGTATGTGCAAAACATGGGACGTGCTGGAATTTGCCCACATGTAATGTATGCACAATATTGGTGGCGTTGTTTGATGTTACAAATCCCCAGGAGAGTCCAATTGGGGTAAGCCATTCTGCGATGATGTGGGCTGTCACAGTCATATAGTCCTGAGTCTGCCCTGCTCCACTTGTCCACATGTCCGTGGTTAAGTGGACATTGGGTACAACTGCATTTTTTAGGACACTGGTGAGTCTTTTTCTGACGTCTGTGCACATTCTCGGTATCTCCTGCCTAGAGAAGTGGAACCTAGATGGTATTTGGTACCGGGGACACACTACCTCAAGAAATTCTCTAAGTCCCTGTGAACTAACGCCGGATACCGGACGCACGTCTAACACCAACACAGCTGCCAAGGCCTGAGTTATCCGCTTTGCAACAGGATGACTGCTGTGATATTTCATCTTCCTCGCAAAGGACTGTTGGACAGTCAATTGCTTACTGGAAGTAGTACAAGTGGTCTTCCGACTTCCCCTCTGGGATGATGATTGACTCCCAGCAACAACAACAGCAGCACCAGCAGCAGTAGACGTTACACTCAAGGATCCATTGGAGGAATCCCAGTCAGGAGAGGACTCGTTAGACTTGCCAGTGACATGGCCTGCAGGACTATTAGCTTTCCTGTCTAAGGAGGAAATTGACACTGAGGGAGTTGGTGGTGTGGTTTGCAGGAGCTTGGGTACAAGAGGAAGGGAATTAGTTGTCAGTGGACTGCTTCCGCTGTCACCCAAAGTTTTTGAACTTGTCAATGACGTCTGATGAATGCGCTCCAGGTGACGTATAAGGGAGGATGTTTCTAGGTGGTTAACGTCCTTACCCCTACTTATTACATTGACAAAGGCAACACACGGCTTGACACCAGTTGTCCGCATTTCTGTTGAAATAATTCCACACCGAAGAGGAGATTTTTTTTGTATTTTGACCAGGCATGTCAATGTCATGAACTTTTGCTTTTTGGATTTTACACGCTCTCTACTATGACATTGGGCATCGGCCTTGGCAGACGATGTTGATGGCATTTCAGCGTCTCTGCCATGACTAGTGGCAGCAGCTTCAGCACTAGGTGGAAGTGGATCTTGATCTTTCCCTATTTTACCCTCCACATTTTTGTTCTCCATTTTTTAATGTGTGGAATTATATGCCAGTAATATTATTATATCAATAGCAATGGCCTACTGTACTGTCCTACTATATACTGCTCACAACAATGCAGCACAGATATGGATACTTGAAGTGATACGGAGATGCAAGATACAGCAATGGACTACTGTACTGTACAACTATATACTGTTGGTAACCAAAATGCTGCACTGTCCTACTATGTACTGCTCACAACAATGCAGCACAGATATGGATACTTGAAGTTACACGGAGCTGCAAGATACAGCAATGGACTACTGTACTGTACAACTATATACTGTTGGTCACCAAAATGCTGCACTGTCCTACTATATACTGCTCACAACAATGCAGCACAGATATGGATACTTGAAGTGACACGGAGCTGCAAGATACAGCAATGGCCTACTGTACTGTACTACTACTGGTGGTCATCAAAATGCTGCACTGTCCTACTATATACTGCTCACAACAATGCAGCACAGATATGGATACTTGAAGTGACACGGAGCTGCAAGATACAGCAAAGGACTACTGTACTATACAACTATATACTGTTGGTCACCAGAATGCTGCACTGTCCTACTATATACTGCTCACAACAATGCAGCACAGATATGGATACTTGAAGTGACATGGAGCTGCAAGATACAGCAATGGACTACTGTACTGTACAACTATATACCGTTGGTCACCAAAATGCTGCACTGTACTACTATATATATATATATATATATATATATAGTATATACTGGTCACACAAAACAATTCAGCAGATATTGAACACTGATGATCAGGATACTGTCTAGAACTGAGTCTGACACAGAGCTGCAAGATACAGCAATGGCCTACTGTACTGTACTACTATAATTATATACTGGTGGTCCCCACAATGCAGCACACTGAGCACAGATATTTGCAGCACACTGAGCACAGATATGGAGCTTTTCAGACAGAGAACGTAGATATTTGCGGCACACTGAGCACAGATATGGAGCGTTTTCAGGCAGAGAACGTAGATATTTGCAGCACACTGAGCACAGATATTTGCAGCACACTGAGCACAGATATTTGCAGCACACTGAGCACAGAT
Source organism: Pseudophryne corroboree (assembly GCF_028390025.1). Classification (NCBI taxonomy): domain Eukaryota; kingdom Metazoa; phylum Chordata; class Amphibia; order Anura; family Myobatrachidae; genus Pseudophryne; species Pseudophryne corroboree. The sequence continues at coordinate 569,552,860 of NC_086446.1, read as the reverse complement.
ATGGAGCTTTTCAGGCAGAGAACGTAGCCACGTCCTGTCCGTTCAATCTCCAATGCACGAGTGAAAATGGCGGCGATGCGCGGCTCTTTGTATGGAATACGAATCTCATGAGAATCCGACAGCGGGATGATGACGTTCGTCCTCGTTCGGGTTAACCGAGCAAGGTGGGAAGATACGAGGCTGTCTCGGACCCGTGTAAAATAGGTGAAGTTCGGGGGGGTTCGGATCTCAACGAACCGAACCCGCTCATCTCTAATAAGGACACATTTGTATGTGACATTTTTAAAACTTAAAACATTTTGAAAGATTACAGTGTTACCTGTACTGTATGTGAGGATCTTTGTTTAAACAAAACTGACAATAGGCAGCATAGACTCTTACTGATTAACGTGTAACAAGCAACATGATATTTATATATTATTAACAGTTTCTTATATAGCGCAGCAAATTCCGTTGCGCTTTACAACTGGACACAATGATAACACAAATCTGGGTATTAACAAACAGTTATAGAGGTAGGAAGGCCCTGCTCACAAGCTTACGATATGCCTCAGATTACACTTAAGAAGGCTGTGCATTACATTTTTAGAAGAGATGAGCGGGTTCGGTTCCCTGAGAACCGAACCCCCCAGAACATCACTACTCGAGCCCGAATCCGAGTCAGGCTCGGGTTTTCCCGCCTGACTCGGAAACCAGAACGAGGCAAAACGTCATCATCCCGCTGTCGGATTCTCGCGGTATCTGGATTCCATATAAGGAGCCGCGCGTCGCCGCCATTTTCACTCCGGCATTGGAGACTGTAGAGAGAGGACTTGTCTCCGTCCTCAGTGTCCTGCATCAGTTCAGTGGTAGTGTCTTGTGCTGCATCAGTCCAGTCACAGTGGTTGTGTTCTCTGCTGCCATATGTCCAGTGTGGCTGTATAAGTCCAGTCCATTGCAGTGGTGCTGTGTTACCCTGCATCAGTACAGTGGCGGTGTCCCTGTGCTGCTGTATATGTCCAGTGGCACTGCCGTATATGTTCAGTGATACTGCCATATATGTCCAGCGGCACTGCCGTATAAATCCAGTGATACTGCCGTATATGTCCAGTGGTACTGCAATATAATTCCAGTGGTACTGGTGTATAAATCCAGTCCAGTGATACTGCTGTATATGTCCAGTGATCCTGTTATATATGTCCAGTGGTACTGCCGTATAATTCCAGTGGTACTGCCGTATAATTCCAGTGATACTGCCATATAATTCCAGTGGTACTGCCGTATAATTAATTCCAGCGGTACTGGTGTATAAATCCAGTCCAGTGATACTGCCATATATATCCAGTGGTACAGCCGTATAATTCCAGTGGTACTGCTGTATAATTCCGGTGATACTGCCGTATAATTCCAGTGGTACTGGTGTATAATTCCAGCGGTACTGGAATATAAATCCAGTCCAGTGATACTGCTGTATATGTCCAGTGGTACTGCCATATAATTCCAGTGATACTGCCGTATATATGTCCAGTGGTACTGCTGTATAACTCCAGTGATACTGACCTATAATTCCAGTGGAACTGGCGTATAAGTCCAGTAGTACTGGCCTATAAATCCAGTCCAGTGATACTGCCGTATATGTCCAGTGATATTGCCGAATATGTCCAGCGGTACTGTTGTATATGTCCAGTGATACTGCTGTATATGTCCACTGGTACTGCTGTATAAATCCAGTCCAGTGATACTGCCGTATATGTCCAGTGGTACTACCGTATATATCCAGTTATACTGCCGTATATGTCCAGTGGTACTGCTGTATAAATCCAGTGGTACTGGTGTATAAATCCAGTCCAGTGATAATGCCGTATATGTCCAGTGGTACTGCCATATAATTCAAGTGATACTGCCATATAATTCCAGTGGTACTGGCGTATAAGTCCAGTGATACTGCCATATAAATCCAATCCAGTGGTACTGCCATATAAATCCAGTGGTACTGCCGTATAATTTCAGTGATACTGCCGTATAATTCCAGTGGTACTGCCGTATAATTCCAGTGAAACTGCCATATAATTCCAGTGGTACTGGCGTATAATTCCAGCGGTACTGGTGTATAAATCCAGTCCAGTGATACTGCCGTATATATCCAGTGGTACAGCCGTATAATTCCAGTGGTACTGCTGTATAACTCCAGTGATACTGCCGTATAATTCCAGTGGTACTGGTGTATAATTCCAGCGGTACTGGAATATAAATCCAGTCCAGTGATACTGCTGTATATGTCCAGTGGTACTGCCATATAATTCCAGTGATACTGCCGTATATGCCCAGTGGTACTGCTGTATAATTCCAGTGATACTGACCTATAATTCCAGTGGAACTGGCGTATAAGTCCAGTAGTACTGGCGTATAAATCCAGTCCAGTGATACTGCCGAATATGTCCAGAGGTACTGTGTATATGTCCAGTGATACTGCTGTATATGTCCACTGGTACTGCCGTATAAATCCAGTCCAGTGATACTGCCGTATATGTCCAGTGGTACTGCCGTATATATCCAGTTATACTGCCGTATATGTCCAGTGGTACTGCTATATAAATCCAGTGGTACTGGTGTATAAATCCAGTCCAGTGATAATGCTGTATATGTCCAGTGGTACTGCCATATAATTCAAGTGATACTGCCATATAATTCCAGTGGTACTGGCGTATAAATCCAGTGATACTGCCATATAAATCCAGTCCAGTGGTACTGCCATATAAATCCAGTGGTACTGCCGTATAATTCCAGTGATACTGCTGTATAATTTCAGTGATACTGCCGTATAATTCCAGTGGTACTGGTGTATAAGTCCAGTGATACTGCCGTATAAATCTAGTCCAGTGGTACTGCCGTATAAGTCCACTGGTACTGCCATATAATTCCAGTGATACTGCCATATAATTCCAGTGGTACTGCCGTATAAGTCCAGTCCGGTGGTGCTGTCAAATAAGTTCAGTGGTGCTGTCCTGTGCTGTACATTATTTACTCCAAATAAAGGGGTTATTAATATTTAATCCAAATAATTTTCACAGGGTTTGACCTGTGTGGTGTAGAGATACGCTCTCTTGTACCACATATTGGGGGTCATTCTGACCCGTTCGCTAGCTGCATTTTAACGCAGCAGAGCGAATGGGTCCATGCTGCGCTTGCGCCGGCGCATGCCAGACGGCCGAAGGCCGTAACAGGGATGCGATCGCCTCTGCCTGATTGACAGGCAGAGGTGATCGCTGGGTGGGAGGGGGCGGAACGGCGGCATTTGGCTGCTGTTTCGTGGGTTTGGTCCGGCCAACGCAGGCGTGGCCGTACCGAACGGGGGGCGGGCCGCAGCGGCTGCGTGACATCACACACAGCCTCTGTGGGCTGGGGAGCGATGAGTAGCTCCCGGCCAGCACGCTAAAGCTGCGCTGGCCGGGAGCTACTCTTGAAGTACAAAGACATCGCTGTTGTGCGATGCCTTTGCACTTCTGCGAGGGGGGGGCCGGACTGACATGCGGGGCGGGCTAGCCCTGTGCTGGGCGTCCCCCCGCATGTCAGGGAAGAAGATCGTAGCTGTGCTAAATTTAGCACAGCTACGATCAACTCGGAATGACCCCCATTGTTATATAACTCCAGAAAAATAATGGAGAACAAACTTTTGGAGGATATAATTGGGAAAGTGCTGAAGCTGCTGCCACTAGTCATGACATAGATGATGAAATGCCATCGACGCCTGCCAAGGCTGATGCCCAATGTGATAGTAGGGGGTATGTATCATTCAAAAAGCCAAAGATCAGTAAAAGACCCCAAAAAATAAATTGAAATGGTCTGAGGAGAAACGTAAACTTGCCAATATGCCATTTACGACACGGAGTGGCAAGGAACAGCTAAGGCCCTGGCCTATGTTCGTGACTAGGGGTTCAGCTTCACATGACAATGGAAGCCCTCATCCTTCCGCTAGAAAAATGAAAAGAGTTAAGCTGGCAAAAGCACAGCAAAGAACTGTGCGTTCTAAGATGGTATCACAAATCCCCAAGGAGAGTCCAAGTGTGTCGGCGGTTGCGATGCCTGACCTTCCCAACACTGGATGGGAAGAGGTGGTTCCTTCCACCAGTTGCACGCCCTCTGCAAGTGCTGGAAGGAGCACCCACAGTCCAGTTTCTGATATTCAAATTGAAGATGTCACAGTTGAAGTACACCAGGACGAGGATATGAATGTTGCTGGCGCTGAGGAGGAAGTTGATGATTACGATTCTGATGGTAATGTGGTTTGTTTAAATCAGGCACCGGGGGAGACACCTGTTGTCCATGGAATGAATAAGCCCATTGTGATGCCTGGGCAAAATACCAAAAAAGCCACCTCTTCGGTGTGGAATTATTTCTCCACAAATCCGGACAACAGGTGTCAAGCCATGTGTTGCCTCTGTCAATCTGTAATAAGTAGGGGTAAGGATGTTAACCACCTAGGAACATCCTCCCTTATATGTCAACTGCTGCGCATATATCAGAAGTCAATGTCAAGTTGTGAAACTTTGGGTAAGAGCGTAAGCAGTCCACTGACACCTAAATCCCTTCTCCCTCTTGTACCCAAGCTCGTGCAAGCCACACCACCAACTCCCTCAACGTCAACTTCCTCCTAAGTCAGGAACGTCAGTAGTCCTGCAGGCCATGTCAGTGGCAAGACTGAGGATTCCTCTCCTAATCAGGATTCCTCTGGAGAATCCTTGAGTGGTACGCCTACTGCTGCTGGGAGTCAATCATCATCCCAAAGGGGAAGTCAGAAGACCACTTGTACTACTTCCAGTAAGCAAATGACTGCCCAACAGTCCTCTGTAAGGAAGATGAAAAATGACAGCAGTCATCCTGTTGCAAAGCGGATAACTGAGGCCTTGACAGCTATGTTGGTGTTAGCAGAGGCAGAACTCTGGGAGGCAACGGAGTCAGCTGCCGCCGGGCTCCTGCTTTGAAGGGGGGCACCTCTCCTCCTGTTCCGTGTGTTCAGCAACATTAATCAATTAAGTTAATTGACAGTAGCCGGTATCTCTTCCGTAGCCGACTTCCCCACTAGTCACTGCACCTTACAAATCACACACTCTTTATTATAGATATACTGGAAGCAGACACCTTACTGATGAAGCTATTTGCTCCTATACAGGAAACATGAGAATTCTAACTATATGAAGTTATTTCTCTGACAATTACATGTAACTTCATATAGTAAAAATTCTCATACTTCCTATGCAAGAGCAGATATCTCCATCAGTAAGGTGCCTGCTTCCAGTGTAATAGGTTGTGGGTTCTAATCCTGGATATGACACTTGCAAATTAATTGTCAGAAAAATAATCAGCATTGTGAGTGACTGAGCAGATCTAAGTAGTGTGTGGTTGGACCCCTACATAGATCTGCCTAGTTGCAACGGTTTTATAGTAGCTTCATATAGTTAGAATTAGAGATGAGCGGGTTCGGTTTTACTCGGTGTTACTCGGATCTCAAAACTGCATCTTATTGGCTCATGGATGATATATAAGGGGGAAGGGGGGGCACCAATATTTTTCTTGCCTCCAGGCAACTGGGATAAACTTACGCCACTGGGTGTTAGACGTGGTGTTAGACGTGCGTCCGGTATCCACCATTAGTTCAGTGGGACTTAGAGTATTGATGGAGGTAGTGTGTGTCCGGTACCAAGTCCCATCTAGGTTCCACTTCACTAGGCAGGCGAGAATGTACAGAGACATCAGAAAAAGTGTCTTCAGTGTCTTAAAAAATGCAGTTGTACCCACTGTCCACTTAAACACGGACATGTGGACAAGTGGAACAGGGTAGACTAAGGACTATATGACTGTGACAGCCCACTGGGTAGATGTATGGCCTCCCTCAGCAACAACAGCAGCGGCACCAGTAGCAGCATCTCGCAAACGCCAACTTGTTCCTAGGCAGGCTACGCTATGTATCACTGATTTCCGCTGACAACCTCTTACGGAAACTGAGGGACATCATCACACAATGGCTTACCCCAATTAGACTCTCCTGGGGATTTGTGATATCAGACAACTCCACCAATATTGTGCGTGCATTACATCTGGGCAAATTCCAGCACGTCCCATGTTTTGCACACACAATCAATTTGGTGGTGCAGAATTTTTTGAAAACTGACAGGGGCGTGCAGGAGATGCTGTCAGTAGCCCAAAAAATTGCGGGCCACTTTCGACATTCAGCCACCATGTGCCGAAGACTGGAGCGCCAGCAAACACTCCTGAACCTGCCCTGCCATCACCTGAAGCAAGAGGTGGTAATGAGGTGGAATTCAACACTCTATATGCGTCAGAGGATGGAGGAGCAGCAAAAGGCCATTCAAGCCTATACATCTGCCTACGATATAGGCAAAGGAGGGGGAATGCACCTGACTCAAGCACAGTGGAGAATGATTTCCGTCTTGTGCAAGGTTCTCCAACCCTTCGAACTTGCCACACGTGAAGTCAGTTCAGACACTGCCAGCTTGAGTCAGGCCATTCCACTCATCAGGCTTTTGCAGAAGCAGCTGGAGAAATTGAAGGAGGAGCTAAGACGGAGCGATTCCGCAAAGTATGTGGGACTTTTGGATGGAGCCCTTCATTCACTTTGCCAGGATTTAAGGATGGTCAATCTGTTGAAATCAGAGCACTACATTTTGGCTACCGTGCTCGATCCGAGGTTTAAAGCCTACGTTGTATCTCTCTTTCCGGTAGACACAAATCTGCAGAGGTTCAAAGACCTGCTAGTAAGAAAATTTTCAACTCAAGCAGAACGTGACTCGTCAACATCTCCTCCTTCATTTTCTCCCACAACTGGAGCTGCGAGGAAAAGGATAAGATTTCTTAGCCCACCAGCTGGCGGTGATGCAGGGCAGTCAGGAGCGAGTGCTGACATCTGTTCCGGACTGAAGGACCTGCCAACAATTACTGACATGTCTACTGTCACTGCATATGATTCTGTCACCATTGAAAGAATGGTGGACGATTATATGAGTGACAGTATCCAAGTAGGCATGTCAGACAGTCCGTATGTATAGTCTAGAGATGTGCGGCTGGCACTTTTCGTGTTTTGTGTTTGGTTTTATCTCCACTTTCGTGTTTTGGTTTTGGCTTGGTTTTGCCAAAACCACCCTTTCGTGTTCTGGTTTTGGATCTGGATGATTTTTAAAAAAACAAACATCAAAACGGCTAAAATCACAGAATTTGGGGGTAATTTTGCTCCTACGGTATTATTAACCTCAATAACAATCATTTCCACTCATTTCCAGTCTATTCCGAACACCGAACACCTCACAATATTGTTTTTAGGCCAAAAGGTTGCACCGAGGTTGCTGGATGACAAAGCTAAGCGACACAAGTGGAGAACACAAACACCTGGCCCATCTGGGAGTGGCACTGTAGTGTCAGACAGGAGGGCAGATATAAAAAAAGGCCCCAAACAGCACATCATGCAAAGAAGAAAAAGAATTGCAATGAGGTAGTTGTATGAATAAGTCAAGCAACACAAACAATTGGCCCATCTAGGCATGGCACTGCAGTGTCAGACAGGAGGGCAGATATAAAAAAAGGCCCCAAACGGCACATCATGCAAAGAAGAAAAAGAATTGCAATGAGATAGTTGTATGACTAAGCCAAGCGACACAAACAATTGGCCCATCTAGGCGTGGCACTGCAGTGGCAGACAGGAGGGCAGATATAAAAAAAAGGCCCCAAACGGCACATCATGCAAAGAAGAAAAAGAATTGCAATGAGATAGTTGTATGACTAAGCCAAGCGACACAAACAATTGGCCCATCTAGGTGTGGCACTGCAGTGGCAGACAGGAGGGCAGATATAAAAAAAAAGGCCCCAAACGGCAAAGAAGAAAAAAAGGTTCACCGAGGTTGCTATATGATTAAGCTAAATGACACAACCACCTGGCCCATCTAGTAGTGTCACGAAGTGGCTGAATGTCGAGAGTGGGCCGCAATTGTTCGGTCCACTGACAGCATCTCCAGCACGCTCCAGTTACTTTTAAAAAAATCTGCAATTGGTGGACTTATACAGCAGTACCTCAGGACAAATACAGCAGTATCCCTGGACTCATACGGCAGTGTCACACAGGATGGCACTTTTCAAAAACTAGGCCCCAAACAGCACCTTATGCAAAGATGTCGAAGAGGTGCAATGAGGTAGCTGTATGACTAAGCCAAGCGACACAAACAATTCCAACTGGAATTATATGTCCAAATCACTGAAATTATACGTCCAAATCACTGGAATTAATTGGCAAAATCACTGGAATTATACGTCCAAATCACTGGAATTAATTGGCAAGATCACTGTAATTAATAATTATACGTCCAAATCACTGAAATTAATTAGCAAAATCACTAGAATTATACGTCCAAATCACTGGAATTAATTGGCAAGGTCACTGTAATTTTACGTCCAAATCACTGGAATTAATTGGCAAAATCACTGTAATTAATAATAATACGTCCAAATCACTGGAATTAATTGGCATGATCACTGTAATTATATGTCCAAATCACTGGAATTAAATGGCAAAATCACTGTAATTAGTAATTGACAATTGTACGTCCAAATCACTGGAATTAATTGGCAAGATCACTCACTGTAATTAATAATTATACGTCCAAATCACTGGAATTAATTGGCAAGATCACTGTAATTAATAATTATACGTCCAAATCACTGGGATTAATTGGCAAAATCACTATAATTATACGCCCAAATCACTAGAATTAATTGGCAAGATCACTGTAATTAATAATTATACGTCTAAATCACTGGAATTAAATGGCAAAATCTCGCTATCGCCTGTATAGTGAAGTGGAATCTAGATGGGATTTGGTACCACCGGGGACACAATACCTTCATCTATTGTCTAAATCCCACTGCACTATTGGCGGATACCGGACACACGTCTAAGACCAACATAAGTGTCAAGGCCTCAGTTATGAGGGCTTCCATCGTCATGTGAAGCTGAACCACTAGTCATGAACATAGGCCATGGCCTCAGCCGTTCCTTGCCACTCCGTGTCGTAAATGGCATATTGGCAAGTTTACGTTTCTCCTCAGACCATTTAAATCTCTTTTTTGGGTCTTTTTACTGAACTTTGGCTTTTTGGATTTTACATGCCCTCTACTGTCACAATGGGCATCGGCCTTGGCAGACAACGTTGATGGCATTTCATCGTCTATGTCATGACTAGTGGCAGCAGCTTCTGCACTAGGAGGAAGTGGTTCTTGATCTTTCCCCATTTTATCCTTCAAATTTTTGTTCTCCATTATTTTTCTGGAGTTATATAACACAATATGCGGCACAAGAGAGCGTACCCATACGCCTCACAGGGCAAGTACTAAAAATTATTTGGATTAAATATTAATAACTCCTTTAGTTGGAGTAAATAATATACAGCACAGGACAGCACCACTGGACTGGATTTATACGGATTTATATGGACTTATATGGAATTATATGGCAGGATAACTGGAACTATATGGCAGTATCACAGGAATTATATGGCAGTATCACAGGAATTATATGGCAGTATCACAGGAATTATATGCCAGTATTCTGAGAATTATACGGCAATATCACAGGAATTATACGTCAGTATCACGGGAATTATACGCCAGTATTCTGAGAATTATACGGCAATATCACGGGAATTATACGCCAGTATTACGGGAAATATACGGCAGTAACACTGGATATATGGCAGCAGAGGACACCACCACTGTGACTGGTCACTGGACTGATGCTGCACAAGACACTTCCCCTAGTCTAATGCAGGACAACACAGCACCACTGAAAGGGACTTATTCAGCTACACTGGATATATGGCAGCAGAGGACACCACCATTGTGACTGGTCACTGGTGACTGGACTGATGCTGCACAAGACACTACCCCTGGTCTGATGCAAGACAACACAGCAAAAATGCAAGGGACTTATACAGCAGCCAGCAGCACTGGGGACATAGAGCAGCAGAGGACACCAACACTGTGACTGGCTGGACTGATGCAGCATAAGACACTGACTACACTGAACTGGACTGAGCAGCACATCATAGCACAAGACTCGCCACCCCACTTTCCCGCCCCCACACAGACACTGAAGACAGAGACATGTCCTCTCACTGCACTCTCCGAGACTGGAGTGAAAATGGCCGTGACGCGCGGCTCCTTATATGGAATCCAAATCCTGTGAAAATCCGACAGCGGGATGATGACGTTTTGCCTCGTTCGGGTTTCCGAGTCAGGCGGGAAACCCCGAGCCTAGCTCGGATCCGGACTCGAATGGTGAAGTTCGGTACAGTTCGGTTCTCTGAGAACCGAACCTGCTCATCTCTAATCTATACTGGCAGGAAAAAGAGGCAATTTGGATGCCCTTGCACAAACTGGCTTTATTTTACCTAAGTTGCACCCCCTCCTGTGTGTACTCCGAAAGAGTGTTTAGTGCAGCCGGTAACCTTGTCAGCGATCGGCGTAGGAGGTTACTTCCACAAAATGTGGAGAAGATGATGTTCATCAAAATGAATTATAAATTCCTCCGTGAAGACCTTTACCAGCAATTGCCTCCAGAAAGTACACAGGGACCTGTGATGGTGGATTCCAGTGGGGACAAATTAATACTCTGTGAGGAGGAGGAGGATGTACACACTGAAAGGGGTGAGGAATCGGAGGATGAGGTCGACATCTTGCCTCTGTAGAGCCAGTTTGTGCAAGGAGAGATTGATTGCTTCTTTTTTGGTGGGGGCCCAAACAAGCCAGTCATTTCAGCCACAGTCGTGTGGCAGACCCTGTCGCTGAAATGATTGGTTGATTAAAGTGTGCATGTCCTGTTCATACGACATAAGGGTGGGTGAGAGGACCCAAGGACAATTCCATCTTGCACCTCTTTTTCTTCTTTGCATCATGTGATGTTTGGGGACTATTTTTTTAAAGTGCCATCCTGTCTGACACTGCCGTTCAACTCCAGGGGTACTGCCATATAAGTCCAGGGGTACTGTCGTATAAGTCCAGTCCAGTGGTGCTGTCTTGTGTTGCATCCAGTGACGGACTGGGGCATGAAGGGCCTTCAAGGGGAATGCAGTGGTAGGGGCCCAAGCATAGGGGTGTGGCCAGCCATCATATTGGTTTGCATAACCATTAGAGACTGCATGGGCTGGGGCCCTTGATATATATACTGTACAGTCAATATTGCTAGTGCATGCATGATAATTTAGCAGTTTAATAACAGCAATGCATGATAGAAAATACACCATAGTCCTGTGCATTATAATGGAACATATGCATAACGTGTAATTCAAGTGCACAGTCTGGAACCTCTTCTCTAGGGCCTACCGGGGGGTTCCCCTGTTCCCCTGTGGGCCAGTCTGACCCTGGCTGCATCAGTCCTGTGGTGGTGTCTTGTGCTGCCATAAGTCCAGTGGTGCTGTCCTGTGCTGTATATTATTTACTCCAAATAAAAGGGTTATATACATTACTTATATTATTATCTAAATAATTTTTACAGGGTTTGCCTGTGCTCGCCTGTGCTGCATATTATTATAATAGCTCCAAATAAAAAGGTTATTATTATCCAAATTAATTTCTCTTACGCCCTAGAGGATGCTGGGGTCCATATTAGTACCATGGGGTATAGACAGGTCCACTAGGAGCCATGGGCACTTTAATACTTTAATAGTGTAGGCTGGCTCCTCCCTCTATGCCCCTCCTACCAGACTCAGTTTAGAAAATGGAGGAGCCGGTCACAGCTAGGGGAGCTCCTAGAGCTTCTTTGTTTTTTGTTTTTGTTTTTTTTAAGAGTAATAGGCACAGGGAGGCTGCTGGCAACAGCCGCCCTGCTTCGTGGGACTTAGGGGGGGAGTAGTGTCCAACCCTCAGAGGTTAATGGCCACTATCTCTGCTGACAGGACACTGAGCTCCTGAGGGTGTTGATTGTTAGTCCCCGAGGCGACCGCTCACTCCCGCAGCATGCCGCCACCCCCTAACAGATCCAGAAGATCGCGGTGGTGAGTTTGTCACCGGTGACCCGACAAGCGGGGAGCCAGTGTGTATGGCGGCAACAGGGTGGGAGCACAGTACTGACACTGCGCTCCGAAGGCTCAGCGGTACACAGGTGCGGCGCTGTGAGGGGCGCCCTGGGCCAGCGCTTTACCCTACAAAACTGGTCACTCAGGCTATCAGGGACATATGTACTACTGCTAGCACCATTACCTCAGGCCAGTATAAACATCCAAAGTGCGGGAAGACGTGCCATGTTTGGGGGCGGAGCTTCTCCTCAGAGCGGACCCAGCAGCTCACCAGCGCCATTTTCTCCCTGCAGATCCACACTCTGAGACGCTGACCAAGGGGGTTGTAGAAGGGGGGGGGGGAGACTGTTTAATACTGTGTAGATCTATTTAGGGTACACAGTCAGCGCCAGGTGAGGCGCTGTCTGTGCTGGCTCTAAGCTGTGTGTTTCTCTGAAGGTTCTTGGGGGAAACTGTCTGACATTTTCGCGCGCGTGTGTGTGTGTGTGTGTGTGTGTGTGTGTGTGTGTGTGTGTGTGTAAATTTCTCACATAACCATGTCCAGGGACTCTGTGTCTTGTGTGGCAGAATATGTATCTTCTCCAGAGGAATACATTCCATGTACACAGGAATGTAATATTGTGTCTCAGCCTTCTGAAGCCGAACCCCAGTGGGTAGCTTCAATTAAAGGAATGATATCCCAGATTTCTACTAGGATTGCGCATTATGAGACTGAATCGCAGATTTTAAAATAATCTGTGGAGGTTTTGTCTGGTTCTGTCCCCACTACATAAAAATCCCCTGGTGTATCCAAGAAACGTGCGCTTGCTTAGATTATGCAGGTCGACACGGACACCAACACGGACACCGACTCTGACACGGCAGAGGGTGATGCGGATATGCGGGGGGGCTGAGGCTTTCCTGGCAAGAGGGGTACAACTCATGATTGAGGCTATTAGGGAAGTGTTACACATTACTGACAAACCACCTGAACAGGTAGAGGAGTCTTACTTTACAGACAATGAGAAGGCCTCCCTGACCTTCCCTGCGTCTAAGGAATTAAACGCATTATTTGAAAAATCCTGGGAAAATCCAGAGAAAAAAATTCCAGATTCCAAAGAGGGATCTTGTGGCTTTTCCTTTCCCTGAGGATGATAGGAAAAAGTGGGAAAATCCGCCTATAGTAGACGCTTCTATATCTAGACTGTCTAAAAAGGAATCCAGGAGAAGTGTGGAGAACCTACCCTTCACAGGTCAGGCTCTATTTGGGAAAGCATTGGATGCGTGGATCTCCAGGGCAACCGCTGGTAAGTCAACCTTTCTTCCCTCAGCCTCTCAGACGGCGATTAAACCTTTTTCTACGTCCTCTGTGCAGTCCTTTCGGTCTGCAAAAGCTAAAAAGTCCAAGACTCTTAACACTTTCTTCAGAGGTGTGCGAGCAAAATAAAAAATAAAAACGTCACCGGCAGATTCCCAAGACCAGAAACCTGCCTCTGTGTCCTCAAAATCCTCAGCATGACGGTGGACCTCCCTGCCTGGAGAACGGGCAGGTGGGAGCGAGGCTCAGACGTTTCACTCACATCTGGGTGTCGTCCGGTCTGGATCCCTGGGTACAGGATATTGGTGGTCATTCCGAGTTGATCACTAGCTGCATTTGTTCGCAGCGCAGCGATCAGGCTAAGAAACGGCAGTTCTGCGCATGCATATGCGGCGCAATGTGAACGCGTGATATACGGGCACAACGAACAATGCAGTTTTGCACAGGGTCTAGCGAAGCTTTTCAGTCACACTGGTTGCCGCAGAGTGATTGACATGAAGTGGGCGTTTGTGGGTGGCAACTGACCATTTTCATGGAGTGTTCAGAAAAACGCAGACGTGCCAGGGTAAATGCAGGCGTGGCTGGGCGAACGCTGAGCGGGTGTGTGACGTCAAATCCGGAACTGAATAGTTTGAAGTGATCGCAAGCGCTGAGTAGGTTTTGAGCTAATCTGAAATTACACAACATTTTTTTGCACGTGCTCTGCGATAAAAACGTTTGCACTTCTGCTAAGCTAAAATACACTCCCAGTGGGCGGCGGCATAGCGTTTGCACGGCTGCTAAAAACTGCTAGCGAGTGATCAACTCGGAATTACCCCCTTTGTCACTTGTCATCAGGGAACTACAGCCCCATCCGATGGTATGTGTGTGGTTGAAAACTCAGCTTTCAAATGGTGACCCATACATTACAGTACTTCTACAATCCATAGAACAGAATGCCAACATCATATTACATTCTCTCCTGACCCATTAAGAGTAATGATCACTTTAGAGATAGTACAAGAAGTCTGCCATCTAAGGCATCAGCGGGGACTCCAGCAGTACCACATGGCGCACTTCCCCTTTACATTGTATATTCAGGAAGAGGAACATTACTGTTGTAATTGAAACAGATGTCAGACAGGACATCTTGCTGAGATGTTAAAATAAATTTCCACATTATATCAACTAAACAGTGAGGTCTGCTCCCAGGGTCGGACTTCCCATCTGGAACTTCTGGCATATGCCAGAAGTGTAGTACCCTGGAACTGCAAGCACAAATCAACTGTGGCATTACAGGTGCCAGCATGGCTGTGTAATATAGAACTGAGCCAGCAGCCTACAGCTTGCAGCACAGAAGGAGTTAACAGCCCAGTCACAGCAATACAGATCAGTCTGCAAATTGCAAAGGGCATGACTCACCCATTTGCAGCTCAGAGTGGGAAAACTCAGAGTGGAAAATCCCAGATGGAATGTGTCCCTGGGAATGCAAGGTTATAAAAAGGTTGTCCTGCAGCAGCAGTGAGCAGACATTGAGGAGAGTGTGAGCAGTGAGTAGTGTGTGTTGTCTTTGCAGCCCAGTAGCAGGAAGTGTTAGCAGGAGAAGCATGTGTATTAGCTAGCAGAAGTGTGGTGGATTACCCAGAAAGATGTAGTCCCAGTGAGGGCTCCCTACATGTGTATGTGGGGAGAGATGCCAGCCACAGCAAGGCACCTGACAGAGGGAGACATCGCAGTGTGAGAGCAGCAGTATTCAGAATCAAGTGAAAGGGTGATGCAAGGAGAAAAGTGTGCTAAAGGTGTGAGTCTCGAAAGGTATCTGGGTGAAGAGGTCGGAAAGCCACGCGGCGTGATTAAAAGCCCCCCATGGACAAGAATCCTCGCTAAGTAAAAGAGAGAGAGACGGTAACCTGATGTGTAGCACTACTGGTCACAGAATGCCCTGGTACGTACTGATGTCCGCCATATAAATATATGCCGCTGCGACTATGTGATGCGCTGGAGGAGGTGCCCTGATATGTGATCCACTGTAACCATTACGCTTTGTGCTGGAGGAGTGTTCACAAGTTATCCCTGCAATATCCCTGTTTGATGTTAAAATAAACTTTATGCTGTTTTATGAGATGGCCTGGCGCCCAATTCTTTATGCACTGCACCAACACCTGTAGTCCACTCCCACAATGCAACTGTAATTAAACTCCTGATTATTCAGGGGACCCTCTGGTATCTATGCCTGAAGCCATGACAAGCCAGGGCAGAGTGTGATGCACTATACACAGTGACTGCAGTTTTTGCATACCTAGTACCAGTGGGGTTTTACAGAAGGGCCGATGTGCCGGTCCTGTCCCTCAGATAGTCGGGAAGGGCGCCGCATCGCAGCCTCCGGCTATCTGGCTCAGCCGCCCCCACCGAAACCCATAGAAATGGGGGGTGCAGCGAGTCCACGCCCCCATGACTTGCGGCACACCCCTTTACATCGTGACGGCGCCCCCCTCCCCGAGATGAGAGCGCCTTCGGTGCGCGTGTGTTCACGAGTGCCCAGGCCGAAATGGAGCCCCAGTCTGTCACTGTCTGCTCCTATTTATCTCCATAACATGACCAGGCATTATGATCGCACACCTGAACTACTTACAACTGTCACCCGAGCCTCATCACAGAGCCACAACTGTATCACTCTACAACTGTTAACACTAGCATCATTTACAGAGACACTACTCACAGAAAAAAAGCCTCAAAATAACAGCCTCACTGGCATCGGCACATCCCGGCCCCACTGACATCGGCACATCCCGGCCCCACTGACATTGGCACATCCCTGCCCCACTGACATTGGCACATCCCTGCCCCATTGACATCAGCACATCCCTGCCCCACTGACATCTGCACATCCCTGCCCCACTGACAGCCTCACATCCCTGCTTCACTGACAGCACACATCCCTGCCCCACTGACATCGGCACATCCCTGCCCTACTGACATCGGCACATCCCTGCCCCACTGACAGCCTCACATCCCTGCCTCACTGACAGCAGCACATCCCTGCCTCAATGACAGCAGCACATCCCTGCCCCACTGACATCGGCACATCCCTGCCCCACTGACATCGGCACATACCTGCCCCACTGACATTGGCACATCCCTGCCCCACTGAAAGCCTCACATCCCTGCCTCACTGACAGAAGCACATCTCTGCCTCACTGACAGCAGCACATCCCTGCCCCACTGACATCGGCACATCCCTGCCCCACTGACATCGGCACATCCCTGCCCCACTGACATCGGCACATCCCTGCCCCACTGACATCGGCACATCCCTGCCCCACTGACAGCCTCACATCCCTGCCTCACTGACAGCAGCACATCCCTGCCCCACTGACAGCAGCACATCCCTGCCCCACTGACAGCAGCACATCGCAGCCTCACTGACAGCGGCACAACGCAGCCTCACTGACAGCGGCACATCGCAGCCTCACTGACAGCAGCACATCCCTGCCCCACTGACAGCAGCACATCCCTGCCTCACTGACAGCAGCACATCCCTGCCTCACTTACAGCGGCAGGGGCATAGTCAGGACTTTGTGGGCCCCATAGCAACATTTTGAAGGGCCCCTTTCCCAGTGCTTCTAGAGAGACACCTCTCCACAGCAAGTTTAATTTTGTACCTCATATTAGTGCCCTTATTTCGTTTTTGAACCATAGTAGTGCCCTAGTTTATTCTTTGACATTGGCCCTCATTCCGAGTTGTTCGCTCGTTCTTTTCCTTCGCATCGGTGCGATTTTCCGCTAACTGCGCATGCGCAATGTTCGCACTGCGGCTGCGCCAAGTAAATTTGCTAAGAAGTTTGGTATTTTACTCACGTCATTACGAGGTTTTTTCTTCGTTCTGGTGATCGTAGTGTGATTGACAGGAAGTGGGTGTTTCTGGGCGGAATCTGGCCATTTTATGGGAGTGTGTGAAAAAACGCTGCCGTTTCTGGGAAAACACGGGAGTGGCTGGAGAAACGGGGGAGTGTCTGGGCGAACGCTGGGTGTGTTTGTGACGTCAAACCAGGAACGACAAGCACTGAACTGATCGCACTGGAAGAGTAAGTCTGGAGCTACTCAGAAACTGCAAAGAAATATCTTTTCGCAATATTGCGAATACTTCTTTCGCAATTCTGCTAAGCTAAGATTCACTCCCAGAGGGCGGCGGCTTAGCGTGTGCACTGCTGCGAAAAGCGGCTAGCGAGCGAACAACTCGGAATGAGGGCCATAGTTTCCCCAGTTCTTATTATGCCACTTTACAGAGCCCCCATTTCATATTATGCCACACTATATTGCCTTCACTTCATATTGTGCCACATAACAGTGCCCCAGTTCCTATTATGCTACACTATAGTGCATCCACTTCATATTGTGCCACATAACAGTGCCCCAGTTCATATTATGCCACACTATAGTGCCTCCACTTCATATTGTGTCATATTACAGTGCCCCAGTTCATATTATGTGACATAATTCCCTCCAGTTCATTTTATACCACACTACAATGAGCAGGTCCAGGAGCATACCTGGATGTACTGCAGGCCACAAGGCAAAAGTTTGTAAGGGCCACTATGTATCACTCAATGGTGATATATATAATACATGTAACTGTGACAGGGAATGTGGGACATTCTCAGCTCTGGGCCCTATAGCAGCTGCACTGCCTGCACCTATGGTAGCTACGCCCTTGGACAGTGGCACATCCCTGCCTCACTGACAGCAGCACATCCCTGCCTCACTGACAGCAGCACATTCCTGCCTCACTGACAGCAGCACATCCCTGCATCACTGACAGCGGCACATCCCTGCCTCACTGACATCGGCACATCCCTGCCCCACTGACAGCCTCACATCCCTGCCTAACTGACAGCAGCACATCCCTGCCTCACTGACCGCAGCACATCTCTGCCCCACTGACCGGCACATCCCTGCCCCACGACATCGGCACATCCCTGCCCCACTGACATCGGCACATCCCTGCCCCACTGACATCGGCACATCCCTGCCTTACTGACAGCCTCACATCCCTGCCTCACTGACAGCAGCACATCCCTGCCTCACTGACAGCAGCACATCCTTGCCCCACTGACATCGGCACATCCCTGCCCCACTGACATCGGCACATCCCTGCCCCACTGACATCAGCACATCCCTGCCCCACTGACATCGGCACATCCCTGCCCCACTGACATCGGCACATCCCTGCCCCACTGACAGCCTCACATCCCTGCCTCACTGACAGCAGCACATCCCTGCCTCACTGACAGCAGCACATCGCAGCCTCACTGACATCGGCACATCCCTGCCCCACTGACAGCGGCACATCCCTGCCCCACTGACAGCAGCACAACGCAGCCTCACTGACAGCGGCACAACGCAGCCTCACTGACATCGGCACATCGCAGCATCATTGACAGCGGCACATCCCTAACCCACTGACAGCAGCACATCCCTGCCTCACTGACAGCAGCACATCCCTGCCTCACTGACAGCGGCAGGGGCATAGCCAGGACTTTGTGGGCCCCATAGCAACATTTTGAAGGGGCCCCTTTCCCAGTGCTTCTAGAGAGACACCTCTCCACAGCAAGTTTAATTTTGTGCCCCATATTAGTGCCCTAGTTTAGTTTTTGAACCATTGTAGTGCCCTAGTTTATTCTTTGACATAGTTTCCCCAGTTCTTATTATGCACTTTACAGTGCCCCCATTTCATATTATGCCACACTATAGTGCCTTCACTTCATATTGTGCCACATAACAGTACCCCAGTTCCTATTATGCCACACTATAGTGCATCCACTTCATATTGTGCCACATAACAGTGCCCCAGTTCATATTATGCCACACTATAGTGCCTCCACTTCATATTGTGTCATATTACAGTGCCCCAGTTCATATTATGCCACACTATAGTGCCTCCAGTTCATATTGTGTCATATTACAGTGCCCCAGTTCATATTATGTGACAAAATTCCCTCCAGTTCATTTTATACCACACTACAATGAGCAGGTCCAGGGGCATACCTGGATGTATTGCAGGCCACAAGGCAAAAGTTTGTAAGGGCCACTATCAGGTATATGCAATTGCGGTCGAATTCCAGAAAAAGTCGAATTCCGGAACGAATTCGCCTCAAAAAAACAATTCGCCTATGCAGTACAGTACTTATCGCAAAAAAACGGACATTCAAAATTCGACTTTTGGCAATTCGACTTTTTTCGCATTCGACTTTTCTGCAATGGTATAGATGCTGCAATTCGCCCAAAGCATATTCAATTCAAGTTTGGAAATTCGCCTGCAGTGCTTTTCGACCGCAAATTCGCCTATTTTAGTCCGCCTCAGTTGACTGGCGGGATCTAAAAAAAAATTTTTAGTACATGTTTTTTTTGGATATTTGAGGATTGCTAGTAGCATATCTATTTATATTTGAAAGGATTATCTACTTGGTTTGTCTTTTTTTGCTTCACAAGTATTATTTAATTGATTTTTTAAAGGAATATTTTTTTCTTCAATCTCCTGAGGGAAATTTACCCATGATTCCACAGTTTTTCCCAGGATACACTTCTGCAAAGCCCCTCCTATCTCCTCACTCCCAGGTTTGAGACTACAGGGAGAAGGAGCCATTTTACAGTCAGCTCTGTGGAATCGTTTTTTTAGGAAAATTCCTGCGTTTTAAAACACATTCCTATTTTTGTACTGACTACAATGATGGAGCCTTTTTCTGACCAGATTGTGATGTTCATGCTGGCTGCAAGCATGATGGAGGAAGAAAGTGCTGATGAACATCAGGATCCAGGTCAGCAAATGTCTGCATTGGGTGAGCCAGTATTGCGGGTTTCATTTCCACGTCCACGCCAGTATCGCACTAGGCGTGAACTGGAGGATCTCAGCGAGTTCGAGGTGATACAAAATTATCGCTTATCGACTCGCGACATATATTCGCTGTACGCTCTGTTGGAGGCCGACTTGGAACCTCGGGCACGGACAAATCGTGCAATCAGCGGTTTTCAGAAACTGCTGGGGACGTTACATTTTTTGGCGTCAGGCACATTCCAGCCTACACTGTCTCAAACATGCGGTTTTTCACAGTCGACACTGTCGCGCTGTATAACCCAGGTCATTAGGGCTTTCCGCAAATTGACGATCCAGTACATCACATTTCCAGAGACGGACAGCGAATGTCGTGAGATCAAATTAGGCTTTTTCAACAAATACAAATTTCCCTATGTGCTGGGCGCGATTGACTGTACCCACGTGCAGATCAGACCGCCACGGAATTCAGAGGAATGTTTTCGGAACCGAAAACAGTTCCATTCCCTGAACGTGCAGGCGGTCTGTGATGTAAACATGAGATTTTTGAACATTTTTGTGGGATTTCCTGGATCATCTCACGACTCCTTCATCCTAAGCCAGTCATCGCTGTTTGACAAGTTTGAAACAGGAAACATGCCTGGTGGCTGGCTGTTAGGTATGTATTTTCATTTTTTTATTTTTTTATTATTTTATTATTATTATTTTTTACAAGTACCTAACATTTTTTTTATATTTTCTATAGGCGATGCGGGTTATCCAAACAAACCGTGGCTGTTGACCCCATTGTCTAATCCTGTTGGTAGAGCAGAAAAACGTTACCAAGAGACACACATTGCATCGAGGGGAGTAATTGAGCGTGCCTTCGGTGTACTTAAAAGCCGGTTTCGATGTTTAGACACTTCCGGCGGTGCTCTTTTGTACTCACCGTCGAAGGTTTGCGGCATGGTAAATGCATGTTGTATTTTACACAACATATGTGTCGCAAACCGTTTGCCGATGACTCTTCGTCGCAGTGCTTTCCGACGCGGGAACCGGTCTTCTGCTCTACCGGTGGGTATGGACGAAGGAGAGGATTCCCGGCGGACATTGATCCAAAATTATTTTGCAGTTGCCTGTGAGTATACTGACATTTGTATTATCGTGTAAACTGACATTGGAATATTTTTTAAAAAACCTCTTCATTTATGTATTTCAGAGTTTTACATCCTGTTGATGTATATCCCCAGGCCATGTTTGTACAGTTCGTTACCCCGTTTTATCCTGTTGTTGGGTTCCCGCAAATATTTGATCCTTTTATCCAACTCTACCATGGGTGAACCTACTGGTGATGTGGACCTGACCCTCCGCCATGTAGCAGACAACCCCCCCTCAGGTGAGATGTATTGCCCAAAACTCCCTTATCCAAAATCACCCCGGCATGTCCAAAGTGCAGCCCTCCGGCATTTGCAAGACTGCACATCCAAGCATTCCCTGAAACAGCAAATTTAGAGATGAGCGGGTTCGGTTTCTCTGAATCCGAACCCGCCAGAACTTCATGGTTTTTTTCACGGGTCCGAGCAGACTCGGATCTTCCCGCCTTGCTCAGTTAACCCGAGCGCGCCCGAACGTCATCATGACGCTGTCGGATTCTCGCGAGGCTCGGATTCTATCGCGAGACTCGGATTCTATATAAGGAGCCGCGCGTCGCCGCCATTTTCACACGTGCATTGAGATTGATAGGGAGAGGACGTGGCTGGCGTCCTCTCCATTTAGATTATAAGAGACTGAGAGAGATTTACTGGAGCTGACTAGGAGGAGTACTGTTACTGTAGAAGTGTAGAGACTGAGTGGAGAGAGTTTACTAGTGAGGACAGTGCAGTTTACTTTATAATCCGTTCTCTGCCTGAAAAAAGCGATACACAGCACACAGTGACTCAGTCACATACCATATCTGTGTGCACTGCTCAGGCTCAGGCCAGTGTGCTGCATCATCTATTATCTATATATAATATTATATATATCTGTCTGACTGCTCAGCTCACACAGCTTATAATTGTGGGGGAGACTGGGGAGCACTACTGCAGTGCCAGTTATAGGTTATAGCAGGAGCCAGGAGTACATAATATATTATATAGTGAGTGACCACCAGACACACAGTGCAGTTTATTTAATATATCCGTTCTCTGCCTGAAAAAAGCGATACACACAGTGACTCAGTCAGTCACATACCATATCTGTGTGCACTGCTCAGGCTCAGGCCAGTGTGCTGCATCATCTATTATCTATATATAATATTATATATATCTGTCTGACTGCTCAGCTCACACAGCTTATAATTGTGGGGGAGACTGGGGAGCACTACTGCAGTGCCAGTTATAGGTTATAGCAGGAGCCAGGAGTACATAATATATTATATAGTGAGTGACCACCAGACACACAGTGCAGTTTATTTAATATATCCGTTCTCTGCCTGAAAAAAGCGATACACACAGTGACTCAGTCAGTCACATACCATATCTGTGTGCACTGCTCAGGCTCAGGCCAGTGTGCTGCATCATCTATATATATTATATATCTGTCTGACTGCTCAGCTCACACAGCTTATAATTGTGGGGGAGACTGGGGAGCACTACTGCAGTGCCAGTTATAGGTTATAGCAGGAGCCAGGAGTACATATTATATTAAAATTAAACAGTGCACACTTTTGCTGCTGGAGTGCCACTGCCAGTGTGACTGACCAGTGACCTGACCACACTGACCACCAGTATAGTTAGTAGTATACTTATATTGTGATTGCCTGAAAAAGTTAAACACTCGTCGTGTGACTTCACTTGTGTGTTTTTTTTTTTTTTATTCTATAAAAATAAAACTCATTCTGCTGACAGACAGTGTCCAGCAGGTCCGTCATTATATAATATATAATATATACCTGTCCGGCTGCAGTAGTGATATATATATATTTTTTATATCATTTATCATCCAGTCGCAGCAGACACAGTACGGTAGTTCACGGCTGTGGCTACCTCTGTGTCTCTGCACTCGGCAGGCAGTCCGTCCATAATTGTAATACCACCTAACCGTGGATTTTTTTCATTCTTCTTTATACATACATAGTTACATAGACATCTTCTCTTTATCAACCAGTCTATATTAGCTGCAGACACAGTACAGTACGGTAGTTCACGGCTGTGGCTACCTCTGTGTCTGCACTCGGCAGGCAGTCCGTCCATAATTGTATACCACCTAACCGTGGTTTTTTTTCATTCTTCTTTATACATACATAGTTACATAGACATCTTCTCTTTATCAACCAGTCTATATTAGCTGCAGACACAGTACAGTACGGTAGTTCACGGCTGTGGCTACCTCTGTGTCTGCACTCGGCAGGCAGTCCGTCCATAATTGTATACCACCTAACCGTGGATTTTTTTCAGTCTTCTTTATACATACATAGTTACATAGACATCTTCTCTTTATCAACCAGTCTATATTAGCTGCAGACACAGTACAGTACGGTAGTTCACGGCTGTGGCTACCTCTGTGTCTGCAGTCGGCAGGCAGTCCATAATTGTATACTAGTATCCATCTCCATTGTTTACCTGAGGTGCCTTTTAGTTGTGCCTATTAAAATATGGAGAACAAAAATGTTGAGGTTCCAAAATTAGGGAAAGATCAAGATCCACTTCCACCTCGTGCTGAAGCTGCTGCCACTAGTCATGGCCGAGACGATGAAATGCCAGCAACGTCGTCTGCCAAGGCCGATGCCCAATGTCATAGTACAGAGCATGTCAAATCCAAAACACCAAATATCAGAAAAAAAAGGACTCCAAAACCTAAAATAAAATTGTCGGAGGAGAAGCGTAAACTTGCCAATATGCCATTTACCACACGGAGTGGCAAGGAACGGCTGAGGCCCTGGCCTATGTTCATGGCTAGTGGTTCAGCTTCACATGAGGATGGAAGCACTCAGCCTCTCGCTAGAAAAATGAAAAGACTCAAGCTGGCAAAAGCAGCACAGCAAAGAACTGTGCATTCTTCGAAATCCCAAATCCACAAGGAGAGTCCAATTGTGTCGGTTGCGATGCCTGACCTTCCCAACACTGGACGTGAAGAGCATGCGCCTTCCACCATTTGCACGCCCCCTGCAAGTGCTGGAAGGAGCACCCGCAGTCCAGTTCCTGATAGTCAGATTGAAGATGTCAGTGTTGAAGTACACCAGGATGAGGAGGATATGGGTGTTGCTGGCGCTGGGGAGGAAATTGACCAGGAGGATTCTGATGGTGAGGTGGTTTGTTTAAGTCAGGCACCCGGGGAGACACCTGTTGTCCGTGGGAGGAATATGGCCGTTGACATGCCAGGTGAAAATACCAAAAAAATCAGCTCTTCGGTGTGGAGGTATTTCACCAGAAATGCGGACAACAGGTGTCAAGCCGTGTGTTCCCTTTGTCAAGCTGTAATAAGTAGGGGTAAGGACGTTAACCACCTCGGAACATCCTCCCTTATACGTCACCTGCAGCGCATTCATAATAAGTCAGTGACAAGTTCAAAAACTTTGGGTGACAGCGGAAGCAGTCCACTGACCAGTAAATCCCTTCCTCTTGTAACCAAGCTCACGCAAACCACCCCACCAACTCCCTCAGTGTCAATTTCCTCCTTCCCCAGGAATGCCAATAGTCCTGCAGGCCATGTCACTGGCAATTCTGACGAGTCCTCTCCTGCCTGGGATTCCTCCGATGCATCCTTGCGTGTAACGCCTACTGCTGCTGGCGCTGCTGTTGTTGCCGCTGGGAGTCGATGGTCATCCCAGAGGGGAAGTCGTAAGCCCACTTGTACTACTTCCAGTAAGCAATTGACTGTTCAACAGTCCTTTGCGAGGAAGATGAAATATCACAGCAGTCATCCTACTGCAAAGCGGATAACTGAGGCCTTGACAACTATGTTGGTGTTAGACGTGCGTCCGGTATCCGCCGTTAGTTCACAGGGAACTAGACAATTTATTGAGGCAGTGTGCCCCCGTTACCAAATACCATCTAGGTTCCACTTCTCTAGGCAGGCGATACCGAGAATGTACACGGACGTCAGAAAAAGACTCACCAGTGTCCTAAAAAATGCAGTTGTACCCAATGTCCACTTAACCACGGACATGTGGACAAGTGGAGCAGGGCAGGGTCAGGACTATATGACTGTGACAGCCCACTGGGTAGATGTATGGACTCCCGCCGCAAGAACAGCAGCGGCGGCACCAGTAGCAGCATCTCGCAAACGCCAACTCTTTCCTAGGCAGGCTACGCTTTGTATCACCGCTTTCCAGAATACGCACACAGCTGAAAACCTCTTACGGCAACTGAGGAAGATCATCGCGGAATGGCTTACCCCAATTGGACTCTCCTGTGGATTTGTGGCATCGGACAACGCCAGCAATATTGTGTGTGCATTAAATATGGGCAAATTCCAGCACGTCCCATGTTTTGCACATACCTTGAATTTGGTGGTGCAGAATTTTTTAAAAAACGACAGGGGCGTGCAAGAGATGCTGTCGGTGGCCAGAAGAATTGCGGGACACTTTCGGCGTACAGGCACCACGTACAGAAGACTGGAGCACCACCAAAAACTACTGAACCTGCCCTGCCATCATCTGAAGCAAGAAGTGGTAACGAGGTGGAATTCAACCCTCTATATGCTTCAGAGGTTGGAGGAGCAGCAAAAGGCCATTCAAGCCTATACAATTGAGCACGATATAGTAGGTGGAATGCACCTGTCTCAAGCGCAGTGGAGAATGATTTCAACGTTGTGCAAGGTTCTGATGCCCTTTGAACTTGCCACACGTGAAGTCAGTTCAGACACTGCCAGCCTGAGTCAGGTCATTCCCCTCATCAGGCTTTTGCAGAAGAAGCTGGAGACATTGAAGGAGGAGCTAACACGGAGCGATTCCGCTAGGCATGTGGGACTTGTGGATGGAGCCCTTAATTCGCTTAACAAGGATTCACGGGTGGTCAATCTGTTGAAATCAGAGCACTACATTTTGGCCACCGTGCTCGATCCTAGATTTAAAGCCTACCTTGGATCTCTCTTTCCGGCAGACACAAGTCTGCTGGGGTTGAAAGACCTGCTGGTGACAAAATTGTCAAGTCAAGCGGAACGCGACCTGTCAACATCTCCTCCTTCACATTCTCCCGCAACTGGGGGTGCGAGGAAAAGGCTCAGAATTCCGAGCCCACCCGCTGGCGGTGATGCAGGGCAGTCTGGAGCGACTGCTGATGCTGACATCTGGTCCGGACTGAAGGACCTGACAACGATTACGGACATGTCGTCTACTGTCACTGCATATGATTCTCTCAACATTGATAGAATGGTGGAGGATTATATGAGTGACCGCATCCAAGTAGGCACGTGACACAGTCCGTACTTATACTGGCAGGAAAAAGAGGCAATTTGGAGGCCCTTGCACAAACTGGCTTTATTCTACCTAAGTTGCCCTCCCACAAGT
The DNA here is from genome assembly GCF_028390025.1 of Pseudophryne corroboree. NCBI lineage: Eukaryota > Metazoa > Chordata > Amphibia > Anura > Myobatrachidae > Pseudophryne > Pseudophryne corroboree. Next base: position 569,526,233 of record NC_086446.1, on the reverse strand, counting down.
GTGTACTCCGAAAGAGTGTTTAGTGCCGCCGCTCACCTTGTCAGCAATCGGCGTACGAGGTTACATCCAGAAAATGTGGAGAAGATGATGTTCATTAAAATGAATTATAATCAATTCCTCCGCGGAGACATTGACCAGCAGCAATTGCCTCCACAAAGTACACAGGGAGCTGAGATGGTGGATTCCAGTGGGGACGAATTGATAATCTGTGAGGAGGGGGATGTACACGGTGATATATCGGAGGGTGAAGATGAGGTGGACATCTTGCCTCTGTAGAGCCAGTTTGTGCAAGGAGAGATTAATTGCTTCTTTTTTGGGGGGGGTCCAAACCAACCCGTCATATCAGTCACAGTCGTGTGGCAGACCCTGTCACTGAAATGATGGGTTGGTTAAAGTGTGCATGTCCTGTTTTGTTTATACAACATAAGGGTGGGTGGGAGGGCCCAAGGACAATTCCATCTTGCACCTCTTTTTTCTTTTCTTTTTCTTTGCATCATGTGCTGATTGGGGAGGGTTTTTTGGAAGGGACATCCTGCGTGACACTGCAGTGCCACTCCTAGATGGGCCCGGTGTTTGTGTCGGCCACTAGGGTCGCTAATCTTACTCACACAGTCAGCTACCTCATTGCGCCTCTTTTTTTCTTTGCGTCATGTGCTGTTTGGGGAGGGTTTTTTGGAAGGGACATCCTGCGTGACACTGCAGTGCCACTCCTAGATGGGCCCGGTGTTTGTGTCGGCCACTAGGGTCGCTAATCTTACTCACACAGCTACCTCATTGCGCCTCTTTTTTTCTTTGCGTCATGTGCTGTTTGGGGAGGGTTTTTTGGAAGGGACATCCTGCGTGACACTGCAATGCCACTCCTAGATGGGCCCGGTGTTTGTGTCGGCCACTAGGGTCGCTAATCTTACTCACACAGCTACCTCATTGCGCCTCTTTTTTTCTTTGCGTCATGTGCTGATTGGGGAGGGTTTTTTGGAAGGGCCATCCTGCGTGACACTGCAGTGCCACTCCTAGATGGGCCCGGTGTTTGTGTCGGCCACTAGGGTCGCTAATCTTACTCACACAGCTACCTCATTGCGCCTCTTTTTTTCTTTGCGTCATGTGCTGTTTGGGGAGGGTTTTTTGGAAGGGACATCCTGCGTGACACTGCAGTGCCACTCCTAGATGGGCCCGGTGTTTGTGTCGGCCACTAGGGTCGCTTATCTTACTCACACAGCGACCTCGGTGCAAATTTTAGGACTAAAAATAATATTGTGAGGTGTGAGGTATTCAGAATAGACTGAAAATGAGTGTAAATTATGGTTTTTGAGGTTAATAATACTTTGGGATCAAAATGACCCCCAAATTCTATGATTTAAGCTGTTTTTTAGTGATTTTTGAAAAAAACACCCGAATCCAAAACACACCCGAATCCGACAAAAAAAATTCGGTGAGGTTTTGCCAAAACACGTTCGAACCCAAAACGCGTCCGAACCCAAAACCAAAACACAAAACCCGAAAAATTTCAGGCGCTCATCTCTAACAGCAATGCTAGGGAATGTTTGGATGTGTAGTGATGCAAGTGCAGGAGGGTTGCATTTGGGCCGCTGCAACCCGCTTGTGTTGTGTGGACTGTTGTATGTACCTCTTTTTCCAGCCCCAGGGTGACACTATCACCCATATCTGGATGCTCAAACTTTTCTCTTCCACAGGTCCTGCGATGTATCTTCCCAAGTGGCGTGGATGTGAGGAGACACGACATTTCACCTGATGTTCCATGGGTGACCCTACTGGTGATGTGGACCTGACCCTCCGCCATGTAGCAGACAACCCCCCCTCAGGTGAGATGTATTGCCCAAAACTCCCTTGTCCAAAATCACCCCGGCATGTCCAAAGTGCAGCCCTCCGGCATTTGCAAGACTGCACATCCAAGCATTCCCTGAAACAGCAATGCTAGGGAATGTTTGGATGTGTAGTGATGCAAGTGCAGGAGGGTTGAATTTGGGCCGCTGCAACCCGCTTGTGTTGTGTGGACTGTTGCATGTACCTCTTTTTCCAGCCCCAGGGTGACACTATCACCCATATCTGGATGCTCAAACTTTTCTCTTCCACAGGTCCTGCGATGTATCTTCCCAAGTGGCGTGGATGTGAGGAGACACGACATTTCACCTGATGTTCCATGGGTGACCCTACTGGTGATGTGGACCTGACCCTCCGCCATGTAGCAGACAACCCCCCATCAGGTGAGATGTATTGCCCAAAACTCCCTTATCCAAAATCACCCCGGCATGTCCAAAGTGCAGCCCTCCGGCATTTGCAAGACTGCACATCCAAGCATTCCCTGAAACAGCAATGCTAGGGAATGTTTGGATGTGTAGTGATGCAAGTGCAGGAGGGTTGCATTTGGGCCGCTGCAACCCGCTTGTGTTGTGTGGACTGTTGTATGTACCTCTTTTTCCAGCCCCAGGGTGACACTATCACCCATATCTGGATGCTCAAACTTTTCTCTTCCACAGGTCCTGCGATGTATCTTCCCAAGTGGCGTGGATGTGAGGAGACACGACATTTCACCTGATGTTCCATGGGTGACCCTACTGGTGATGTGGACCTGACCCTCCGCCATGTAGCAGACAACCCCCCCTCAGGTGAGATGTATTGCCCAAAACTCCCTTGTCCAAAATCACCCCGGCATGTCCAAAGTGCAGCCCTCCGGCATTTGCAAGACTGCACATCCAAGCATTCCCTGAAACAGCAATGCTAGGGAATGTTTGGATGTGTAGTGATGCAAGTGCAGGAGGGTTGCATTTGGGCCGCTGCAACCCGCTTGTGTTGTGTGGACTGTTGTATGTACCTCTTTTTCCAGCCCCAGGGTGACACTATCACCCATATCTGGATGCTCAAACTTTTCTCTTCCACAGGTCCTGCGATGTATCTTCCCAAGTGGCGTGGATGTGAGGAGACACGACATTTCACCTGATGTTCCATGGGTGACCCTACTGGTGATGTGGACCTGACCCTCCGCCATGTAGCAGACAACCCACCCTCAGGTGAGATGTATTGCCCAAAACTCCCTTGTCCAAAATCACCCCGGCATGTCCAAAGTGCAGCCCTCCGGCATTTGCAAGACTGCACATCCAAGCATTCCCTGAAACAGCAATGCTAGGGAATGTTTGGATGTGTAGTGATGCAAGTGCAGGAGGGTTGAATTTGGGCCGCTGCAACCCGCTTGTGTTGTGTGGACTGTTGTATGTACCTCTTTTTCCAGCCCCAGGGTGACACTATCACCCATATCTGGATGCTCAAACTTTTCTCTTCCACAGGTCCTGCGATGTATCTTCCCAAGTGGCGTGGATGTGAGGAGACACGACATTTCACCTGATGTTCCATGGGTGACCCTACTGGTGATGTGGACCTGACCCTCCGCCATGTAGCAGACAACCCCCCCTCAGGTGAGATGTATTGCCCAAAACTCCCTTGTCCAAAATCACCCCGGCATGTCCAAAGTGCAGCCCTCCGGCATTTGCAAGACTGCACATCCAAGCATTCCCTGAAACAGCAATGCTAGGGAATGTTTGGATGTGTAGTGATGCAAGTGCAGGAGGGTTGAATTTGGGCCGCTGCAACCCGCTTGTGTTGTGTGGACTGTTGTATGTACCTCTTTTTCCAGCCCCAGGGTGACACTATCGCCCATATCTGGATGCTCAAACTTTTCTCTTCCACAGGTCCTGCGATGTATCTTCCCAAGTGGCGTGGATGTGAGGAGACACGACATTTCACCTGATGTTCCATGGGTGACCCTACTGGTGATGTGGACCTGACCCTCCGCCATGTAGCAGACAACCCCCCCTCAGGTGAGATGTATTGCCCAAAACTCCCTTGTCCAAAATCACCCCGGCATGTCCAAAGTGCAGCCCTCCGGCATTTGCAAGACTGCACATCCAAGCATTCCCTGAAACAGCAATGCTAGGGAATGTTTGGATGTGTAGTGATGCAAGTGCAGGAGGGTTGAATTTGGGCCGCTGCAACCCGCTTGTGTTGTGTGGACTGTTGTATGTACCTCTTTTTCCAGCCCCCGGGTGACACTATCACCCATATCTGGATGCTCAAACTTTTCTCTTCCACAGGTCCTGCGATGTATCTTCCCAAGTGGCGTGGATGTGAGGAGACACGACATTTCACCTGATGTTCCATGGGTGACCCTACTGGTGATGTGGACCTGACCCTCCGCCATGTAGCAGACAACCCCCCCTCAGGTGAGATGTATTGCCCAAAACTCCCTTGTCCAAAATCACCCCGGCATGTCCAAAGTGCAGCCCTCCGGCATTTGCAAGACTGCACATCCAAGCATTCCCTGAAACAGCAATGCTAGGGAATGTTTGGATGTGTAGTGATGCAAGTGCAGGAGGGTTGAATTTGGGCCGCTGCAACCCGCTTGTGTTGTGTGGACTGTTGTATGTACCTCTTTTTCCAGCCCCAGGGTGACACTATCACCCATATCTGGATGCTCAAACTTTTCTCTTCCACAGGTCCTGCGATGTATCTTCCCAAGTGGCGTGGATGTGAGGAGACACGACATTTCACCTGATGTTCCATGGGTGACCCTACTGGTGATGTGGACCTGACCCTCCGCCATGTAGCAGACAACCCCCCCTCAGGTGAGATGTATTGCCCAAAACTCCCTTGTCCAAAATCACCCCGGCATGTCCAAAGTGCAGCCCTCTGGCATTTGCAAGACTGCACATCCAAGCATTCCCTGAAACAGCAATGCTAGGGAATGTTTGGATGTGTAGTGATGCAAGTGCAGGAGGGTTGCATTTGGGCCGCTGCAACCCGCTTGTGTTGTGTGGACTGTTGTATGTACCTCTTTTTCCAGCCCCAGGGTGACACTATCACCCATATCTGGATGCTCAAACTTTTCTCTTCCACAGGTCCTGCGATGTATCTTCCCAAGTGGCGTGGATGTGAGGAGACACGACATTTCACCTGATGTTCCATGGGTGACCCTACTGGTGATGTGGACCTGACCCTCCGCCATGTAGCAGACAACCCCCCCTCAGGTGAGATGTATTGCCCAAAACTCCCTTGTTCAAAATCACCCCGGCATGTCCAAAGTGCAGCCCTCCGGCATTTGCAAGACTGCACATCCAAGCATTCCCTGAAACAGCAATGCTAGGGAATGTTTGGATGTGTAGTGATGCAAGTGCAGGAGGGTTGAATTTGGGCCGCTGCAACCCGCTTGTGTTGTGTGGACTGTTGTATGTACCTCTTTTTCCAGCCCCAGGGTGACACTATCGCCCATATCTGGATGCTCAAACTTTTCTCTTCCACAGGTCCTGCGATGTATCTTCCCAAGTGGCGTGGATGTGAGGAGACACGACATTTCACCTGATGTTCCATGGGTGACCCTACTGGTGATGTGGACCTGACCCTCCGCCATGTAGCAGACAACCCCCCCCTCAGGTGAGATGTATTGCCCAAAACTCCCTTGTCCAAAATCACCCCGGCATGTCCAAAGTGCAGCCCTCCGGCATTTGCAAGACTGCACATCCAAGCATTCCCTGAAACAGCAATGCTAGGGAATGTTTGGATGTGTAGTGATGCAAGTGCAGGAGGGTTGAATTTGGGCCGCTGCAACCCGCTTGTGTTGTGTGGACTGTTGTATGTACCTCTTTTTCCAGCCCCAGGGTGACACTATCACCCATATCTGGATGCTCAAACTTTTCTCTTCCACAGGTCCTGCGATGTATCTTCCCAAGTGGCGTGGATGTGAGGAGACACGACATTTCACCTGATGTTCCATGGGTGACCCTACTGGTGATGTGGACCTGACCCTCCGCCATGTAGCAGACAACCCCCCCTCAGGTGAGATGTATTGCCCAAAACTCCCTTGTCCAAAATCACCCCGGCATGTCCAAAGTGCAGCCCTCCGGCATTTGCAAGACTGCACATCCAAGCATTCCCTGAAACAGCAATGCTAGGGAATGTTTGGATGTGTAGTGATGCAAGTGCAGGAGGGTTGAATTTGGGCCGCTGCAACCCGCTTGTGTTGTGTGGACTGTTGTATGTACCTCTTTTTCCAGCCCCAGGGTGACACTATCACCCATATCTGGATGCTCAAACTTTTCTCTTCCACAGGTCCTGCGATGTATCTTCCCAAGTGGCGTGGATGTGAGGAGACACGACATTTCACCTGATGTTCCATGGGTGACCCTACTGGTGATGTGGACCTGACCCTCCGCCATGTAGCAGACAACCCCCCCTCAGGTGAGATGTATTGCCCAAAACTCCCTTATCCAAAATCACCCCGGCATGTCCAAAGTGCAGCCCTCCGGCATTTGCAAGACTGCACATCCAAGCATTCCCTGAAACAGCAATGCTAGGGAATGTTTGGATGTGTAGTGATGCAAGTGCAGGAGGGTTGCATTTGGGCCGCTGCAACCCGCTTGTGTTGTGTGGACTGTTGTATGTACCTCTTTTTCCAGCCCCAGGGTGACACTATCACCCATATCTGGATGCTCAAACTTTTCTCTTCCACAGGTCCTGCGATGTATCTTCCCAAGTGGCGTGGATGTGAGGAGACACGACATTTCACCTGATGTTCCATGGGTGACCCTACTGGTGATGTGGACCTGACCCTCCGCCATGTAGCAGACAACCCCCCCTCAGGTGAGATGTATTGCCCAAAACTCCCTTGTCCAAAATCACCCCGGCATGTCCAAAGTGCAGCCCTCCGGCATTTGCAAGACTGCACATCCAAGCATTCCCTGAAACAGCAATGCTAGGGAATGTTTGGATGTGTAGTGATGCAAGTGCAGGAGGGTTGAATTTGGGCCGCTGCAACCCGCTTGTGTTGTGTGGACTGTTGTATGTACCTCTTTTTCCAGCCCCAGGGTGACACTATCACCCATATCTGGAAGCTCATACTTTTCTCTTCCACAGGTCTTCCGGTGTATCCTTCCTAAGTGGTGTGGATGTGAAGAGACAGTTCCCTTGATGTTCCCTGGGCAATCTACTTACGTACAATTCAAATGCATTACAAATTTTAATAAAAACCACAGGAAACTTCTATTTTTAAAAGTTTATTGAAGAAAATTTTTTAATAAAGTTTGAAATTTAATTAAAACAAAAAAGTAGTTTGTTCTTCTTTACATTCTTTTCTTGTGTATATAGATATCTGTGGGGAAAAAAAAAAAAAAGTATATTAAAGTAAAGATACACTAAACTCATGTTCATTTATTTTCACTAAAAATTGGTGGAACAACACAGCCCAGCATGACCCATTGCTGGACTGTGTGGTTCTACAGAGGCATGCGGTTCAAAGTGAAAGAGTGGCGTCAGTGGTCAGCACTTTGACACGCTAACATTTGTGGAACAACACAGCCCAGCATGACCCATTGCTGGACTGTGTGGTTCTACAGAGGCATGCGGTTCAAAGTGAAAGAGTGGCGTCAGTGGTCAGCACTTTGACACGCTAACATTTGTGGAACAACACAGCCCAGCATGACCCATTGCTGGACTGTGTGGTTCTACAGAGGCATGCGGTTCAAAGTGAAAGAGTGGCGTCAGTGGTCAGCACTTTGACACGCTAACATTTGTGGAACAACACAGCCCAGCATGACCCATTGCTGGACTGTGTGGTTCTACAGAGGCATGCGGTTCAAAGTGAAAGAGTGGCGTCAGTGGTCAGCACTTTGACACGCTAACATTTGTGGAACAACACAGCCCAGCATGACCCATTGCTGGACTGTGTGGTTCTACAGAGGCATGCGGTTCAAAGTGAAAGAGTGGCGTCAGTGGTCAGCACTTTGACACGCTAACATTTGTGGAACAACACAGCCCAGCATGACCCATTGCTGGACTGTGTGGTTCTACAGAGGCATGCGGTTCAAAGTGAAAGAGTGGCGTCAGTGGTCAGCACTTTGACACGCTAACATTTGTGGAACAACACAGCCCAGCATGACCCATTGCTGGACTGTGTGGTTCTACAGAGGCATGCGGTTCAAAGTGAAAGAGTGGCGTCAGTGGTCAGCACTTTGACACGCTAACATTTGTGGAACAACACAGCCCAGCATGACCCATTGCTGGACTGTGTGGTTCTACAGAGGCATGCGGTTCAAAGTGAAAGAGTGGCGTCAGTGGTCAGCACTTTGACACGCTAACATTTGTGGAACAACACAGCCCAGCATGACCCATTGCTGGACTGTGTGGTTCTACAGAGGCATGCGGTTCAAAGTGAAAGAGTGGCGTCAGTGGTCAGCACTTTGACACGCTAACATTTGTGGAACAACACAGCCCAGCATGACCCATTGCTGGACTGTGTGGTTCTACAGAGGCATGCGGTTCAAAGTGAAAGAGTGGCGTCAGTGGTCAGCACTTTGACACGCTAACATTTGTGGAACAACACAGCCCAGCATGACCCATTGCTGGACTGTGTGGTTCTACAGAGGCATGCGGTTCAAAGTGAAAGAGTGGCGTCAGTGGTCAGCACTTTGACACGCTAACATTTGTGGAACAACACAGCCCAGCATGACCCATTGCTGGACTGTGTGGTTCTACAGAGGCATGCGGTTCAAAGTGAAAGAGTGGCGTCAGTGGTCAGCACTTTGACACGCTAACATTTGTGGAACAACACAGCCCAGCATGACCCATTGCTGGACTGTGTGGTTCTACAGAGGCATGCGGTTCAAAGTGAAAGAGTGGCGTCAGTGGTCAGCACTTTGACACGCTAACATTTGTGGAACAACACAGCCCAGCATGACCCATTGCTGGACTGTGTGGTTCTACAGAGGCATGCGGTTCAAAGTGAAAGAGTGGCGTCAGTGGTCAGCACTTTGACACGCTAACATTTGTGGAACAACACAGCCCAGCATGACCCATTGCTGGACTGTGTGGTTCTACAGAGGCATGCGGTTCAAAGTGAAAGAGTGGCGTCAGTGGTCAGCACTTTGACACGCTAACATTTGTGGAACAACACAGCCCAGCATGACCCATTGCTGGACTGTGTGGTTCTACAGAGGCATGCGGTTCAAAGTGAAAGAGTGGCGTCAGTGGTCAGCACTTTGACACGCTAACATTTGTGGAACAACACAGCCCAGCATGACCCATTGCTGGACTGTGTGGTTCTACAGAGGCATGCGGTTCAAAGTGAAAGAGTGGCGTCAGTGGTCAGCACTTTGACACGCTAATATTTGTGGAACAACACAGCCCAGCATGACCCATTGCTGGACTGTGTGGTTCTACAGAGGCATGCGGTTCAAAGTGAAAGAGTGGCATCAGTGGTCAGCACTTTGACACGCTAACATTTGTGGAACAACACAGCCCAGCATGACCCATTGCTGGACTGTGTGGTTCTACAGAGGCATGCGGTTCAAAGTGAAAGAGTGGCGTCAGTGGTCAGCACTTTGACACGCTAACATTTGTGGAACAACACAGCCCAGCATGACCCATTGCTGGACTGTGTGGTTCTACAGAGGCATGCGGTTCAAATTTTCTTGAATGAAACATGGTTCTACTCACCTTGGTACACACAACACAAACTTATGCCGTCCACTTCATTTTTCCCCACCAATCCTATGAAGAAGACAAAAACACAGACTAGTGAATAGTAAATTCACACAATTAAAGCCTACTGTACACCATTACAAAAAGGATTTTTGGAAGAAAAAAGTGGTATCAGAATAGCTCTTTGGCCCATCATACACGTAGCCACAAGGAGCTTTCATCCGTTACCACACGCGCCCGCATACATGCCCGCGCATGTATGCCTACACAAAGCTCCTTGGTAGTACCCGGTCACGGGTGGGGAAGCCCAACACAGAAAACAATAGTAAGAAAAAAAAAAAACTAATGGGAGGGGAAGAAAGGGATACACGAAAACATTTGTAAATAAATAAAATACGACCGGGTTTATGGTAGAGATGAGCGGGTTCGGTTTCTCTGAATCCGAACCCGCCAGAACTTCATGTTTTTTTTCACGGGTCCGAGCGACTCGGATCTTCCCGCCTTGCTCGGTTAACCCGAGCGCGCCCGAACGTCATCATGACGCTGTCGGATTCTCGCGAGGCTCGGATTCTATCGCGAGACTCGGATTCTATATAAGGAGCCGCGCGTCGCCGCCATTTTCACACGTGCATTGAGATTGATAGGGAGAGGACGTGGCTGGCGTCCTCTCCATTTAGATTATAAGAGACTGAGAGAGATTTACTGGAGCTGACTAGGAGGAGTACTGTTACTGTAGAAGTGTAGAGACTGAGTGGAGAGAGTTTACTAGTGAGGACAGTGCAGTTTACTTTATAATCCGTTCTCTGCCTGAAAAAAGCGATACACAGCACACAGTGACTCAGTCACATACCATATCTGTGTGCACTGCTCAGGCTCAGGCCAGTGTGCTGCATCATCTATTATCTATATATAATATTATATATATCTGTCTGACTGCTCAGCTCACACAGCTTATAATTGTGGGGGAGACTGGGGAGCACTACTGCAGTGCCAGTTATAGGTTATAGCAGGAGCCAGGAGTACATAATATATTATATAGTGAGTGACCACCAGACACACAGTGCAGTTTATTTAATATATCCGTTCTCTGCCTGAAAAAAGCGATACACACAGTGACTCAGTCAGTCACATACCATATCTGTGTGCACTGCTCAGGCTCAGGCCAGTGTGCTGCATCATCTATATATATTATATATCTGTCTGACTGCTCAGCTCACACAGCTTATAATTGTGGGGGAGACTGGGGAGCACTACTGCAGTGCCAGTTATAGGTTATAGCAGGAGCCAGGAGTACATAATATTATATTAAAATTAAACAGTGCACACTTTTGCTGCAGGAGTGCCACTGCCAGTGTGACTAGTGACCAGTGACCTGACCACCAGTATATATAATATTAGTAGTATACTATCTCTTTATCAACCAGTCTATATTAGCAGCAGACACAGTACAGTGCGGTAGTTCACGGCTGTGGCTACCTCTGTGTCGGCACTCGGCAGCCCGTCCATAATTGTATATACCACCTAACCGTGGTTTTTTTTTCTTTCTTTATACATACATACTAGTTACGAGTATACTATCTCTTTATCAACCAGTCTATATATTAGCAGCAGACACAGTACAGTGCGGTAGTTCACGGCTGTGGCTACCTCTGTGTCGGCACTCGGCAGCCCGTCCATAATTGTATATACCACCTAACCGTGTTTTTTTTTTCTTTCTTTATACATACATACTAGTTACGAGTATACTATCTCTTTATCAACCAGTCTATATATTAGCAGCAGACACAGTACAGTGCGGTAGTTCACGGCTGTGGCTACCTCTGTGTCGGCACTCGGCAGCCCGTCCATAATTGTATATACCACCTAACCGTGGTTTTTTTTTCTTTCTTTATACATACATACTAGTTACGAGTATACTATCTCTTTATCAACCAGTCTATATTAGCAGCAGACACAGTACAGTGCGGTAGTTCACGGCTGTGGCTACCTCTGTGTCGGCACTCGGCAGCCCGTCCATAATTGTATATACCACCTAACCGTGGTTTTTTTTTCTTTCTTTATACATACATACTAGTTACGAGTATACTATCTCTTTATCAACCAGTCTATATATTAGCAGCAGACACAGTACAGTGCGGTAGTTCACGGCTGTGGCTACCTCTGTGTCGGCACTCGGCAGCCCGTCCATAATTGTATATACCACCTAACCGTGGTTTTTTTTTCTTTCTTTATACATACATACTAGTTACGAGTATACCATCTCTTTATCAACCAGTCTATATTAGCAGCAGACACAGTACAGTGCGGTAGTTCACGGCTGTGGCTACCTCTGTGTCGGCACTCGGCAGCCCGTCCATAATTGTATATACCACCTAACCGTGGTTTTTTTTTCTTTCTTTATACATACATACTAGTTACGAGTATACTATCTCTTTATCAACCAGTCTATATATTAGCAGCAGACACAGTACAGTGCGGTAGTTCACGGCTGTGGCTACCTCTGTGTCGGCACTCGGCAGCCCGTCCATAATTGTATATACCACCTAACCGTGGTTTTTTTTTCTTTCTTTATACATACATACTAGTTACGAGTATACTATCTCTTTATCAACCAGTCTATATATTAGCAGCAGACACAGTACAGTGCGGTAGTTCACGGCTGTGGCTACCTCTGTGTCGGCACTCGGCAGCCCGTCCATAATTGTATATACCACCTAACCGTGGTTTTTTTTTCTTTCTTTATACATACATACTAGTTACGAGTATACTATCTCTTTATCAACCAGTCTATATTAGCAGCAGACACAGTACAGTGCGGTAGTTCACGGCTGTGGCTACCTCTGTGTCGGCACTCGGCAGCCCGTCCATAATTGTATATACCACCTAACCGTGTTTTTTTTTTCTTTCTTTATACATACATACTAGTTACGAGTATACTATCTCTTTATCAACCAGTCTATATATTAGCAGCAGACACAGTACAGTGCGGTAGTTCACGGCTGTGGCTACCTCTGTGTCGGCACTCGGCAGCCCGTCCATAATTGTATATACCACCTAACCGTGGTTTTTTTTTCTTTCTTTATACATACATACTAGTTACGAGTATACTATCTCTTTATCAACCAGTCTATATATTAGCAGCAGACACAGTACAGTGCGGTAGTTCACGGCTGTGGCTACCTCTGTGTCGGCACTCGGCAGCCCGTCCATAATTGTATATACCACCTAACCGTGGTTTTTTTTTCTTTCTTTATACATACATACTAGTTACGAGTATACTATCTCTTTATCAACCAGTCTATATTAGCAGCAGACACAGTATAGTGCGGTAGTTCACGGCTGTGGCTACCTCTGTGTCGGCACTCGGCAGCCCGTCCATAATTGTATATACCACCTAACCGTGGTTTTTTTTTCTTTCTTTATACATACATACTAGTTACGAGTATACTATCTCTTTATCAACCAGTCTATATATTAGCAGCAGACACAGTACAGTGCGGTAGTTCACGGCTGTGGCTACCTCTGTGTCGGCACTCGGCAGCCCGTCCATAATTGTATATACCACCTAACCGTGGTTTTTTTTTCTTTCTTTATACATACATACTAGTTACGAGTATACTATCTCTTTATCAACCAGTCTATATATTAGCAGCAGACACAGTACAGTGCGGTAGTTCACGGCTGTGGCTACCTCTGTGTCGGCACTCGGCAGCCCGTCCATAATTGTATATACCACCTAACCGTGGTTTTTTTTTCTTTCTTTATACATACATACTAGTTACGAGTATACTATCTCTTTATCAACCAGTCTATATTAGCAGCAGACACAGTACAGTGCGGTAGTTCACGGCTGTGGCTACCTCTGTGTCGGCACTCGGCAGCCCGTCCATAATTGTATATACCACCTAACAGTGGTTTTTTTTTCTTTCTTTATACATACATACTAGTTACGAGTATACTATCTCTTTATCAACCAGTCTATATATTAGCAGCAGACACAGTACAGTGCGGTAGTTCACGGCTGTGGCTACCTCTGTGTCGGCACTCGGCAGCCCGTCCATAATTGTATATACCACCTAACCGTGGTTTTTTTTTCTTTCTTTATACATACATACTAGTTACGAGTATACTATCTCTTTATCAACCAGTCTATATATTAGCAGCAGACACAGTACAGTGCGGTAGTTCACGGCTGTGGCTACCTCTGTGTCGGCACTCGGCAGCCCGTCCATAATTGTATACTAGTATCCAATCCATCCATCTCCATTGTTTACCTGAGGTGCCTTTTAGTTGTGCCTATTAAAATATGGAGAACAAAAATGTTGAGGTTCCAAAATTAGGGAAAGATCAAGATCCACTTCCACCTCGTGCTGAAGCTGCTGCCACTAGTCATGGCCGAGACGATGAAATGCCAGCAACGTCGTCTGCCAAGGCCGATGCCCAATGTCATAGTACAGAGCATGTCAAATCCAAAACACCAAATATCAGTAAAAAAAGGACTCCAAAACCTAAAATAAAATTGTCGGAGGAGAAGCGTAAACTTGCCAATATGCCATTTACCACACGGAGTGGCAAGGAACGGCTGAGGCCCTGGCCTATGTTCATGGCTAGTGGTTCAGCTTCACATGAGGATGGAAGCACTCAGCCTCTCGCTAGAAAAATGAAAAGACTCAAGCTGGCAAAAGCAGCACAGCAAAGAACTGTGCATTCTTCGAAATCCCAAATCCACAAGGAGAGTCCAATTGTGTCGGTTGCGATGCCTGACCTTCCCAACACTGGACGTGAAGAGCATGCGCCTTCCACCATTTGCACGCCCCCTGCAAGTGCTGTAAGGAGCACCCGCAGTCCAGTTCCTGATAGTCAGATTGAAGATGTCAGTGTTGAAGTACACCAGGATGAGGAGGATATGGGTGTTGCTGGCGCTGGGGAGGAAATTGACCAGGAGGATTCTGATGGTGAGGTGGTTTGTTTAAGTCAGGCACCCGGGGAGACACCTGTTGTCCGTGGGAGGAATATGGCCGTTGACATGCCAGGTGAAAATACCAAAAAAATCAGCTCTTCGGTGTGGAGGTATTTCACCAGAAATGCGGACAACAGGTGTCAAGCCGTGTGTTCCCTTTGTCAAGCTGTAATAAGTAGGGGTAAGGACGTTAACCACCTCGGAACATCCTCCCTTATACGTCACCTGCAGCGCATTCATAATAAGTCAGTGACAAGTTCAAAAACTTTGGGTGACAGCGGAAGCAGTCCACTGACCAGTAAATCCCTTCCTCTTGTAACCAAGCTCACGCAAACCACCCCACCAACTCCCTCAGTGTCAATTTCCTCCTTCCCCAGGAATGCCAATAGTCCTGCAGGCCATGTCACTGGCAATTCTGACGAGTCCTCTCCTGCCTGGGATTCCTCCGATGCATCCTTGCGTGTAACGCCTACTGCTGCTGGCGCTGCTGTTGTTGCCGCTGGGAGTCGATGGTCATCCCAGAGGGGAAGTCGTAAGCCCACTTGTACTACTTCCAGTAAGCAATTGACTGTTCAACAGTCCTTTGCGAGGAAGATGAAATATCACAGCAGTCATCCTACTGCAAAGCGGATAACTGAGGCCTTGACAACTATGTTGGTGTTAGACGTGCGTCCGGTATCCGCCGTTAGTTCACAGGGAACTAGACAATTTATTGAGGCAGTGTGCCCCCGTTACCAAATACCATCTAGGTTCCACTTCTCTAGGCAGGCGATACCGAGAATGTACACGGACGTCAGAAAAAGACTCACCAGTGTCCTAAAAAATGCAGTTGTACCCAATGTCCACTTAACCACGGACATGTGGACAAGTGGAGCAGGGCAGGGTCAGGACTATATGACTGTGACAGCCCACTGGGTAGATGTATGGACTCCCGCCGCAAGAACAGCAGCGGCGGCACCAGTAGCAGCATCTCGCAAACGCCAACTCTTTCCTAGGCAGGCTACGCTTTGTATCACCGCTTTCCAGAATACGCACACAGCTGAAAACCTCTTACGGCAACTGAGGAAGATCATCGCGGAATGGCTTACCCCAATTGGACTCTCCTGTGGATTTGTGGCATCGGACAACGCCAGCAATATTGTGTGTGCATTAAATATGGGCAAATTCCAGCACGTCCCATGTTTTGCACATACCTTGAATTTGGTGGTGCAGAATTTTTTAAAAAACGACAGGGGCGTGCAAGAGATGCTGTCGGTGGCCAGAAAAATTGCGGGACACTTTCGGCGTACAGGCACCACGTACAGAAGACTGGAGCACCACCAAAAACTACTGAACCTGCCCTGCCATCATCTGAAGCAAGAAGTGGTAACGAGGTGGAATTCAACCCTCTATATGCTTCAGAGGTTGGAGGAGCAGCAAAAGGCCATTCAAGCCTATACAATTGAGCACGATATAGGAGGTGGAATGCACCTGTCTCAAGTGCAGTGGAGAATGATTTCAACGTTGTGCAAGGTTCTGATGCCCTTTGAACTTGCCACACGTGAAGTCAGTTCAGACACTGCCAGCCTGAGTCAGGTCATTCCCCTCATCAGGCTTTTGCAGAAGAAGCTGGAGGCATTGAAGAAGGAGCTAAAAGGGAGCGATTCCGCTAGGCATGTGGGACTTGTGGATGCAGCCCTTAATTCGCTTAACAAGGATTCACGGGTGGTCAATCTGTTGAAATCAGAGCACTACATTTTGGCCACCGTGCTCGATCCTAGATTTAAAGCCTACCTTGGATCTCTCTTTCCGGCAGACACAAGTCTGCTGGGGTTGAAAGACCTGCTGGTGACAAAATTGTCAAGTCAAGCGGAACGCGACCTGTCAACATCTCCTCCTTCACATTCTCCCGCAACTGGGGGTGCGAGGAAAAGGCTCAGAATTCCGAGCCCACCCGCTGGCGGTGATGCAGGGCAGTCTGGAGCGACTGCTGATGCTGACATCTGGTCCGGACTGAAGGACCTGACAACGATTACGGACATGTCGTCTACTGTCACTGCATATGATTCTCTCAACATTGATAGAATGGTGGAGGATTATATGAGTGACCGCATCCAAGTAGGCACGTCACACAGTCCGTACTTATACTGGCAGGAAAAAGAGGCAATTTGGAGGCCCTTGCACAAACTGGCTTTATTCTACCTAAGTTGCCCTCCCACAAGTGTGTACTCCGAAAGAGTGTTTAGTGCCGCCGCTCACCTTGTCAGCAATCGGCGTACGAGGTTACATCCAGAAAATGTGGAGAAGATGATGTTCATTAAAATGAATTATAATCAATTCCTCCGCGGAGACATTGACCAGCAGCAATTGCCTCCACAAAGTACACAGGGAGCTGAGATGGTGGATTCCAGTGGGGACGAATTGATAATCTGTGAGGAGGGGGATGTACACGGTGATATATCGGAGGGTGAAGATGAGGTGGACATCTTGCCTCTGTAGAGCCAGTTTGTGCAAGGAGAGATTAATTGCTTCTTTTTTGGGGGGGGTCCAAACCAACCCGTCATATCAGTCACAGTCGTGTGGCAGACCCTGTCACTGAAATGATGGGTTGGTTAAAGTGTGCATGTCCTGTTTTGTTTATACAACATAAGGGTGGGTGGGAGGGCCCAAGGACAATTCCATCTTGCACCTCTTTTTTCTTTTCTTTTTCTTTGCATCATGTGCTGATTGGGGAGGGTTTTTTGGAAGGGACATCCTGCGTGACACTGCAGTGCCACTCCTAGATGGGCCCGGTGTTTGTGTCGGCCACTAGGGTCGCTAATCTTACTCACACAGTCAGCTACCTCATTGCGCCTCTTTTTTTCTTTGCGTCATGTGCTGTTTGGGGAGGGTTTTTTGGAAGGGACATCCTGCGTGACACTGCAGTGCCACTCCTAGATGGGCCCGGTGTTTGTGTCGGCCACTAGGGTCGCTAATCTTACTCACACAGCTACCTCATTGCGCCTCTTTTTTTCTTTGCGTCATGTGCTGTTTGGGGAGGGTTTTTTGGAAGGGACATCCTGCGTGACACTGCAGTGCCACTCCTAGATGGGCCCGGTGTTTGTGTCGGCCACTAGGGTCGCTAATCTTACTCACACAGCTACCTCATTGCGCCTCTTTTTTTCTTTGCGTCATGTGCTGTTTGGGGAGGGTTTTTTGGAAGGGCCATCCTGCGTGACACTGCAGTGCCACTCCTAGATGGGCCCGGTGTTTGTGTCGGCCACTAGGGTCGCTAATCTTGCTCACACAGCTACCTCATTGCGCCTCTTTTTTTCTTTGCGTCATGTGCTGTTTGGGGAGGGTTTTTTGGAAGGGACATCCTGCGTGACACTGCAGTGCCACTCCTAGATGGGCCCGGTGTTTGTGTCGGCCACTAGGGTCGCTAATCTTGCTCACACAGCTACCTCATTGCGCCTCTTTTTTTCTTTGCGTCATGTGCTGTTTGGGGAGGGTTTTTTGGAAGGGACATCCTGCGTGACACTGCAGTGCCACTCCTAGATGGGCCCGGTGTTTGTGTCGGCCACTAGGGTCGCTTATCTTACTCACACAGCGACCTCGGTGCAAATTTTAGGACTAAAAATAATATTGTGAGGTGTGAGGTATTCAGAATAGACTGAAAATGAGTGGAAATTATGGTTTTTGAGGTTATGTCAGGTCCGGGTGTTTTTGTGAATCCGTTAACCTGGAACCAACCACAGGTGTAGGTGCTGGGGTATGAAGAAAGCAGGGAGGACGAAGGAAGTTCCGTTTCATATATTTATTAAAGTAACAATTCAGTAAGGAGTTAAATGACTAGTTGTTAATCATCATTATACTGAAGTATTGCAGGAATGACAGAAATAATATGCAAGAGAAAACTCAGAAATAAATAAAAGAAATGTTCATGGAAACATATGCAAAAACAAGCTGAAGAATAAATGTTGAATTGTCCAAATATAAACAGGCTTTGATGCTGAACTGCAGATTGTGTTTAACTGGTTAATGCAGACATGGAGAATTAACTGTAAGAATTTGCAATGGAGTTTTAAGAGTTAACTGAGAGACTGTGAAGAATTATCCTTGTAATGACAACATAGAAAAAGTACTGAATTGGGTTACTTGCGGGTTCCGGAGATCACTGTGAAACTGTAGTAGATGGCAAGGTGATGAATGGGTTAAATGCAGAGTTGAACAAACGAACAGCTGAGGGAATTGGAATCCTCCAGACTTTGTATGATAGGCAGACAGACAAGGTAACCTCATGCAGGACACTGGGAATCCAAGTATTTCCAATAGGTGTGCAATTGACTGATAGCACAATGGAGAGCCGGTAGATCTTTGGCAGTGAAGGCTGCAAAACGGACCTCTGGGAACGGAGGCGATATCTGGACCACGGGAATCACACAGGAATGCACAGAGAGAGTTCAGAGCTAGAGCACAGCTTTGATACAACAAAGCACTGGCCCAGAGTGACATAATCCCAGCCTACTTAAAGGCAGCACATGCACGGGATTGGCTTACACCTGCCCACAGGTGTTTTCACAAGTGCTCAGTATTAGCTATTTGGTCTCCAACATGGCCACCTCCTATACAGCAGACACACCGCAGTGCCTTAGGCCATTTGGTCCCCGCACTCACAGTTCCCAGACTCTGCATTACCTGTGCCATTGATCACGCCGTGTCCCCACACGGGCGCACAGCACCGCGAGCAACCGCACTGGCAACGGATGAACCCCAGAACCCGCAAAGGTGAGAGACCGGTTCGTGACAGTACCCCCTCTTCTACGGGTGGTCTCCGAACACCTTTGAACCTTGTCAGGATTTTTGGAGAAGTATTTCTGTACCAGTCTTGGAGCATGAACATCTTCAGAGAAAACCCAGGATCTCTCCTCCGGGCCGTAACCCTTCCAGTCGACCAGAAACTGTAAACGTCCATATCGGGAACGTGAGTCCACAATCTCTTTAACTTCAAATTCCTCATTCTGCAAAGAGTGAACTTTAGGAGATTTGGACTGGGTAGTACGGAACTTATTGAGAATCAAAGGCTTCAGTAAAGATGTATGAAAGGCGTTAGGAATTCTCAAAGACGGTGGCAGCTTGACTTTGTATGACACAGGGTTGAGTACCTTTACAATGGGAAATGGACCAATAAACCTGGGAGCAAATTTCTTAGAAGGAACTTTGAACTTGAGATTGCGCGTAGAAATCCAAACTTGGTCTCCCACTTTGTAATTCGGTACAGCTTTACGTTTTCTATCTGCAAAAGATTTATAACGAGCGGAAGTTTTGACCAAGGACTTACGTACACAACTCCAGATGCTAGATAGACGTTGAAGCTCTTGATCTGCCGCTGGGACCTCTAGGGCTGGCAATGGATGAAACTCTGGCACACGAGGATGAAAGCCGAAGTTAATATAAAAGGGCGTAGATTCTGAAGATGAATGGAAGAGATTATTATGAGCAAATTCTGCCAATGGAAGGTAGTCAACCCAGTCATCCTGTGAGGACGATATATATAGCCGGAGAAATGTTTCAAGGTCTTGGTTGACTCTCTCAGTTTGTCCATCTGTCTGAGGATGATATGCAGAAGAAAAGTTCAACTTGACATTTAAAGATGAACAAAGCGACCTCCAAAACTTGGCCACAAACTGTGTTCCCCGATCAGAAACAATTTCTCGAGGAAGGCCATGCAACTTGAAGATTTCAGAGATGAACAATCTGGCTAGTAAAGGGGCTGATGGTAACCCAGTTAATGGAATGAAATGTGCCATTTTCGAGAATCGATCCACTATCACCCAAATGGTATTTCGCCCTTTTGATGGAGGTAGATCGGTCACGAAATCCATTGAGATATGAGTCCATGGTTGTTTGGGTATGGATAGTGGATGTAACAAACCTGGTGGAGAACTTCTTGGACTCTTATGTTGGGCACATTTAGGACATGCTGCTATAAACTCTTGGACATCGGCTTTGAGACGTGGCCACCAATAAGACTGTTGAACAAACTTGAGAGTCTTTAGAACCCCAGGATGACCCATGAAGGAAGAGGAGTGAGCCCAGGTAAGCAGCCGTTTTCGAAGACTTGTGGCGACAAAGGTCTTGCCAGGCGGAGGAACTGGAGAGGTTCGAGTCATTAAAAAGGACCTAGGATTCACAATGGCTTGATTCGTGGTAGCATCATTTAATTCAGAAGAAGCAAAGGACCGGGAAAGGGCATCTGCCTTTTTGTTCTGAGACCCTGGACGATAGGTGAGTTTGAAATCAAATCGTGAGAAGAAAAGCGCCCATCGAGCTTGTCGTGGATTCAAACACTGAGCTGACTGCAGATACAGAAGATTCTTATGATCAGTATAAACTGTAATGCGATGTTGAGCTCCTTCTAGAAGGTATCTCCACTCCTCAAATGCCAACTTGATGGCAAGTAACTCTTGCTCACCGATTGCATAATTACGTTCTGCCGGGAGGAACTTACGGGAGAAATATCCGCAGGGATGGACCTTTTTATCTTCAAAGACTTGTGACAACACAGCTCCTACTGCTTCTGTAGATGCATCCACCTCTAGTAGAAAGGGATGATTCAGATCAGGCTGTCGAAGAATGGGGGCTGACACAAAGGCTTGCTTTAAATCAGAGAAGGCTTTGATTGCTTCTGAAGACCAGTTCGTAGGATTTGCTCCCTTACGAGTTAGGGCTGTGATGGGAGCAGCTAACGTAGAATAATTCTTAATGAATCTCCTATAGAAATTAGCAAAGCCGAGAAATCGCTGAATCCCCTTGAGAGTTGTAGGAGTGGACTAATCTCGGATAGCTTGTACCTTACCGGGATCCATACATAGCTCTGATCCAGAAATGATGTAACCAAGGAACGGTATGGAAGATACTTCAAAAGTGCACTTCTCTAACTTACAATAAAGTTGATTTTTCCTCAGACGTGTCAGTACCTCTTTAACTTGGTGACGGTGAGACTTTATATCCCTAGAGAATATTAGGATATCATCCAGGTACACTACTAGACACTTGTAGAGAAGATCACGAAAAAGTTCATTCACATAGCTTTGAAAAACTGCAGGTGCATTACAAAGACCGAAAGGCATTACAAGGTATTCGTAATGCCCATCCCGGGTATTAAAAGCAGTCTTCCACTCGTCCCCTTCTCGGATGCGGATTAAATTGTAGGCCCCTCGGAGATCCAGTTTTGTAAACACAGTAGCTCCTTTTACCCGGTCAAATAATTCTGGAATTAAGGGTAATGGATACTTGTTTTTCACAGTGATCTCATTGAGTCCACGGTAATCTATGCATGGTCGTAACCCACCGTCCTTCTTCTTAACGAAAAAGAATCCGGCTCCTGCAGGTGAAGAAGATGGTCTGATAAATCCTTTGGTTAGATTTTCTTGTATATAATCAGACATAGCTTGCGTCTCTGGGATGGATAGCGGATAAATTCGTCCCCTAGGAGGTGTTTTACCCGGAACCAGGACAATTGGGCAGTCCCATTCGCGATGAGGAGGTAGAGAGTCTGCTGCTTGTTTACTGAAAACATCCGCAAAGGATTGATACACCGGAGGTAGGTCGGGAAGGCTGATTGACCGGAGAGGTACAATTGAGGCTAAACAGTCCTTGGTACAAGATTTACCCCATGAAAGGACTTCCATGGTTTGCCAATTAAGTTGAGGGTTATGTTTCTGCAGCCAAGGTAAACCAAGTATCACATCTTGAGAGGCTTTGGGAATCACGTAGAAGGAGAGGTATTCGGAATGGAGCGCACCAACTTTCATCTTGAGACATACGGTTCGATGAGTAATTATACCATCTGGAATTCGACTTCCATCCACTGCTGTAACGGCAACTGCTGCTTCCAGAGGCATGGTTTGAACTTTAGACCGCATGACAAAGGCTGAGGAGATGAAGTTCTCGGCTGCCCCAGAATCTAGGAGAGCTGAAACTTTCACTGTAGAACTTGGAACTTCTAATTGAATAGACAAGGTCGGCTCTTTCCCAGAACGTGATTCTAGAGTAACTCCTAGCTTAACCTCTCTTGAATAAGCTAGGAGCGAGAGTTTCCCGGTCGGAGTTTGCAGAATTTAACTAAGTGTTCAGAGGACCCACAGTACATGCAGAGGTTACCCTGTCGACGACGAAGTCGTTCCTCTTCTGTGAGGCGAGAGCGCCCAATCTGCATAGGTTCGTCTGTCGTTACCGGAGACTGTGATGAAGAATCTTGTCGAGGCCTAGGATGATAACGTGGACTGGATCGCTCTGCCCTGGATTTCTCTAAACATCGCTCCCTGTAGCGTAGGTCAAGTTTGTTACAGAGAGAAATCAATTCATCCAGTTTAGTTGGCACATCCCGGGTAGTTAAATCGTCCTTGATTCTCTCAGAAAGTCCATTCCAAAACGCGGCGATCAGGGCCTCCTCATTCCAGTTTAACTCTGAAGACAACGTGCGAAACTGAACAATATATTGATTGACAGGACGTAAACCTTGACGTAGACGGAGAATCTCCAAAGATGCTGAGGTGGTCCTGCCGGGTTCGTCAAAGATTCTCCGGAAAGAAGATACAAACTCTTTGTAATTAGAGAGGATAGGATCACCTCTCTCCCATAATGGTGATGCCCACTCCAGAGCCTGACCGGAGAGGAGGGCAATAATATATGCGACCTTAGAACGAGCTGATGGGAAACTGGCGGACATCAGTTCGAACTGGATCTCGCATTGATTCAGGAATCCCCTGCAAAGTTTTGGAGTTCCGTCAAACTTACTCGGAGAGGGTAACTGCAAGCGGGACGTAGGCAGCATCACAGGAGAAGCTGTAGTGGTAACTGGGACAACCGGAGTTGGAATCTGGACTTGAGACGTTTTAATTGCTGTATGAAGAGTCTCTAAACGGTCTGCCATAGTTTGCATAAACTGCACTATTTGTGTCTGTATAGACTCCTGGTTTTCCAGACGGGAAAGGATATTTGACGTAGCACCGCCTCCTGCGAATTGGTCACTTGACGGATCCATGTGGCCAGTGCTTACTGTCAGGTCCGGGTGTTTTTGTGAATCCGTTAACCTGGAACCAACCACAGGTGTAGGTGCTGGGGTATGAAGAAAGCAGGGAGGACGAAGGAAGTTCCGTTTCATATATTTATTAAAGTAACAATTCAGTAAGGAGTTAAATGACTAGTTGTTAATCATCATTATACTGAAGTATTGCAGGAATGACAGAAATAATATGCAAGAGAAAACTCAGAAATAAATAAAAGAAATGTTCATGGAAACATATGCAAAAACAAGCTGAAGAATAAATGTTGAATTGTCCAAATATAAACAGGCTTTGATGCTGAACTGCAGATTGTGTTTAACTGGTTAATGCAGACATGGAGAATTAACTGTAAGAATTTGCAATGGAGTTTTAAGAGTTAACTGAGAGACTGTGAAGAATTATCCTTGTAATGACAACATAGAAAAAGTACTGAATTGGGTTACTTGCGGGTTCCGGAGATCACTGTGAAACTGTAGTAGATGGCAAGGTGATGAATGGGTTAAATGCAGAGTTGAACAAACGAACAGCTGAGGGAATTGGAATCCTCCAGACTTTGTATGATAGGCAGACAGACAAGGTAACCTCATGCAGGACACTGGGAATCCAAGTATTTCCAATAGGTGTGCAATTGACTGATAGCACAATGGAGAGCCGGTAGATCTTTGGCAGTGAAGGCTGCAAAACGGACCTCTGGGAACGGAGGCGATATCTGGACCACGGGAATCACACAGGAATGCACAGAGAGAGTTCAGAGCTAGAGCACAGCTTTGATACAACAAAGCACTGGCCCAGAGTGACATAATCCCAGCCTACTTAAAGGCAGCACATGCACGGGATTGGCTTACACCTGCCCACAGGTGTTTTCACAAGTGCTCAGTATTAGCTATTTGGTCTCCAACATGGCCACCTCCTATACAGCAGACACACCGCAGTGCCTTAGGCCATTTGGTCCCCGCACTCACAGTTCCCAGACTCTGCATTACCTGTGCCATTGATCACGCCGTGTCCCCACACGGGCGCACAGCACCGCGAGCAACCGCACTGGCAACGGATGAACCCCAGAACCCGCAAAGGTGAGAGACCGGTTCGTGACAGGTTAATAATACTTTGGGATCAAAATGACCCCCAAATTCTATGATTTAAGCTGTTTTTTAGGGTTTTTTGAAAAAAACACCCGAATCCAAAACACACCCGAATCCGACAAAAAAAATTCGGTGAGGTTTTGCCAAAACGCGGTCGAACCCAAAACACGGCCGCGGAACCGAACCCAAAACCAAAACACAAAACCCGAAAAATTTCAGGCGCTCATCTCTAGTTTATGGTGGAAGTCTGTCCGGATCCTCTTCTTCCCCCTGATAGGGCGTGGATGTCCTGGGAGGCTGGGGAGTATGTTGACTGGTCCTCTGTGCCCATGCTGCTGAAGATTGTGTGGCCGGTGGTGGAGGCATCTGGGGGGTGGGGTACATCCCTGTATATCCCTGGTACATCTGTGACTGTCTGTACTGGGATGGGACTTGAGGAAGGGTACGAGGCGTCCTTGTGGCTTGCGACGGCGGATATGGTGGATCACCAGCGTGTTGATTAGCTGTTCCTGGGAGCTTATCATAGATCATCTGCAGTGTGGTTGCGATGACCTGTTGGCTGGATGAGGAGTGTCGATGACTCTCCGACATGTTTTGATTGCTTGATACCAGACATGCAGTGTTGTCCACGAGCCGGGTCATGGATTCGGCCAGAATGTTAAGTACGGTCATACTCTCCCTATGATCTTGCATTCTGACCTGTAGTATTGTGGCCGTGCTGTCGGAAAGAGTCTTTTGCAGTTCAAGCAGACTGTTTGCCATTTTCTCCATTGTCCTCTCAATGTTGTCCAGTCTGCTTCCCACGACATTTGTGTATGTATCCTGGCGTGTCCCAATCTCTGATGCCAGGGTGTGAACCCCCTGAACAGTTGAGGGATTCTGCCCTTCCTGGATGTCTGCCACAACTTGGATTTGGGCAGCTGAAAAGAAAATTTGACAATATTATACACATTCATCATACATTTTTTTGAAGGCTCACAATTCAATTTACTCACGCAGGGATGTAGTAACTGGAGCCTCCTGCACTTCCACCTCGTCATCCTCTGACGACTCCTGTAGGAGGAGATCCGGCCTGAAGTAGGAACCAATCCCCGAAGCTAGTCCGCTGCTGGTCCGTGGCACCACTGTTTGCAAAATAATTTTTTGGGGAAAGTTAATAAAATTTACACAACTGCTGCCCACCCCCCCTCCCACAAAATAAATACAAACCTTCTCCATCCTGTGATGCCGCTGCTCCAGGAGCTCCACTTGTCCTCGTTTCGGAAGACTTTTCAAGGGTCTGGCTGGATACGTCTGCACGGCTGTCCTCAAACCCAAGAAAAGTTTCGTCTGTTAACCCTGTAGACTCAAACAGATCGGGTGATGGGTCCACATGGGTTGTGTCTTGAGGCTCTTCAGTCACAGTCCCAGAGCTCCTGGAGAGACGACGATCTGGTGATGGCCTGCGCGCAGGAGCTGATGTTTGGCGCCCATCTTGTGGTGTGGTCGCCGACGGTGTCTGGCGCACAGGTGAAGTTCTGTGCGCTGATGTCTGGCGCACAGGTGATAGTCTGTGCGCTGACGTCGTCTGGTGCACAGGTGACAAACTGCGCGATGACGAACTGTGGCGCACAGGTGACGATCTGCGCGCTCCCGATGCTTGCGGCGCAGGTGATGGTCCGCGCGCTGCTGCCGATGCCTGCTGCACAGGTGATGGTCCGTGCGCTGGCGATGTCCTGCGCGCAGGTGATGTCCTCTGGGCAGGCCTGTCTGAAAAAAAAACAACAACTCACATTAGCACATACAAAAATTTTAAAGGGAAGTACAGTTCATGTGAATGTATTCTTACCATCAGACCTCCTTTTGGACGGCTTATCTCCCGCCTTCTTCCATCTTCTGGGCGGTTCTTCCTCCTCGGGAAAGCCAGCAGGACGGCTAGAGTCCACACCTCCGTGAACTCCTTCGACCATGGCAGGGTTCATGCGCCTTCTAATAACATCCTCCCAGGGTAGCCACTTCAGGTTGAGAGCCGGGCCACCTCCCGTAGCTGTCTCATGTCGGCGCTGAATCCCCATCTTCTTCTTGGTCTGTCTGCGGCAATCACTGTACCGCTTCAAGCAATTTCTGGTGCTCCGGCGGTTTCCAGATATTGCAGTGACTTGACTCGCAATGGATTCCCAGATGCTTCGCTTTGTCCTAGCTGCTGTTGACTGTGCCCTTGGTCCATACAAAACGTCGTAGGACCTGTCGACGCAATCCACTAGGGTACAGTTTTCCGCCTCAGTATATCTGGGTCCACGCGGCTTTTTAGGTCCTGCATCTTCACCAGAGGCTTCCTCCTCCGACTGCTCCTCTGGCTGGCTTCTTGCCTTTAGGGATTAAAAAAAAAAAAAAAAAATTAATAATAAGATCGGTATGTACCTGTGAGTGTCAGTATCCCTGTCATTGCGCACATATTCCAGTAGGTGTGCATGGCATTGCGCAAACTACAGTAAAGAAAGTTTGATGCTATTTGTGTCTGCAGGTGTGGTTAGTACCTTTCTACTAGGCTTTTTCTTGGACTTCTCATGGGCCCTTGACGACCGCGGCTGGTCACTACATGCCTGGCCGGTCGTATCCGCCTCCTGGGTTGGCTCCCACTCCTCGTTGCTATGAAGGGATAGATCCGAGGGGGTGGGGGAAGGGGCGGATCGGGTCTGCTTGTCCTTTGACATCTCTGTTATAAAATAAAATAAAATAAAAATAAAAATACATACATACATACATACATACATACATGTATAAATGGCTGACCCACACAAAATGGCTGACCCACACAAAATGGCTGACCCACACAAAATGGCTGACCCACACAAAATGGCTGACCCACACTGTTGACTAAACTTGCTCCAAATCACCCCAAAATGGCCAGAAAGCATCCCAGCACACTCAGGAGGAACACCACAGCAAAATTAGGCGGGAAAACACATGTTTGCCAAACTGCCGACAGCACAGGTCGACCAGGCTGTCGACTAAACTTGCTCCAAATCACCCCAAAATGGCCAGAAAGCATCCCAGCACACTCAGGAGGAACACCACAGCAAAATTAGGCGGGAAAACACATGTTTGCCAAACTGCCGACAGCACAGGTCGACCAGGCTGTCGACCAAACTTGCTCCAAATCACCCCAAAATGGCCAGAAAGCATCCCAGCACACTCAGGAGGAACACCACAGCAAAATTAGGCGGGAAAACACATGTTTGCCAAACAGTCTACAGCACATGTCGACCAGGCTGTCGACCAAACTTGCTCCAAATCACCCCAAAATGGCCAGAAAGCATCCCAGCACACTCAGGAGGTACACCACAGCAAAATTAGGCAGGA
Organism: Pseudophryne corroboree; assembly: GCF_028390025.1. Taxonomy (NCBI): domain Eukaryota; kingdom Metazoa; phylum Chordata; class Amphibia; order Anura; family Myobatrachidae; genus Pseudophryne; species Pseudophryne corroboree. The sequence goes on along the minus strand of NC_086446.1, from coordinate 569,498,340 downwards.
AAACACATGTTTGCCAAACAGTCTACAGCACATGTCGACCAGGCTGTCGACCAAACTTGCTCCAAATCACCCCAAAATGACCAGAAAGCATCCCAGCACACTCAGGAGGTACACCACAGCAAAATTAGGCGGGAAAACACATGTTTGCCAAACAGTCTACAGCACATGTCGACCAGGCTGTCGACCAAACTTGCTCCAAATCACCCCAAAATGGCCAGAAAGCATCCCAGCACACTCAGGAGGTACACCACAGCAAAATTAGGAGGGAAAAAACATGTTTGCCAAACAGTCTACAGCACATGTCGACCAGGCTGTCGACCAAACTTGCTCCAAATCACCCCAAAATGGCCAGAAAGCATCCCAGCACACTCAGGAGGTACACCACAGCAAAATTAGGCGGGAAAACACATGTTTGCCAAACAGTCTACAGCACATGTCGACCAGGCTGTCGACCAAACTTGCTCCAAATCACCCCAAAATGGCCAGAAAGCATCCCAGCACACTCAGGAGGTACACCACAGCAAAATTAGGCGGGAAAACACATGTTTGCCAAACAGTCTACAGCACATGTCGACCAGGCTGTCGACCAAACTTGCTCCAAATCACCCCAAAATGACCAGAAAGCATCCCAGCACACTCAGGAGGTACACCACAGCAAAATTAGGTGGGAAAACACATGTTTGCCAAACAGTCTACAGCACATGTCGACCAGGCTGTCGACCAAACTTGCTCCAAATCACCCCAAAATGGCCAGAAAGCATCCCAGCACACTCAGGAGGTACACCACAGCAAAATTAGGCGGGAAAACACATGTTTGCCAAACAGTCTACAGCACATGTCGACCAGGCTGTCGACCAAACTTGCTCCAAATCACCCCAAAATGGCCAGAAAGCATCCCAGCACACTCAGGAGGTACACCACAGCAAAATTAGGAGGGAAAAAACATGTTTGCCAAACAGTCTACAGCACATGTCGACCAGGCTGTCGACCAAACTTGCTCCAAATCACCCCAAAATGACCAGAAAGCATCCCAGCACACTCAGGAGGTACACCAATGCTAATAGAAGACCCAAAAAAGTCAATTAAATAATAATAAAAAAACGTGAAAAACTACCCCAAAACACAAGTCTCCCCCAAAAAATGCAGCAACACAAGCAAGGGGCTATACACATACCTGCACACATGCACACATACCCAAACACCCCATGTACACCTCATGGCAACCCCCACTACACAAACACATACATGCAACACCAGACACACATGTGGTACTTACCTACAAATGTAGTAAAAGCTCCTAAAATGGCTCTCCTCCGGGTAACAGGAATCCTCCTGACTGTCCTGGAATAAAGCCTGCTGGGGTGTCCAAACGATATCCACAGCAAACAACCAAATTGCTAGCTCTGCACCTCCTCACACCTCTCTGCAGGTTCACAAAATGGCTGCAGAGCACGCAGCAAACAAGCCCTAATAAAGGGCTGCTTTCGGCGGGAAGGCGAATTCAGTACTCCCACTACTCGCCGATTGGCCGTAATCCGCCTGGGGGTGGGTCGAATCAGTTATACATTGAATATGGTGAATTCAGGGTCCCGGCGACAGGGCTGCGGCTGGCGATAGCGGGCGAATTATACAGGGGCGGATTAAATGACGCGATTCGCCCGCTATTGCATATACCTATATGTATCACTCAATGGTGAAAAATTTATATAATACATGTAACTGTGACAGAGTATGTAGGACATTCTCAGCTCTGGGCCCCATAGCAGCTGCACTGCCTGCACCTCTGGTAGCTACGCCCTTAAACAGCGGCACATCCCTGCCTCACTGACAGCAGCACATCCCTGCCTCACTGACAGCAGCACATCCTGCCTCACTGACAGCAGCAAATCCCTGCCTCACTGACAGCAGCACATCCCTGCATCACTGACAGCAGCACATCCCTGCCTCACAGACAGCAGCACATCCCTGCATCACTGACAGCAGCACATCCATGCTTTACTGACAGCAGCACATCCTGCCTCACTGACAGCGGCACATCCCTGCCTCACTGACAGCAGCACATCCCTGCCCCACTGACAGCAGCACATCCCTGCCTCACTGACAGTGGCACATCCTTGCCTTACTGACAGCAGGACATCCCTGCATCACTGACAGCAGCACATCACTGCCCAACTAACATCGGCACATCCCTGCCCCACTGACATTGGCACATACCTGCCCCACTGACATCGGCACATCCCTGCCCCACTGACATCAGCACATCCCTGCCCCACTGACAGCCTCACATCCCTGCCTCACTGACAGCAGCACATCCCTGCCCCACTGACATCGGCACATCCCTGCCCCACTGACATCGGCACCCTGCCCCACTGACATCGGCACATCCCTGCTTCACTGACAGCAGCACATCCCTGCCTCACTGACAGCAGCACATCTCTGCCCCACTGACATCGGCACATCCCTGCCCCACTGACATCGGCACATCCCTGCCCCACTGACATCAGCACATCCCTGCCCCACTGACATCGGCACATCCCTGCCCCACTGACAGCCTCACATCCCTGCCTCACTGACAGCAGCACATCCCTGCCTCACTGACAGCAGCACATCCTGCCCCACTGACATCGGCACATCCCTGCCCCACTGACAGCCTCACATCCCTGCCTCACTGACAGCAGCACATCCCTGCCTCAATGACAGCAGCACATCCTGCATCACTGACAGCAGCACATCACTGCCCAACTGACATCGGCACATCCCTGCCCCACTGACATTGGCACAACCCTGCCCCACTGACAGCCTCACATCCCTGCCTCACTGACAGCAGCACATCCCTGCCTCACTGACAGCAGCACATCCCTGCCCCACTGACATCGGCACATCCCTGCCCCACTGACATCGGAACATCCCTGCCCCACTGACATCGGCACATCCCTGCCCCACTGACAGCCTCACATCCCTGCCTCACTGACAGCAGCACATCCCTGCCTCACTGACAGCAGCTCATCCCTGCCCCACTGACATCGGCACATCCCTGCCCCACTGACATCGGCACATCCCTGCCCCACTGACATCGGCACATCCCTGCCCCACTGACAGCCTTACATCCCTGCCTCACTGACGCCAGCACATCCCTGCCTCACTGACAGCAGCACATCCCTGCCTCACTGACAGCAGCACATCCCTGCCTCACTGACAGCAGCACATCCCTGCCTCACTGACAGCAGCACATACCTGCCTCACTGACAGCAGCACATCCCTGCATCACTGACAGCAGCACATCCCTGCCTCACTGACAGCGGCACATCGCAGCCTCACTGACATCAGCACATCCCTGCCCCACTGACAGCGGCACATCCCTGCCCCACTGACAGCAGCACATCGCAGCCTCACTGACAGCGGCACAACGCAGCCTCACTGACAGCGGCACATCGCATCATCACTGACAGCGGCACATCCCTGCCCCACTGACAGCAGAACATCCCTGCCTCACTGACAGCAGCACATCCCTGCCTCACTGGCAGGGGCATAGCCAGGACTTTGTGGGCCCCATAGCAACATTTTGAAGGGGCCCCTTTCCCATTGCTTCTAGAGAGACACCTCTCCACAGCAAGTTTAATTTTGTGCCCCATATTAGTGCCCTAGTTTAGTTTTTGAACCATAGTAGTGCCCTAGTTTATTCTTTGACATAGTTTCCCCAGTTCTTATTATGCACTTTACAGTGCCCCCATTTCATATTATGCCACACTATAGTACCTTCACTTCATATTGTGCCACATAACAGTGCCCCAGTTCATATTATGCCACACTATAGTGCCTCCACTTCATATTGTGTCATATTACAGTGCCCCAGTTCATATTATGTGACATAATTCCCTCCAGTTCATTTTATACCACACTACAATGAGCAGGTCCAGGGGCATACCTGGATGTATTGCAGGCCACAAGGCAAAAGTTTGTAAGGGCCACTATGTATCACTCAATGGTGAAAAATGGATATAATACATGTAACTGTGACAGAGAATGTGGGACATTCTCAGCTCTGGGACCCATAGCAGCTGCACTGCCTGCACCTATGGTAGCTACGCCCTTGGACAGCGGCACATCCCTGCCTCACTGACAGCAGCGCATCCCTGCCTCACTGACAGCAGCACATCCTGCCTCACTGACAGCAGCACATCCCTGCCTCACTGACAGCAGCACATCCCTGCATCACTGACAGCAGCACATCCCTGCCTCACTGACAGCAGCACATCCCTGCATCACTGACAGCGGCACATCCCTGCCTCACTGAAAGCAGCACATCCCTGCCCCACTGACATCGGCACATCCCTGCCCCACTGACATCGGCACATCCCTGCCCCACTGACATCGGCACATCCCTGCCCCACTGACAGCCTCACATCCCTGCCTCACTGACAGCGGCACAACGCAGCCTCACTGACAGCGGCACATCGCATCCTCACTGACAGCAGCACATCCCTACCCCACTGACAGCAGCACATTCCTGCCCCACTGACAGCAGCACATAGCAGCCTCACTGATAGCAGCACATCCCTGCCCCACTGACAGCAGCACATCCCTGCCCCACTGACAGCAGCACATCGCAGCCTCACTGACAGCGGCACAACGCAGCCTCACTGACAGCAGCACATCCCTGCCCCACTGACAGCAGCACATCCCTGCCCCACTGACAGCAGCACATCCCTGCCCCACTGACAGCAGCACATCGCAGCCTCACTGACTGCAGCACATCCTTGCCCCACTGACAGCAGCACATCCCTGCCCCACTGACAGCAGCACATCGCAGCCTCACTGACAGCGGCACAATGCAGCCACACTGACAGCAGCACATCGCAGCCTCACTGACAGCAGCACATCCCTGCCCCACTGACAGCAGCACATCCCAGCCCCACTGACAGCAGCACATCGCAGCCTCACTGACAGCGGCACAACGCAGCCTCACTGACAGCGACACATCGCAGCATCACTGACAGCGGCACATCCCTGCCCCACTGACAGTAGCACATCCCCACCTCACTGACAGCAGCACATCCCTGCCCCACTGACATCGGCACATCCCTGCCCCACTGACATCAGCACATCCCTGCCCCACTGACAGCCTCATATCCCTGCCTCACTGACAGCGGCACAACGCAGCCTCACTGACAGCGGCACATCGCAGCCTCACTGACAGCAGCACATCCCTACCCCACTGACAGCAGCACATTCCTGCCCCACTGACAGCAGCACATCACAGCCTCACTGATAGCAGCACATCCCTGCCCCACTGACAGCAGCACATCCCTGCCCCACTGACAGCAGCACATCGCAGCCTCACTGACAGCGGCACAACGCAGCCTCACTGACAGCAGCACATCCCTGCCCCACTGACAGCAGCACATCCCTGCCCCACTGACAGCAGCACATCCCTGCCCCACTGACAGCAGCACATCGCAGCCTCACTGACAGCAGCACATCCGAGGCACCAACAGGCTAAAGCTTTGACTGTTCCCAGGATGCACTGCATCGCCTCCTCTATAGCCCCGCCTCCAGGCACTGGAGCTCAGTTTGTAAGTTGGTGCCTGCCGTGCAGGCAGCTAACAGGTGGGGCTGCACTAGGCAGCCCTGAAAAGAGCTTTTTTGAAGAAGAAAGAAGACTTCAAGGGCTGCAGCACAGGCATGTCAGTCTGACATTGTGTGCTGCGGCTCTATCACCTCCCTCAGCGGCACTGCATACTCCCACGCCCTGGTTGCCAGGTACTTGCAGCGGAGGCTCTCCGGTTCCCTTAAGGCACACATCACCGCTGCTGCTCTCCTGGTCGTGTGGCCGCACTTCAGTGAGGAGGAAAGAGGGTTCCCTAGCTGGGACACGCCGAAATCGCGATCCAGTCGCAATCCCAGGAGATGGACCGCGCAGCTGGCGTGGACACTGTGGCCGTGCAGGGACCCCACTATATCCACCAGGGCAGGGAGCACAGGTCGGATTTACTAAAATCTGTTTAACATATTCTCCGTAGTACCCGGTGGTGAAGTCCAGCAAAGGGGATAAGGTACTGACCTATAGCCCCTCCCCCAGCTCCAGGCACCATTTACAGCAGGTGTTCCTGCCTTGGAGCTGCATCTCTCTCCCTCACTCCCTGTCAGCGTTTGGGCGCCATTTCACAGAGCTGCGTTGATCCTGGGACTGCTGGGCGCTGTCTCCTCTGTAAAGCCGCCTGTCTCATCAGCGCTGTGCATTTACAGGACACTAAAGTATTCTACATGTCATTTAGACAGCGTTAGTTAAGAACAAGTGCACTCTATATGAATATTTAGTACAAGTATTCTGTGATATACATCCAGAGTTTACTGTGCATTGTTATATCTGTATACATACATAGCTTTATGTAGTATTACTAGTCCAGTGCAGTTTTATTGATTATATGTAATAATTTCTGCATTGTACCTGTGACTGTGTGTGCCTATTGCTGCTGTGTGAATTCTTTTCTGTGTATCACACATATTGCTATCACTATATTTTGTACCCTAGGGATCTAAATGTTTCAGGGTCTCATATGCCATATAGTGTTCCACAGTATATACTGTTTAGTATTTTTCACTATGTGTTTCAGTCACTTGATACCACTTAAATCCTCTGTTGTGATGTGAATTTGCTATCACATAACACAGAGTTTTTTGTCAGGTATTGTGTTTGGCTATATTGTACTGTTACGCCCTACGGCTACATTCTCAATAATGTCTGCTACACAGGGTGGGAAATCCACAGACGCTCCTGCATCATGCAGTGCTGACGTCATGGATTTATCTGAGGAAAAGATTCATTTATTTATTATTTATTCTGAGGGTTCAGGTAGTGGGTGTTGTGCCCCCCCCCCCCCCCCCCCCCCAGTCAGCCTGCAGCACCTGTGGCACATCAAGACCCACCTTGGGCTGCATTTTCCAATATGCTGACTACGCTTGTAACACGTCTGACGTCCCCTGTGGGACCTCCTGTGCCATTACAGCCACATTTTGTCCATGTAGTTAATCCACCATGGGCGGATACTCTGTCAACCCTGTTACAGCAATTAAATCAGTCCTTGGTTAAACAAAAACCTAACCCTCGCCCTACTGGGACCAAAGGGTCATCTAAGCGGGCCATTTTTCCTCAAAATCTACTAATATTTCGGATGATTCTTCTGATTAGGATGGGGAATATACTGATCCATCAGATGCTGATACTGCTGCTTCTGATGATGATTCTACAACACAGGTTGATGTCCCTAACCTAATGGAGGCGATCAAGCTGATTCTTCAGATTGATGATGACATTGACCCTCCTGACATGTCTAAGAAACCTGATAAGTTCAAACGTCAGAAGGTTACTAAATTAGTTTTACCACATTCTGACTGTTTAATTGACACACGTCAAGAATCCTGGTCTTCTCCAGGGGTACTTAAGACAGGGGGGCATCATGCCTCCGGCTCGGGTGCTGCTGCCACTCGGCTCTTCCCGGCTCCAGGCGCTGCTGCTGCCACTCAGCTCTCTCTGGCTCCAGGCGCTGCTGCTGCCGCTTGGCTCTCCCCGGCTCCAGGCGCTGCTGCTGCTGCCATTCAGCTCTTACCGGCTCCATGCGCAGCTGCTGCCACTCGGCTCTCTCCAGCTCCATGCGCTGATGCTGCCGCTCACCAGTGTGGGCTGATGCCTCTCTCTTCCCGGCTCATAACAGTTCTGGGCGATGCTGCTTATGAGTGAGTCTCGGCAGCAACATGAGGTGTGTAAGATCAGCTCTAGCTGAGGGCCCCCGGAGACAGGAGGGCCCGGGATACTGACCCCCTGTAACCCCCCCTTAATCCGGCTCTGCCGCCACCAGTGGACTCACATGTTGCCCGTCTTGTGGTTTCATCTACTCTGCCTGTCACCACTGTCACCTCTTTGAAGGAACTGATGGATAAACGTGTGGAAGGTTGCTTGAAATCTATTTACATCCTTACAGGTGCTGTGCATAGACCCACTATGGCAGCCTCTTGGGCTGCAAAAGGCATTAAAGCATGGGTTCAAGCTATTGAGAAAGAGCTATCTCTTAATTTTTCTGACACTGCCAGACAATATCTGTCATATATTACCACAGCCTCACATTATATTCAGGAGGCGGCCTCTGATGCAGGCATTATGGCGGCTAAGGTATCTACTACGTCTATCCTAGCTCGCCGAATTCTGTGGTTACGGTCCTGGTCGGTGGACCTGGACTCTAAGAAGACCTTGGAGGTGCTCCCTTTTAAGGGAGATATACTCTTTGGGGAGGATCTGAACAAGATTGTGACCAACTTGGCGTCAGCCAAGACTGCGTTTCTCCCAAGTACTAATCCTTCTCACTCTTCCAAATCCTCTAAGCCCAAACCTAAACGTTCTTGGGCCGCCCGTCAGCCTGCTTCCCAACCAGACAAGCCTGCTGCATGACGGGGCGGGCATCCCCCTGGGGGACCCCAGAGTGGGAGGCCGACTTCTGCAGTTCGCACAGGTATGGTTAAAGACCACTTCGGACACCTGGGTGCAGGAAGTAATCTCTCAGGGGTACACGATCTCCTTAAGCAGACTTCCCCCTCGCCAGTTTTGCTTGACGGTTATTCCTTTGGAGCAGTTAAAAGCACAAACTCTACGTTTGGTTGTACAATCTCTCCTGGATACTGGAGTGATTGTGCCAGTGCCTCTGCGAGGCAGGGGATGCTATTCGACGCTGTTTCTGGTTCCGAAGCCGAATGGATCCTCACGGCCTATACTCAACCTCAAATCTTTAAACAAATTTGTCAGGGTATCCAAATTCGATATGGAAACCCTGTGCTCTATTGTACTGGCGTTGGAACCCAAGGATTATATGGTATCCCTGGACATACAGAATGCTTACCTACACATACATATTGCCATGTCGCATCAGCAATATCTGCGATTTGCTATTGGCAACCTACATTATCAATTCCAAGCCTTACCTTTTGGACTGACCACGGCTCCTCGGATCTTCACCAAGATCATGGCGGTCATGACGGCCCTTCTCCGCCGTCAGGGTATCAGGATCCTGCCATATCTGGATGACTTGTTGATCCTGGCGAACTCCTCAGAGGTTCTTCTCCATCATCTGGAACTGACTGTCCAATTTCTACAAGCCCACGGGTGGCTCATCAACTGGAAGAAATACTCGCTGGCGATGCACGTACTAGGCCTCATGGTGTCGGCTTTCGACATGGTAGAGTACGCTCAATTTCATTCCCGCCCTCTACAGAGGTTAATCCTTTCCAACTGGGATGGCCTGCCTCACCGAATCAGGTCTGAAATGATCTCCTTGACTCCGGAGGGCAGTCTGTCGCTGAGCTTGTGGCTATAGGACCAACAATTGGTCAGGGGTCGTCCCTTCTGGATCTCCAACTGGTTCCTCTGAACGACAGATGCCAGTCTGCCGGGTTGGAGCGCGGTGTTGGAGCAACACTCTCTTCAAGGTCGGTGGAGCAGGGAGGAATCTCTCCTCCCGATAAATATTCTGGAATTGCGGGCAGTATTCAATGAGCTGAAACTTGCCCTGCCTCTGGTAAAGAACAGGCCTGTTCAAGTACAGTCAGACAACGCCACGGTGGCGTACATAAATCATCAAGGCGGCACTTGAAGCCGCATGGCAATGATGGAAGTGTCAAAAATCCTTCAATGGGCGGAACGCCATCTGCCGGCCATATCGGCAGTGTTCATTCCGGGAGTCCTCAACTGGAAAGTGGACTTCCTCAGCTGTCAGGACGTAAACGCCGGAGAGTAGAGTCTTCATCCGGAAGTCTTTCAACTCCTACTGGACAAGTGGGGCCTACCAGAAGTAGACCTGATGGCGTCTCGACACAATCACAAGAGACACATCTACGGAGCAAGAATAAGGAATCCTCAAGCTGCATTTGTTGATGCATTGGCAATTCCATGGAATTTTCGGCTGCCATACGTGTTCCCTCCAGTGGCTCTTCTGCACCAGGGTGACACGGAAGTTCAAGCAAGAAGGAGGAATACTACTTCTAGTTGCTCCAGCGTGGCTCAGACGGTATTGGTTCTCAGAGCTGCCGGGTCTATCGATAGAGCGTCCTCTTCTACTTCCTCATTGACCAGACCACCTCGTTCAGGGGCCTTGTGTCGACCAGGACCTGGCACGACTGGCTTTGATGGCGTGGCTTTTGAAGCTACACTCCTGGGGGCCAAAGGATTCTTTGAGGCGGTCATTCAAACTATGTTAAAAGCCTGTATACCAGCTTCGGCTCAGATTTATTATAGGGTATGGAATTCTTACTTCACCTGGTGTGCCACTAAGAATTATGATGCATACAAGTTCAGCACTGACAGACCTTTGGCTTTTCTTCTACAAGGCCTGAACTTAGGCCTTCGTCTGGACTCCCTCAAGGTTCATATATCTACCTTGTTGGTGTGGTTTCAGAGAAAAATTGCATCTCTTCCTGGCGTTCATACTTTCACTCGGGGTCTTTTACGGATTCAGCCTCCCTATATCCCTCCTGTGGCTCCATGAGATCTGTCTGTGTTCTGAATGCCCTGCAAGAGTCTCCATTTGAACATCTTGACTCTGTGGACCTTAAATGCCTTACGCTTAAGGTCGTTTTTCTGTTGGCTATTGCCTCTGCTAGGAGGGTGTCGGACTTAGGCACTTTGTCCTGTCGTCAACCCTTTTTTATTTTTCACCATGACTGTGCAGTTCTTAGAACTCGCCCTGGTTAGCTACCCAAGGTGGTTCCATCTTCCCACCTTAATCAAGAGATTGTGGTTGCGGCCTTTATCTCTCCTGGTTTGTCTTCCAAAGAGCGGTCTTTGGATGTGGTACATGCTCTCTGTATATATTTGGAGAGGACTGCCTCCATCTGGAGGTCAGATTCTCTTTTTGTCCTTTTTGGTTTTCACAAACGTGGCTGGAATGAGAATAAGCAAACTTTGGCCAGATGGATTAGAATGGTTAAATAATACTGATATTTCTAACTCAAGAAAAAATCAATACAGGCGCTAAGGTAATAGAAACCACACTAATATAATATTTCTGTGTATGCAGCTCTCATAAGGGATTCTGAACTCCCTAACAAATCAGATGCGATATATAGAACCAGCTACAGAAGAGAGCGCAAATATTATGGTAATATATATTATAAAAAAAAACAATTTATTGTAATATTAAAAGATTTTTTCATATACTGGTACCAATGTTACTCTAAACAAATAGAGCCACATATCAAATGACAATCACTACATATGTAATATATTATTATATTAGATGGTAACAATAAAGTCCCAATCCAGATATAATTGTAGTGTCCAAATACTTTCGTGTGAAGGAGATTGTAATCCTGGAAAAAACCCCACTCAAGACTCCATAGTAAAGATGTTAAAAAACGGGATGGTTGAACCCCTTAGTGGTAAATATTACAATACAATATCACAACCACCACCAGATGACTGGGCTCACCGCGAGTGGATCAGCGTTGCTGCCGTGTCCTATAGCACTAGGGCAGTGCGGGAGTGGCGGGAGACTGATGATCAAAATTAAAGGAGATTGGCCTAGGAAAAACTATTTGCACATGGATAAGCAGCTGGTTGGATAGCAGGGTACAGCGAGTAGTGGTCAACGGGAAGTCCTCAACCTGGTCCCCAGTAGTCAGCGGAATACCACAAGGGTCCATACTCGGACCACTACTGTTCAACATATTTATCAATGACCTAGAAATAGGCCTGGAAAGCACAGTGTCAATCTTTGCAGATGATACTGAACTGTGTAAGGTAATTAATTCAGAATTGGATGCGGAGTCCTTGCAGAATGATCTATCTAAACTTGAACTCTGTGCGTCTAAATGGAAAATGAGGTTCAATACAGACAAATGCAAGGTTATGCATTTTGGGACTAAAAACAAACTTGCATCCTACATATTAAATGGGGAACGCCTAGGGGAAACAGAGTTGGAAAAAGATTTGGGGATATTCATTGATAATAGGCTTAATAACCGTACACAATGTCAAAACGCAGTAAAGAAGGTGTCACGATCCGGGTATCTGGACGCCATTTCTTACCCATCAGATGCCTCCTAAGGCTGGCTCAGCGCTCCAGGACCGGATTCCATCTGTTATCCTGATGTGTACATTCCTGTATCCTCTCCTGTCACTCTGGGACGCTGTCACAGTAAACGCCATATTACACCTGGCATGGCGTCTCCCGCGGCCTCCGCCGCCGTCCCTGAACTTCTGCATGCAGAGTGTCTGAGTGGCGATTACGTCAGCCGCGGCCTCCGCTGTGTCCGCGTGGTTGGATGTGCATCTGTCAGCCTGGCGCCTCCTGTCTCCGGTGGTCGGCGCCGCCATTACTGTTTTCATTACCACATGGATTACAAACCAAACTTCCCTCCAAGTGTCTGCATGGGCGCAGCCATCTTGGATTCTGTCAGCTGATCATTTCCACCAATCTGTTCTCAGTATTGATAATCTGCATAATTGCCTAGCCAATCCCTTCCTTGCTGCAGGTATAAATACACTGTGCCTGAGCAAGGAAGGCGTCAGTGCTTTGGTTGTCAAACCTAGTTCCTGTTTGTCTCTCTCCTGTGATTGTCTTCCAGGTTCCAGCTCCTGTCTCAAGACTTCCACCATAGAGACCCGCACCAGCATTCCACCTGCGGTGTAGCCTGACTCTCCAATCCATTGTGGATTCATCTGTTTCCAGCTACAACATTACCTGCTTCCAGCTCAGCTTCCAGCAGAGTACAGCTTCCCTTAAAGGGCCGGTGTCCTTTCTACACTTTACTACTCTCCACCGGTATTATTATTTCTCCGCTCTCAAGTTCTACATTTCAGTTCATATTTCATCGCTCCCAAGTTCATTTATTATTTAACTGGTTCCAGCCAGTATCCACTCCGTGCTAACAACAGTCTGGTTCCAGCCAGTATCCACAGCAGCTGTTTTATCTTCAGCAACCCAGCTTTTCCTGGAACACCAGCTGGCACAATCCTGGGTTATCTCCATTGCTACAGTCGGGCCTGGTAAGGACTTTCCATCTAGAAGATCATAAGAACTATCTCACACTACCAGTGCCCTGTGGCTCCTGCCATCCTGTAGTACCCAGGAACTGTATTTATTCTTTGCTGACTTTTACGTTTTCTTTTACTGCTGCTGTGTTGCGGAGTTGTCATAATAAACATCATTGACTTTTATCCAAGTTGTCGTGGTCACGCCTTCGGGCAGTTATTATTCATGTTACTTACATGTCCAGGGGTCTGATACAACCTCCCAGGTTCCGGTACATCTCAGCCCCTACAACTGAGGCTGCCTCCCGTCAGCTCAGGCCCTCAGTTGTGACAGTAAGCACTGACCTAATGAATCCAGCCGGAGACCAGGATCAAGCGGCCAGGCCGATGCAAGAACTGGCAGCCCGACTAGAACATCAGGAGGCTGCACAGGGCCACATCATCCGCTGTCTCCAGGATCTCTCTACTCGGCTGGATGGGATTCAGACAACTCTCCGTGGATCAGGCGCGTCTGGTGCGTCAACCACAGTGACTCCAGCTATAACCCCACCCACCTTACCCATTTCTGCTCCACGTCTTCATCTTCCAACGCCAGCAAAATTTGACGGATCTCCAAGATTCTGCAGGGGATTTCTCAACCAGTGTGAGATTCAGTTTGAGCTACAACCTGGCAATTTTCCCAGTGACCGTACAAAAATTGCCTACATTATTTCTCTTCTCAGTGGCTCAGCCCTTGATTGGGCATCACCGTTATGGGAGAGGTCCGACACCCTGCTATCTTCCTACACTGCCTTCGTGTCAACATTCAGGCGCATCTTCGACGAGCCAGGCCGGGTAACCTCAGCTTCATCCGAGATTCTCCGTTTACGCCAGGGGTCACGTACTGTAGGACAATATCTGATACAGTTCCAGATCCTGGCATCCGAACTGGCATGGAACGACGAGGCCCTGTATGCTGCATTCTGGCATGGCTTATCTGAGCGTATTAAAGATGAGTTAGCTACCAGAGACTTACCTTCTAAGTTAGATGAGCTAATCTCACTCTGCACAAAAGTTGATTTACGTTTCAGAGAGAGAGCAACTGAGCGTGGAAGATCATCTGCTCCAAAATCTTCTGCTCCTCCTCCTCGTCAACTGTCACCATCTAAAGATGAGCCCATGCAACTTGGCCGTTCCCGTTTAACTCCTGCTGAGCGCCGAAGACGTCTCTCCGAGTTTCTCTGTCTCTATTGTGCAGCTCCGTCTCACACCATTAATGCCTGTCCCAAACGTCCGGGAAACTCCAAATCCTAGCTCGCCAAGGAGAGGGCCGGCTAGGAGTAATGATCTCCTCTCCATCTCCTCAAGATTGTAATCTCCCAGTCTCGCTTCAAGTTGCTCAACGTTATCGGAACGTCATTGCCCTCCTTGATTCCGGAGCAGCTGGGAACTTTATTACCGAAGCCTATGTTAAACGGTGGTCCCTACCCACCGAGAGACTTCCTTCGTCCATTTCTTTAACTGCCGTGGATGGCAGCAAAATTTTTGATGCAGTTATTTCTTTAAGGACTCTACCAGTTCGTCTGAGAGTGGGAGTTCTTCATTCCGAACTTATTTCTTTTTTAGTGATTCCAAGAGCCACACATCCTGTGGTCCTGGGCCTTCCATGGCTCCGTCTTCACAATCCTACAATTGATTGGACGACTACGCAAATCCTGGCATGGGGTTCCTCCTGTGCTGAGACATGTTTGTTTAAAGTATTGCCTGTCTGTTCTTCCTCCCCCAGGTCGTCTGATGTTCCACCTCCTCCATATCAAGATTTCACGGATGTGTTCAGTAAAGCTTCTGCTGATATCCTTCCTCCTCATAGAGAATGGGACTGTCCGATTGATCTCGTTCCAGGGAAGGTTCCACCTCGAGGCCGAACTTATCCGTTGTCTCTGCCTGAGACGCATTCTATGGAGGAATATATTAAAGAGAACCTAGCAAAGGGGTTCATTCGACCTTCTTCTTCTCCAGCCGGCGCAGGCTTCTTTTTTGTAAAAAAGAAAGATGGTGGTCTGCGGCCGTGCATCGACTACAGAGGTTTGAACGACATTACCATCAAGAACCGTTATCCTTTACCCCTGATTACTGAGCTCTTTGACAGAGTTAGCGGAGCTACCATCTTTACAAAGCTGGACTTGCGAGGTGCATACAATCTCATCCGGATCCGTGAGGGTGACGAGTGGAAGACCGCCTTTAACACCCGTGACGGACATTATGAGTACCTCGTCATGCCCTTCGGATTGAGCAATGCTCCAGCTGTCTTCCAGCATTTTGTCAATGAGATCTTCAGAGACATTCTATACCGTCATGTCGTGGTCTATCTAGACGATATCCTCATTTTTGCCAACGATTTAGAGGAACATCGTTTTTGGGTTAAAGAGGTTCTGTCCCGTCTCCGTGTCAATCATCTCTATTGCAAATTAGAAAAATGCGTCTTTGAAGTCAAGTCCATTCCGTTTCTAGGGTACATTGTGTCCGGTTCCGGACTAGAGATGGATCCTGAGAAACTACAAGCAATCCAAAATTGGCCGGTACCCTTAACCCTCAAAGGGGTCCAGAGGTTCTTAGGGTTCGCCAACTATTACCGAAAGTTTATACGAGACTTTTCCACCATTGTGGCGCCTATTACTGCTTTCACTAAGAAGGGTGCTAACCCGTCCAAGTGGTCTGAAGAAGCCATGCAAGCATTTCATCTTTTAAAACAAAGGTTCATCTCTGCGCCTGTTCTGAAACAGCCTGACATCGACTCTCCTTTCATCTTAGAGGTGGATGCCTCCTCCGTTGGAGTAGGAGCGGTGTTATCTCAGAGGGCTAAAGATGGCCATTTACACCCTTGCAGTTTCTTCTCCCGGAAGTTCTCCCCAGCTGAGCGCAACTATGCCATTGGTGACCAGGAGTTGCTAGCCATCAAGCTCGCTCTAGAAGAGTGGAGGTATCTGTTGGAGGGAGCCTCTCATTCAATCACCATACTTACAGACCACAAGAACCTTTTATACCTGAAGGGCGCACAATGTCTCAACCCTCGTCAGGCCAGATGGGCACTTTTCTTTTCCAGGTTCGACTTTAAACTCCAGTTCTGTCCGGGCTCTCAGAATCGCAAGGCCGATGCCCTTTCCCGCTCATGGGAGCAAGAAAATGAGTCAGAGTCTTCAGACAAGCATCCTATTATAAATCTGTTGGCATTCTCCACGGTAGGGATGGACTCTACGCCCCCATCAGGGAAAAGTTTTGTGAAGCCGATGCTAAGGAAGAAGCTCATGCATTGGGCCCATGCTTCCCGTTTTGCCGGACATACAGGTATCCAAAAAACCCTGGAGTTTATCTCTAGGTCCTATTGGTGGCCAACTCTGAAAAAGGACGTCTTGGAGTTTATTGCATCTTGCCCAAAGTGTGCCCAACATAAAGTATCCCGCCAGTCGCCTGCGGGGCAACTGGCTCCACTATCCATTCCCCGTCGACCATGGACCCACTTGTCGATGGATTTCATTACAGACTTACCCATGTGCAACAAGTTCAATACCATCTGGGTGGTAGTTGACCGGTTCACCAAGATGGCACACTTCATTCCTCTCACCGGTCTTCCGTCAGCTTCCAAGTTGGCTCAAGTATTCATACAAGAGATCTTCCGACTCCACGGTCTTCCTGAAGAAATTATCTCAGATCGAGGAGTTCAATTCACAGCCAAATTCTGGCGAAGTTTATGTCAAGTCCTCCAAGTCAAGCTAAAGTTTTCCACGGCTTACCATCCTCAGACCAATGGTCAAACCGAGAGGGTGAATCAGGACTTGGAGGCCTTCCTCCGCATCTATGTGTCCTCCTCTCAAGATGACTGGGTTCAATTACTTCCCTGGGCCGAGTTCTGTCATAACAACCAGTATCATTCTTCATCTGCTTCAACACCATTCTTCACTAACTTTGGATTCCACCCTAAAGTCCCTGAGTTCCAACCGCTTCCAGCAACTTCTGTTCCCGCAGTGGATATCACCTTGCATCAGTTTGCCAATATCTGGAAGAGCGTACGATCAGCTCTGCTCAAGGCATCGTTCAGGTACAAGAAGTTTGCGGATAAGAAGCGTCGAGCAGTTCCTGCTCTCAAGGTGGGTGATCGGGTATGGTTATCCACGAAGAATTTGAGGTTAAGAGTTCCCAGTATGAAGTTTGCACCTCGCTATATCGGTCCTTTCAAGATTGAACAAGTCATCAATCCTGTTGCTTACAGACTCCAGTTGCCTCCCTTCTTAAAAATACCCAGGACATTCCATGTTTCCCTGTTGAAACCGCTGATCTTGAATCGGTTTCATTCCTCACTTCCTCCAACTCCGAAAGTCCAAACTCAACGAGGCGTTGAGTATGAAGTGGCCAAGATCCTGGACTCACGTCACCGTTACGGTCAACTACAATATCTTATTGACTGGAAGGGTTATGGTCCTGAGGAACGTTCATGGACCAATGCTTCTGATGTCCATGCTCCTGCCTTGGTCCGGAGATTCCATTCCAAGTTTCCTCAAAAGCCAAAGAAGTGTCCTGGGGCCACTCCTAAAGGGGGGGGTGCTGTCACGATCCGGGTATCTGGACGCCATTTCTTACCCATCAGATGCCTCCTAAGGCTGGCTCAGCGCTCCAGGACCGGATTCCATCTGTTATCCTGATGTGTACATTCCTGTATCCTCTCCTGTCACTCTGGGACGCTGTCACAGTAAACGCCATATTACACCTGGCATGGCGTCTCCCGCGGCCTCCGCCGCCGTCCCTGAACTTCTGCATGCAGAGTGTCTGAGTGGCGATTACGTCAGCCGCGGCCTCCGCTGTGTCCGCGTGGTTGGATGTGCATCTGTCAGCCTGGCGCCTCCTGTCTCCGGTGGTCGGCGCCGCCATTACTGTTTTCATTACCACATGGATTACAAACCAAACTTCCCTCCAAGTGTCTGCATGGGCGCAGCCATCTTGGATTCTGTCAGCTGATCATTTCCACCAATCTGTTCTCAGTATTGATAATCTGCATAATTGCCTAGCCAATCCCTTCCTTGCTGCAGGTATAAATACACTGTGCCTGAGCAAGGAAGGCGTCAGTGCTTTGGTTGTCAAACCTAGTTCCTGTTTGTCTCTCTCCTGTGATTGTCTTCCAGGTTCCAGCTCCTGTCTCAAGACTTCCACCATAGAGACCCACACCAGCATTCCACCTGCGGTGTAGCCTGACTCTCCAATCCATTGTGGATTCATCTGTTTCCAGCTACAACATTACCTGCTTCCAGCTCAGCTTCCAGCAGAGTACAGCTTCCCTTAAAGGGCCGGTGTCCTTTCTACACTTTACCACTCTCCACCGGTATTATTATTTCTCCGCTCTCAAGTTCTACATTTCAGTTCATATTTCATCGCTCCCAAGTTCATTTATTATTTAACTGGTTCCAGCCAGTATCCACTCCGTGCTAACAACAGTCTGGTTCCAGCCAGTATCCACAGCAGCTGTTTTATCTTCAGCAACCCAGCTTTTCCTGGAACACCAGCTGGCACAATCCTGGGTTATCTCCATTGCTACAGTCGGGCCTGGTAAGGACTTTCCATCTAGAAGATCATAAGAACTATCTCACACTACCAGTGCCCTGTGGCTCCTGCCATCCTGTAGTACCCAGGAACTGTATTTATTCTTTGCTGACTTTTACGTTTTCTTTTACTGCTGCTGTGTTGCGGAGTTGTCATAATAAACATCATTGACTTTTATCCAAGTTGTCGTGGTCACGCCTTCGGGCAGTTATTATTCATGTTACTTACATGTCCAGGGGTCTGATACAACCTCCCAGGTTCCGGTACATCTCAGCCCCTACAACTGAGGCTGCCTCCCGTCAGCTCAGGCCCTCAGTTGTGACAGAAGGCAAGTAAGGTGCTAGCGTGCATAAAAAGGGGAATTGAGACAAGGGACTTGGATGTAATCATGCTGCTGTATAAGGCATTGGTACGTCCGCACCTGGAATATTGTGTTCAGTTTTGGGCACCATTGTATAAAAAAGACATCAGTGAACTCGAAAGTGTTCAAAGGCGAGCTACTAAATTGATTAAAGGCCTATTAAGGACTAGACCAGGGGTCTTCAACCTTTAAGACAGTGTGGGCCACATAAAAAAATGAAACGAAGCCGAGGGCCACTAAGCTATACTGCGGTATTTAGAATCTAAATTTTAATTTATGATTGTAATGAGACCTTTTCTAGACTCATAAGACCATAAAAAAGACTTCAAAAGATAATTATTGTAATTTAATGAATGAAACATGGTCTACTTTACCTTTGTTATTATAATAAGTTCATATCAGTGGGAAACTTGGCATTGTTTTTGCTTGGCCAGCTTGTCGATGTTGGCATCAATGTTAGAAGTCGCTATGCGCAGAGTATTCTCAAGATGTTGGTCTGTAAGCACTGAACTGGACTCATACGGCAGTATCACTGGACTGGTGGGTATAATGTGGGCATGCTTTCACAATATTGCTGCTGTCTGTCTGTGATGGGGGAGGGAGGGTATGATAGCGCCTATGTCAAGACATAGGTGCTATCATACCCTCCCTCCTCCCCATCACAGACAGACAGCAGCATTGTCAAAGCATGCTCCCTGCCATCTCTGCTCTTAATACTTAATACACCCCCTGCTGGGTCCCCCGCCACGCCCCCTGCCCTCAATACTAATTTATTCACTGCCATGCTCAGGCTGCCGCACC
Source organism: Pseudophryne corroboree (assembly GCF_028390025.1). Lineage (NCBI taxonomy): Eukaryota > Metazoa > Chordata > Amphibia > Anura > Myobatrachidae > Pseudophryne > Pseudophryne corroboree. The sequence goes on along the minus strand of NC_086446.1, from coordinate 569,478,595 downwards.
CCCGTCCCCGCCGCTCCCGCACGCCGGGTTCCTGCACTGCCCCCTGCCCTCAACACTTATACACTTTTATTCTCCTGCCGCAGCCCCCCCCCCCCCCCCCCGCGCCGGGTCCCCGCCGCACACAGCCATGCTCAGGCTGCATACATGCTGCCGCACCCCCTCCGCTCCCGCCCGCCGGGTTCCCGCACTGCCCCCTGCTCTCAATGGTAACTTGCCGCACCCCCCCCAGCCGGGTCCCCGCCGCTCTCACCCACCTATTCAACACTGCAGGCGGAGGGAGACACAGGGAGGGAGACACAGTAAGGGTGACCAGACCACTGACCAGCCTAAGAGGAGCTACTCCCCTTCTTCACAGGCAACCAGTGACAGTGCGGGGGAGTCACATGACTCCGGGAACGGGAAAAAAATTTTTTTTTTTTTTGTGTTCATATGTGCGCTGCGGGCGGGCGCGTCGGCGGGCCATGGAAACCATAGCAGCGGGCCACCTGTGGCCCGCGGGCCACGGGTTGAAGACCCCTGGACTAGACTATAAGGAAAAACTTACTAGGCTGAATATGTATACACTAGAAAAGAGGTGCCTAAGAGGAGATATTATTAATATCTTCAAATATGTAAAGGGACATCACAAAGAGTTATCACAGGAATTATTTATTAAAAGAACACAGTTTAGGACACGTGGGCACTCGCTGCGACTGGAGGAGAGAAAGTTCCGAACGCAACGGAGGAAAGGGTTCTTCACTGTTAGGGCAATCAGGATGTGGAATTCCCTGCCAGGGAAGGTGGTAATGGCGGACTCTAAATTGGATTTAAAAAAGGAATGGATACATTTCTGAATGAAAAAGCTATCCAAGGTTATAATACTTAAAATATCAACGTGGTTAATCCGGGGGTAACATGAGTTATAGTAGCTAACTAGTCATAAAACATTATTTAGAAAGTATGTAGAATCATCACAACTTAAAACAGGTTGAATACGATGGGCAATTTGCCTCTATTCAACCTCAAATACTATGTTACTATGTTACTATATATTACCATAATGTTTGCGCTCTCTTCTGTAGCTGGTTCTATATATCGCATTGGATTAGAATGGTGATTGCACAAGCTTAGTCGCAGGCTTGGCTCCCAGCTCCTGCTGCTATTAAGGCCCATTCTACTCGGTCTGTTGGACCTTCTTGGGCGGCGCGCCGTGGCGCGTCCCCGGAACAATTGTGCAAGGTAACTACGTGGTACTCAGTGAACACGTTCATCAGGTTCTATGCCTTTGATACTTCCACCTCCCAGGATGCTTCCTTTGGACGCCGGGTTCTTGTACCTGCTACAGTGCATCCCCTCCCATGAGGAACTGCTTTAGGACATCCCCAATGTTATTCCCTGTGGAATACCAGTGAACCCCGCTGCAGAAAAGGAGATTTATGGTAGACTTACCATAGTTAAATCTCTTTCTGCAAGGTACACTGGATTCCACAGGGCGCCCACCCTGACGCACTTAGCTTCTTTGGGTTTGTATGGCATTTGCCGCTGTTATCGTCTCCTGTCGTGAGAATGTGGTTCTATGTGGCTAACATCTACCCTCTCTATGTTACCTGCTTCTGCATTGGACTGGTTAACGAAACTGAGCTCCAGTGCCTAGAGGCGGGGCTATAGAGGAGGCGGTACAGTGCATCCTGGGAACAGTCAAAGCTTTAGCCTGTTGGTGCCTCGGATCAAGATCCAACTCTACACCCTGATGTTATTCCCTGTGGAATCCAGTGTACCTCGCAGAAAGAGATTTAACTATGGTAATTCTACCATAAATCTCCTTTTATCCGAGTTACAAAAAGGGATGATTATCGGCTTTCAGGCCAAGGGTGACAGTATTTCTGAAACAGCTGTGGTGAAGGTGTATCGTGACTGGACAAGTGGCACCATTGCTAGTAACCGACGTGGAAACTGCGGAGCACCACATGCCATTAATGTGAGAGGTGAATGTAGGCTACGAAGGTGCGTGAAGGCCGACCAACATGCTACAGTGGAGCGACTCACCAGCAAAATGAAGCTGTGGGCTACCAGACGTGCGTATAAAATGACAGTTCTACATGCCTCCCAACTTTCTTCTTTATGAAATAGGGAGACAGTTTGCTCCCGAAAAGGGGTGTGGCCTATGAAAAGGGTGTTGTGGGAGGACCCGTGATCACGAGCCGCTTCCCCATTTTCGTCACTGAGGGGGCATGCCCAGCGCTCAGTGAGCCGCTGGCATGCCCACTCTCCTCCTGTCTCCACTGAATAGACGCTGTGCACATGCGCACAGCGTCTATTCACCGCAGAACAGCGAGTGCAGGAGCCTCCCAACTGCCCTCCCACCGCGGGACACTGCGGCCTGCGGGTGGGACAGCGGGACAGTCCCAAAAAAACGGGACTGTGCCGCGAAAGTCGGGACAGTTGGGAGGTATGGTTCTAGCTGCTGTACATGCTGTACATGCTGCACATGGCGGTTACTCTGGCTATTTGCTGTGACTCGACTATCTATCTATCTATCTATCTATCTATCTATCTATCTATCTATCTATCTATCTAAGAACGTCTGTATGCTTGTTTCACTTGATTGTGACAATGCAGTGTTATACAAAAGAATAAATTACTCCTATTCCCTAGATTGTATAGAAAAATAATCTAATAATTTATTTACTACATTAACTACATAGCTTTAGCATGTAATAACTTACTCAGCAGACATTGCAATATCCTCTCATCAGCAAATATGGCTCTTGAACACATACTGTTTTTAAATAGGTAATGTTTCATTATAATGCCATTTTAACTTCTTTTATAAAAAATAATTGCTGTATCTTCTGAAGGTCAGACATGAGTATTATTTAGAGTAGGAGAAAGCCTCTGTTTTACATGTAGTATTTTAAGCATGAATGCAGCACCCTGGTACAGTCAGGGCCAGTTCTAGACCTTGTGGCGCCCAGGGCGAAAGTTTCCTGTGGCGCCCTTTCCCCCCCTTCAGGTAAAATACAGTTGGTGCACGCCGAGTGCACGCGCCCCAAAACAGGGGCGTGGCTTCTTCATAGGGAAGGGGCGTGGCTTATTCATAGGGAAACGGCGTGCCCACAGTTATCCCCCTGTACTTGTGCCCCGCTGTAGCTGTGCCCCCAGTAGTTGTGCCCCCAGTAGCTGTACCCTCAGCAGCTGTGCCCCCAGTTAATTTTCCCCCAGTAGCTGTTCCCCCTGTAGCAGTGCCCCCTTTAGTAGTGCCCCCCTGTAGTTGTGCCCCTTGTAGCTGTGCCCCCAGTAGCAGTGCCCCCTATAGTAGTGCCCCCAGTAGCTGTGCCCCCAGTTGATTTGCACCCTGTAGCAGTGCCCCCAGTATATGCCCCCTATAGTTGTGTCCCCAGTAGTTGTGCCCCCAGTAGCTGTACACCCAGCAGCTATGCCCCCAGTTAATTTCCCCCAGTAGCTGTTCCCCCTGTAGCAGTACCCCCTTTAGCAGTGCCCCCTGTAGCTGTGCCCCAAGTAGCAGTGCCCCCTATAGTAGTGCCCCCAGTAGCTGTGCCCCCAGTTGATTTGTACCCTGTAGCAGTGCCCCCAGTATGTGCCCCCTGTAGTTGTGCCCCCAGTATTTGTGCACCCTATAGATTTGCCCCCAGTAGCTGTGCCCCCAGTAATTGTGCCCCTCAATAGCTGTGCCCCCACTAGTTGTGCCCCCAGTAGCTGTGCCCCCAGTAGCTGTTCCCCATGTAGTTGTGCCCCCTGTAACAGTGCCCCCAGTAGCTGTGCCCCCTGTAGCAGTGCACCCAGTAGCTGTGCCCCTTGTAGCTGTGCCCCCAGTAGCTGTTCCCCCCGTATGTGCCCCCTGTAGTTGTGCCCCTATAGATCTGCCCCCAGTAGCTGTGCCTCTTGTAGCTGTGACCCCTGTAGTAGTGCTCCCAGTAGTAGTGCCCCCAGTATGTGCCCCCTGTAGTAGCGCCGCTTTCAAACCCTAAAAAAACCCCACAATACTTACCAGCCTCGCTCCTGCTTCCGGACCGCTGCTGCCGCTGCTGCTGCTGTCTCCGGGCGCCGGCTCCTCTCTATGGGAGAGACGTCATGACGTCTCTCCCATAGCAGCGCCGCACTGACACTAGGGGTCAATTTTGACCTCTAGCATCAGTCAGCGATGCCGGCTACAGTGGGCACACACAGCGCTCGCTGCAGCCGGGGGGCGGGGTGGGAGGGAGGGTGGATTAGTAGCGGCTCTTGCCACGGCGGCTGCGGCGCCCTCAGGGTAGCGGCGCCCCAGGCAAATAGCCTGCTTGCCCGTGGCAAGAGCCGCTACTGGGTACAGTATACTGAGGGGCGCTTTAAGAGAGGAGGCCTGTGTGCTGCCTCCTCCGTTCAGGCCCCCCTCTCTCTGCTGGCAGCGCTGGAAAGTCTGAGCACTAAAGGGCTCAGACTCTACTGTGCATGTGCAGATCACAGGAAAATGGTGCGGCTGCCATTTTCCCAGTGATTTCTCTACTGCGCATTGCAGCTGTGCCATTTTCACGGTGACTCCACAGCACTGCTGATGTCAATGCGGGACTCCGGAAGGGTAAGTATTCAAAAAATGGGTGCAGCGCATGCAGTGGGGGTCCCCTCTGGAATTTAGTGATGAGCACCGGAAATTTTTCGGGTTTTGTGTTTTGGTTTTGGGTTCGGTTCCGCGGCCGTGTTTTGGGTTCGAACGCGTTTTGGCAAAACCTCACCGAATTTTTTTTGTCGGATTCGGGTGTGTTTTGGATTCGGGTGTTTTTTTCAAAAAACCCTAAAAAACAGCTTAAATCAAAGAATTTGGGGGTCATTTTGATCCCAAAGTATTATTAACCTCAATAACCATAATTTCCACTCATTTTCAGTCTATTCTGAACACCTCACACCTCACAATATTATTTTTAGTCCTAAAATTTGCACCGAGGTCGCTGGATGGCTAAGCTAAGCGACCCAAGTGGCCGACACAAACACCTGGCCCATCTAGGAGTGGCACTGCAGTGTCACGCAGGATGGCCCTTCCAAAAAACACTCCCCAAACAGCACATGACGCAAAGAAAAAAAGAGGCGCAATGAGGTAGCTGTGTGAGTAAGCTAAGCGACCCTAGTGGCCGACACAAACACCTGGCCCATCTAGGAGTGTCACTGCAGTGTCACGCAGGATGGCCCTTCCAAAAAACACTCCCCAAACAGCACATGACGCAAAGAAAAAAAGAGGCGCAATGAGGTAGCTGTGTGAGTAAGCTAAGCAACCCTAGTGGCCGACACAAACACCTGGCCCATCTAGGAGTGGCACTGCAGTGTCACGCAGGATGGCCCTTCCAAAAAACACCCCCCAAACAGCACATGACGCAAAGAAAAATGAAAGAAAAAAGAGGTGCAAGATGGAATTGTCCTTGGGCCCTCCCACCCACCCTTATGTTGTATAAACAGGACATGCACACTTTAACCAACCCATCATTTCAGTGACAGGGTCTGCCACACGACTGTGACTGAAATGACGGGTTGGTTTGGACCCCCACCAAAAAAGAAGCAATTAACCTCTCCTTGCACAAACTGGCTCTACAGAGGCAAGATGTCCACCTCATCATCATCCTCCGATATATCACCGTGTACATCCTCCTCCTCACAGATTATCAATTCGTCCCCACTGGAATCCACCATCTCAGCTCCCTGTGTACTACTTTGTGGAGGCAATTGCTGCTGGTCAATGTCTCCACGGAGGAATTGATTATAATTCATTTTAATGAACATCATCTTCTCCACATTTTCTGGATGTAACCTCGTACGCCGATTGCTGACAAGGTGAGCGGCGGCACTAAACACTCTTTCGGAGTACACACTTGTGGGAGGGCAACTTAGGTAGAATAAAGCCAGTTTTTGCAAGGGCCTCCAAATTGCCTCTTTTTCCTGCCAGTATAAGTACGGACTGTCTGACGTGCCTACTTGGATGCGGTCACTCATATAATCCTCCACCATTCTTTCAATGGGGAGAGAATCATATGCAGTGACAGTAGACGACATGTCCGTAATCGTTGTCAGGTCCTTCAGTCCGGACCAGATGTCAGCATCAGCAGTCGCTCCAGACTGCCCTGCATCACCGCCAGCGGGTGGTCTCGGAATTCTGAGCCTTTTGCTCGCACCCCCAGTTGCGGGAGAATGTGAAGGAGGAGATGTTGACAGGTCGCGTTCCGCTTGACTTGACAATTTTGTCACCAGCAGTTCTTTGAACCCCAGCAGACTTGTGTCTGCCGGAAAGAGAGATCCAAGGTAGGTTTTAAATCTAGGATCGAGCACGGTGGCCAAAATGTAGTGCTCTGATTTCAACAGATTGACCACCCGTGAATGCTTGTTAAGCGAATTAAGGGCTCCATCCACAAGTCCCACATGCCTAGCGGAATCGCTCTGTGTTAGCTCCTCCTTTAATGTCTCCAGCTTCTTCTGCAAAAGCCTGATGAGGGGAATGACCTGACTCAGGCTGGCAGTGTCTGAACTGACTTCACGTGTGGCAAGTTCAAAAGGTTGCAGAACCTTGCACAACGTTGAAATCATTCTCCACTGCGCTTGAGACAGGTGCATTCCACCTCCTATATCGTGCTCAGTTGTATAGGCTTGAATGGCCTTTTGCTGCTCCTCCAACCTCTGAAGCATATAGAGGGTTGAATTCCACCTCGTTACCACTTCTTGCTTCAGATGATGGCTGGGCAGGTTCAGGCGTTTTTGGTGTTGCTCCAGTCTTCTGTACGTGGTGCCTGTACGCCGAAAGTGTCCCGCAATTCTTCTGGCCACCGACAGCATCTCTTGCACGCCCCTCTCGTTTTTTAAATAATTCTGCACCACCAAATTCAAGGTATGTGCAAAACATGGGACGTGCTGGAATTTGCCCATATTTAATGCACACACAATATTGCTGGCGTTGTCCGATGCCACAAATCCACAGGAGAGTCCAATTGGGGTAAGCCATTCTGCGATGATCTTCCTCAGTTGCCGTAAGAGGTTTTTAGCTGTGTGCGTATTCTGGAAACCGGTCATACAAAGCGTAGCCTGCCTAGGAAAGAGTTGGCGTTTGCGAGATGCTGCTACTGGTGCCGCCGCTGCTGTTCTTGCGGCGGGAGTCATTACATCTACCCAGTGGGCTGTCACAGTCATATAGTCCTGAGCCTTCCCTGCTCCACTTGTCCACATGTCCGTGGTTAAGTGGACATTGTGTACAACTGCATTTTTTAGGACACTGGTGAGTCTTTTTCAGAGGTCTGTGTACATTTTCGGTATCGCCTGCCTAGAGAAATGGAACCTAGATGGTATTTGGTACCGGGGACACAGTACCTCCAACAAGTCTCTAGTTGCCTCTGCAGTAATGATGGATACCGGAACCACGTTTCTCACCGCCCAGGATGCCAAGGCCTCAGTTATCCGCTTTGCAGCAGGATGACTGCTGTGATATTTCATCTTCCTCGCAAAGGACTGTTGGACAGTCAATTGCTTGGTGGACGTAGTAAAAGTGGTCTTACGAGTACGACTTCCCCTCTGGGATGACCATCGACTCCCAGCAGCAACAACAGCAGCGCCAGCAGCAGTAGGCGTTACACGCAAGGATGCATCGGAGGAATCCCAGGCAGGAGAGGACTCGTCATAATTGCCAGTGACATGGCCTGCAGGACTATTGGCATTCCTGGGGAAGGAGGAAATTGACACTGAGGGAGTTGGTGGGGTGGTTTGCGTGAGCTTGGTTACAAGAGGAAGGGATTTACTGGTCAGTGGACTGCTTCCGCTGTCGCCCAAAGTTTTTGAACTTGTCACTGACTTATGATGAATGCGCTGCAGGTGACGTATAAGGGAGGATGTTCCGAGGTGGTTAACGTCCTTACCCCTACTTATTACAGCTTGACAAAGGCAACACACGGCTTGACAAATGTTGTCCGCATTTCTGGTGAAATACTTCCACACCGAAGAGCTGATTTTTTTGGTATTTTGACCAGGCATGTCAATGGCCCTATTCCTCCCACGGACAACAGGTGTCTCCCCGGGTGCCTGACTTAAACAAACCACCTCACCATCAGAATCCTCCTGGTCAATTTCCTCCCCAGCGCCAGCAACACCCATATCCTCCTCATACTGGTGTACTTCAACACTGACATCTTCAATCTGACTATCAGGAACTGGACTGCGGGTGCTCCTTCCAGCACTTGCAGGGGGCGTGCAAATGGTGGAAGGCGCATGCTCTTCACGTCCAGTGTTGGGAAGGTCAGGCATCGCAAACGACACAATTGGACTCTCCTTGTGGATTTGTGATTTCGAAGAACGCACAGTTCTTTGCTGTGCTTTTGCCAGCTTGAGTCTTTTCATTTTTCTAGCGAGAGGCTGAGTGCTTCCATCCTCATGTGAAGCTGAACCACTAGCCATGAACATAGGCCAGGGCCTCAGCCGTTCCTTGCCACTCCGTGTGGTAAATGGCATATTGGCAAGTTTACGCTTCTCCTCCGACAATTTTATTTTAGATTTTTGAGTCCTTTTTTTACTGATATTTGGTGTTTTGGATTTTACATGCTCTGTACTATGACATTGGGCATCGGCCTTGGCAGACGACGTTGCTGGCATTTCATCGTCTCGGCCATGACTAGTGGCAGCAGCTTCAGCACGAGGTGGAAGTCGATCTTGATCTTTCCCTATTTTTGGAACCTCAACATTTTTGTTCTCCATATTTTAATAGGCACAACTAAAAGGCACCTCAGGTAAACAATGGAGATGGATGGATACTAGTATACTTATGGATTGACGAGCGACTGCCGACACAGAGGTAGCTACAGCCGTGGACTACCGTACTGCGTCTGCTGCTAATATAGACTGGATGATAATGATATAAAAAATATATATATATATCACTACTGCAGCCGGACAGGTATATATTATATAATGACGGACCTGCTGGACACTGTCAGCTCAGCACTGCAGACTCCTAAAGTAAGCTACTAGTAGTATCAAGAAGATAGAAAAAAAAAAACACCACAGGTAGGTGGTATACAATTATGGATGGACTAGCGACTGCCGACACAGAGGTAGCTACAGCCGTGGACTACCGTACTGCATCTGCTGCTAATATAGACTGGATGATAATGATATAAAAAATATATATATATATCACTACTGCAGCCGGACAGGTATATATTATATAATGACGGACCTGCTGGACACTGTCAGCTCAGCACTGCAGACTCCTAAAGTAAGCTACTAGTAGTATCAAGAAGATAGAAAAAAAAAAAACACCACGGGTAGGTGGTATACAATTATGGATGGACTAGCGACTGCCGACACAGAGGTAGCTACAGCCGTGGACTACCATACTGCGTCTGCTGCTAATATAGACTGGATGATAATGATATAAAAAATATATATATATATCACTACTGCAGCCGGACAGGTATATATTATATAATGACGGACCTGCTGGACACTGTCAGCTCAGCACTGCAGACTCCTAAAGTAAGCTACTAGTAGTATCAAGAAGATAGAAAAAAAAAAAACACCACGGGTAGGTGGTATACAATTATGGATGGACTAGCGACTGCCGACACAGAGGTAGCTACAGCCGTGGACTACCGTACTGCGTCTGCTGCTAATATAGACTGGATGATAATGATATAAAAAATATATATATATATCACTACTGCAGCCGGACAGGTATATATTATATAATGACGGACCTGCTGGACACTGTCAGCTCAGCACTGCAGACTCCTAAAGTAAGCTACTAGTAGTATCAAGAAGATAGAAAAAAAAACACCACAGGTAGGTGGTATACAATTATGGATGGACTAGCGACTGCCGACACAGAGGTAGCTACAGCCGTGGACTACCGTACTGCGTCTGCTGCTAATATAGACTGGATGATAATGATATAAAATATATATATATATATCACTACTGCAGCCGGACAGGTATATATTATATAATGACGGACCTGCTGGACACTGTCAGCAGAATGCGTTTATAGAATAAAAACACCACACGACGATCACAATATACTGGTGGTCAGTGGTCACTGGTCAGTCACACTGGCACTGGCAGTGGCACTCTGGCAGCAAAAGTGTGCACTGTTAAAATATGTACTCCTGCTATAACTGCTCCCCAGTCTCCCCCACAATTAAGCTGTGTGAGCAGTGAGCACTCAGCACAGTCAGATATACAGTATTACATAGATGATGCAGCACACTGAGGGCACACTGAGGCTGAGCACAGATATGGTATGTGACTGTGTCACACTGTGTATCGTTTTTTTTCAGGCAGAGAACGGATTAATTAAACTGGTGGTCACTGGTCACACTATCAGCAAGTAGTACTCCGTCCTAATATGCTCCCCAAAATTAGATAATCAAGTGTCTCTAGACTCTCTACTCTCTACTCTACTCTAAACGGAGAGGACGCCAGCCACGTCCTCTCCCTATCAATCTCAATGCACGTGTGAAAATTAGAGATGAGCGGGTTCGGTTTCTTTGAATCCGAACCCGCACGAACTTCACTTTTTTTTTCACGGGTCCGAGCGACTCGGATCTTCCCGCCTTGCTCGGTTAACCCGAGCGCGCCCGAACGTCATCATGACGCTGTCGGATTCTCGCGAGACTCGGATTCTATATAAGGAGCCGCGCGTCGCCGCCATTTTCACACGTGCATTGAGATTGATAGGGAGAGGACGTGGCTGGCGTCCTCTCCATTAGAATAGATTAGAAGAGAGAGAGAGAGAGAGAGATTGTGCAGACAGAGTTTACCACAGTGACCAGTGCAGTTGTTGTTAAGTTAACTTTTATTTAATATATCCGTTCTCTGCTATATCCGTTCTCTGCCTGAAAAAAACGATACACAGCAGTCACACAGTGTGACTCAGTCTGTGTGCACTCAGCTCAGCCCAGTGTGCTGCACATCAATGTATAAAAGCTTATAATAATTGTGGGGGAGACTGGGGAGCACTGCAGGTTGTTATAGCAGGAGCCAGGAGTACATAATATTATATTAATTTAAAATTAAACAGTGCACACTTTTGCTGCAGGAGTGCCACTGCCAGTGTGACTAGTGGTGACCAGTGCCTGACCACCAGTATAGTAGTATATTGTTGTATACTATCTCTTTATCAACCAGTCTATATTAGCAGCAGACACAGTACAGTGCGGTAGTTCACGGCTGTGGCTACCTCTGTGTCGGCAGTCGGCACTCGGCAGGCAGTCCGTCCATCCATAATTGTATAATTATATACCACCTAACCGTGGTATTTTTTTTTTCTTTCTTTATACCGTCGTCATAGTCATACTAGTTGTTACGAGTATACTACTATCTCTTTATCAACCAGTGTACAGTGCGGTAGTTCACGGCTGTGGCTACCTCTGTGTCGGCAGTCGGCAGGCAGTCCGTCCATCCATAATTGTATTATTATAATATATACCACCTAACCGTGGTTTTTTTTTCATTCTTTATACCGTCATAGTGTCATACTAGTTGTTACGAGTATACTACTATCTCTTTATCAACCAGTGTACAGTGCGGTAGTTCACGGCTGTGGCTACCTCTGTGTCGGCACTCGGCAGGCAGTCCGTCCATCCATAATTGTATTATAATATATACCACCTAACCGTGGTTTTTTTTTCATTCTTTATACCGTCATAGTGTCATACTAGTTGTTACGAGTATACTACTATCTCTTTATCAACCAGTGTACAGTGCGGTAGTTCACGGCTGTGGCTACCTCTGTGTCGGCAGTCGGCAGGCAGTCCGTCCATCCATAATTGTATTATAATATATACCACCTAACCGTGGTTTTTTTTTCATTCTTTATACCGTCATAGTCAGTCATACTAGTTGTTACGAGTATACTACTATCTCTTTATCAACCAGTGTACAGTGCGGTAGTTCACGGCTGTGGCTACCTCTGTGTCGGCACTCGGCAGGCAGTCCGTCCATCCATAATTGTATTATAATATATACCACCTAACCGTGGTTTTTTTTTCATTCTTTATACCGTCATAGTGTCATACTAGTTGTTACGAGTATACTACTATCTCTTTATCAACCAGTGTACAGTGCGGTAGTTCACGGCTGTGGCTACCTCTGTGTCGGCACTCGGCAGGCAGTCCGTCCATCCATAATTGTATTATAATATATACCACCTAACCGTGGTTTTTTTTTCATTCTTTATACCGTCGTCATACTAGTTGTTACGAGTATACTACTATCTCTTTATCAACCAGTGTACAGTGCGGTAGTTCACGGCTGTGGCTACCTCTGTGTCGGCACTCGGCAGGCAGTCCGTCCATCCATAATTGTATTATAATATATACCACCTAACCGTGGTTTTTTTTTCATTCTTTATACCGTCGTCATACTAGTTGTTACGAGTATACTACTATCTCTTTATCAACCAGTGTACAGTGCGGTAGTTCACGGCTGTGGCTACCTCTGTGTCGGCACTCGGCAGGCAGTCCGTCCATCCATAATTGTATTATTATAATATATACCACCTAACCGTGGTTTTTTTTTCATTCTTTATACCGTCATAGTGTCATACTAGTTGTTACGAGTATACTACTATCTCTTTATCAACCAGTGTACAGTGCGGTAGTTCACGGCTGTGGCTACCTCTGTGTCGGCACTCGGCAGGCAGTCCGTCCATCCATAATTGTATTATAATATATACCACCTAACCGTGGTTTTTTTTTCATTCTTTATACCGTCATAGTGTCATACTAGTTGTTACGAGTATACTACTATCTCTTTATCAACCAGTGTACAGTGCGGTAGTTCACGGCTGTGGCTACCTCTGTGTCGGCAGTCGGCAGGCAGTCCGTCCATCCATAATTGTATTATAATATATACCACCTAACCGTGGTTTTTTTTTCATTCTTTATACCGTCATAGTCAGTCATACTAGTTGTTACGAGTATACTACTATCTCTTTATCAACCAGTGTACAGTGCGGTAGTTCACGGCTGTGGCTACCTCTGTGTCGGCACTCGGCAGGCAGTCCGTCCATCCATAATTGTATTATAATATATACCACCTAACCGTGGTTTTTTTTTCATTCTTTATACCGTCATAGTGTCATACTAGTTGTTACGAGTATACTACTATCTCTTTATCAACCAGTGTACAGTGCGGTAGTTCACGGCTGTGGTTACCTCTGTGTCGGCACTCGGCAGGCAGTCCGTCCATCCATAATTGTATTATAATATATACCACCTAACCGTGGTTTTTTTTTCATTCTTTATACCGTCGTCATACTAGTTGTTACGAGTATACTACTATCTCTTTATCAACCAGTGTACAGTGCGGTAGTTCACGGCTGTGGCTACCTCTGTGTCGGCACTCGGCAGGCAGTCCGTCCATCCATAATTGTATTATAATATATACCACCTAACCGTGGTTTTTTTTTCATTCTTTATACCGTCGTCATACTAGTTGTTACGAGTATACTACTATCTCTTTATCAACCAGTGTACAGTGCGGTAGTTCACGGCTGTGGCTACCTCTGTGTCGGCACTCGGCAGGCAGTCCGTCCATCCATAATTGTATTATTATAATATATACCACCTAACCGTGGTTTTTTTTTCATTCTTTATACCGTCATAGTGTCATACTAGTTGTTACGAGTATACTACTATCTCTTTATCAACCAGTGTACAGTGCGGTAGTTCACGGCTGTGGCTACCTCTGTGTCGGCAGTCGGCAGGCAGTCCGTCCATCCATAATTGTATTATAATATATACCACCTAACCGTGGTTTTTTTTTCATTCTTTATACCGTCATAGTCAGTCATACTAGTTGTTACGAGTATACTACTATCTCTTTATCAACCAGTGTACAGTGCGGTAGTTCACGGCTGTGGCTACCTCTGTGTCGGAACTCGGCAGGCAGTCCGTCCATCCATAATTGTATTACAATATATACCACCTAACCGTGGTTTTTTTTTCATTCTTTATACCGTCATAGTCAGTCATACTAGTTGTTACGAGTATACTACTATCTCTTTATCAACCAGTGTACAGTGCGGTAGTTCACGGCTGTGGCTACCTCTGTGTCGGAACTCGGCAGGCAGTCCGTCCATCCATAATTGTATTATTATAATATATACCACCTAACCGTGGTTTTTTTTTCATTCTTTATACCGTCATAGTGTCATACTAGTTGTTACGAGTATACTACTATCTCTTTATCAACCAGTGTACAGTGCGGTAGTTCACGGCTGTGGCTACCTCTGTGTCGGCAGTCGGCAGGCAGTCCGTCCATCCATAATTGTATTATAATATATACCACCTAACCGTGGTTTTTTTTTCATTCTTTATACCGTCATAGTCAGTCATACTAGTTGTTACGAGTATACTACTATCTCTTTATCAACCAGTGTACAGTGCGGTAGTTCACGGCTGTGGCTACCTCTGTGTCGGAACTCGGCAGGCAGTCCGTCCATCCATAATTGTATTACAATATATACCACCTAACCGTGGTTTTTTTTTCATTCTTTATACCGTCATAGTCAGTCATACTAGTTGTTACGAGTATACTACTATCTCTTTATCAACCAGTGTACAGTGCGGTAGTTCACGGCTGTGGCTACCTCTGTGTCGGCACTCGGCAGGCAGTCCGTCCATCCATAATTGTATTACAATATATACCACCTAACCGTGGTTTTTTTATACCACCTAACCGTGGCAGTCCGTCCATAATTGTATACTAGTATCCAATCCATCCATCTCCATTGTTTACCTGAGGTGCCTTTTAGTTCTGCCTATAAAATATGGAGAACAAAAAAGTTGAGGTTCCAAAATTAGGGAAAGATCAAGATCCACTTCCACCTCGTGCTGAAGCTGCTGCCACTAGTCATGGCCGAGACGATGAAATGCCAGCAACGTCGTCTGCCAAGGCCGATGCCCAATGTCATAGTACAGAGCATGTCAAATCCAAAACACCAAATATCAGAAAAAAAAGGACTCCAAAACCTAAAATAAAATTGTCGGAGGAGAAGCGTAAACTTGCCAATATGCCATTTACCACACGGAGTGGCAAGGAACGGCTGAGGCCCTGGCCTATGTTCATGGCTAGTGGTTCAGCTTCACATGAGGATGGAAGCACTCAGCCTCTCGCTAGAAAACTGAAAAGACTCAAGCTGGCAAAAGCACCGCAAAGAACTGTGCGTTCTTTGAAATCCCAAATCCACAAGGAGAGTCCAATTGTGTCGGTTGCGATGCCTGACCTTCCCAACACTGGACGTGAAGAGCATGCGCCTTCCACTATTTGCATGCCCCCTGCAAGTGCTGGAAGGAGCACCCGCAGTCCAGTTCCTGATAGTCAGATTGAAGATGTCAGTGTTGAAGTACACCAGGATGAGGAGGATATGGGTGTTGCTGGCGCTGGGGAGGAAATTGACCAGAAGGATTCTGATGGTGAGGTGGTTTGTTTAAGTCAGGCACCCGGGGAGACACCTGTTGTCCGTGGGAGGAATATGGCCGTTGACATGCCAGGTGAAAATACCAAAAAAATCAGCTCTTCGGTGTGGAGGTATTTCACCAGAAATGCGGACAACAGGTGTCAAGCCGTGTGTTCCCTTTGTCAAGCTGTAATAAGTAGGGGTAAGGACGTTAACCACCTCGGAACATCCTCCCTTATACGTCACCTGCAGCGCATTCATAATAAGTCAGTGACAAGTTCAAAAACTTTGGGTGACAGCGGAAGCAGTCCACTGACCAGTAAATCCCTTCCTCTTGTAACCAAGCTCACGCAAACCACCCCACCAACTCCCTCAGTGTCAATTTCCTCCTTCCCCAGGAATGCCAATAGTCCTGCAGGCCATGTCACTGGCAAGTCTGACGAGTCCTCTCCTGCCTGGGATTCCTCCGATGCATCCTTGCGTGTAACGCCTACTGCTGCTGGCGCTGCTGTTGTTGCCGCTGGGAGTCGATGGTCATCCCAGAGGGGAAGTCGTAAGCCCACTTGTACTACTTCCAGTAAGCAATTGACTGTTCAACAGTCCTTTGCGAGGAAGATGAAATATCACAGCAGTCATCCTACTGCAAAGCGGATAACTGAGTCCTTGACAACTATGTTGGTGTTAGACGTGCGTCCGGTATCCGCCGTTAGTTCACAGGGAACTAGACAATTTATTGAGGCAGTGTGCCCCCGTTACCAAATACCATCTAGGTTCCACTTCTCTAGGCAGGCGATACCGAGAATGTACACGGACGTCAGAAAAAGACTCACCAGTGTCCTAAAAAATGCAGTTGTACCCAATGTCCACTTAACCACGGACATGTGGACAAGTGGAGCAGGGCAGGGTCAGGACTATATGACTGTGACAGCCCACTGGGTAGATGTATGGACTCCCGCCGCAAGAACAGCAGCGGCGGCACCAGTAGCAGCATCTCGCAAATGCCAACTCTTTCCTAGGTAGGCTACGCTTTGTATCACCGCTTTCCAGAATACGCACACAGCTGAAAACCTCTTACGGCAACTGAGGAAGATCATAGCGGAATGGCTTACCCCAATTGGACTCTCCTGTGGATTTGTGGCATCGGACAACGCCAGCAATATTGTCTGTGCATTAAATATGGGCAAATTCCAGCACGTCCCATGTTTTGCACATACCTTGAATTTGGTGGTGCAGAATTTTTTAAAAAACGACAGGGGCGTGCAAGAGATGCTGTCGGTGGCCAGAAAAATTGCGGGACACTTTCGGCGTACAGGCACCACGTACAGAAGACTGGAGCACCACCAAAAACTACTGAACCTGCCCTGCCATCATCTGAAGCAAGAAGTGGTAACGAGGTGGAATTCAACCCTCTATATGCTTCAGAGGTTGGAGGAGCAGCAAAAGGCCATTCAAGCCTATACAATTGAGCACGATATAGGAGATGGAATGCACCTGTCTCAAGTGCAGTGGAGAATGATTTCAACGTTGTGCAAGGTTCTGATGCCCTTTGAACTTGCCACACGTGAAGTCAGTTCAGACACTGCCAGCCTGAGTCAGGTCATTCCCCTCATCAGGCTTTTGCAGAAGAAGCTGGAGGCATTGAAGAAGGAGCTAACACGGAGCGATTCCGCTAGGCATGTGGGACTTGTGGATGCAGCCCTTAATTCGCTTAACAAGGATTCACGGGTGGTCAATCTGTTGAAATCAGAGCACTACATTTTGGCCACCGTGCTCGATCCTAGATTTAAAGCCTACCTTGGATCTCTCTTTCCGGCAGACACAGGTCTGCTGGGGTTGAAAGACCTGCTGGTGACAAAATTGTCAAGTCAAGCGGAACGCGACCTGTCAACATCTCCTCCTTCACATTCTCCCGCAACTGGGGGTGCGAGGAAAAGGCTCAGAATTCCGAGCCCACCCGCTGGCGGTGATGCAGGGCAGTCTGGAGCGACTGCTGATGCTGACATCTGGTCCGGACTGAAGGACCTGACAACGATTACGGACATGTCGTCTACTGTCACTGCATATGATTCTCTCAACATTGATAGAATGGTGGAGGATTATATGAGTGACCGCATCCAAGTAGGCACGTCACACAGTCCGTACTTATACTGGCAGGAAAAAGAGGCAATTTGGAGGCCCTTGCACAAACTGGCTTTATTCTACCTAAGTTGCCCTCCCACAAGTGTGTACTCCGAAAGAGTGTTTAGTGCCGCCGCTCACCTTGTCAGCAATCGGCGTACGAGGTTACATCCAGAAAATGTGGAGAAGATGATGTTCATTAAAATGAATTATAATCAATTCCTCCGCGGAGACATTGACCAGCAGCAATTGCCTCCACAAAGTACACAGGGAGCTGAGATGGTGGATTCCAGTGGGGACGAATTGATAATCTGTGAGGAGGGGGATGTACACGGTGATATATCGGAGGGTGAAGATGAGGTGGACATCTTGCCTCTGTAGAGCCAGTTTGTGCAAGGAGAGATTAATTGCTTCTTTTTTGGGGGGGCTCCAAACCAACCCGTCATATCAGTCACAGTCGTGTGGCAGACCCTGTCACTGAAATGATGGGTTGGTTAAAGTGTGCATGTCCTGTTTTGTTTATACAACATAAGGGTGGGTGGGAGGGCCCAAGGATAATTCCATCTTGCACCTCTTTTTTCTTTTCTTTTTCTTTGCATCATGTGCTGATTGGGGAGGGTTTTTTGGAAGGGACATCCTGCGTGACACTGCAGTGCCACTCCTAGATGGGCCCGGTGTTTGTGTCGGCCACTAGGGTCGCTAATCTTACTCACACAGCTACCTCATTGCGCCTCTTTTTTTCTTTGCGTCATGTGCTGTTTGGGGAGGGTTTTTTGGAAGGGACATCCTGCGTGACACTGCAGTGCCACTCCTAGATGGGCCCGGTGTTTGTGTCGGCCACTAGGGTCGCTAATCTTACTCACACAGTCAGCTACCTCATTGCGCCTCTTTTTTTCTTTGCGTCATGTGCTGTTTGGGGAGGGTTTTTTGGAAGGGCCATCCTGCGTGACACTGCAGTGCCACTCCTAGATGGGCCCGGTGTTTGTGTCGGCCACTAGGGTCGCTAATCTTACTCACACAGCTACCTCATTGCGCCTCTTTTTTTCTTTGCGTCATGTGCTGTTTGGGGAGGGTTTTTTGGAAGGGCCATCCTGCGTGACACTGCAGTGCCACTCCTAGATGGGCCCGGTGTTTGTGTCGGCCACTAGGGTCGCTAATCTTACTCACACAGCTACCTCATTGCGCCTCTTTTTTTCTTTGCGTCATGTGCTGTTTGGGGAGGGTTTTTTGGAAGGGACATCCTGCGTGACACTGCAGTGCCACTCCTAGATGGGCCCGGTGTTTGTGTCGGCCACTAGGGTCGCTTATCTTACTCACACAGCGACCTCGGTGCAAATTTTAGGACTAAAAATAATATTGTGAGGTGTGAGGTATTCAGAATAGACTGAAAATGAGTGTAAATTATGGTTTTTGAGGTTAATAATACTTTGGGATCAAAATGACCCCCAAATTCTATGATTTAAGCTGTTTTTTAGTGTTTTTTGAAAAAAACACCCGAATCCAAAACACACCCGAATCCGACAAAAAAAATTCGGTGAGGTTTTGCCAAAACGCGTTCGAACCCAAAACACGGCCGCGGAACCGAACCCAAAACCAAAACACAAAACCCGAAAAATTTCAGGCGCTCATCTCTAGTGAAAATGGCGGCGACGCGCGGCTCCTTATATAGAATCCGAGTCTCGCGATAGAATACGAGCCTCGCGAGAATCCGACAGCAGGATGATGACGTTCGGGCGCGCTCGGGTTAGCCGAGCAAGGCGGGAAGATCCGAGTCTGCCTCGGACCCGTGTAAAAAGGCTGAAGTTCGGGGGGGTTCGGTTTCCGAGAAAACGAACCCGCTCATCTCTACTCTGGATTCAGGGACCCATGTGCACTGCACACATTGCACCAGTGAGTATTCTGTATGTTATATACTAGGATGTCCTATCAAATCTAAGATAGGCATCAATGGACAAATGTGTGTATTTTGTGTGTAGAATATGGAGGTGCAGATAGTCCACTTCTGGTCTGACAAAACCGGATAGTATAACTAGAGGAAACTTGCTGTTGGGCCAATAGTAGTGATAACTGCAGTCACTTCTGCAGGAATATATCCGATATCTCGGTGGTGAGGATGCTGGTGGTCACATGACCGACTGCAGCATCCGGTCAATGCAGATGCCGACATCAGAAGGGGTAAGTATTTCTACCCCCCAGCCCCCTACTCTTACTCTAACCCTCGGAGGTGGCAGCTAGGGCTAACCCTCGGTAGGGGTGTTGGGGGTGTTGGGGGGGTGGCGTTGGCGGCTAGGGCTAATCCCCCCTGGTGTCTAAGTGTCTAACCCTAACATCCCCTAGTGCCTAACCCTTCCTCATCGGGCCCTAACACTTAGGCTGAACCCTGTTACTCACGTTCGGCATCCCATCTGTCAGTGATCTGGGGCTGGTCCCCTGAGTGGTGTCGGGTTCCGGCAGCGGTCACATCCGCATCACCTTCTGCAGCATGGATTATCCATAACTGACATTTGTGAATGTAAAAGCATAATCTTATCTATATAATCCTGAAGATCAGAACAGACACAATTTTCTGAATAATGTTAGTTTTCCCCGTTATAGATGTACTGTACATATACTAATGCTTACCTTGAACTATATTGCATTTTTACTCAAAACAATTTAATTAAATTGCTAATTAGGGTGCACCAGTGTGTAATGTATTATTTTACTTTGGATAACTAAGTCTGACATACCATGTTCATTTGGACTAGTAAAAGGTCAGTGGAGCAGAGAATATCACTGGGGCTCATGTACAACTGAAAGCATTTTTGTTTAAAAAATACAGGTGAAAAAAATGCATTTTGCATCTCAAGAAACATTTAGCTCTGCGAGGCAAGGAAATGCGCCAGATACTGTACACTCCAGAAGAGAAGTGGTATTATACCTGACTGACACCAGGAAAAATCAGTACTTTGTCCGCTGGTTTATGGCAGGAGATGTGGACTGACAGTGGGGGTGATTCAAATCTGATTGTAGATGCTGTAATGTGTAAAAAGGGGACGCTGTCTGCCGTAATGTGTAAAAAGGGAACTCTGTCTGCCGTAATGTGTAAAAAGGGAACTCTGTCTGCCGTAATGTGTAAAAAGGGGACTCTGTCTGCCGTAATGTGTAAAAGGGGCTCTACCTGGTGTAGTAGCGCTACTGTGCATCGTAATTTGAATGATGGAGACAACTATAATATGTAATATGAATTGGCCACACTCCTTCCACTTGAAGCCACGCCCTATATTTTTTGTGCGCGCCTAAGGCGCGCACTGCACCTCTTTTGCATAATGGGGGGGCGCTGATGCCCTATCTTGCACACAGCGCTAAAATGTCTAGTTGCGGCACTGTTGGCTGATGTTATTAAATACTGTAGTTGTTGCAGTTAACTGGTGGGGAAATATTAGCTCTGAATGGATTGTTCCAGCTTAGATTGTAGATAGATAAAACTTCAGTCAAGAACCTCAAACAATTACAGGCATTTCCTATCCTGTCATGGGGCCTGATTTATGGAAATTATGCAAACCCACTGATTTACGTACAACTATAACTGTAGATTCACTGCATATGTGTAGAATTAGTCCTGCGTCATTGCAGGCTGTGCCCTCATTTGGGGGATGGAGCAAAAAAATGGGGGCATGTTGCCTGGTTTTACAAAAAAAGGGATGTGCCGTGCAGGCCAGGGCCTGCATCTTCAGACACAGACTTCCTGTCTCTGAGTAAGATTAGACTTAGATGAGTGATGACTGCAGACACTGCGACCAATGGTCACGGTGCTGATCTGCTGCTGCGTATTTTTATAAAGCATTCGGATCTGCAATGCTGGCAGGAGGCATCTTTTTCTTAGATGCATCCTTCTGTATTAGCATATTAGCTGTACAGTACAGCCCAGCTACTTCAATGCAGCTGTCCAGTATTGTACAACTACTGTATAATCAGGCCTATGGAACTTAATGTTTCTGACAAAGCCCATTCTGCTGCTATAAAGGGATTCATCTTATTGGCAAGGAATCAGTATGATTTTCTGATGGACGGGATGACGGCGGTTAGAATACCGACAGTGGCATCCTGTCTATCAGAATCCTGACAGACCCCCAGTAAGCCCCCTAACCCTCCTCTGCCCCCTACCCTAACCCTCCCTTGTGGGTGCCTCACCCTAACCCTCCTCGATGGTGCCTAACCCAAACCCTCCCTGCTTTGTGCCTAACCCTAATCCACCCTTCCCCGCTGCTTAAACCTAACCCTCCCCGCTTGATGCCTAACCCTAACCTCCCCTTCTATGTGCCTAACCCTAAGCCTCCCCGGTCCCTAACCTTCCCGGTCCTGCACCCTAACCCTAACCCCCATTCTCTTGCTAAAACCTAACACACAGCCTCCCACCCCAGCGGCAGGACGCCAGTGCGTCCCACTGTCCGGACCATCGGAATGGCCTCCTACTTCGGGATCCCGGCATCGGCATATCGACCGCCCGGATCCCATCTGTCCGGAAGCAAAGTACTTCCCATTGGCAACAGTCTCCATACACTCTTTGGCATTAAAAAGTTGATCTGATCTTAACAAGGGACTAAAACGTGTTATGGAGCACACTGGATGCTTGTACAATATCTTCATAGTCCCATCTAATGAAATTAGCATCTGCTTATGTATATGTTTTACCCAACTGGTGGTATGGACTTGGGCATGTAATAGCCTTATACACTCTGAATGACCCTGTAATGGATGGCTGTAGAATGTCCCTAACGTATGTAAAGAATTTATTGTCCTGCAGATAAATACATATTGGCTATCTGGCTCTGCTGTACTACCAGACATCATTTCCTCATTACCCGGTTAGCCAATTAGCTAAGTGTAGCCTTGTAGATAAGTTTGAAGTTGAACACATCCTAAGTGCTCGTAGAATATATTTATTATAAATAAACAAAGGAATATAAACATAGTGGGGATACACATAGGGCTGGTCCTGAGAATAGACCTTTAACAAGAGAAACGGGCAAACTTAATGGACCAATTGGTCAGGACAGCCAGCAACATTAGATAAGCTGAAGGCTGATTAAGCCAGAGGCCATATAAGAGCCCAATTTTTTGTGATTGGTTGTTTATGACTAAGCAGTTGCTAGGTAGATTAGTGTTTTCTTGGGTATTTTTTCCTATAGGATTATAGGGCTGTCCGTCAAGGGTTTAGGGGTTGGTCTTGGAATAATATATAAGCCATGGTCATGTGCCTCAGACTTCCTCTTGCCATTTTGGAATGGCCCAGGAAGGCTGAGTACTGCTGGCATTATATATTGTTAATGGTTATTGCTTTTGTTTGGGTTCTTATCCCACTTCTAATATGTGATGCTTTTTCCCATCCCACTGTTTTTATCCCCCCCCCCCCTTCCCCATCCCTGTCCCTTCCTTCCCACGTGCATTTCTTATAGCTCCGGGTGCTTGTGGCTCCCGGGCCCACTTCGCCATGCATCGTCCCGGCGGGTCCTATCCTCGCCCCCCTCCCACCCCGTCGCTTGTATTAGGGGTGAGATTACAGCGCGCTCGTGCAGGGCCCGTGTCCTCCCCGGTCTCCGGCCCGGCGCCTGCTGAGCGAGGCAGGGTCGGACCGCTGCATACTGCGCTCTCCCCCGGCTGCTGGGGCGGGCGGAGCGGTGTCCCTTCCTCGGCGTTCGCCGCTGTGGACAGCCGCGGTCACGGGGAGTCATCCCCGGCGTCTGCGGGGCCGCGGTGCTCTCCCCGCCGGTCCTCCTTCTGCCGGCGCGCCTGCTGCCTCCTCCCCGTTGCGGCCCCGGCTGACGACTCCGGCGCACACGTGGTGCCTGGCGGCCCGGGAAGGGGGGGCGCACTGTGTTTTCTGGTGGGGGGTGGCTGGGGCAGCGTCTCTGCAGCGTCTCCATGGGTTGCTGCTGCGCTGTGGGAGCTGGTGTGATCTTAGGCGCAGGGGGGTCCGGTTGTGGGGGTCACTAGCTCGGGTGGTATCCCGGCCGGGCTCCCTGTTTTGCGTAGTTTTCGCTGGTGGGCTACGTTGCGCGGGTGCGTTTGGGTGGCCCCCCCCTCTTTAGTGGGGGCCTCCGGACGCGGTGCTCGCGGGGGGGGGGGGTCACCTGCGTGGCCCCCTCCCTTCTCCTGCTTGCCTGGCCCGTCCTGCGCCCCACCTCCGTTTCCCGGCTTGCGGGTGCCCCGCATTGCAGGGTGGGACGGTGCGGTTTGTGTCGGCGCGGTCGGCTGCGGCAGCCTTGTTACACCTGCCTGGCCCTCCTGTTGGTTTTCGGCACCGGTTGGGTTTGCCGGGGGTCAGGTCCCCCCAATTTTTCCCGGAACTCGTGCCTGTCCCGTTGCGCGGTCAATTACCATGTCTTCCTTGGCGCGCATCCCTTGGCTGCCCCCCCCCCCTATTTTTCCCATTTTTACTCAGTTCGGCCCCCGGGGGCCAGCTCGGGAATTCCCCTGCTACGGCCCCTCCTGCCCAGTTTCTACGGCCTCACCCTCTCCCGCACTGTTCCCCACCGTTCCTCCCATGTTTTCCCGGGCTACGGGTTATAGCCCCCCCCCGCCATGGCTCCCGGCCTTCACCATTGGGACTCTCCGTGGGTCATGGCAGCCCTCCTACCCTATTTCCACTTGCGCCCCCTCCCGCCTGTGCCTCCTGTTTTTGTCGTCGAAGCGCGTGCGCTTCCTGCGCTTGTTGTCCCCTCTGTTTTGTCTGCGCAGGTGTCTGCGGGTCCGGAGGACTCGGGGCGTCAGCACGGAGGAACCGGAGGCCGAGGAGGGATACGGCGGCAGCGGAAGACGCACCGCCGGAATCGGTGGCGGTGGCGGCAGCTGATGGTGTTCCAGGTCCTTCAGGCACCGGTGAGCATGCTGTTGTTTTCTCCTTATTGTTACAGTGCGTTAACTTCTGTAGTGTTCCCCTGGTTCTGCTTGGCGCCCGCATTAGTTGGCTAGGCTCATTGCGCGGCACGTGGCGTTAGACGTCTCGGAAAGGCAAGGCACCGGCGGCTACGGTTCCCTCCGCCCCCTGCGGTTCGCGAAGAAGGCAGACAGGGGGGGGGGGCATTGGGGTGAAAGCTTTCCATACTTTCATCTGTGGTTACGGTTTTTGGATTGATTTTACGGATTGTGGCACCGGGTCGCGACCTGCCGCGTATCCCCACATGGTGCAGTTTTGTGTCAGCGCACGCAATTTAAATCCTAGGTTTCCGCTTGGGGAGATTACTACGTAAGTCCATCGTGATCGGGGTGGGAACGTCGTTTTTTCCTTGGTTTTGTGGTTGGGGGTCACCCGGCAGGCCGGACCGCACAGTGGGGTCCCAGGTCGCAGGCCCCTCGCAGTTGGCACTTCTGTTTTTGCGCTCCGTGGTGGGGGGGGGGGGTTTCGCTTGTGGCAGGGGCTAGTATACCACAGGCGTCCACTCCAGTTTTCGGCACTCATGCAACTTTGTGAGGCCTGTCACCCGGCCAGTGACGGTGCCCCAGCTGCGAGCGGGTAACCTGCCTGTGGTGGCGCGCTGGCATTTTTTATGTCCGCTCACGATGTCCCGCGTCAGGTCCGGCGGAAGGTGGGCGCAGAACCGGCTTGGGCATTTGTCTTATCCTCATGGGGTTTCTTTTCATGCTCCGTTTCCGATACCGTGCGCGGAGTGAGTGCTAGTCTTTTAGGGACTCTGCGTTTTGTTTCAGGACTATGGGCCGGGTACCTCCCTTTTGGCTAACTCATACGTTGGGTCGTGTTTTCGCCTCTTCCCCTGCGCCCCTATCCCCTGCAATTTTTCGGGCCTCGATTAGGTGCCAGTTTTCTGTGGACGGTGCGTGTCCCTGGGGTTTTCTGTCTCATGTGCCTCTTTGAGAAATGCGGCACTTTCTTGCGTTGGTGCATACTGTCCGTCTCCGCCCCCCCGGTGTTGCTCGCTACCGAGACTATTTTCTCTTCATGGGTCTGGGAGGCATTTCGGTTTGCAGCTATCTTTCTGTAGGTTGCCAGGTCTTGTTCGGGGTCCTGGGTGTGCCCGTTGCCCCGGTGCGCTGCTAGGGCCCTACCGGTTGCCTGAGTTTTCAGGGGTTGGCACTGGACACAATGGCGGGTTGCTGTCGCCTCCCCGCTGACAAGTTACCGACACTTTTGGTTTTGTTAACCACTGCTTGGGGCAACGCGAAGTTTGGTTTTAGCGGACAGTCGTCGTTCAGCTCACCCCCCTTTTTTTTGCGAGCAGGTTTATCCCCATGGGTGGCATAGTTTGCAGGAAACCTGCGGGCCGCTGCGGGTTCAGCCAAGTAGCGTTACGCATTTTTCCTTCCCGCGAGATCAGAGATGTTTTCGTGGATTCGGTCTTCAGTCCTATAGGCTTGTTACGGGGAGGTTTTTCGGGCCTCCTCCTCCTTGTTCCCTCCGGTCCCCCTAGGCTTTGCGACTGTTGCGACATCTGTTTGTCTGCTTGCGGCGCAGTTTTACCATTGCGCGCCCGGAGTCGGATTGGGTTTGTGGATGCTTTGTCTCATTTCAGTTTGATAAGTGCCGTGAGTGGGTTCAGGGGGTGGCGACATAGGTTTTCTCATGCCCGGCTTCTGTCGGGCGGATTGTACGGGCGGATACTCGGTCTAGGCATGCGTTGGCTCCTTCCTCGTTTGGGGCGTCTGCTGCGTCATGGTGTTTTTTCAGTAGGTTGGATACAGCGGGTGTGTCCCTGGTAGACGGTTGATGGTTTTCGTGTTCGAGCGTTATCTGGGAGGTAGGTCCAAGGCAGCCATGTATCCTGCCCTTGCGGGCAAATCCTTCCGTTCTAGGCTGCGCGGTCTGGTGGGCCCCACCTGGTCTTTCGCCCCTTTCGTGGGCGCTTAAGGGTTGGGGTTAGGGTGCGCCCCGCGCCTGCGGATACCCGTAGGCCTGCTGCGTGGCAATTTTTGGCGGAGTTGCTGGATGTGCTGCCTCCTGTCGCCGAGGCGGTGTTGGAGGTGGCCCCCCTGTTTGAGATTAGCCCTTGCTGGGCTTTCTTCTGGGTTTGGGGGGTAAGCGAGTAGTGGCGAGCAGCAGGCATTTCGGGATTCCGGGGCCTTTTCTGTAACGCGTGTTGCAGGATGGTCGGTGGCTCTGCAGGATGGTGTGCTCCAAATCAGATCAAGCAGCTGGGGGTCGCTGGGTGTCCTTGGAGGCCCAGGAGGAGGTGGGTGTCTACCCGCTGCGCCTGGCGCATGAGTATAGATGGGCCTCCGGGGGGGGGCGACCAGTTGCTGATACAGGCGCTCGCGGGTCCTCTCACTAATGTACAGTGTTGCTGCTGTGTTTGGGTTCGGTACCCATTCCTTGCGGAATGGGGCGGCTGACCATGCGGCAGCCACAGGGTCCGCCACGGCAGCTGTTCAGGAGCGGGGTCGTTGGGGGTATACTTCTTAGGTCCTATTCCTTGCGGATTGGGGTGGCTACCATGCGGCAGCCACAGGGTCCTCCACGGCTGCTGTTCAGGAGCTGGCCCATTGGCGGTATATTTCTTAGGTCCTATTCCATGCGGATGGGGGAGGCTGCCGTGCGGCAGCCACAGGGGCCTCCACAGCAGCTATTCAGGAGCTGGGCCGTTGGAGATATACTCCTTAGGGCCTATTCCTTGCGGATTGGGGTGGCTACCTTGCGGCAGCCACGGGGTCCTCCTCGGCAGTTTTTCAGTAGCAGGGCCATTGGGGGTATGCTTCTTATAGGTCCTATTCCTTGCGGACTGGGGCGGCTGACCATTGCGGCAGCCACAGGGTCCTCCACGGCAGCGGTTCAGGAGCGGGGCCGTTGGGGGTATGCTTCTTGCAGGTCCTATTCCTTGCGGATTGGGGAGGCTACCATGCGGCAGCCACAGGGTCCCCCTCGTCAGCTGTTCCGGTGCTGGGCCGTTGGAGGTATACTTCTTAGGTCCTGTTCATTGCGGATTGGGGAGGCTGCCATGCGGCAGCCACAGGGTCCTCCACGGCGGCTGTTCAGGAGCTGGGGCGTTGGAGGTTTACTCCTTATAGGTCCTATTCCTTGCGGATTGGGGTGGCTGCCGTGCGGCAGTCACAGGGTCCTCCGCGGCCGCTATTCAGGATGTGGTCCGTTGGAGGTATACTTTTTAGGTCCTATTCCTTGCGGATGGGGGTGGCTGCCGTGCGGCAGCCATAGGGTCCTCCTCGGCAGCTATTCAAGGGGTGGTCCGTTGGAGGTATACTTCTTAGGTCCTATTCCATACGGATGGGGGTGGCTACCATGCGGAAGCCACAGGTTCCTCCACGGCGGCTATTCAGGAGGTGGGCCGTTGGAGGTATACTTTTTAGGTCCTATTCCTTGCGGATGGGGGTGGCTACCATGCGGCAGCCACAGGGTCCTCCACGGCAGCTAGTCAGGAGGTGCTCCATGGAGGGATGCTTACTATAAGCCTTCTGCATGTGGATAATGTTTAGTTGCGCCTGTTGCGCTAACCCAAAAACTTGTTTACCCGTTGATTTTTGAACAGGTAGCATTCAGGAATCGAGGGTGTGAAGTGAATTTTTAAATTTTCCTCCGAAGGGGCCTAATTACAATTGGCTCATCAAAGGTCCACGGGAGGTTTTTTGAGTTTTCTCCTTCACTTAGGTTAATTCTGTTATCTGTCACTTGGTTTTCCTATGTGATGTATGTCAGTGTGATGATTTTAGGGTGTTTTTCTTTTGCAGCCGTCGATGGTTTGAACAGGAATGGCTGGTTTGGCCACTCTTACATTTTTGGGCGGCAGGGCATTACTTGGCGCGTAGGACAGCTGATGTTCTGGGTTATGGCTTTTAGGTGGTCAGGCATCCTCTGCTTGTACTGCGTCAGCCGCAGTTTCGACAAGGAGGAAGGGGTTCGTCTTCTCCGGCTGGAGTGTTGCAGGTTTTTCTTACCTGGGGTTTTGGTCCTTTCAGTTAGCTTTCTTGTTTTCCTGGTTTTTATTGGTTTGGATGGCGGGGCGGTTTGTTAAACCTTTGTGGCGGGAAGTCGCTACCAACCAGCGGTCAGATGGGCATAAGTGGTCATTGTGGGGCACCCTCTTTAGAAGGACGGCAGGTGTGTCCTTACCTTGCGGTTGGACATTTAGACGTTCCCCTGCGGGAACCGAACGTTTGCCAGAGAAAA
The DNA here is from genome assembly GCF_028390025.1 of Pseudophryne corroboree. Lineage (NCBI taxonomy): Eukaryota > Metazoa > Chordata > Amphibia > Anura > Myobatrachidae > Pseudophryne > Pseudophryne corroboree. The sequence goes on along the minus strand of NC_086446.1, from coordinate 569,449,967 downwards.
GAGTGGTGAGTCCTGCACAATGCGGGTTATGCAGGGAGGAGGCGGTGTTGTGGTTTAGTCCCCTCCTCAGTTTTTGTGTTTCAATCTAAATGACTGGAGCTGGTGTTTGGTAGCGACTTTTCCTTTGCCATCCTCCAATATAAGACCAATTCAATTACAATTATAGTTCAAAGAACAGGTCAGCGATCAATAAATATCGTCTGACCTTTAACTACAGCTAACCGTGTCCGTGTCGTTATTTTAGTGTGTCGTTATTTTAGTGGTAAGCTAGCTTAAAGAAGTGTTTATGTCAAACGCAATAAAATTATGGGCGCCTTATAGGGGTTATTCACTGTTCTTGTGTTTACTCTCTGTTCATTTTACATGTGAATCCTCTGGATTGTTATCTCTCACAAGTCGGACCATGACCACCATTTGTATGGAAGTGTTTATCTTGTCACTCTGTTTATAACAATGCAGTGCTGCACACTATGTTCATTGCTATAAACAAGTGATAATATATGACTGAGGATAGTTTACTGTGTGTTGTCAGTAGATAGTAACAATTTAACGTATCAATCTTACTGGGTGAGGTCCCTGCAGTTCAGGACTTATTCTGGAATTCACAGAAAATGTCAGTTAAAAAAGTCCCTATATTGGCTCATAGATAATCTAGCATAGGGTTTAGTATCAGTGGTTTTCCAGATATTCGGGGTCATTCCGAGTTGTTCGCTCGTTGCCGATTTTCGCAACGGAGCGATTAAGGCGAAAATGCGCATGCGCATGGTACGCATGCGCTAAGTATTTTAGCACAAAACTTAGTAGATTTACTCATGTCCGAACGAAGAATTTCCATCGTTAAAGTGATCGGAGTGTGATTGACAGGAAGTGGGTGTTTCTGGGCGGAAACTGGCCGTGGGACTGGGAGTGTGCGGAAAAATGCAGGCGTGCCACAATAAAACGCGGGAGTGTCTGGAGAATGGGGGAGTAACTGGCCAAACGCAGGGCGTGTTTGTGACATCAAACCAGGAACGAAACGGGCTGAGCTGATCGCAGTGTAGGAGTAAGTCTGGAGCTACTCAGAAACTGCAAAGAATTTTCTATTTGCAATTCTGCTAATCTTTCATTCGCAATTCTGCTAAGCGAAGATACACTCCCAGGGGGCGGCGGCCTAGCGTGTGCAATGCTGCTAAAATCTGCTAGCGAGCGAACAACTCGGAATGACCCCCATTGCTCAGATTCCATGGCCTATATATAGCCATGGCTTAGATGAATGTAAACCTTACCTGGCTAGGTTTAAAATTAACAGAAAATGCATATTCATAATTAGCCCCATAAAATAGATGATAGAAAGTGTTCAACTGAACTGGTTACCTTTCAAAAGTAATTAAGTGTTGTAGTAAAAAGACACACTGGGCCTAATTCAGAATCACACTTGCTGCAGCTGCTCTTGTGACGTTTGCTGTAGCTGCATCTGTGACTATATACTAATGCTAGTATCTCCTGGTGTACAAATGTGCGTCTGAGTATGCAAGGACTGGGGCATTCACCTTCAGCATCTGTAGACACTGTACTGCTTGGTGCTTCTTTAGACTCCATCATTGCACACACCATCAAAACTTGCAGCAGACCAATGGCAGGTGTAGATCTTCCATCTGAGTGTGGCTTCCAATCTGAGCAAATAAAGGGCCCCATACACTAGAGCGATAAAGCCCGATTTCAGACGATTTCGGGCATTCGGCCCAATATATTGGATGAAATTGGGCATTTTTGAGGTGTTTCCGATCCGATCCGAGGCGCGTTCCCGTGAGCATCGGATCGGATCCTCCAGATTGAATGTGCTGCGCATTCAATCAGGTCCGACCTGGGGGCATGGCTGGGATCGCCCAGGATCACCCAAGATATATCGTAAGCAAAAGTGCAGCATACGATGTATCTTGGCCGATCCTTCCCCCCGGGAGGCTGCCAGGGAGATCGCCTGCGATCGCCTCCAACATGTGGTCGCTCTAGTGTATGGAGCCCTTAAGAGTCTGTGTACACTCCCATAACACACCCATCTGCGTACTTCTGGACAGCTAACTCCTAGAGATGAGCGGGTTCGGTTTCTCTGAATCCGAACCCGCACGAACTTCATGTTTTTTTTCACGGGTCCGAGCGACTCGGATCTTCCCGCCTTGCTCGGTTAACCCGAGCGCGCCCGAACGTCATCATGACGCTGTCGGATTCTCGCGAGACTCGGATTCTATATAAGGAGCCGCGCGTCGCCGCCATTTTCACACGTGCATTGAGATTGATAGGGAGAGGACGTGGCTGGCGTCCTCTCCATTTAGATTAGGAGAGAGAGAGAGAGAGATTGACCTGAGGCTGATACTGTAGAAGAGAGTGCAGAGTTTAGTGACTGACCACAGTGACCACCAGCAGTGCAGTTGTTTTATTTAATATATCCGTTCTCTGCCTGAAAAAAACGGTACACACAGTGACTCAGTCACATACCATATCTGTGTGCACTGCTCAGCCCAGTGTGCTGCATGCCTGCATCATCTATGTATATATTATATATCTGACTGTGCTCAGCTCACACAGCTTATAATTGTGGGGGAGACTGGGGAGCACTGCAGTGCCAGTTATAGGTTATAGCAGGAGCCAGGAGTACAAGACAGTCACATACCATATCTGTGTGCACTGCTCAGCCCAGTGTGCTGCATCATCTATGTATATATTATATATCTGACTGTGCTCAGCTCACACAGCTTATAATTGTGGGGGAGACTGGGGAGCACTGCAGTGCCAGTTATAGGTTATAGCAGGAGCCAGGAGTACATATTATATTAAAATTAAACAGTGCACACTTTTGCTGCAGGAGTGCCACTGCCAGTGTGACTGACCAGTGACCTGACCACACTGACCACCAGTATAGTTAGTAGTATACTATATTGTGATTGCCTGAAAAAGATAAACACTCGTCGTGTGACTTCACTTGTGTGGTGTTTTTTTTTTATTCTATAAAAAACTCATTCTGCTGACAGACAGTGTCCAGCAGGTCCGTCATTATATAATATATATACCTGTCCGGCTGCAGTAGTGATATATATATATTTTTTATATCATTATTTATCATCCAGTCGCAGCAGACACAGTACGGTAGTTCACGGCTGTAGCTACCTCTGTGTCGGCACTCGGCAGTCCATCCATAATTGTATACCACCTACCCGTGGTTTTTTTTTCTTTCTTCTTTATACATACATACTACTACATCTCTTTATCAACCAGTCTATATTAGCAGCAGACACAGTACAGTACGGTAGTTCACGGCTGTGGCTACCTCTGTGTCGGCACTCGGCAGTCCGTCCATAATTGTATACCACCTAACCGTGGTTTTTTTTTCTTTCTTCTTTATACATACATACTACGACATCTCTTTATCAACCAGTCTATATTAGCAGCAGACACAGTACAGTACGGTAGTTCACGGCTGTGGCTACCTCTGTGTCGGCACTCGGCAGTCCGTCCATAATTGTATACCACCTAACCTTGGTTTTTTTTTCTTTCTTCTTCATACATACATACTACGACATCTCTTTATCAACCAGTCTATATTAGCAGCAGACACAGTACAGTACGGTAGTTCACGGCTGTGGCTACCTCTGTGTCGGCACTCGGCAGTCCGTCCATAATTGTATACCACCTACCCGTGTTTTTTTTTTCTTTCTTCTTTATACATACATACTACTACATCTCTTTATCAACCAGTCTATATTAGCAGCAGACACAGTACAGTACGGTAGTTCACGGCTGTGGCTACCTCTGTGTCGGCACTCGGCAGTCCGTCCATAATTGTATACCACCTACCCGTGGTTTTTTTTTCTTTCTTCTTCATACATACATACTACGACATCTCTTTATCAACCAGTCTATATTAGCAGCAGACACAGTACAGTACGGTAGTTCACGGCTGTGGCTACCTCTGTGTCGGCACTCGGCAGTCCGTCCATAATTGTATACCACCTAACCGTGGTTTTTTTTCTTTCTTCTTCATACATACATACTACGACATCTCTTTATCAACCAGTCTATATTAGTAGCAGACACAGTACGGTAGTTCACGGCTGTAGCTACCTCTGTGTCGGCACTCGGCAGTCCGTCCATAATTGTATACTAGTATCCATCCATCTCCATTGTTTACCTGAGGTGCCTTTTAGTTGTGCCTATTAAAATATGGAGAACAAAAATGTTGAGGTTCCAAAATTAGGGAAAGATCAAGATCCACTTCCACCTCGTGCTGAAGCTGCTGCCACTAGTCATGGCCGAGACGATGAAATGCCAGCAACGTCGTCTGCCAAGGCCGATGCCCAATGTCATAGTACAGAGCATGTCAAATCCAAAACACCAAATATCAGTAAAAAAAGGACTCCAAAACCTAAAATAAAATTGTCGGAGGAGAAGCGTAAACTTGCCTATATGCCATTTACCACACGGAGTGGCAAGGAACGGCTGAGGCCCTGGCCTATGTTCATGGCTAGTGGTTCAGCTTCACATGAGGATGGAGGCACTCAGCCTCTCGCTAGAAAAATGAAAAGACTCAAGCTGGCAAAAGCAGTAGCACCGCAAAGAACTGTGCGTTCTTCGAAATCCCAAATCCACAAGGAGAGTCCAATTGTGTCGGTTGCGATGCCTGACCTTCCCAACACTGGACGTGAAGAGCATGCGCCTTCCACCATTTGCACGCCCCCTGCAAGTGCTGGAAGGAGCACCCGCAGTCCAGTTCCTGATAGTCAGATTGAAGATGTCAGTGTTGAAGTACACCAGGATGAGGAGGATATGGGTGTTGCTGGCGCTGGGGAGGAAATTGACCAGGAGGATTCTGATGGTGAGGTGGTTTGTTTAAGTCAGGCACCCGGGGAGACACCTGTTGTCCGTGGGAGGAATATGGCCGTTGACATGCCTGGTGAAAATACAAAAAAAATCAGCTCTTCGGTGTGGAACTATTTCAACAGAAATGCGGACAACAGGTGTCAAGCCGTGTGTTCCCTTTGTCAAGCTGTAATAAGTAGGGGTAAGGACGTTAACCACCTCGGCACATCCTCCCTTATACGTCACCTGCAGCGCATTCATAATAAGTCAGTGACAAGTTCAAAAACTTTGGGTGACAGCGGAAGCAGTCCACTGACCAGTAAATCCCTTCCTCTTGTAACCAAGCTCACGCAAACCACCCCACCAACTCCCTCAGTGTCAATTTCCTCCTTCCCCAGGAATGCCAATAGTCCTGCAGGCAATGTCACTGGCAATTCTGACGAGTCCTCTCCTGCCTGGGATTCCTCCGATGCATCCTTGCGTGTAACGCCTACTGCTGCTGGCGCTGCTGTTGTTGCTGCTGGGAGTCGATGGTCATCCCAGAGGGGAAGTCGTAAGACCACTTTTACTACTTCCACCAAGCAATTGACTGTCCAACAGTCCTTTGCGAGGAAGATGAAATATCACAGCAGTCATCCTACTGCAAAGCGGATAACTGAGGCCTTGGCATCCTGGGTGGTGAGAACCGTGGTTCCGGTATCCATCATTACTGCAGAGCCAACTAGAGACTTGTTGGAGGTACTGTGTCCCCGGTACCAAATACCATCTAGGTTCCATTTCTCTAGGCAGGCGATACCGAAAATTTACACAGACCTCAGAAAAAGAGTCACCAGTGTCCTAAAAAATGCAGCTGTACCCAATGTCCACTTAACCACGGACATGTGGACAAGTGGAGCAGGGCAGGGTCAGGACTATATGACTGTGACAGCCCACTGGGTAGATGTATGGACTCCCGCCGCAAGAACAGCAGCGGCGGCACCAGTAGCAGCATCTCGCAAACGCCAACTCTTTCCTAGGCAGGCTACGCTTTGTATCACCGGTTTCCAGAATACGCACACAGCTGAAAACCTCTTACGGCAACTGAGGAAGATCATCGCGGAATGGCTTACCCCAATTGGACTCTCCTGTGGATTTGTGGCATCGGACAACGCCAGCAATATTGTGTGTGCATTAAATATGGGCAAATTCCAGCACGTCCCATGTTTTGCACATACCTTGAATTTGGTGGTGCAGAATTATTTAAAAAATGACAGGGGCGTGCAAGAGATGCTGTCGGTGGCCAGAAAAATTGCGGGACACTTTCGGCGTACAGGCACCACGTACAGAAGACTGGAGCACCACCAAAAACTACTGAACCTGCCCTGCCATCATCTGAAGCAAGAAGTGGTAACGAGGTGGAATTCAACCATCTATATGCTTCAGAGGTTGGAGGAGCAGCAAAAGGCCATTCAAGCCTATACAATTGAGCACGATATAGGAGGTGGAATGCACCTGTCTCAAGCGCAGTGGAGAATGATTTCAACGTTGTGCAAGGTTCTGATGCCCTTTGAACTTGCCACACGTGAAGTCAGTTCAGACACTGCCAGCCTGAGTCAGGTCATTCCCCTCATCAGGCTTTTGCAGAAGAAGCTGGAGACATTGAAGGAGGAGCTAACACGGAGCGATTCCGCTAGGCATGTGGGACTTGTGGATGGAGCCCTTAATTCGCTTAACAAGGATTCACGGGTGGTCAATCTGTTGAAATCAGAGCACTACATTTTGGCCACCGTGCTCGATCCTAGATTTAAAGCCTACCTTGGATCTCTCTTTCCGGCAGACACAAGTCTGCTGGGGTTGAAAGACCTGCTGGTGAGAAAATTGTCAAGTCAAGCGGAACGCGACCTGTCAACATCTCCTCCTTCACATTCTCCCGCAACTGGGGGTGCGAGGAAAAGGCTCAGAATTCCGAGCCCACCCGCTGGCGGTGATGCAGGGCAGTCTGGAGCGACTGCTGATGCTGACATCTGGTCCGGACTGAAGGACCTGACAACGATTACGGACATGTCGTCTACTGTCACTGCATATGATTCTCTCACCATTGAAAGAATGGTGGAGGATTATATGAGTGACCGCATCCAAGTAGGCACGTCACACAGTCCATACTTATACTGGCAGGAAAAAGAGGCAATTTGGAGGCCATTGCACAAACTGGCTTTATTCTACCTAAGTTGCCCTCCCACAAGTGTGTACTCCGAAAGAGTGTTTAGTGCCGCCGCTCACCTTGTCAGCAATCGGCGTACGAGGTTACATCCAGAAAATGTGGAGAAGATGATGTTCATTAAAATGAATTATAATCAATTCCTCCGCGGAGACATTGACCAGCAGCAATTGCCTCCACAAAGTACACAGGGAGCTGAGATGGTGGATTCCAGTGGGGACGAATTGATAATCTGTGAGGAGGGGGATGTACACGGTGATATATCGGAGGGTGATGATGAGGTGGACATCTTGCCTCTGTAGAGCCAGTTTGTGCAAGGAGAGATTAATTGCTTCTTTTTTGGGGGGGGTCCAAACCAACCCGTCATATCAGTCACAGTCGTGTGGCAGACCCTGTCACTGAAATGATGGGTTGGTTAAAGTGTGCATGTCCTGTTTTGTTTATACAACATAAGGGTGGGTGGGAGGGCCCAAGGACAATTCCATCTTGCACCTCTTTTTTCTTTTATTTTTCTTTGCGTCATGTGCTGTTTGGGGAGGGTTTTTTGGAAGGGACATCCTGCGTGACACTGCAGTGCCACTCCTAAATGGGCCCGGTGTTTGTGTCGGCCACTAGGGTCGCTAATCTTACTCACACAGTCAGCTACCTCATTGCGCCTCTTTTTTTCTTTGCGTCATGTGCTGATTGGGGAGGGTTTTTTGGAAGGGACATCCTGCGTGACACTGCAGTGCCACTCCTAAATGGGCCCGGTGTTTGTGTCGGCCACTAGGGTCGCTAATCTTACTCACACAGTCAGCTACCTCATTGCGCCTCTTTTTTTCTTTGCGTCATGTGCTGATTGGGGAGGGTTTTTTGGAAGGGACATCCTGCGTGACACTGCAGTGCCACTCCTAAATGGGCCCGGTGTTTGTGTCGGCCACTAGGGTCGCTTATCTTACTCACACAGTCAGCTACCTCATTGCGCCTCTTTTTTTCTTTGCGTCATGTGCTGATTGGGGAGGGTTTTTTGGAAGGGACATCCTGCGTGACACTGCAGTGCCACTCCTAGATGGGCCAGGTGTTTGTGTCGGCCACTAGTGTCGCTTAGCTTAGTCATCCAGCGACCTTGGTGCAAATTTTAGGACTAAAAATAATATTGTGAGGTGTGAGGTATTCAGAATAGACTGAAAATGAGTGGAAATTATGGTTTTTGAGGTTAATAATAATATGGGATCAAAATGACCCCCAAATTCTATGATTTAAGCTGTTTTTTAGTGTTTTTTTAAAAAAACACCCGAATCCAAAACACACCCGAATCCGACAAAAAAAATTCGGTGAGGTTTTGCCAAAACGCGGTCGAACCCAAAACACGGCCGCGGAACCGAACCCAAAACCAAAACACAAAACCCGAAAAATTTCAGGCGCTCATCTCTACTAACTCCCAGGCACCTCCAAGTCTCACCCAACACATATCTGATCCCGCACCTCTGTGCATACACACAGTGTAACATATGCGCCATAGGAGTTTTCAGGCACCCGCAGTAGCCCAAAAAATCACTAAAATCTGTGAACATTAGCACTGCGTGCCTTTCAGAGTCAGTACCACTGTATACACTGTATATTGATATATTATTGTGTTTCAGGTACATACTTTGGAATACAGTTATAGGACTAAAGCCACTTATTTACATTTGATGACATGTTTAAAGTAGGAGAAAGCAGATGCTTGGAAAGGTCTCAAGTAGATGAATTATTTGACATTCTCTGGTAAAATATTCCAAAAGTAGAGAATGAAAGAGATTGGTTTTGTATGTCTGCTGAGTTAAAGGCGTACACTTCTATCTGGAACCTTGGAGTCCTGAGATTTGTGACAACAATTTATGTAGATCTGATAGTGTGATATGAAATGGAGTGTTTCATATTTCATTCAAGTATAATATGTAGAGGTTTTTATTTTAGTATAAAACATGTAGGGGTAAATGTAATAGCCTGGGACCTGCAGGCAATGGGGGTCATTCCGAGTTGTTCGTTCGTTATATTTTTCTCGCAACGGAGCGATTAGTCGCTAATGCGCATGCGCAATGTCCGCAGTGCGACTGCGCCAAGTAAATTTGCTATGCAGTTAGGTGTTTTACTCACGGCATTACGAGGTTTTTTCTTAGTTCTGGTGATCGTAATGTGATTGACAGGAAGTGGGTGTTTCTGGGCGGAAACTGGCCGTTTTATGGGTGTGTGCGAAAAAACGCTACCGTTTCTGGGAAAAACGCGGGAGTGGCTGGAGAAACGGAGGAGTTTATGGGCGAACGCTGGGTGTGTTTGTGACGTCAAACCAGGAACGAAACTGACTGAACTGATCGCAGTTGCCGAGTAAGTGTGGAGCTACTCAGAAACTGCTAAAAAGTGTCTATTCGCAATTTTGCTAATCTTTCGTTCGCAATTTTGATAAGCTAAGATTCACTCCCAGTAGGCGGCGGCTTAGCGTGTGCAAAGCTGCTAAAAGCAGCTTGCGAGCGAACAACTCGGAATGAGGGCCAATGTCGAGTTCCTGGTGACTCTGTGTGATATTTAAAAATGGCAGTAATTTAAAAGGCAAAACCAACCTACAGTAGTTTTGCTTTTTAACCCTATCACTGCTGAGGGTTTTCTTACCCTTGTGCTGAGACTATTTACTGATGTTAGTGCTCGTCATATTCTAACATCAATATCATCAATGTTTTTATGCAGTGTCCACACCCATTATAATGTACCTTGTTTTGTTTTTCAGAAGACTTTGTATTTTCAGAGAACACTGTTAGTTACTTTTTATGTACTTATTCTAAAGCTGGATACACACTATAACAGGGGTGGCCAAACAGTCGATCGCGATCGACTGGTCGATCGCGGACATGCGACCAGTCGATCGCGATCCGCCGCCCAGCCACCCGAAGCCGCGCCTCTCCTGCCTGCCGCTCTGCCTCCTCAGTCTGGTCTGCGGCAGTGACGGCCGAGTGTGCTCAAATCAGGTGCCGGTTCGTTAGCCAATGAGAGCTCGCGGACCGGCACCTGATTTGAGCCATACACGCTGCCGTCACCGCCGGAGATCAGACTGAGGAGGCAGAGCGGCAGATAGGAGAAGCGCGCGCTGCGCTCTCCACACACAGCACGGTGAGCTCTTCTATGGGGGCATATCTGGCACTGTGGGGGCACATAGCTCAGTGGGGGCATATCTGGCACTGTGGGGTCATATGTGGCACTGGGGGCATATCTGGCTCTGCGGGCACATGGCACTGTGGGGGCATATCTGGCACTGTGGGGGCATATCTGGCACTGTGGGCACATGGCACTGAGGGCATATCTGGCACTGGGCACATGGCACTGTGGGGGCATATCTGGCACTGTGGGGTCATATGTGGCACTGGGGGCATATCTGGCTCTGCGGGCACATGGCACTGTGGGAGCATATCTGTAATCTGGCGCTGTGGGGGCATATCTGTAATCTGGCACTGCGGGGGCATATCTGGCACTGTGGGGTCATATGTGGCACTGGGGGCATATCTGGCTCTGCGGGCACATGGCACTGTGGGCATATCTGGCACTGTGGGGGCATATCTGGCACTGTGGGGGCATATCTGTAATCTGGCACTGTGGGGGCATATCTGGCACTGTGGGCACATGGCACTGTGGGAGCATATCTGTATCTGGCACTGTGGGGGCATATCTGGCACTGTGGGCACATGGCACTGTGGGGGCATGTGTATCTGGCACTGTGGGGGCATATCTGGCACTGTGGGCACATGGCACTGTGGGGACATATCTGTATCTGGCACTGTGGGGGCATATCTGGCACTGTGGGCACATGGCACTGTGGGGGCATGTGTATCTGGCACTGTGGGGGCATGTGTTTGAGGTTTTTACCTGTGGGGGCCAATGTGTTATTTCGTGTGAGGCAGTCATTACACTCTGCGCAGCAAGGCTACGTCCTTTTTTTTTTTGTTATACCACGCCCACTTTTTGTTATACCACGCCCACTTTTTGCTATGCCACGCCCCTTTTTTGCGCTATTATTCCTCCTAGGTAGATCACAAAAGCTTTTTAGCTTTCACAGTAGATCACCGACTCCAAAAGTCTGGCCGCCCCTGCACTGTAAGATTATCTGTCCAATCTTTCTGCTTGGAATGAAAATCTGGTAAGCACCAAAAAAATACTTTTTAGTTGTTGTTATGCCAATAATCCACCTTTGCAAAATAGTAGAAATCAGGATTCTACAGTTGTCATTCCCTGGTGTACATCTGAATCTGCAAGTACGAGCCACCCACTATCAGCGTCCATAGATCCTGAAATAATGATTGTTCAGTCGCACCTCCAAAACTGTACCAGCCCTGCGACAGCGGCAATTTCTCATACGTCCTAGAGGATGCTGGGGACGACATCAAGACCATGGGGTATAGACGGGATCCGCAGGAGACATGGGCACTCTAAAGACTTTTCATTGGGTGTGAACTGGCTCCTCCCCTATGCCCCTCCTTCAGACCTGCCCGGGGGGTCTCGGCATTACAACTTTGCCGAGCAGCTACTTGGTCAGGGTCAAACACATTTGCTAAGTTCTACAAGTTTGACACCTTGGCCGATGAGGACCTAAAGTTTGGTCAATCGGTGCTGCAGGGTCATTCGCACTCTCCCGCCCGTACTGGAGCTTTGGTATAGACCCCATGGTCTTGATGTCATCCCCAGCATCCTCTAGGACGTATGAGAAAATAGGATTTTGATAACCTACCGGTAAATCCTTTTCTCCTAGTCCGTAGAGGATGCTGTGCGCCCGTCCCAGTGCGTACTTTACCTGCAGTTTAGTTATTACAGTTGCACAAGTTGTGTTATCTTGGTTTCAGCATGTTGCTGCAATTAGTTCATGCCTGTTGGCGTATGTTATGTTGAATGCCATGTGTGCGGCATGGTTGAGGGTGTGAGTTGGTAGATATCTCACCACTAGTTAAGTAATTCCTTTCCTCGAAATGTCAGTCTCCCTGGGCACAGTTCCTACAACTGAGGTATGGAGGAGGGGCATAGGGGAGGAGCCAGTTCACACCCAATGAAAAGTCTTTAGAGTGCCCATGTCTCCTGCGGATCCCATCTATACCCCATGGTCTTGATGTCATCCCCAGCATCCTCTACGGACTAGGAGAAAAGGATTTACCGGTAGGTTATCAAAATCCTATTTTATCAATCTGCACATGGCCTCCTATATGAGCTCACACTTTAGTAAATATACCTCTATGAGTCTCCCATACCTCTTAATTGCAGCTTTGACTCCGTGTGTTCGCTAACTAGACACGGAAGAAAAAATCTCTCAACTGCCAAAATCAGTGTTTATACTTTCAAATAATGTAAAAACAGAGAATGTGGATTTAAAAACAACACATAAAAAGTAGAGATGAGCGGGTTCGGTTTCTTTGAATCCGAACCCGCACGAACTTCACTTTTTTTTTCACGGGTCCGAGCGACTCGGATCTTCCCGCCTTGCTCGGTTAACCCGAGCGCGCCCGAACGTCATCATGACGCTGTCGGATTCTCGCGAGACTCGGATTCTATATAAGGAGCCGCGCGTCGCCGCCATTTTCACACGTGCATTGAGATTGATAGGGAGAGGACGTGGCTGGCGTCCTCTCCATTTAGATTAGATTTAGAAGAGAGAGAGAGAGAGAGATTGCTGTGATACTGTAGATTAGAAGAGAGTGCAGAGTGCAGACAGAGTTTAGTGACTGACGACCACAGTGACCAGTGACCACCAGAGACAGTGCAGTTGTTTGTTTTATTTAATATATCCGTTCTCTGCCTGAAAAAAACGATACACAGTCACACAGTGACTCAGTCTGTGTGCACTGCTCAGCCCAGTGTGCTGCACATCAATGTATTGTATATAAAGCTTATAATTGTGGGGGAGACTGGGGAGCACTGCAGGTTGTTATAGCAGGAGCCAGGAGTACATGATAAATAATATTATATTAAAATTAAACAGTGCACACTTTTGCTGCAGGAGTGCCACTGCCAGTGTGACTAGTGGTGACCAGTGCCTGACCACCAGTATATTAGTAGTATTGTATACTATCTCTTTATCAACCAGTCTATATTAGCAGCAGACACAGTACAGTGCGGTAGTTCACGGCTGTGGCTACCTCTGTGTCGGCACTCGGCAGGCAGTCCGTCCATCCATAATTGTATTATAATATATACCACCTAACCGTGGTTTTTTTTTCGTTCTTTATACCGTCGTCATACTAGTTGTTACGAGTATACTACTATCTCTTTATCAACCAGTGTACAGTGCGGTAGTTCACGGCTGTGGCTACCTCTGTGTCGGAACTCGGCAGGCAGTCCGTCCATCCATAATTGTATTATAATATATACCACCTAACCGTGGTTTTTTTTTCGTTCTTTATACCGTCGTCATACTAGTTGTTACGAGTATACTACTATCTCTTTATCAACCAGTGTACAGTGCGGTAGTTCACGGCTGTGGCTACCTCTGTGTCGGCACTCGGCAGGCAGTCCGTCCAACCATAATTGTATTATATACCACCTAACCGTGGTTTTTTTTTCATTCTTTATACCGTCGTCATACTAGTTGTTACGAGTATACTACTATCTCTTTATCAACCAGTGTACAGTGCGGTAGTTCACGGCTGTGGCTACCTCTGTGTCGGCACTCGGCAGGCAGTCCGTCCAACCATAATTGTATTATATACCACCTAACCGTGGTTTTTTTTTCATTCTTTATACCGTCGTCATACTAGTTGTTACGAGTATACTACTATCTCTTTATCAACCAGTGTACAGTGCGGTAGTTCACGGCTGTGGCTACCTCTGTGTCGGCACTCCGCAGCCCGTCCATAATTGTATATACCAGTGACCTAACCGTGGTTTTTTTTTCTTTCTTTATACATACATACTAGTTACGAGTATACTATCTCTTTATCAACCAGTCTATATATTAGCAGCAGACACAGTACAGTGCGGTAGTTCACGGCTGTGGCTACCTCTGTGTCGGCACTCGGCAGCCCGTCCATAATTGTATATACCAGTGACCTAACCGTGGTTTTTTTTTCTTTCTTTATACATACATACTAGTTACGAGTATACTATCTCTTTATCAACCAGTCTATATATTAGCAGCAGACACAGTACAGTGCGGTAGTTCACGGCTGTGGCTACCTCTGTGTCGGCACTCGGCAGCCCGTCCATAATTGTATATACCAGTGACCTAACCGTGGTTTTTTTTTCTTTCTTTATACATACATACTAGTTACGAGTATACTATCTCTTTATCAACCAGTCTATATATTAGCAGCAGACACAGTACAGTGCGGTAGTTCACGGCTGTGGCTACCTCTGTGTCGGCACTCGGCAGCCCGTCCATAATTGTATATACCACCTAACCGTGGTTTTTTTTTCTTTCTTTATACATACATACTAGTTACGAGTATACTATCTCTTTATCAACCAGTCTATATATTAGCAGCAGACACAGTACAGTGCGGTAGTTCACGGCTGTGGCTACCTCTGTGTCGGCACTCGGCAGCCCGTCCATAATTGTATATACCAGTGAACTAACCGTGGTTTTTTTTTCTTTCTTTATACATACATACTAGTTACGAGTATACTATCTCTTTATCAACCAGTCTATATATTAGCAGCAGACACAGTACAGTGCGGTAGTTCACGGCTGTGGCTACCTCTGTGTCGGCACTCGGCAGCCCGTCCATAATTGTATACTAGTATCCAATCCATCCATCTGCATTGTTTACCTGAGGTGCCTTTTAGTTGTGCCTATTAAAATATGGAGAACAAAAATGTTGAGGTTCCAAAATTAGGGAAAGATCAAGATCCACTTCCACCTCGTGCTGAAGCTGCTGCCACTAGTCATGGCCGAGACGATGAAATGCCAGCAACGTCGTCTGCCAAGGCCGATGCCCAATGGCATAGTACAGAGCATGTCAAAACCAAAACACCAAATATCAGTAAAAAAAGGACTCCAAAACCTAAAATAAAATTGTCGGAGGAGAAGCGTAAACTTGCCAATATGCCATTTACCACACGGAGTGGCAAGGAACGGCTGAGGCCCTGGCCTATGTTCATGGCTAGTGGTTCAGCTTCACATGAGGATGGAAGCACTCAGCCTCTCGCTAGAAAACTGAAAAGACTCAAGCTGGCAAAAGCACCGCAAAGAACTGTGCGTTCTTTGAAATCCCAAATCCACAAGGAGAGTCCAATTGTGTCGGTTGCGATGCCTGACCTTCCCAACACTGGACGTGAAGAGCATGCGCCTTCCACCATTTGCACGCCCCCTGCAAGTGCTGGAAGGAGCACCCGCAGTCCAGTTCCTGATAGTCAGATTGAAGATGTCAGTGTTGAAGTACACCAGGATGAGGAGGATATGGGTGTTGCTGGCGCTGGGGAGGAAATTGACCAGGAGGATTCTGATGGTGAGGTGGTTTGCTTAAGTCAGGCACCCGGGGAGACACCTGTTGTCCGTGGGAGGAATATGGCCGTTGACATGCCAGGTGAAAATACCAAAAAAATCAGCTCTTCGGTGTGGAGGTATTTCACCAGAAATGCGGACAACAGGTGTCAAGCCGTGTGTTCCCTTTGTCAAGCTGTAATAAGTAGGGGTAAGGACGTTAACCACCTCGGAACATCCTCCCTTATACGTCACCTGCAGCGCATTCATAATAAGTCAGTGACAAGTTCAAAAACTTTGGGTGACAGCGGAAGCAGTCCACTGACCAGTAAATCCCTTCCTCTTGTAACCAAGCTCACGCAAACCACCCCACCAACTCCCTCAGTGTCAATTTCCTCCTTCCCCAGGAATGCCAATAGTCCTGCAGGCCATGTCACTGGCAAGTCTGACGAGTCCTCTCCTGCCTGGGATTCCTCCGATGCATCCTTGCGTGTAACGCCTACTGCTGCTGGCGCTGCTGTTGTTGCCGCTGGGAGTCGATGGTCATCCCAGAGGGGAAGTCGTAAGCCCACTTGTACTACTTCCAGTAAGCAATTGACTGTCCAACAGTCCTTTGCGAGGAAGATGAAATATCACAGCAGTCATCCTACTGCAAAGCGGATAACTGAGTCCTTGACAACTATGTTGGTGTTAGACGTGCGTCCGGTATCCGCCGTTAGTTCACAGGGAACTAGACAATTTATTGAGGCAGTGTGCCCCCGTTACCAAATACCATCTAGGTTCCACTTCTCTAGGCAGGTGATACCGAGAATGTACACGGACGTCAGAAAAAGACTCACCAGTCTCCTAAAAAATGCAGTTGTACCCAATGTCCACTTAACCACGGACATGTGGACAAGTGGAGCAGGGCAGGGTCAGGACTATATGACTGTGACAGCCCACTGGGTAGATGTATGGACT
Source organism: Pseudophryne corroboree (assembly GCF_028390025.1). Taxonomy (NCBI): domain Eukaryota; kingdom Metazoa; phylum Chordata; class Amphibia; order Anura; family Myobatrachidae; genus Pseudophryne; species Pseudophryne corroboree. Next base: position 569,433,570 of record NC_086446.1, on the reverse strand, counting down.
CCCGCCGCAAGAACAGCAGCGGCGGCACCAGTAGCAGCATCTCGCAAACGCCAACTCTTTCCTAGGCAGGCTACGCTTTGTATCACCGCTTTCCAGAATACGCACACAGCTGAAAACCTCTTACGGCAACTGAGGAAGATCATCGCGGAATGGCTTACCCCAATTGGACTCTCCTGTGGATTTGTGGCATCGGACAACGCCAGCAATATTGTGTGTGCATTAAATATGGGCAAATTCCAGCACGTCCCATGTTTTGCACATACCTTGAATTTGGTGGTGCAGAATTTTTTTAAAAACGACAGGGGCGTGCAAGAGATGCTGTCGGTGGCCAGAAAAATTGCGGGACACTTTCGGCGTACAGGCACCACGTACAGAAGACTGGAGCACCACCAAAAACTACTGAACCTGCCCTGCCATCATCTGAAGCAAGAAGTGGTAACGAGGTGGAATTCAACCCTCTATATGCTTCAGAGGTAGGAGGAGCAGCAAAAGGCCATTCAAGCCTATACAATTGAGCACGATATAGGAGATGGAATGCACCTGTCTCAAGTGCAGTGGAGAATGATTTCAACGTTGTGCAAGGTTCTGATGCCCTTTGAACTTGCCACACGTGAAGTCAGTTCAGACACTGCCAGCCTGAGTCAGGTCATTCCCCTCATCAGGCTTTTGCAGAAGAAGCTGGAGGCATTGAAGAAGGAGCTAAAAGGGAGCGATTCCGCTAGGCATGTGGGACTTGTGGATGCAGCCCTTAATTCGCTTAACAAGGATTCACGGGTGGTCAATCTGTTGAAATCAGAGCACTACATTTTGGCTACCGTGCTCGATCCTAGATTTAAAGCCTACCTTGGATCTCTCTTTCCGGCAGACACAGGTCTGCTGGGGTTGAAAGACCTGCTGGTGACAAAATTGTCAAGTCAAGCGGAACGCGACCTGTCAACATCTCCTCCTTCACATTCTCCCGCAACTGGGGGTGCGAGGAAAAGGCTCAGAATTCCGAGCCCACCCGCTGGCGGTGATGCAGGGCAGTCTGGAGCGACTGCTGATGCTGACATCTGGTCCGGACTGAAGGACCTGACAACGATTACGGACATGTCGTCTACTGTCACTGCATATGATTCTCTCAACATTGATAGAATGGTGGAGGATTATATGAGTGACCGCATCCAAGTAGGCACGTCACACAGTCCGTACTTATACTGGCAGGAAAAAGAGGCAATTTGGAGGCCCTTGCACAAACTGGCTTTATTCTACCTAAGTTGCCCTCCCACAAGTGTGTACTCCGAAAGAGTGTTTAGTGCCGCCGCTCACCTTGTCAGCAATCGGCGTACGAGGTTACATCCAGAAAATGTGGAGAAGATGATGTTCATTAAAATGAATTATAATCAATTCCTCCGCGGAGACATTGACCAGCAGCAATTGCCTCCACAAAGTACACAGGGAGCTGAGATGGTGGATTCCAGTGGGGACGAATTGATAATCTGTGAGGAGGGGGATGTACACGGTGATATATCGGAGGGTGAAGATGAGGTGGACATCTTGCCTCTGTAGAGCCAGTTTGTGCAAGGAGAGATTAATTGCTTCTTTTTTTGGGGGGGTCCAAACCAACCCGTCATATCAGTCACAGTCGTGTGGCAGACCCTGTCACTGAAATGATGGGTTGGTTAAAGTGTGCATGTCCTGTTTTGTTTATACAACATAAGGGTGGGTGGGAGGGCCCAAGGATAATTCCATCTTGCACCTCTTTTTTCTTTTCTTTTTCTTTGCATCATGTGCTGATTGGGGAGGGTTTTTTGGAAGGGACATCCTGCGTGACACTGCAGTGCCACTCCTAGATGGGCCCGGTGTTTGTGTCGGCCACTAGGGTCGCTAATCTTACTCACACAGTCAGCTACCTCATTGCGCCTCTTTTTTTCTTTGCGTCATGTGCTGTTTGGGGAGGGTTTTTTGGAAGGGACATCCTGCGTGACACTGCAGTGCCACTCCTAGATGGGCCCGGTGTTTGTGTCGGCCACTAGGGTCGCTAATCTTACTCACACAGTCAGCTACCTCATTGCGCCTCTTTTTTTCTTTGCGTCATGTGCTGTTTGGGGAGGGTTTTTTGGAAGGGCCATCCTGCGTGACACTGCAGTGCCACTCCTAGATGGGCCCGGTGTTTGTGTCGGCCACTAGGGTCGCTAATCTTACTCACACAGTCAGCTACCTCATTGCGCCTCTTTTTTTCTTTGCGTCATGTGCTGTTTGGGGAGGGTTTTTTGGAAGGGCCATCCTGCGTGACACTGCAGTGCCACTCCTAGATGGGCCCGGTGTTTGTGTCGGCCACTAGGGTCGCTAATCTTACTCACACAGCTACCTCATTGCGCCTCTTTTTTTCTTTGCGTCATGTGCTGTTTGGGGAGGGTTTTTTGGAAGGGCCATCCTGCGTGACACTGCAGTGCCACTCCTAGATGGGCCCGGTGTTTGTGTCGGCCACTAGGGTCGCTTATCTTACTCACACAGCGACCTCGGTGCAAATTTTAGGACTAAAAATAATATTGTGAGGTGTGAGGTATTCAGAATAGACTGAAAATGAGTGTAAATTATGGTTTTTGAGGTTAATAATACTTTGGGATCAAAATGACCCCCAAATTCTATGATTTAAGCTGTTTTTTAGTGTTTTTGGAAAAAAACACCCGAATCCAAAACACACCCGAATCCGACAAAAATAATTCGGTGAGGTTTTGCCAAAACGCGTTCGAACCCAAAACACGGCCGCGGAACCGAACCCAAAACCAAAACACAAAACCCGAAAAATTTCAGGCGCTCATCTCTAATAAAAAGCAAAAACAACAAACATACAAGCAAAAAACGTCTTCCAGGTACAGCATACATGAAACTGATAACCCTTTTCCACCTGAGTGCTGGGTCCAATCCGGGATGATTAACTCGGGTACAGCTCGTGTCGGCCCCGCCGTTTCTACTGCACTTCGACACGGGTTATTCCCGGGTTGGATCTGTTTCCAATTAACCCGGGTAAGCTCTGTAAAAGCCTATTGATGTTATTAAAAATTGGCTTTTTACTGTCTCATCAAGATGATGTCACGAAAAGGAACAAAAGGGAGTGGTGGGGCCTGCTCACAGCAAGCATTGCAGCAATGGAGACCGATGCAGTAGCTGTGTCTAGCATGGAGTCGCAGACTGTTTGACGTTTTTTGCTGCTTATATCTACTACAGACAGCTTGATGCAGCTTCAAGTTCTAGCCTTGTGCTACCTACTGCTGAGCTGGAGAAGGAGGGCTCAATTCTTTGCTGAGAGGGCTAGTTATCGACGCAACTATTTGAAAAGGAGGAGAGCACTGATATCATCCACAGTTACTTCTCTCATAACAATGAGCTCTACACCAAGCTTCTGCTGCTGTATAGTGTCTGTTTGTTTGGAAACTGCTGCAATAAACAGCCTCTTCACTTGGTCTCTCCCAGTGGACCTCCTCACCCTCCCATGTGAATGGGAGCTCACTGGATCTGGTCTTCACTCACCGCTGTGATATTTCTGATTTTTCCAACTCCCCATTTCCCCTCTCTGACCACCACTTGCTCTCCTTTAACCTATCTCTCTTGACTTCCCCATCTCTACCTCCTAAGGCTACCATCACTAAGCGTAACATTGAAGCTATTGACACCACATTCCTTTCCTCCTTGTTTGACTCACTTCTCTCTCCTATTCTCTCTCCACATACAATGCATCCCTTACTTCTGCTCTTGACTCTGTTGCTCCACCAACCACTATTCACCCTCGCAAATTAACACCTCAACCCTGGCACACCAAATGCACCAGATATCTGCAAAAATGCTCACGTACTGCTGAGCGACACTGGAGCAAATCACGCTCTAAGGCAGACTTTCTCCATTTCAAACTTATGCTCTCATCCTTCAGTGCTGCCCTTTCTCTTGCTAAACAGTCATACTTCAAGAACCTCATCTCCTCCCAGTCTTCCAACCCCCGGCACCTTTTTACCACTCTCAACTCACTCCTCTGCCCACCTCCACCTCGTCTCCCTTCCTCACTCTCTGCTCTTGACTTTGCCACTTACTTCACATCCAAAATTGACTCCATACGTCAGGACATCACATCACACCAGACCATCAGTAACCAGCCTTCTCCCATCCCTTACCAACCCTCCCCATCCCTCGCACCAACTCTGACATCTTTCTCCCATGCCTCTGGAGAGGAAGTCATGGGCCTCATTCATTCCTGTCCCCTCACCACCTCCCCACTTGACCCTATCCCCTCCCGCCTCCTCCGCTACCTCTCTCCTTCTGCTTGTTCCCATCTATCCCACCTTCTCAATCTCTCCCTTTCATCAGGCACCAGGTTCGCTCCAAGTTATGCCAACCTCTTCATGGGGTTGTGGGAAGATCGCCATATTTGGGATAACAATCCCTTTGGAGCGAACCTGGAGTCCTGGGCAAGATATATAGACGATGTGTTTTTTATATGGAAGGGTCATGGTAATTTATTGAAAGAATTCTATGAGTATCTGAACCAGAACTCTGTTAACATTTCCTTCACCTTTGAAATGAGTAGTGAGGAATTACATTTTTTGGATGTTACGGTGTACCCGAAGGATGGTTCATTACAGACAAAAAACTACAGAAAACCCACCGATTCCAGAGCCTACTTAAAACAAAATAGTTGCCATCATCCAGACTGGCTGGGGTCCATTCCATGCGGCCAATTACGCCGTTTGCGTAGAAACTGCACGGAAACTAACATCTTTGAAGAACAAGTGACTGAAATGCAGGATAACTTTGTTGCGTCGGGGTACAATCTAGACACAATCAAAGATACCACAAACAAAATAGGCAAAATTGCAAGGACGGATTTATTGCATAAGAGGACCAAACCCAAAGCACAATCGACCCCATATGAATGGGCCTTCATTACGTCCTTCAATAGTCAATATAGAGATCTGGAAAAAATATTGAAAAAGCATTGGGGGATATTAAAAAGAGATCCCATTGTGGGGGATAAACTCCCTAACAAACCCAAATGCATTTATAGAAGGGCCCCTAATTTAGGTAGTACTTTGGTTAGGGGTGCCTTGCCCCCAACAAAATCCATGCCTACCATCAAATCTAAGGGTTTTTTTCGATGCGGTATGTGCATGGGGTGCCGCACCATAAGAGGTGATGGAAATAACAAAACCAGTGATATTACCATCAACAAGAAGAAATTTCATGTTGCAGAGTTTATAACCTGCAACACAAAAAATGTGGTGTATGCTATAGAGTGCACATGTGGGCTATTTTACATTGGGAGGACCTCAAGACCCCTAAAGGTTCGGATAAGCGAACACTTGCGCAATATAAGAAACGGCGTAGCCACTCATGCCCTATCAGATCACTTTTGTAAGTTTCACCAGAAATCTACCTCTGCAATAAAAAGATTTTTAGGTCTACAGTGGGTTAAGGGCCACTGGAGACAGAGAGATCTCTCGACTCAGTTGGCTAAGGCTGAAATGAAACAGATATATGAGCTAGGCACTTTACAACCAGGGGGGCTCAACCTGGAGTTCGAAATTAAATGGTTCTTATAAAATCTTTTTATTCTTCTATCTGTTTCACTAGATGGTGCACTTTCTTCTTGATTTTATTGTATAAAATTATGATTGGTGGTCATTGCATAGAGATGGATATTGCACTATGCATGCACTTTTGGAAAATATGATATGCACTTTGACACTTTAGTTACCCGTACCGATATTAATTATAATCATTTTTATTCATTGTATTAATTACTTTGTTTTAACATCTTCCTCCTATGATGTGCCTGTCTCAATCAACACACCAAGGGGACTTGTCACGAATGACACTGTTATAAATATACCTCCGTCACTATGGGAGACACGCAGGACCGCGTTGCCATGGATACGGACTCATATGCTAACATCCGGCTGGCCACATAGAGTAACGGTCGTGGAAGAGAAGGGGAGTTAAGAGATACCGGAAGTCGGAGGCAGGAAGTGACGGCGAGGCGCGGAAAAGGCTCATGGGACTTGTAGGCAATTATGTGTATAGGAGCCACCTGCGCCCGCCTCACGACCATTGGTAGAAATTCATTTAAATAACGAAGGACAGGGAAAGAGAGTTTTATTCTGCTGGATGCCTTGACAAAGACCCGCAATGGGTAGAAACGCGTTATATCCAAGGGGACACCGTGTGCGTTTGAAACATACCAGAAGACCGAGGAAGCTACAGCTGCAGTTGCAGTGGAAAACAAATCCTCATGCTCTTAGAACTGCCGTGAGACAGTTCTTACTTACTGCTGGTAATTACGCACTTTGGATTCTCTGCACCTTGGATACCATGCACTGATTGTTTTATTATTCTGTTGTTATATGTGATTGTATATTACATTTTTAAACGGTACATCACTATATGCATTTTTTCTTTGTTATATAACACTGAAAATCATCCGGAGGAATTCTGTACAACAGTCGGTCCCTCCATATGGGCGCTTGTATGTATTATTACAATTTGTTGCAGTTTGCTTGAGATCTTTTCTCTTGGTGGAGGTATATATGAGAGTTACCTCTGTGTGATTTGTACATTAATTAGCTGCCTATTTCTAGAGCGCACTGATAATTATCCATTCTTTGGTTTCTATAGGAACTGTCCCCTCTGCCTTCAAGCATGCACTCATCTCTCCTATTCTTAAAAAACCTACCCTTGATCCAAACACTCTCTCCAACTACCGACCCATCTCTCTCCTCCCTTTTGCCTTCAAACTCCTTGAGCGTATTGAAGAAAAAACACAAGGTACCAGCGCTGGCTATAAAAATTATAAAAAGACGGTTTGCTGGGTGATCTGGAGATTGTCCTAGCCTTAACAACATATGTCTCAGAGAAGAGTGGACTTTTAATATATCTCATCCAGGGATCACAAGTGTTATCAATTAGATAATAAGAATCGATTCCTGTTTTTTAATGGTTTAATAAATTGTTATTTTATATTCAGCAAACCGTCTTTTTATAATTTTTATAGCCAGCGCTGGTACCTTGTGTTTCTTCTTCTTTAGTTTATTGGGGAACTGATCATCCCCTTACCAGCTGCTGTTGACTGCGCACCTACATATCCTTTATTTCTCTCCTTGAGCATATTGTCTACAACCGCCTTACTTCCTTTCTTTCCTCACACTCACTGCTTGACACATTCCAGTCTGGCTTCCATCCTCTCCACTCCACTGAAACTGCCCTTACAAAAGTATGCAATGACCTCCATGCTGCTAAATCTAAGGGACACTACTCTCTACTTATTCTACTGGATCTCTCTGCTGCTTTTGACACTGTGGACCATCCTCTCCTACTGCAAACCCTTCACTCCATTGGTCTGCGCGACACTGCCCTTTCTTGGCTGTCTTCCTACCTTTCTGACCATTCATTCTCTGTCTCCTCTTATGACTCTACCTCCCCCTCACTTCCACTAACTGTAGGGGTACCCCAAGGTTCTGTCCTTTGTCCTCTACTCTTCTCTCTCTACACGTCCTCACTAGGTAAGCTCATTAGTTCTTTTGGTTTCCAATATCATCTCTATGCTGATGACACTCAAATCTATTTTTCCTCTCCAGACCTCTCCCCTGCTCTCCTCACTTGTATCTCCAACTGTCTCTCTGCTACCTCTACCTGGATGTCCCAGCGCTTTCTTAAACTTAACATGTCTAAGACCGAGCTGATCATCTTCCCTCCCTCCCGCATAACATCACCTCCTACAATCTCATTATCTATTGATGGCACTACTATCTCCTCTAGCCCCCAAGTGCGCTGTCTTGGAGTAATCCTTGACTCCTCCCTCTCCTTCAAACCACACATTAAGCACCTCTCACAAACCTGCCGGTTTCATCTAAAAAATATTTCCAGGATCAGACCCTTTCTGACCCAGGATGCTACTAAGACTCTTATCCACTCACTGGTCATCTCCAGACTGGACTACTGTAATCTCCTCCTAACTGGCATTCCTGACAAATACCTCTCTCCACTCCAAACTATACTCAATGCTGCTGCCCGGCTCATCTTCCTCACCAAACGCACTACGTCCACCTCTCCTCTCTTACTAGACCTTCACTGGCTCCCCTTCCCTTTCAGAATCCATTTCAAGCTTCTCACACTTGCTTACAAAGCCCTCACCCACTCCTCTCCCATCTACATCTCTGACCTTATCTCCCTTTACACTCCCACCCGTCCTCTTCGCTCTGCTAATGCACGTCGACTCTCCTGCCTACGGATTACTTCCTCCCACTCCTACCTCCAAGATTTTTCACGTGCTGCACCACTTCTCTGGAATTCCCTACCTCTCCCCCTCAGACTCTCCACCTCTCTACAAAACTTCAAACGGGCTCTCAAGACCCACTTCTTCACAGATGTACCCCATCTGTCTCACCCCTGTCTGTCTACCCTCCCCTTTAGAATGTAAGCTCTCACGAGCAGGGCTCTCTTCCCTCATGTGCGTGCTTATCCTTTTCATACTTTAATAATATTCAACTGCACCAAATCCAGCAGTCTTCTGCCACCTGATACTTATTCCAGTGTCATCTGCTGATGTAGCTATGTTTATTTACCCTGTACTTGTCCTATATTGTCAACTGTAAGTTGCTGTTTTCCTGCTTGATTATTTGTTTATGTACTCTGTAATTTGGCGCTGCGGAACCCTTGTGGCGCCATATAAATAAAGGATAATAATAATAATAATAAATAATAAAAATATCTGTATGTGCCCAGCGTGACTACAGAGTGTCTGTTTGTTTGCAAGCTGCCTCAATGCCTGCATATGCACAGCGTAGTGTTGTTTGCAAGCTGCTGCAATAGATGTGCACAGCGACTTGCACCCGCATTTGTTTGCAAGCTGCTGCAGCTGTGCTACAGTGCTATAACAGAGGACACTTCCAGAAGGGGGTAAATATAATCCCGCTTGATCGGGTAAAAACACTGAAGGAGGACTGACTCTGCACTGGGACGCCAGTGTTAGAGTTAATCAGAGACATTGTTTCTTCTTACTTGTGCTTTAACAATTTGAATCTACTATGTGGCAGTAGTGGCAAATAGAAGACATTATTTGACCTTTTTATGCTAATAGCTATTTCTGCATACACTTTAGGCTGAATTTAATTTTAACCGAATTGGTTTTATATTGCAATATATATTGATTGTTATGTAACAGTATAGCACTGTTACACTTTATGCCATTATATTTTAGATAATTGTAATAATATTAAATGTGATGATAATGTATCAGTAAACGTTTATACAGGTTGAGTATCCCTTATCCAAAACGCTTGGGACCAGAGGTATTTTGGATATCTGATTTTTCCGTATTTTGGAATAATTGCATACCCTAATGAGATATCATGGCGATGAGACCCAAGTCTAAGCACAGAATGCATTTATATTACATATACACCTTATACACACAGCCTGAATGTCATTTAAGCCAATATTTTTAATAACTTTGTGCATTAAACAAAGTGTGTATACATTCACACAATTCATTTATGTTTCATATACACCTTATACACACAGCCTGAAGGTCATTTAATACAATATTTTTAATAACTTTGTGTTTTAAACAAAGTTTGAGTACATTGAGCCACAGAAAACAAAGATTTCACTATCTCACTCTCACTCAAAAAAGTCCGTATTTCGGAATATTCCGTATTTCGGAATATTTGGATATGGGATACTCAACCTGTATTATCAGCAAGTCTCCTGGTTTTATGAGTGAAAACAGACATCCATTTATTATTCACTGTGTTCTCAGTCACTAAAGCGCAATGACATTTTCCTGTATTCAAGCTGCTGCAGTGCCTGCATGTGCCCAGCGTGTCTCCCAGGGATGACATCATCTTCCTGTGCCCCAGAAGCACCAATCAGCGTCTCAGAGCGTTATTCGGTTCTGAAAACACGGGTAATGACCGTTTCCACTGCACACTTACACGAGTCATTACCGTGTTCTACCCAGGTAGCTATCCGGGTAGGATTCCCGGGTCACTTAACCCGTGTTGAGCCGATTCCACTTACAAAAAACCCGTGTCGATGCACGCCCCCGGGTAAATTTAGCTAGTGGAAAAGGGGTATGAATTTCGCATGTACTGAAACAGTAGTTTGGGGTTGCGACTATGAGAGTAAAATGATGGGAATTATCGCCTCTACTGTACAACTGCTTTGTCTTATACACAGCCTCTGCTACTCAGCTGTTCCTTCACTAATGCCACAGCCACTGTATTAGATTACTGTATATGGCATGTTACACCAACTTGATTTTACAAATAATAAAATGTGCAACTTTTTGAAAAATGTATATTTCGAAGTCTTGAAAGCTCTGAAACATGAGCCATCAAGCCTAATTAAGATTGCCTACGGTACACCAAATCTAATGTTAATTCTGCTGAAATATGTAACAGAATGAGGACATTTTGATGGTCCAGTGAAACATACACCTTCAAAGAAAACCAATTTGTTATTAAAGAAATATATGAAAATAACTATTATAAATATACATTATTATAGCAGCAGTACAACAAGAAATGTGATGTCATTAATTTTCCTTTGAAACAGCATGTTATATTTCTGGTAGGTATGTTCCTCCTCTGATGGCAATGTAATTAACACAAGCTGTAGTTGTAGGAATAAATATACATTTTATAGTCTGGTTATGTGTATGGTGCCAACTTAACAAAAAACGTATTTACTTATCCCACTTCCCACAAAGGATGTACGTGGAACATTATGGGGCAAATGTATTAAGCCTGGAGAAGTGATAAAGCAGTGATAAATGCAAGGTGATACAGCACCAGCCAATCAGCTCCAATATGTAAATGAACAGTTAGGAGCTGATTGGCTGATGTGTTATCATCTTGCACTTATCACTGCTTTATCACTTCTCCAGGTTTAATACATCTGCCCCACTATTGCTAATGCCATGGTCTTAAAGTCACTTATTTTGTTACATTATGTAGTAGTGAGTGCTGATCATATGCAGGACTGAATAAGGTTAGATTTGAAAGGGCTGTCACTGCATGAGATTCTTCATGATGATGTCATTCAGACTGAGGTTGGATTTTGGCCACGACCAGCATACCCATCAGTCTTTCCTAGAGATGTGCACCGGAAATTTTTCAGGGTTTTGTGTTTTGGTTTTGGATTCGGTTCCGCGGCCGTGTTTTGGATTCGGATGCGTTTTGGCAAAACCTCCCTGAAATTTTTTTGTCGGATTCGGGTGTGTTTTGGATTCGGGTGTTTTTTTCAAAACCCCCTCAAAAACAGCTTAAATCATAGAATATGGGGGTAATTTTGATCCCATAGTATTATTAACCTCAATAACCATAATTTCCACTCATTTCCAGTCTATTCTGAACACCTCACACCTCACAATATATTTTTTTTAGTCCTAAAATTTGCACCGAGGTCGCTGGATGACTAAGCTAAGCGACCCAAGTGGGCGGCACAAACACCTGGCCCATCTAGGAGTGGCACTGCAGTGTCAGACAGGATGGCACTTAAAAAAATAGTCCCCAAACAGCACATGATGCAAAGAAAAGAGAAAAATAGGTGCACTGTGGTCGCTGGACGGCTAAACTAAGCAACACAAACACCTCAATCAGTAGTGGATCTTGCCACGGGCAAGCAGGACTTTTGCCCGGGGTGCCGCCTTCCGGAGGGCGCCGCACCATGGCAAGATCCGCCACTGTGCCCCCCGCTGCCGCTGTGTCCCCCGCTGGTCCCCCCGCAGTGAAGGGAACTAGACGCTATCCGTCTAGTTTCCCTTCGTGCAGAGGACCTTTGCTGTGCGGTGCGCGATGACGTCACCGCGCACCGCACAGCATTGTGGGACTGGCACAGACGCTAGGGGTCATGATTGACCTCTAGTATCTATGCTGTGCTATGGGAGAGATGTCATGACATCTCTCCCATAGATCCGACGAGAGGAGCGACGGCAGCGGCGGAGGAGGTCTGCAACGACCGGGACTCGGAAGCAGGGATTGTAAGTATCCTTTTTTTTTTTTTTTTAAGCGGCGCTACTGGGGTCACAAATGGCGCTACTGGGGGCACAAATGGCGCTACTGGGGGCACAAATGGCGCTACTGGGGGCACAACTCTACAGGGGGCGTAACTGACCATGCCCCTGTATGAAGCCACGCCCCTATTTTCCACCCGGGGCGCCACAAGGGCTAGAACCGGCCCTGACCTCAATATCACAGGAATTATTCGTTCTAATCAATGGTATTATTGGTCCAAATCACTGGAAGAAAATGACAAAATCACAGGAATTATTCGTTCTAATCAATGGTATTATTGGTCCAAATCACTGGAAGAAAATGACAAAATCACTGGAATTATTCTTAAACATTTGTAGAAAGTCGCTGCTTTCTGATTACAGAAATGCTCAGATATTCCTGTGAATCCACAATCCCTTCCCAGAGGAAAAATAAATTGAGAAACCGTTGTTTGAGAACGTTTGTTCTCTTTCCCTTACAAAGGAACAAACCACTTTCCAAGAAGACAGACGTTTTTGGGATTATGGAGACATAATGTTTTTGAATATAAATCCTAAAGCAGGTGGTGTATTAGAGTGCAAGAGACCAGCCATGCAGTTTCTGAAATATTATGACAAAATGTTACTGTATTTCATAAGCACTCATTCCTAACTCTGCTAAGTACTGTTTGGTATACTGTATCTGGCTTCCATAAGGTAGTTGTCCATTATTTCAGCTTCCATTGACCTTTTTGAAAGCGGTAGAAGTTATCGATTTTTTTTAATTTTTATTTTCCCCTATTTTTAATTTTCTCCTGCATAGCCCATTAAAATGTTGCAATGTTAAGTATTGACTTGTGCCTTCTGGGGTCCACTTCTTCACCAAACCCAGCCAAATCTCATCCTAACCCTCTGTTCCACGTTCTCTATGTACCCCATCTGTGTCACCCATGTCTGTCTACCCCTCCCCTTTAGATTGTAAGCTCTCACGAGCAGGGCCCTCTTCCCTCATGTGCTTATCCTTTGTCTTACTTTAATAATCTTCAACTGTACCACATCCAGCAGTCTTCTGACACCTGATACTTGTTCCAGTGTCATCTGCTGATGTAACTATGTTTATTTACCCTGTACTTGTCCTATACTGTCATCAACTGTAAGTTGCTGTTTTCCTGTTTGATTATTTATGTAATTGGGTGCTGCGGAACCCTTGTGGCGCCATATAAATAAAGGATAATAATAATAATAATAATAATATAGGGTGTATAATCACCAGGTGTATCTCACACATCGCTCAGTACAGATTACAGGATGTATAATCAGTAATCACCAGGTGTATAACACACGTCGCACAGTACAGTGTATAGGGTGTATAATCCCCAGGGTTAGCTCACACATCGCTCAGTACAGATTACAGGATGTATAATCAGTAATCACCAGGTGTATAACACACGTCGCACAGTACAGTATACATATTGGTCACAACAATGCAGCAGATATTGAGCACTGATCAAGATACTAGAAGTGACAAAGAGCTGCAAGATACAGCAATGGCCTACTGAACTGTACTATATATGTATACTACTGGTCACCAAAATGCTGCACTGTCCTACTATATACTGCTTACAATAATGCAGTACAGATATGGAATGGATACTTACAGTGACACAGAGCTGCAAGATACAGCAATGGCCTACTGTACAACTATATACGGTTGGTCACCAAAATGCTGCACTGTATTACTATATATACTGCTCACAAAAATGCAGCACAGATATGGAACGGATACTTGCAGTGACACAGAGCTGCAAGATACAGCAATGGCCTACTGAACTGTACTATATATGTATACTGCTGGTCACCAAAATGCTGCACTGTCCTACTATATACTGCTTACAATAATGCAGTACAGATATGGAATGGATACTTACAGTGACACAGAGCTGCAAGATACAGCAATGGCCTACTGTACAACTATATACGGTTGGTCACCAAAATGCTGCACTGTATTACTATATATACTGCTCACAAAAATGCAGCACAGATATGGAATGGATACTTGCAGTGACACAGAGCTGCAAGATACAGCAATGGCCTACTGTACAACTATATACTGTTGGTCACCAAAATGCTGCACTGTAATACTATATATAGTACTGCTCACAAAAATGCAGCACAGATATGGAATGGATACTTGCAGTGACACAGAGCTGCAAGATACAGCAATGGCCTACTGTACAACTATATACTGTTGGTCACCAAAATGCTGCACTGTAATACTATATATACTGCTCACAAAAATGCAGCACAGATATGGAATGGATACTTGCAGTGACACAGAGCTGCAAGATACAGCAATGGCCTACTGCACTGTACTACTATTATACTGGTGGTCCCCAGTCCCCACAATAAAGCACACTTAGCACAGATATTTGCAGCACACTGAGCACAGATATGGAGCGTTTTCAGGCAGAGAACGTAGATATTTTCAGCACACTGAGCACAAATATTTGCAGCACACTGAGCACAGATATTTGCAGCACACTGAGCACAGATTACGGCGCTTTTCAGGGAGAGAACGCAGCCACGTCCTCTCCGTTCAATCTCCAATGCACGAGTGAAAATGGCGGCGACGCGCAGCTCTTTATATAGAATACAAATCTCACGAGAATCCTGCGAGAATCTGACAGGGGGATGATGACGTTCGGGTTAACCGAGCAAGGCGGGAAGATCTGAGGTTGCCTCGGAACCGTGTAAAATAGGTGAAGTTCGGGGGGGTTCGGATCTCGACGAACCGAACCCGCTCATCTCTAGTTTTTGCACATGCACAGTTACACTAAAATAGCTTCAAGGGACTGCATAGCCTGCAGCCCTAGGAGCTCTGTAAGATTGGCGGTTAGCAGTGTGGGCTACCTGCTGGAAATTCTTAGTGCTGTGATCAGAGGCGTAACTAGGGTTTTCGGAGCCCAGGGCAAGATGGAAAATGGCGCCCCCCCAAAAAAAAAAAACACACACCAAAAGAAGCATGTGCGCGTGCGGCGAAAAAATGGGGTGGCCACGCACCAGAAGGGGTGTGGCCACTGAAAATGGCCCACAGTGCCAGTTACATTGCCCCACAGTGCCAGAAACAATGCCCCACAGTGCCAGATACATGCCCCACAGTGCCAGTTACAATGCCCCACAGTGCCGGATACATGCCCCACAGTGCCAGATACAATGCCCCACAGTGCCAGTTACATTGCCTCACAGTGCCAGTTACATTGCCCCACAGTGCCAGATATATACCCCACAGTGCCAGATACATGCCCCACAGTGCCAGATACATACCCCACTGTGCCAGATACATGCCCCACTGTGCCAGATACATGCCCCAATGTGCCAGTTACATGCCCCACTGTGCCAGATACATGCCCCACTGTGCCAGATACATGCCCCAATGTGCCAGTTACATACCCCACTGTGCCAGATACATGCCCCAATGTGCCAGTTACATGCCCCACTATGCCAGATACATGCCCCACTGTGCTCCTACCCCCCCCGCCCCCCCCCCCCCCCCGGTCACTCACCGCTTGTGGCTCGCCTCTGATATGTGAGGGGAGGAGAGCGCAGCGCAGCGCCTCTCCTTCCCCTCACCGCTCCATGTCTCCGGCGGCTGTGTGGCGCCGGTTTGCTAGCCAATCAGAGCTTGCGGACCGGCAGCCAATCAGGAGCCAGTCCGCAAGCTCTGATTGGCTAACGCCGCCGGAGACCGGACACATGCAGCGCTGCTAGTGCTGGCAGCGGCGGTGAGGGGAGGGAGAGACACTGCGCTCTCCTCCCCTCACATTTCGGCGTGACGGGGGCGAGTGGGGCATGATGCCCTGCCCGTCGCCAGCGCCCCCTCTTCTAGGCCTGCCATGGCACCCAGGGCACGTGCCCCACTCGCCCTACCCTAGTTACGCCTCTGGCTGTGATCTCACAACAGACTGTCTGTCCAAGGCGGAGGTAGAACCTGCCACTGGTTGGTACTGTTATTTACAATTAACTAGTAAACAAACTACAATTTTTTAAACACTGCAGCTCCGGAACATTATGAAGCCTCTCCTCACCACCGCAGCGGGGGTTATTGCAGTTGCATCTATTAGCAATGCGACCTGAATTACACCCTATGTGCATTGTTTTTGATGTATATAAAGTGCATTGAGTCCTGTTGGAGAAAGAGCACTATATAAATAAAATTATTATTATTATTATTATTATTATTATTATTATTGTTATTGCACTGCAGGTAGGAATTATGTTTATAATAATGATTTTTCAGTCTATTAAGTGTAGGCCAGTGTATATTTTTTGAAAAATGGAAGTTTCTTTAAATATAAGTAATACCTTTAATACTAGAATTTGAGTACACAAGTTCAAAGGAGCCAATGCAGAATTGAATGCAAGTTTGCCACAACATCAACTTGAAATGTGTGAACAGAAAAAAAGCAACTACCCCTATGCTTGGTTTTATAGCCATCAACATTATCAATGTGCCCTTCAACCAGACATATCCTTGGTTTCAAGATATTCATTGGAAAATGGCTTTCTTAGTACAGTACTATACACAGTGCTATTTCCAGGGCCGAGCCAGCTGTGCAATAGCACGGAGTTCCGGCCCATAGCCATTGTGTGCACACTGCTGCATATAATATTGTGAAAATGTCCCTCCCAAAATGGGCGCCACCTAAGAGAGGTGTCACAGGCTGCGCTGTTTAGTGCCACGGCCCATGTCTCCGTTGGCGTCTGGTCGCTGCCAAGTGACTGGGACGCCTACATCCTTCCGTCCCCCTGGCTTCCGCCCTGCGTCTTTGTGAGTTGCCTGGTTACACTGATGCCAGGCACTCACAGGACAGCAGGGATGTGCAGGGAGGCAGCTGCGGGAGATTTAATTAAGTAGTGGCTGGTTGCCACATTGCATTCTGATTGTCTCATGTTGCCTTTATATTTGTGGTCTGCCTCTCACTGTGTGGTCATAGCCTCTGCGGGAGCCTTTGTCGCTTGGAGTCTCAGTCTGTGGATTTCTCCAGCTGTTCATCAGTACCCGTTCCCAGACTGTGTTCCTGTGTCCAGCCATTGTTCTACACCGTAGTCTGCTGAGCTGTAACTAGTGTCTTTGCTCTAAGATTTTGTTTATATATTTCTGTTATACGCTTGTTCGCAAGTGTTTCTTAGACGTAATTGCTCCTCCCAGTCCGGAGGCAGCTCCCCAGTTAGGGGTTATTTCCATTATTTCCTCTGTATCTTTCTCCCCACAGTTTGGTCACTCCCTTTTCTTTCGTCCTTCAATTCCAGACTCATCTCTATTGTTTGCCTTTTCTTAGCCCTGTCTTTTTCTGCTCTGCTCTGTGGTGTATTCCCGTACTCCTATCCACCGGCATTAATCCAGGTTACTCAGGGTTGAGCTCATATTACCGCCAGCGGCATAAGACCTGACAGCATCCCAGTACCGGTAGTCACGTTCCGCCTTATGGGAAAAGCGGCTGTTATAAGCGAGAAGACTTGCTGGTGAGTTCTATGAGTCTCAAACCTGGGTGTACACAGGTCACTGCCAGAAGACCTTCAGGAGATGCGGATCCCTCAAGAAGAATATCCTCCAGTTATAACAAGAGGACAGTTTTGAAGGATGCTAGAGGAGGCGGCAGCCATTTGAGAGGGACATTTAATAGGAAAAACCCAGAGGGAGAAGGCAGACAATGGCACAGCAGTACCGGGGATCAGGTGGCGGTGTTGGCAGCAGCGGAGGGAGCAGGCTAGCAGGCCAGCAGCATGAAACAAACCCTTGACAATGAGCAGGTACAGTGCCAGTTTTAAGGGTCATTATAACTAAGTTAGGCATGGTGCTAGGACCATTACTGTGTGGGACATAATAAGGTGCAATGGGCATTACTGTGTGGATCTCTAAATGGTATAAGGGGCATTACTGTGTGGGGCATAATATGGTGCTAGAGGCATTACTGTTTGGGGAATAATATGATGTAAGGTAGTATTTTCCTGGAAGACCATGCCCATTTCAGTAAGGCCATACCCATTTGTGCTAGACAACACCCCATATCCTGGGGCGTGCATCTTTTCCTCATGACTATGGGGGGAGGCACATTTTTTGTGTTTACACTGGGAGACAAATTGGCTATAAATAGCCTGATTATACATGCAAATTTTCAAAGTCTTCTAAATGCCCCACTAAACTTAGCCATCATAAATAGAACCCTGTTACGTCCCATTTATGTGCAGGTGACTCTGAATCTCTTGTAGATGCCTAAACTTGGCTATGAAGTATGACCAGTGTGAAAGCAGTATGAAACAGGCAAGATCCATCTGCAAAATGGACTTGTGTTCAACTCTGCATTGTCCAAAATATGTACAGTATGTATAATCCTGAATGTGACTAAGAAGGCTTATTGTAAAAAAAAAATGGGGTGAAAAAGGTTGCATAAAATAGGTTTAAAAATGGGTATTTCCTAATTGCAATTGACATGCATCATCATCTAATACAGGCCATACATCTAAATGGAAATTTCTCAATACTGATGCAATTCATCGATCAGCGGATTCCGATGATCAGCAATTTGTTGGGGAAATGGCAAAATCCAGCATGTTGGATGTCCTTGATTCTAGCATTTTTGGGTCAGAATTGGCAAATTGAGGATTTCCAACATGTTGGATTTTGACATTGGCAGAACAGACTTGGATTTTGACATCGACACCCAGACATTGGCAGAACAGACAATTTCTCCAATACTCCCCTGATGTATGAACCAATTAATGCTAAGCCTGGTTTCAGTTTATTCCCTATATATCATGACACCACACTTTATTCAAAATTGGTTGATCAAGTTTCTAACATGATTAATGGAGCTGTCATCCATTACTTTAATATATTGGAACCCAAGCATGATAGAATACCCTCCACTAGAGGTCCCTCAGTGCCTTCATGAGAAGATAAATAACTTACTACACTACCCATTCAACTTACATGATTACTGGAGAGCTAAATATAGAATAGCCAGATAATATACATACTACTCTGTCCCTCACAGGCTATATACGCTTATTAATTTCATTTGTAACATTTTGAATAGTCCCTTCACAAAACAAGCCTTCAAATATTCTCCCAGTAGAAATTTAGTCTTGCAACCTTAAATTTGCCTCAACTTTTTGGTGTGACTCTGCCTTCCTGGCAGGTCCTGGCCTGGTTTTTTCTCCACACCACCATCAAGAAAGTTTTTAGTTAAAGTAGCAAGAAGTCATATACACGATAAAACAGTATATTAAAGCCATCTGAAGTTGAATTTGAATCACAGAATAATATAAACTTTATACTATTTCAAATTTGCATCCGGTTACACAATGTTACTAACTTTCCATGATTATGGCACGTATTGGCTTTTCCCATTATCATTTTGGCTTTTCCTATTCTGGGATAGCAAAATATGTTTGTCCAGAGTGTACACACAGCTAGGGCTGACAGAACTAATGGCCCATACACGGTGAGATTCGGGCTATGCCCGATTCTCACTATGCGGCAGGGGCTAGGTCGGCACATAGTCAGTATCGCAAGCACACTATCTCTTCTATAGAGATAGTCAAAATTGACTTGCCTGCACAGTCTATCTATTCTTGCAATGCCGACCGCGCATCGGCATCGAATCAGGATCACAAGGTGACTTTCACCTTGCGATCTACACTAACTTTTACACTAACTTTTCTTACGATTTTGACTATATAGTCAAAATCGTAAGAAAAAATCTCACCGTGTGTACACACCATAAGAGTACAATTTAAAATGAAAAAAATGAAAAAAATACTGTAAAAAGGTAATTTAATTGTACAATACTAAAAAGAAAACCCACTGATTTGAACTCACAAATTAACCATTATTAATGTATTAAACTTTCTAGGTAAAAGCAAAAAAAAATATTTACCACGACACAGCCTCTGACGAGACTAATCTATCATCCAGACCATGCCTCACATATCCTATGTACACTAATCCTTTTTTGTGTAACATGAGAGAGAAACAACAGCTGCATAGAATAAATAACTCATACAGACTGTTAATTTATAGTCATGTAATAGTTTTGGTCCTTGCTTTGTATGAAGTTATGGCTCAGTAACAACTACCCTTACTGCTACAGTGATCAATACTGCAAAAGTACAGTAATTCAATGCAATGTGGCCATAAGAAAGCTTCACTATGTTTTTCACATTGTACAATTATTAATATACACAGTACAGCATGTATTTGCTTATTGACAGAGAGCACAGTTCAATCAGAGTTTAAGAAAATACATGAGGGATGGGATTGTTTTATGTAGATTGTTTCCAAGTGCTGTAAAGTTAGATATTCGTCTATAAAACATATGTTATGAATGTAACATATTTTAAATGTAAATCAAGCAGGGAATATACTAATTTATTTTAATACTCCTAATCCTTTTTGGCAACCTTGCCGTGATATGGAGATGACCTGCAATCTGGTTGGAGTATATATAAACAATAATAAATATTTAAAGGCTCTCTCTAATCACTGTATTTTAATAAATGAAACTGAATATGAGAAATACCATATAGTCATATATAATTAGTGCACATCTGGTGCAAACTGCAACCCATGACTTTCATGATTAGTAAAGTTCTATTACCAAAAGCTGATGCTGTGCCAATTAGTGTTATTTAGTGAAGAATACAAAATGATTGTTCTCAGGCTATATGCAAACAGGTATTACAATTCTACATTTAAACTAAGTTTATGTAAACATCTGCGAAAATCATTTTTTTAAGATTGCATTTACTGTATTGGGGCCCATACGTATATGGGACAGTTCCCCATTCTGATGACACTGATCTACCAATTGGCATTCAAAAATCATTTTTTGGTCAGAATCGGCGAATCGATGATTTCCGAAGTGTTGGATTTTCCCAAAACCTCAACCCAGGCATCGGCAGAACAGGGAAGTGGCCCAATAACTGCCTGATGTACCGGCTCCATAACTTGTGCTGGAATACCTTTTTATTATTATTATTACTTTTTTATTATGTTCCATTTTATAAGATCTCATAGGCATCAACCCAGTTTAAAAATTATATTCATCTCCATGGGTGCATATCGTAAAACAAAACCACACCCCAACACCAAAACCACACCCCAACACCAAAACCACACTCCAACACCAAAACCACAATCCAACACCAGTTTGTAGAAAGAAATATGAAATTAAAATCTTGGTTTATATTTGACGACCGCTGCAATGATTATTTTTTCTTTCATTATGAAGGAAAAAATCGACATATACTATATTCAGAAGACAGGTACATTATTATAGGTGAATTATCATATGTAAGATCTATATCTTACCACCTTATTGCCATCACGTGATTAAAAGGTG
Organism: Pseudophryne corroboree; assembly: GCF_028390025.1. NCBI lineage: Eukaryota > Metazoa > Chordata > Amphibia > Anura > Myobatrachidae > Pseudophryne > Pseudophryne corroboree. The sequence continues at coordinate 569,412,165 of NC_086446.1, read as the reverse complement.
ATGACACATATTTCACTAGCCTCTGGTATTCCTATGATTCTGTGATTTGTTTAGATTTGAAGGAGCACTCAAACATTGTGGTTTGTGATAGACAAATTTAAGAAGTAACCTGCTATTAATAAATCTGACTCACAAATCTCTGAATTAAGCTAGGTACACACTATCTGATAGTGTGTGTCAATCTATTTACTAGAGATGAGCGCCTGAAATTTTTCGGGTTTTGTGTTTTGGTTTTGGGTTCGGTTCCGCGGCCGTGTTTTGGGTTCGACCGCGTTTTGGCAAAACCTCACCGAATTTTTTTTGTCGGATTCGGGTGTGTTTTGGATTCGGGTGTTTTTTTAAAAAAACACTAAAAAACAGCTTAAATCATAGAATTTGGGGGTCATTTTGATCCCATATTATTATTAACCTCAAAAACCATAATTTCCACTCATTTTCAGTCTATTCTGAATACCTCACACCTCACAATATTATTTTTAGTCCTAAAATTTGCACCAAGGTCGCTGGATGACTAAGCTAAGCGACACTAGTGGCCGACACAAACACCTGGCCCATCTAGGAGTGGCACTGCAGTGTCACGCAGGATGTCCCTTCCAAAAAACCCTCCCCAATCAGCACATGACGCAAAGAAAAAAAGAGGCGCAATAAGGTAGCTGACTGTGTGAGTAAGATAAGCGACCCTAGTGGCCGACACAAACACCGGGCCCATTTAGGAGTGGCACTGCAGTGTCACGCAGGATGTCTCTTCCAAAAAACCCTCCCCAATCAGCACATGACGCAAAGAAAAAAAGAGGCGCAATGAGGTAGCTGACTGTGTGAGTAAGATTAGCGACCCTAGTGGCCGACACAAACACCGGGCCCATTTAGGAGTGGCACTGCAGTGTCACGCAGGATGTCCCTTCCAAAAAACCCTCCCCAATCAGCACATGACGCAAAGAAAAAAAGAGGCGCAATGAGGTAGCTGACTGTGTGAGTAAGATAAGCGACCCTAGTGGCCGACACAAACACCGGGCCCATTTAGGAGTGGCACTGCAGTGTCACGCAGGATGTCCCTTCCAAAAAACCCTCCCCAATCAGCACATGACGCAAAGAAAAAAAGAGGCGCAATGAGGTAGCTGACTGTGTGAGTAAGATTAGCGACCCTAGTGGCCGACACAAACACCGGGCCCATTTAGGAGTGGCACTGCAGTGTCACGCAGGATGTCCCTTCCAAAAAACCCTCCCCAATCAGCACATGACGCAAAGAAAAAAAGAGGCGCAATGAGGTAGCTGACTGTGTGAGTAAGATTAGCGACCCTAGTGGCCGACACAAACACCGGGCCCATTTAGGAGTGGCACTGCAGTGTCACGCAGGATGTCCCTTCCAAAAAACCCTCCCCAATCAGCACATGACGCAAAGAAAAAAAGAGGCGCAATGAGGTAGCTGACTGTGTGAGTAAGATTAGCGACCCTAGTGGCCGACACAAACACCGGGCCCATTTAGGAGTGGCACTGCAGTGTCACGCAGGATGTCCCTTCCAAAAAACCCTCCCCAATCAGCACATGACGCAAAGAAAAAAAGAGGCGCAATGAGGTAGCTGACTGTGTGAGTAAGATTAGCGACCCTAGTGGCCGACACAAACACCGGGCCCATTTAGGAGTGGCACTGCAGTGTCACGCAGGATGTCCCTTCCAAAAAACCCTCCCCAATCAGCACATGACGCAAAGAAAAAAAGAGGCGCAATGAGGTAGCTGACTGTGTGAGTAAGATTAGCGACCCTAGTGGCCGACACAAACACCGGGCCCATTTAGGAGTGGCACTGCAGTGTCACGCAGGATGTCCCTTCCAAAAAACCCTCCCCAAACAGCACATGACGCAAAGAAAAATAAAAGAAAAAAGAGGTGCAAGATGGAATTGTCCTTGGGCCCTCCCACCCACCCTTATGTTGTATAAACAAAACAGGACATGCACACTTTAACCAACCCATCATTTCAGTGACAGGGTCTGCCACACGACTGTGACTGATATGACGGGTTGGTTTGGACCCTCCCCAAAAAAGAAGCAATTAATCTCTCCTTGCACAAACTGGCTCTACAGAGGCAAGATGTCCACCTCATCATCACCCTCCGATATATCACCGTGTACATCCCCCTCCTCACAGATTATCAATTCGTCCCCACTGGAATCCACCATCTCAGCTCCCTGTGTACTTTGTGGAGGCAATTGCTGCTGGTCAATGTCTCCGCGGAGGAATTGATTATAATTCATTTTAATGAACATCATCTTCTCCACATTTTCTGGATGTAACCTCGTACGCCGATTGCTGACAAGGTGAGCGGCGGTACTAAACACTCTTTCGGAGTACACACTTGTGGGAGGGCAACTTAGGTAGAATAAAGCCAGTTTGTGCAATGGCCTCCAAATTGCCTCTTTTTCCTGCCAGTATAAGTATGGACTGTGTGACGTGCCTACTTGGATGCGGTCACTCATATAATCCTCCACCATTCTTTCAATGGTGAGAGAATCATATGCAGTGACAGTAGACGACATGTCCGTAATCGTTGTCAGGTCCTTCAGTCCGGACCAGATGTCAGCATCAGCAGTCGCTCCAGACTGCCCTGCATCACCGCCAGCGGGTGGGCTCGGAATTCTGAGCCTTTTCCTCGCACCCCAAGTTGCGGGAGAATGTGAAGGAGGAGATGTTGACAGGTCGCGTTCCGCTTGACTTGACAATTTTCTCACCAGCAGGTCTTTCAACCCCAGCAGACTTGTGTCTGCCGGAAAGAGAGATCCAAGGTAGGCTTTAAATCTAGGATCGAGCACGGTGGCCAAAATGTAGTGCTCTGATTTCAACAGATTGACCACCCGTGAATCCTTGTTAAGCGAATTAAGGGCTCCATCCACAAGTCCCACATGCCTAGCGGAATCGCTCCGTGTTAGCTCCTCCTTCAATGTCTCCAGCTTCTTCTGCAAAAGCCTGATGAGGGGAATGACCTGACTCAGGCTGGCAGTGTCTGAACTGACTTCACGTGTGGCAAGTTCAAAGGGCATCAGAACCTTGCACAACGTTGAAATCATTCTCCACTGCGCTTGAGACAGGTGCATTCCACCTCCTATATCGTGCTCAATTGTATAGGCTTGAATGGCCTTTTGCTGCTCCTCCAACCTCTGAAGCATATAGAGGGTTGAATTCCACCTCGTTACCACTTCTTGCTTCAGATGATGGCAGGGCAGGTTCAGTAGTTTTTGGTGGTGCTCCAGTCTTCTGTACGTGGTGCCTGTACGCCGAAAGTGTCCCGCAATTTTTCTGGCCACCGACAGCATCTCTTGCACGCCCCTGTCGTTTTTTAAATAATTCTGCACCACCAAATTCAAGGTATGTGCAAAACATGGGACGTGCTGGAATTTGCCCATATTTAATGCACACACAATATTGCTGGCGTTGTCCGATGCCACAAATCCACAGGAGAGTCCAATTGGGGTAAGCCATTCCGCGATGATCTTCCTCAGTTGCCGTAAGAGGTTTTCAGCTGTGTGCGTATTCTGGAAACCGGTGATACAAAGCGTAGCCTGCCTAGGAAAGAGTTGGCGTTTGCGAGATGCTGCTACTGGTGCCGCCGCTGCTGTTCTTGCGGCGGGAGTCCATACATCTACCCAGTGGGCTGTCACAGTCATATAGTCCTGACCCTGCCCTGCTCCACTTGTCCACATGTCCGTGGTTAAGTGGACATTGGGTACAACTGCATTTTTTAGGACACTGGTGAGTCTTTTTCTGACGTCCGTGTACATTCTCGGTATCGCCTGCCTAGAGAAGTGGAACCTAGATGGTATTTGGTAACGGGGGCACACTGCCTCAATAAATTGTCTAGTTCCCTGTGAACTAACGGCGGATACAGGACGCACGTCTAACACCAACATAGTTGTCAAGGCCTCAGTTATCCGCTTTACAGCAGGATGACTGCTGTGATATTTCATCTTCCTCGCAAAGGACTGTTGAACAGTCAATTGCTTACTGGAAGTAGTACAAGTGGGCTTACGACTTCCCCTCTGGGATGACCATCGACTCCCAGCAGCAACAACAGCAGCGCCAGCAGCAGTAGGCGTTACACGCAAGGATGCATCGGAGGAATCCCAGGCAGGAGAGGAATCGTCAGAATTGCCAGTGACATGGCCTGCAGGACTATTGGCATTCCTGGGGAAGGAGGAAATTGACACTGAGGGAGTTGGTGGGGTGGTTTGCGTGAGCTTGGTTACAAGAGGAAGGGATTTACTGGTCAGTGGACTGCTTCCGCTGTCACCCAAAGTTTTTGAACTTGTCACTGTCTTATTATGAATGCGCTGCAGGTGACGTATAAGGGAGGATGTTCCGAGGTGGTTAACGTCCTTACCCCTACTTATTACAGCTTGACAAAGGGAACACACGGCTTGACACCTGTTGTCCGCATTTCTGTTGAAATACCTCCACACCGAAGAGCTGATTTTTTTGGTATTTTCACCTGGCATGTCAACGGCCATATTCCTCCCACCGACAACAGGTGTCTCCCCGGGTGCCTGACTTAAACAAACCACCTCACCATCAGAATCCTCCTGGTCAATTTCCTCCCCAGCGCCAGCAACACCCATATCCTCCTCATCCTGGTGTACTTCAACACTGACATCTTCAATCTGACTATCAGGAACTGGACTGCGGGTGTTCCTTCCAGCACTTGCAGGGGGCGTGCAAATGGTGGAAGGCGCATGCTCTTCACGTCCAGTGTTGGGAAGGTCAGGCATCGCAACCGACACAATTGGACTCTCCTTGTGGATTTGGGATTTCGAAGAATGCACAGTTCTTTGCTGTGCTTTTGCCAGCTTGAGTCTTTTCATTTTTCTAGCGAGAGGCTGAGTGCTTCCATCCTCATGTGAAGCTGAACCACTAGCCATGAACATAGGCCAGGGCCTCAGCCGTTCCTTGCCACTCCGTGTGGTAAATGGCATATTGGCAAGTTTACGCTTCTCCTCCGACAATTTTATTTTAGGTTTTGGAGTCCTTTTTTTACTGATATTTGGTGTTTTGGATTTGACATGCTCTGTACTATGACATTGGGCATCGGCCTTGGCAGACGACGTTGCTGGCATTTCATCGTCTCGGCCATGACTAGTGGCAGCAGCTTCAGCACGAGGTGGAAGTGGATCTTGATCTTTCCCTAATTTTGGAACCTCAACATTTTTGTTCTCCATATTTTAATAGGCACAACTAAAAGGCACCTCAGGTAAACAATGGAGATGGATGGATACTAGTATACAATTATGGACGGACTGCCGAGTGCCGACATAGAGGTAGCCACAGCCGTGAACTACCGTACTGTACTGTGTCTGCTGCTAATATAGACTGGTTGATAAAGAGATGTCGTAGTATGTATGTATGAAGAAGAAAGAAAAAAAAACCACGGTTAGGTGGTATACAATTATGGACGGACTGCCGAGTGCCGACACAGAGGTAGCCACAGCCGTGAACTACCGTACTGTACTGTGTCTGCTGCTAATATAGACTGGTTGATAAAGAGATGTCGTAGTATGTATGTATGAAGAAGAAAGAAAAAAAAACCACGGGTAGGTGGTATACAATTATGGACGGACTGCCGAGTGCCGACACAGAGGTAGCCACAGCCGTGAACTACCGTACTGTACTGTGTCTGCTGCTAATATAGACTGGTTGATAAAGAGATGTCGTAGTATGTATGTATAAAGAAGAAAGAAAAAAAAACCACGGTTAGGTGGTATACAATTATGGACGGACTGCCGAGTGCCGACACAGAGGTAGCCACAGCCGTGAACTACCGTACTGTACTGTGTCTGCTGCTAATATAGACTGGTTGATAAAGAGATGTAGTAGTATGTATGTATAAAGAAGAAAGAAAAAAAAACCACGGGTAGGTGGTATACAATTATGGACGGACTGCCGAGTGCCGACACAGAGGTAGCCACAGCCGTGAACTACCGTACTGTACTGTGTCTGCTGCTAATATAGACTGGTTGATAAAGAGATGTCGTAGTATGTATGTATAAAGAAGAAAGAAAAAAAAACCACGGTTAGGTGGTATACAATTATGGACGGACTGCCGAGTGCCGACACAGAGGTAGCCACAGCCGTGAACTACCGTACTGTACTGTGTCTGCTGCTAATATAGACTGGTTGATAAAGAGATGTCGTAGTATGTATGTATGAAGAAGAAAGAAAAAAAAACCACGGTTAGGTGGTATACAATTATGGACGGACTGCCGAGTGCCGACACAGAGGTAGCCACAGCCGTGAACTACCGTACTGTACTGTGTCTGCTGCTAATATAGACTGGTTGATAAAGAGATGTCGTAGTATGTATGTATAAAGAAGAAAGAAAAAAAAACCACGGTTAGGTGGTATACAATTATGGACGGACTGCCGAGTGCCGACACAGAGGTAGGCACAGCCGTGAACTACCGTACTGTACTGTGTCTGCTGCTAATATAGACTGGTTGATAAAGAGATGTAGTAGTATGTATGTATAAAGAAGAAAGAAAAAAAAACCACGGGTAGGTGGTATACAATTATGGATGGACTGCCGAGTGCCGACACAGAGGTAGCTACAGCCGTGAACTACCGTACTGTGTCTGCTGCGACTGGATGATAAATAATGATATAAAAAATATATATATATCACTACTGCAGCCGGACAGGTATATATATTATATAATGACGGACCTGCTGGACACTGTCTGTCAGCAGAATGAGTTTTTTATAGAATAAAAAAAAAAACACCACACAAGTGAAGTCACACGACGAGTGTTTAACTTTTTCAGGCAATCACAATATAGTATACTACTAACTATACTGGTGGTCAGTGTGGTCAGGTCACTGGTCAGTCACACTGGCAGTGGCACTCCTGCAGCAAAAGTGTGCACTGTTTAATTTTAATATAATATGTACTCCTGGCTCCTGCTATAACCTATAACTGGCACTGCAGTGCTCCCCAGTCTCCCCCACAATTATAAGCTGTGTGAGCTGAGCACAGTCAGATATATAATATATACATAGATGATGCAGCACACTGGGCTGAGCAGTGCACACAGATATGGTATGTGACTGTCTTGTACTCCTGGCTCCTGCTATAACCTATAACTGGCACTGCAGTGCTCCCCAGTCTCCCCCACAATTATAAGCTGTGTGAGCTGAGCACAGTCAGATATATAATATATACATAGATGATGCAGGCATGCAGCACACTGGGCTGAGCAGTGCACACAGATATGGTATGTGACTGAGTCACTGTGTGTACCGTTTTTTTCAGGCAGAGAACGGATATATTAAATAAAACAACTGCACTGCTGGTGGTCACTGTGGTCAGTCACTAAACTCTGCACTCTCTTCTACAGTATCAGCCTCAGGTCAATCTCTCTCTCTCTCCTAATCTAAATGGAGAGGACGCCAGCCACGTCCTCTCCCTATCAATCTCAATGCACGTGTGAAAATGGCGGCGACGCGCGGCTCCTTATATAGAATCCGAGTCTCGCGAGAATCCGACAGCGTCATGATGACGTTCGGGCGCGCTCGGGTTAACCGAGCAAGGCGGGAAGATCCGAGTCGCTCGGACCCGTGAAAAAAAACATGAAGTTCGTGCGGGTTCGGATTCAGAGAAACCGAACCCGCTCATCTCTACTATTTACTGCTCTGATTTGAGGGAATGAGTATCGGATTATACACACTGAGCAATTTCTTGCTCAGTGTGTACTTTCTGTTGAACTCTTCAAAACGATCGGGAGGTCGGGAATGAGATAGCATGTGCAGCATACACTATATCGGTCTCCCAATCTGACCGCTGAAGGAGAGTATGGAGCAATTATTAGATAAAAACACTCTAACTCTCCTGTATACTCACTATCCAGTTATCGGCTGATCGGCGCAATAATGGGCTAGGGTGCACTTAGCTTTACTTCAAGAAGATACAGATATATTAACTGGGTGCAGACAATTCTCATGTTATTTTCACACTCAATTTTGGTGCTCCAGATAATTGAGTTGTACGTATATTTGTGGCTCAGCTGATTCTTTAAAGCTTTTGTAAACAGAGCAAGTATAACGGTGCTACAAGTACTTCCACAAAAGTTGTTAGATAGGCTTCTGTATGCTCTGCATTGCTTCCTTGTGGTTTGCTTTGGTGTCAGTGCAATGACACACTTATTCCAGACCAGTCTACAGGTATCACAATTTTGTTAAGTGGTTATTTACCATCTATCGAATTGATTGCCTTTATTTTAATTTTATTTTAAGCTGGGAAAGCTGTTATTTGTAAATGGATGACCCTGGACCATTGAATTGTAAAAGCAAATGGTAAATAGTTATTTCCTTTTTAACAAAATGATTTAAACTAGAGGTTTTAGTAATTAATGTAAAATAAACTTGGGATTGGTGAAGTAATTTCCTTTTAACATATTGTAATCAACTGTAAGGGCAGGATTCAATTAACAATGGTAATTAACCAAGGACTAATTGGTCTACCCGGGCTATACAATTACAGAGATAAGGCCGCAGGCTGCACTTAATACAGATTTCTCTTCATGCCTAGGGGAGGCTCACACAGAAATCTGCGGTAATTTCCCTTATCGCGAGTACCGCAAACGCATTAACCCATAGTGCTGGGGGGATGCAGTTAAAATACTGGCTGCTGGAATCCTGGAGGTCAGGAGATCGACGCCAGAATCCCGACAGCCAGTGAAATCCTAACCACTGAGTGTTCCCACTCAGTTGGTGGGTACATGCCACCAACCGAGTGGGAATATAACCTGTACCGAGCGAAGTGAGCCACCGGGCCCGAAGCATGGCGAGTGCAGCAAGCCCGCGAGGGTACTCGCTGCTTCACTGTCAGGATACCCACAGATGGGATGCCGCTGTCAGTATACTAAAAGTCAGCATTCCATCTGCCGGGATATCATATTCCAGCGCCGGGTACTTTTACCTGTAACCTATGGCAGATTTATTGCACAAGAAAAGGGGTCTGTAATTGACTAGTCTTGAGGCTACCAACCTTTTGCTCATGTGGTAAATGGCTGCTGCTAATTTAATCTGTCCTAAAGCAATAACAACATAATTATGGGTTCACCTAATTATTGTCTTAAATTTCTGCAGCTGGATACACTGGGGTTCCACAGGGAACAACATCGGGGTGCAGAGTTGGATCTTGATCCGAGACACCAGCAGGCTAAAATCTTTGACTGTTCCCAAGATGCACAGCGCCGCCTCCCCTATAACTCAGCCTCTGTGCACAGGAGCTCAGTTTGTTAGTTGGTGCCTGCAGTGCAGGCAGCGAACAGGGAGGGCTGCGCTGGGCAGCCCTGAAAAGAGCTTTTTTAAAAGAAAGAAGACTACAAGGGCCGCAGCATGGCACTTAGAAGTGCTATATGTCAGTTTGACATATCGTGCTGTGGCTCCCTCACCTCCCCCACCGGCGCTGTATACTCCCGCGCCGTGGTTGCCGGGTACTTACAGCGGAGGGCTCCGGTTTCTCTTCAGGCACACACACATCTGCCGCTGCTCTTCAGGATCGCGTGGCCGCATTACAGGGAGGAGGTAAGAGAGTCCCCCAGGCGGGACCAGCTGACAACCGCGATCCGCCGCGGTCTCTAGGAGACGGGCCGCGCGCGCTGGCGTGGACACTGTGGCCGTACAGGGAGCCCACTAGACCACCAGGGCAAAGGGCATAAGTCAGATTACCTCATAATCCAGTTTAATAGGCCCCGTAGTACCCGGTGATGAAATCCAGAAAGGGGATAAGGCTCTGACCTGTAGCCCCTCCCCCAGCCGTCATTTACTGCCAATGTTCCCACCCTGGAGCTGCATCTCTCTGTCTCCCTCACTCCCTGTCAGCGTTTTGGTGCCATTACACACATGCTGAGATGATTCTGGGACTGCTGTGCAATGTCTCCTCTGTAAAGCCGCCTTCATCATCAGCTCTGTGCATTTACAGGACACTTAAGTATTCTACATGTCGTTTAGACAGTGTTAGTTAAGAACAAGTGCATTACTACAGTGATATTTAGAACAGATATCCTGTGATATACATCCAGTCTTTACTGTGCATATCTATATACCTATATAGCTTTACTTAGTGGTACAGTTTGTACTTAGTATTGCTAGTTCAGTGCAGTTTTATTGTTGGTAATAATTTCTGCATTGTATATGTGACTGAGTGTGTGCCAAAAGCTGCTGTGTGATCTTTATTTTGTGTATCCCACACATATTGTTATCCCTATATTCTGTACCCTGAGGGGGGCTAAGTGCGGCAGGGTCCTCATAAATACATACCTCCCAACTGTCCCGATTTCAGCGGGACAGTCCCACTATTCGGACACTGTCCCGCTGTCCCTCCTGCGGGTCGCAGTGTCCCGCGGGCGGGGGAGCAGTTGGGGGAGGCTTTGATCACCCGCAAATCAGCAGGTGATCACTGAATAGATACCGTGCACATCCCGGCATCTATTCAATGCTAGGGGGGGAGCAGGGAGCTGCCCAGCTGCTCGGGGAGCGCTGGGCACGACCCCAAAATGTAAAAAAACGGGGCCGTGATGCTCGACCACGCCCACTCAACCGAGACCACGCCCCTCCCACATTAAGCCACACCCATTTCCAGGCCGCTCGCGGCTTCGCCACGCAGGGGCCCCGGTTTCTCCCTCACCAAAGTTGGGAGGTATGATAAATATAGTGTTTCACGGGATATACTACTTTGGTATTTTTCTCTGTGTTTTACAGTCACCACATACCTCTTAAATCCTCTGTGTGTGCTCTTGCAGTCACACTATACAGGGTTTTTTTGTCAGGTAATTTGTCTGCTTATATTGTACTATTACACCCTAAGGTTACGCTTACATATAATGTCTGCTAAACAGGGTGGTCGATCTATGGCTGATCCTGCACCATGCAGTGCTGACGCCACGGATTACTCGGAGGAAAACAGCAGCTGAGGGTTCAGGTACTGGGGGTTCTATATGCCATGGTCAGTCTGCAGCAACGGGGGCAAATAAAAACCCACCTTGGGCTGCTTTCTCCAATTTACTGACTACGCTTGTAGCTAGACTTGTGCCCCCTATGGGACCTCCTGTGCCATTACAGCCACATATTGTCCCTGCAGTTAATCCGCCATGGGCAGATACTCTGTCCTCTCAGTTACAGCAATTAAATCAGTCTCTGGATAAGCAAAATCCTGACTCTCACCCATCTAAGACCAAGAGGTCATCTAAACTGGCCATTACTTCCTTACAATCCACACATGTTTCGGATACCTCATCTGATGAAGATGGCGCTTACACTGACCATTCAGACACTGATGCAGATGCTTCTGATGGGGAATCTCTGACACAAGTGGATGTTCCTGACCTCTTGGAGGCTATCAGGCTGATTCTTCAAATCGATGATGACGAAGAGCATCCAGCTACCTCTAAGAAACCAGATAAGTTTAAACATCAGAAGGTTACTAAATTAGTTTTACCTCATTCTGACCACTTGGTTGACATAAGTCAGGAATCCTGGGAAAATCCCACTGTCTAAAAAGATGATAGCCTGTTATCCTCTCGCTGCAGAGTTAAGTTAAAATTGGGAAACACCTCCGCCGGTGGATTCACAAGTCACACGTCTGGTGGTGTCCTCTGCTCTACCTGTCACTACCGTCTCCTCGCTGAAGGAACCGACGGATAAGCGTGTGGAGGGTTGCTTGAAGTCCATTTACACTCTTGCGGCCTCTTGGGCTGCTAAGGCTATAGAGGCCTGGGTTCAGGAAGTTGAAGTGGAACTACCGTCTGATTTTCCTTATAATGCTAGACAGTGTCTTTCATACATTATTACAGCCTCTCATTATAATCAGGAGGCGGCATCTGATGCAGGTATCCTGGTGGCCAAAATGTCTACTACGTCTATTCTGGCTCGCCGGATCCTCTGGTTGCAGTCCTGGCCCGTAGATCTGGACTCTAAAAAGAACTTGGAGGTGATCCCTTTTAAGGGAAACATTCTTTTTGGGGAAGATCTCAACAAGATTGTTGCTGAATTAGCTTCAGCTAAGACTGCGTGTCTGCCTAGTACTTCTCCTACAGCTCCGAAGGCTAAGAGTACTCCCTTTTGTTCCTTTCGACTTCCAGGTAAAGCAAAGAGTCAGGCGTACCCGAAACAGGCTCGCACTTCCAAAACCTCTAAGCCCAAACCTAAACATGCCTGAGCTGCCCGTCTGCCTGCTTCCAAAGCAGACAAGCCTGCTGCATGATAGAGCAGACCTCCCCCTGGGGAACTCTGGGTGGGAGTCCGACTTCTACAGTTTGCTCAGGTGTGGTTACAGACCACTTCGGACGCCTGGGTAAGGGAAGTCGTCACTCACGGATACGCCATCTCTTTCAAGAATCGTCCCCCTCGTCAGTTTTGCTCAACAAACATCCCTTTGGATCAGGTAAAAGCAAAAACTCTCCATTTGGTGGTACAATCTCTCCTGGATACAGAAGTGATAGTACCAGTGCCTCTGGCTCAGAGAGGCAGGGGGTACTATTCCATGCTGTTCCTAGTTCCGAACCGAATGGTTCCTCTCGGCCTATTCTCAACCTAAAGTCTTTGAACAAGTATGTGAAAGTTTCCAAATTCGATATGGAAACCCTTCGCTCTATTGTTCTGGCCCAAGGACTATATGGTATCCCTGGACATACAGGATGCTTACCTGCATATTCCTATTGCAGTGTCACATCAGCAATACCTGCGGTTTGCTATTGGCAACCTACATTTTCAATTCCATGCCTTACCTTTCGGTCTGACCACAACTCCAAGAATTTTCACCAAGGTCATGGCGATCATGACGGCTCTACTCCGCCGTTAGGGTATCAGGATCCTGCCGTATCTGGATAACTTGTTGATCCTGGCGAACTCTCCAGAGGTTCTCCTCTGTCATCTGGAACTGATGGTCCAATTCCTGCAAGCCCATGGGTGGCTCATCAACTGGAAAAAATCTTCTCTGGTCCCTGCTCAGAGCATGGTGCACCTGGGAGCACTATTGGACACCCACAGCCAGCGGTTGTTTTTGTCTCCGGAAAAGATCCTGAAACTTCAGGACAAGATAAGATGCTTCCTCTCTCGCCCACGTGTGTCGATACACTCGGCGATGCAAGTACTAGGCCTCATGGTGTCAGCTTTCAACATAATAGAGTACGCTCAATGTCATTCCCACCCCCTGCAGAGGTTGATACTCTCCAAGTGGGACGGCCTGCCTCACCGGATCAGGACCCACATGATCTCCTTGACTCCGGAGGTCCGCTTGTCACTGAGCTGGTGGCTACAGGACCAGCAACTGAGCAGTGGTCGTCCATTCTGGATCACCAACTGGGTCCTTCTGACGATGGATGCCAGTCTGCAGGGCTGGGGCATGGTGTTGGAGAACTTGGAGCAACACTCTCTCCAGGGTCGGTGGACCAGCGAGGAATCTCTCCTCCCAATAAACATTCTGGAATTGCGGGCAGTGTTCAATGCGTTAACACTAGCCCTGCCTCTAGTACAGAACAGGCCTGTTCAAGTACAGTCAGACAACACCACCACGGTGGCGTACACAAATCATCAAGTCGGCACTCGAAGCCGCATGGCAATGACGGAAGTATAAAAAATCCTTTGTTGGGCGGAACGCCATCTGCCAGCCATATCCGGGAGTCCTCAGCTGGGAAGCGGTATTCCTCAGTCGTCAGGACATACACGTCGGAGAGTGGAGTCTGCATCCGGAAGTCTTTCAACTCCTAGTGGACAAGTGGGGCCTACCAGATGTAGACCTGATGGAGTCTCGACACAATCACAAGGTTCCGGTCTTCGGAGCAGCGTTTGTGAATGCACTGGCAATTCCATGGAACTTTTGGCTGACATACGTGTTCCCTCTAGTGTCACTTCTGCCCAGGGTGATAAGGAAGTTCAAGCAAGAAGGAGGAATCCTTCTTCTAATCGCTCCAGCATGACCCAGATGGCATTGGTTCTCAGACCTGCAGGGTCTCTCGATAGAGCATCCTCTTCTACTTCCACAACGCCCAGACCTCCTCGTTCAGGGCCCTTGTGTCTACCAGGATTGGGCCCAGCTGGCTTTGACGGCATGGCTCTTGAAGCTTCCGTACTGAGGGCCAAAGGATTTTCTCAGGTGGTCATTCAAACTATGTTGAAGGCCCGTAAACCAGCTTCGGCTCGGATTTATTATAGGCTCTGGAATTCTTACTTCGCCTGGTGTGCGACTAACCATTATGACGCATATAAGTTCAGTACTGCCAAGCTTTTGGCTTTCCTGCAACAGGGCCTGGACTTAGGCCTTCGTCTGGCCTCCCTCAAGGTTCATATTTCTGCCTTGTCGATATGGTTTCAGAGAAAAATTGTGACTCTGCCTGATGTTCATACATTCACTCATGGTGTTTTACGGATTCAACCTCCATATGTCTCACCTGTTAGGATTTGTCGGTTGTTCTGGACGCCTTACAAGAGTCTCTGTTTTAAGCTCTTGAGTCTGTGGACCTTAAGTAGCTTACTCTTAAGGTGCTGTTCTTTTTGGCTATTGCCTCTGCTAGACGGGTTCAGACTTGGGTGCCTTGTCCTGTCGGTCACCCTTTCTGATTTTTCACTGTGACCGGGCGGTTCTTAGAACTCGCCATGGTTATCTGCCTAAGGTGGTGTCATCTTTCCACCTTAACCAAGAGATTGTGGTTCCGGCCTTTACCTCTCCTGGTTTATCCTCCAAAGAGCGGCCTTTGGATGTGGTACGGGCTCTCCTTTTTTATGTGAAGAGAACAGCTTCTCTTAGCAGATCTGATTCCCTCTTTGTCCTTTTTGGTTTTCACAAACGTGGTTGGCCTGCTAATAAGCAGACCTTGGCCAGATGGATTAGAATGGTGATTGCACATGCTTATGTACAGGCTGGTCTTCCAGCTCCTGTTACCATCAAAGCCCATTCTACTCGGTCTGTTGGAACTTCTTGGGCGGCCCGACGTGGTGCGACCCATGAACATTGTGCAAGGCGGCTACGTGTTCTCAGTGAACATGTTCAAAAAGTTCTATGCCTTCGATACTTCTGCCTCCCAGGATGCCTCCTTTGGACGCCAGGTTCTTGCGCCCGCTACCGTGCGTCCCCTCCCATTAGGAACTGCTTTAGGACATGCCCGATGTTATTCCCTGTGGAACCCTAGTGTACCCCACTGCAGAAAACGAGATTTATGGTAAGAACTTACCTTTGTTAAATCTCTTTCTTCGAGGTACACTGGGTTCCACAGGGCGCCCACCCTGACGCACTTAGCTTTATTGGGTTTGTATGGCATTAGCCGCTGGTACCTTCTCTTGTCATGAGAATGTGGTGTATGTGGCTACTAACGATTGTCGTCTCTTTTACCTGCTACTGCATTGGACTGGTTAACAAAACTGAGCCCCTGTGCACGGAGGCGGGGTTATAGAGGAGGCGGCGCTGTGCATCTTGGGAACAGTCAAAGCTTTTAGCCTGTTGGTGACTCGGATCAAGATCCAACTCTACACCCCGATGTTATTCCCTGTGGAACCCAGTGTCCCTCGCAGAAAAAGATTTAACAAAGGTAAGTTCTTACCATAAATCTCCTTTTTTCCACTCTAGGCCCCTGTAGTTCACACCTCTTGGCTATACATGGCTCCTGTGCAGTGTGCACTACATCCCCCCTGCCCCCCTTTTCTGCCATCTCTCCTTCACTCAAGGTTTATTAATATTGCCATGGGCAGATGAGATATACTCAATTCCTCTTGGCACATTATTGTATGGTATAATATATGCACTTGCTGATGCAGTTTACAGTCAGATTTATACACTGTAAGTATGTTTTTGATAAATATTTGTATTAGCACAATAAAAAAAATATCAGTTAATTAAAGATAACATACTTATTCTTTATTTCTGCATCTTGATACAATTGAAAACAAAGGAAAAGTGCTTATTTTTTCTTGGAAGTATGTAAACTGTCTAGGGAACACGTGTGGCTTTACCAGTTATTGAATTTTCTATTATTTCTGCAGCTTCAATCCAGTGTTGTCCACACTAAAATACTACAACAATATTACAATTAAGATAACCACCATAACATTCAATGCAGAAATGTTTTATACAATCAAGCAACAACTGATTTAATTATAGTTCATTTAGTGGACATACTGTAAAGTTTAAGCAAGCTTACCCACACATCTCCTCCCGCCTCCCAGCCACTCTGGGTATTGCCTATCAGCACAGTCTCTGTTACTCTGATGTAGAGGCTGTTCTGTCCTCCAGGACCAGACACCGATGCACTTCAGCTGCACTTGCTCACATCAGTTCAGGACCAGGCCTGCCACTTCCGTCTCCTC
This sequence comes from Pseudophryne corroboree, assembly GCF_028390025.1. Lineage (NCBI taxonomy): Eukaryota > Metazoa > Chordata > Amphibia > Anura > Myobatrachidae > Pseudophryne > Pseudophryne corroboree. The sequence goes on along the minus strand of NC_086446.1, from coordinate 569,395,831 downwards.
TAGCCTGCTGTCTCTCTCTATTCTTCTATACTTGCCCATCACCAGCCAGCTGTCTTCACCTATTCTTCTACACCCTCACATCCCCAGGAACAGAATAACCCCTTCCTTCTCTATACGGTCTCCCTCTCTTCTTCAGGGGAGTTCCATGCGCAGCCAGACTTGAGACCAGATAGACTCCTCCTTCAAAGTAAGTGTCTGTGGAACTTGAGGATAAGGGAAGAGGGAGATGTTGTGCAGTGATGCAGTGTGACTGTGTGAGGATATAGGGGGTCATTCCGAGTTGTTCGTTCGCTAGCAGTTTTTAGCAGCCATGCAAACGTTATGCCGCCTCCCACTGGGAGTGTATTTTAGCTTAGCAGAAGTGCGAACGAAAGGATCGCAGAGCGGCTACAAAAAAATATTGTGCAGTTTTAGAGTAGCTTCAGACCTACTCAGTGCTTGCGATCACTTCAGACTGTTCAGTTCCTGTTTTGACGTCATAAACACGCCCTGCGTTCGCCCAGTCACGCCTGCGTTATTCCTGGCACACCTACGTTTTTTTGAACACTCCCTGAAAACGGTCAGTTGACACCCAGAAACGCCCACTTCCTGTCAATCACTCTGCGGCCAGCAGTGTGACTGAAAAGCATCGCTAGACCTTGTGTTAAACTACATCGGCCATTGCAAAAGTACGTCGCGCGTGCGCATTGCGCCGCATACGCATGCGCAGAAGTGACTTTTTTTTGCATCGTCGCTGCGCAGCGAACATTTTTAGCCAGCAATCAGCTCGGAATGACCCCCATAGTGCAGTGATCTTGTACAATGTAAGGTATAGAGGTGTCAGTGATGTAGTGCAGCATACAGATGTGTCCTCACACATCTTTTCCTATGTGCGTATGCATCACAGGCTGCTACTCCTTGCACAGAGTATCGTAGTGGGAGCATGCATACACACGCTCCCCCTACTCAATATATGAAGAAAACACTGTGCCTCCTCTTTCGTACCAAGGGAGACAGTGGGAGTTAGAACGGGTAGCGGGGTGCTATGCTCCCGTGACCCTTTTGCAGCAGTGTGTTTTGTTGGCGGCATTTGCGATACGCACACTCCTGCTGATATTACTATTCAATAGAGTGGTTTAGTATTAGCTAAACAAAAGAGTACACCCAGAGTCTCTTTTGGCAAAGATGTGTGAGGACACATCTGTATATGGGGGAATCTGGGATATAGAGGCAGATGTACTACGCCTTGGAGAGAGATAAAGCATCAGCTCCTAAATGCCCTGTTACAGGCTCTGTTTGATAAATAGCAGGAGCTGGTTGGTTGATATTTTATCGCTCTCCACAAATCTTTCCTGTTATCTGCCCACTGCCTGCTTCTCCTGTCATGTGCCCGACGCTGGCATTATCCGCCCGCTGCCTCCTGTTATATGCCTGCTGCTGCTATTACGTGCCTGCCGCTGCCGTTATTAGACTGCTGACTCCTGTTATGTGCCCGCCGCTGCCGCTTTCTGCCTGCTGCCCACTTCTCCTGTTATTCACTGAACTTTGTAAATCCCAACATAGGTGCCCCAGTTGGAGGCACTCACTGGAGGATATTGGATTCGAACCTATGTGAATTTATAGTGGAGAGCAGATAATGCCACTCCACTACCTCCCACCATTACATGAATGCAATATAATCCCCCACCTATATATGCTGCACTCAGAGGCGGATTGGCCATAAGGTTTACTGGGAAGATTCACGGTGGGCCGATGCACCCGTGGGGCCTGTTTTGTTTGAGGACATGTGATCCTTTTTATAGACATAATGAATAAAATGCAAAATAATTTGCATATATGAAAATTACTTTGCCACTTAGCCTGTGATTGCAGATGATCTAGTGTATGCTCTGTCTGCCTGCTTGGCTGACATATAAGATTGAGTGAATAGTGATTAGGAATCAGGATACGGTTGGTGTAATAAGCAAGAAAATATATCTTTCTAATGAATGACATAGTTTCCTAAATTCTGAAGGTGTATCATATAATGTGCTCATAATATTTAATTTTATTTCTTTTTAACTTCCCCCTTGATGCTGGACATGCCCACTATCTGGAAAGTCTTGGGGGGAGGGTGCTGCTGCCATGGCCCATGGCTAGACCTTACACCTCTGGTGCTGCCCATGTGGGGCCACTAGTACAAATTTTTCCAGGGCCACTTTTTGTTCCCAATCCGCCCCTGGCTGCACTACATCACTGTCAACTCTATATCCTACACTACAATATACTATGGGGAAGATGTAATTCGCCTTGAAGAGTGATAAAGTGGAGAGAGATAAAGTACCAGCCAATCATAGTAACATAGTAACTAAGGTTGAAAAAAGACAACTGTCCATCGAGTTCAACCTGTTTGTGGTCTCCTATGCAGTTTTATTTTAGGACTAGTTATTTTTATGTTAGGACTAGATATATTAACTACAATGCACCATAACCCTGAATATCTTTATCCAATAGGAATTTATTTAATCCATTCTTAAAGGTGTTGACTGAGTCCGCCGCTACTACTCTATCAGGCAGCGAATTCCAAACATGTATTGTCCTTACTGTGGAAAAACCTTTTCGCCTCAATGTGCGAAAACTCCTCTCCTCTAACCTAAGCAAGTGACCACGTGTCCTCTGTGCTGATCTTATTGAAAACAGGTCCCTCCCAAGCCTTCAGCCTTGAAAAAGACTCCAGGAATAGGAGTTGAAACGCGTCGGCGTACTCCATTTGCGGTCAGCCACTTTGTTGGTCTACATTCCTAAGGACCAGAGGATTTTTCCAGCTCCTACCTGGGTGGACTTTGGAGATTAAAGAACTTGTTTGAGGACTTTTTTGAGTTCTCAAACTCTCTGGTAATTAGTTTGAACACCACCTTGTGGCTGTCACATTTGGATATTATTATTCTGCACATTTTTAATGTGATTGTCCATACTTCTTGTCTGTGTATACATGTTATTAAAATTACTGTACTGCACATGTGGTTTCCCTCTCCCCTCTATTTTCATGCTACCATATTAAGAGGAGGAAGCGAGAGGAGCAAGAATAGGACTCTCACTGCGACTTTAAGGGTTGTATATTTGTCTTTTATGTATACATTATGCATGTAAGTACTTTGAACTTTTGTATGTAGGCGCCCCTGGGCATCCGCAGCCAAAATGTTCCTTTTTTTGCTGAGTATTCAAGATGTGGCTTTACTAGTGATTTATATAATGGGAGTATAATACTCTCATCCCTTGCATCAATTCCCCATTTTATGCATGCTAATATCTTATTAGCCTTCTTTGCTGCACTCTTACTTTGGGTACTGCTGCTTAATTTGTTATATATGTGAACCCCTAAATCTTTTACCAGTACAGAATCCCCTAATATTACCCCATTTAGTATGTAGGTGTTATTTTTGGCCTTACCACCACAGTGCATTACCTTACACTTGTCTGTGTTGAATCTCATTCTCCAGTTTGCTGCCCATGCTTCAGCTTTTACCTGCCATATTGCAGGCTGTGTTTGAAAAATGACAGGAACTGATTGGTTGGTACTTTATCTCTCTCTACTTTATCTCTCCGAGACTTACATACAGAAGTACACAGAGCCCATAATGCAGTGTTATAGACGCAAGAGGAGAAAGTGCAATGATGTCATGTAGTCATATAGTACATTGTAGTGGAGGTATAGAGATATCAGTGATGTACTGCGGGCAGGTAGTGCTGTATAGTGTAGAGTATAGAGAGGTTACTAACGTACGTGGGGGGGAATAAAGGGACCAATGATCTACTGAATTCGAGAACTATCAGTGATGTGGTGCTATGTATAGAGGTGGTAATGTGGTAGCCCAGGAATGTAGTGTGAGGACTTCGTTTATGGAGATTTAAGACTTCTAAGGAGACTCAGAAGCATACTGTATGAGGGCTCTTAGGTACGAAGGTGCATGTGGAGCAGAAGACATATAAAGTAGTATGTGTGGGCATGTCATCTAATGCTGCCCATGCATTAGGATGAGCAGCATCCAATGCGAGTCGTCTCATGATTTCCCTTGAAATCCCTGGGAGCTCCTGGACACACGATCTGGGGTTTTTTGGACACAGGATGTTCATATGATGTGCGTACGATCTTACAACCCATTGTGCGCCCCCATACGATGAATCATCTTACAATCCATCGTATGCCTCACAAAAAACATACACTCAAATGATGCTGATTGAACGATCCATCGAACGATGCATTGTAAGTGCATAAAACATGGTACAATGTGCATAAAATTACGATGGATAATATGGGCTGCACGTATGATCTAAGGACGAAACGTTCAACTCGCGGGACCGTGCATTCCATCGTAATCATACCCAAAGCATGCACGATGTGCACACAATGCAGCGTATGAGGCATCTAAATTGTGTATTTGTATACGATATCGACCTAGTGTATGGCCAGAAATAAAATGGTTGAAGCCTACTGCTGGTTTGTCACACTCCCTGTCCATGAATTTGACAATGAAAAGATGGTGACCCTAGGTTTGATACATATCTCCCAATAGTGAGGACCACCATGACATCATAAATTATTTTATTCCCTTTGTGTAATTCCTGAATGGACATCATAATGTCCCATACACTGTTTATTGTAGTTGTATAGAGGCGACTGGTAAGGTATGGTCCAGGCTTTAAACTCAAAGGCCAGTCCTCCCATACTCAGTAAAAGTCATTACACCCCACTTTATTGGTTCCTGCCATAGTTAGAGCCATAGCAACCAATTGCTGTAGCTAGGAATTGGTAATAATTAGTAACACTATGTACGAGGCCTAATTAAGGTTTGGGGGCCCCAGGGCAACTAAGTTGTGGGACCCCTTGTCATGTCCCCGCTATACGATGGTTACAGTTCCCCTTCCCCATATGCTGTACAATGCCTAAGGGAGCCACTTTCTAGTGGGCGGCACTTGGACACTTGTTTTATTGCTAGCTGTCAGTCTAAAATCTCTCAGATTGTGAAAACTTAGGCCTTCTGGAATATCCTGGAAAAAAATTCTAGAAGTGGCCTCACATGGGTAGCCCAAAGGTATGCGTGTAACTTTGGCCGCAGAACCACTCCTCACATATCAACATACACACCAGCCCCCACACCCCACCCCATGTACATCAGCCCACCAGGAATCTTCCCTGTGATCCCTATGAACAATCCGCCCCTGACCATAGGCCACCCTTTAGATGATCACCCTGCAAATAGGTTTCCACTAGTCAGGAACCCAATAAAGGTGGGCTGTAGGTGTAATTCTAGTTGTGCATTATTATTGATTGTTGGTGTGTTACTGCATAATATTCTGCTGTGTGTGTATAGTTTCATTTGACTCTGAGTGTAATTCATAGTTGAGATCTGTAGTACACCACACCCAGATATAGAAGAGAGGCACGAATATCATTATATGTTGAGTCAGGTCAGTATAGGTGGTACATGATACAGTAGGTGTTAGTAGGGCAGTTTAGTCATTGCAGGAGGGCTGAGGCTATGCTGATTTGCAGGCACATATTATTACCCTCCAATTTGTGTATTCCCTTTGAGTGCCAAATAGTTTATTAAATACTGTCTTGCAGGTTCTGCAGAAAACTATCACCTTAGCACCACTGTGATGACCAGGGCCGGACTGGGACTAAAAATAGGCCCTGGCATTTTTTAAGCACACAGGCCCACCTCTGTGTCAGCATTTGACTCCTCCCCTTACTATTCCTGACTCCTCCTACTTCTTAGTCTATACTCTTACAAATATAATTAATATTATAACAAAATACAAGTGTACATCATTCTCTATTAAAATACACACAACCAGTGGTTGAAGTGTAAATGTTGAAGTGGGGGTATGGAAAAGTAAAGGTTGCGCGCGCCTCGGGAAAGTGGCGTGGTCACTCAAAAGGGGGCGGGTTCTTTAGTGTAGTTTACCACACCATATACCCCTTATACACATTATGCACCACAATAGTAGGACCCCTTATACTATCTAGTACTGATGCCCCTTTCACATTATACCACATGGAATGAGCCGAAATTCACAATATAGCACACGGAATGAGCCAAAATTCACATTATAGCACACGGAATGAGCCATAATTCACATTATAGCACATGGTATGAGCCAAAATTCACATTATAGCACACGGTAAGAGCCGAAATTCACATTATAGCACACGGAATGAGTCGAAATTTACATTATAGCACACGGAGGCTGAGGGCAGCGCCGATGCAGTGGAGGAGGAGGCAGACAGCGGCAGCGGTGCAACGTAGGAGGCTGTGGTCGGCGGCACTGCAGTGCGGCACCTATGACCGCGGTGCTACTATTTCAAATCTGCCGCGGACCAGCAGCCAATCAGGAGCGGCCGCGCAGACAAAAGAGAGAGAGGGGTGAGGACGAGAGAGAGAAAGAGAGGGAGAGAAGGGATGAGGACAAATAGAGGGGGTGAGAAAGAGTGAAGGGATGAGGAGCGAGAGAGAGAGAGAGAGAGAGAGAGAGAGAGAGAGAGAAAGAGAAAAGGATGAGGACAAAAAGAGAGAGAGGGGATGAGGACAGAGAGAGAGAGAGAGAGAGAGAGTGAGTGAGTGTGTGTGTGTGAGAGTCAACCTGGGCATGTATACAACCACACTCACCCTGGCCAGGGGGGCAGCCGCAGCACTCTCCAAGGGCCGGGATCCAGGGACAGGGGCTCAGGCAGGCGGGCGGGCTCGAGCGCCCGTATGTAGGTGGACAGCCGCGTGCCACCATGCTGGGGCTGCTGCTGCTCCTTGTTCTTGTCCTCGCTCCTTCTTGCTCCTCACTACCGCGGCCGCTCCCAGAATGGTGTGCGGCCGAGCGCTCCCACTTGCATTCTGGGAAGGTGGGAGGGAAGAGGAGAGCAGCTGCACTTTTCTCCAGAGTGCAGCGGCCAGACATAGGTCCCGGGAGTTTTGAAAGGGGTGCGGGGATACTCGTGCAGGCAAGCAGTCAGACCGGCCCATCTGGTCATCGGCCCTTCTGGCATTTGCCAGAAGTGCCAGATGGCCAGTCCGGCCCTGGTGATGACCTACAACCTCTTTGATTAATAGATGGGTGATTCAGATTCCCCTAGCTCATGTCACTGTTGTGTATGGGTTGGTATTGTCAGGTACTAATGGTTTGACATCGATGAGAAAGGTACTGTAGCACTGGAAGCAATAGGAATGGGTGAGATGGGAGTTGGTATTGCTGAGTATTATTTTCTACTGGTTATCTCTAATTCATTATACTGTAATGGGCATATTTACATGCCATTGGCTTTATTACAACATAATCAGTAGTCCTTAATCAACTTAACATGGAGAATGTTTTAAATGAAATGATGGCTCAGCTGGTCTCCTAATGTCGTGTAATGCAATCCTTTCTTCTTCTAAAATAATTTAAGAGTCAGAGGGAGATGATTTTGCCAGAAAGCTGGAAAATGCAGAGACATAAGGTCTCACTCTCCTACAAAGCAAAATGGGAATAAAACTGGAAAGCCCATCTCAGATGGCTGTGAGCGACTGCTGATAAAAACTCTTCTTTAACATTAGATGCTCCTAGAACACTACAAGAAATTAAGAAAGTCATTAGTTTAACACCACAATAATAAAGCCCTGGGTCTAGCTAGGATTCCACAGATACATACATAAAATTCCACAATATTTCTGGAACCAGATTATTTTTCTATGAATGAAGCTGGAAGGCTGATTGCACAGTAATTGTAAGGCCAGTATAAAACCTTTTCACAAACTAGTGACAAATTAGAATGCGACTCATACTGACTGATCTCCTATCAATGCAGATGTCAATTTTTTGCTAAAATTAATATCAGGATACTGATGTCCCATTTACAAATCCCACATAAATACTATTGTCATAGATGTAGCCTAAGCATTCGATTCAGTGAGATGCCCAGCTGGCAATACATATTGAAATTTGAGGTGGGCTGCACTTCTAATGGGAACAGAAGGTGTATAAATCTCCAGGTTTAGAAATGGGTTTACAAGTATATTATACAATCATTGCTTTCATGGGCTATTTGGAGGGTGGTCTTCAGTATGCCGGCGGTCGGGCTCCCGGCGCTCAGTATACCGGCGCCGGGAGCCCGACAGCCGGCATACCGACACTTATTCTCCCTCGTGGGGGTCCACGACCCCCCTGGAGGGAGAATAAAATAGTGTGGCGCGCGTAGCGCGCCACCGTGCCCGTAGCGTGGCGAGCACAGCGAGCCCGCAAGGGGCTCATTTGCGCTCGCCACACTGTCGGTAAGCCGGCGGTCGGGCTCCCGGCGCTGGTATGCTGGTCGCCGGGAGCCCGGCCGCCGGCATATCGTAGTGAACCCCTATTTGGATACTCCCTGTGATTTGATAAATGATTTGATATATCAAGCTGCTTCTTAGGATTTATCATCAGCAGTGCACCGGGACCTGAGGTGAACTAAGGGGACACCAGCGCTATATTTCAGGTGGAACGCTCTGGAGCACCATTCCGGAAGGTCTTGTGAAAAGTTACACAATCTGAAACGGTGTTCCAGAACCTCCTAAAAAAACAACTTATGCTTAAAGTGCTGCATGCATAGTACTGTCAAATAGCACAGCTCATACTGGGGTGAATTATGCACTTTGGCCACCACCTGCAGCTCATATATTACTTAACTCACTGTCTCTGCCGTGGGCAGGTGGAGCCATCTTGAGGAATCTAGCTGACTGTCAGGGTCATGACTCCTGTCACTCATCCAGGGCGGGTGCTCCCCCCCGCCAAATGGGCTGCCCTCTGTTTGCCCACAGAGACCAAGAGGTGAGGAAGGATCTTTGTTTCTGTTGTCCAAGAAGAGAGATTTGGAAAAGATATGAAATAGCTGCAAAACCATAAAAAAACGTAAGTAGCCAATGGCAGTAGCAGTTATTACTGTCATCGGGACTAATTAAGGCTGGAACGCAAATCGTGATCCAATCGGAATTATTGTGTTTGCCGCACAGGGGTAAGCGAAGAGCCCGTCCTATGCATATGCCCACACTTTCTGGTGTCAATGAGGCAGACACGTTCGCGGGGCAGGGGGGTGGGGTGGGGGGGCAACTCTCCTTTTCCTAGGCGGAGATGGAGCATTGTGGGGGCGTGGCCTGTAAACGGGGCGTGGTGGGGGTGTGATGATGGCGGCTGCATGACATCACATGCAGCCGCCGCGATCGTAAACATGGCAGTGGGCCTCCTGCATGCGCAGCCAAGCTGCGCCGGCAAGAGGCATCATTAATTTCTGCTAACAAGCAGAAATTTCGATGCAATCACAATTTCTGCTTGTTAGAAGGGAGGGGGGGAGGCAGCGGTCAGCATGCTGGGCAGTCTTGCCCTGCGGTGGGCGGCCCCCAGCATGAGAACAAAAGGATTGCAAATTCTGCTAATTAGCAGAATTTGCAATCCTTACTGAATTAACCCCATAATGTGAATTGGGGATACTGTGTGGCATGTGTACTGGCAGCCCTACAATGTGACATTGTGTAATTTAGGGAACAATGATGGTTCATAAAATAAGGGCACTACTATTGGGAATAATATTACCTAGGGCACTACTATGGTCAGGGGTGTTTTAAGAGAAGAGGGGACCCAAGTCCAGCCTCCATTGTAGGCCCCCTCCTCTCAGTCAGCTAGTAGACTCTGGCAAAATGAAGTAGGGCACTATTATGGGACATACAATTAACAACTACAATTAACAACTACTGTATTGCAGGGAGGTGTTTCTGAAGAAACATTGGGAAAGGGGCCCCCTTTAATATGATGCTGTGCACCCAGAAAGCTCTGGTTACACCACTGCTGACAGAGAACTATCTAATTTAGTTGATTTAATAATAAATACCAGAAAAGAACAGTGTGAAAGATCTAAAATATAGAAACTATTACAGAAATCCCTGAGCCTCAAAAATAGAAGAACATTTACATTTTAAATCCCCTGTCCTACAACATTACAATAGAGATGAGTATGCCAGAGACAGCTATGTATTTGCTTGCTGCAGGGCCAGATTAACAATGGGGCAGATGGAGCTCCAGCTCCAGGCCTCCCCATAAAAGTAGGCCCATCATCATGGCAGCATGATGATTACTAGCCACCAGCTGGCCACATGGAAGGCAATAAATCATAACTATTAAGTTAGCATTTCTATTTTTCTCACAAAATTATGCAATTTTTTTATATTTTTACATATTTAGGGACACATTGGAGCTGATAATGTAGGCGCTGTACACGCCCACATGGCTCTGGCCACACCCACATAGCACTGATCACACCTCTCCCATTTCTCACAATAGGCCCTTGAATATTTTTAGCTCCAGGCCCATGTGGCCCTTAATCCGGCCCTGGCTTGCTGCTAAGAACTGCTGGGAAAGAGTATGGACAGGACTCCAACATTTCTTCTCTGTGAATGCAGAATTCTTGTACATATAAAAAAATAAATAAAAAAAAATCATATCTATAATGTTGTTAATCTTAGACAAGGTGAAAGAAACATTCATAAAGGGAGGGAAGGCTGGAATATCCATCTTCTCGGAAAGTGACAGTTTGAACATTGTTTTAACCAAAAAGTATCAATAACACGCATAAAAATTAAATGTTACTTTGGGAGTTGTCAGAAGAAGCATTCTAGGATACTGTGTCACCATCTGAAGGGAACAATAGCTTAAATATCATACAGTATTTACTGTAGAATACAGTTATACAGTATATGAAATGTTGAAATACTTACAGTATGGCACTGAATAAAATGATAACAAAATCACAGAAATTCCAGAAACCGTTATAGCAGCAAATGTGACCAGTTTGTTACTCTGTTTGAAATTCTTTATTAAGGGCTATATTATAATTTACAGCAGTGTATCTATCCCTATGTGCTTTTATCCAAGGCTCTGGAGTCAAAATAATAAATGCTTTTTGGTAATATACAGTACTTTAATGCCTGTAGAAGCATGTTACAGATATGATTACCCAAGTGGTGCCAAGAGGGGGGAGGGGTGGGGCAGGTACTAATTACCCGGGCTGCTGGAGAGGCCCAAGAGGCCTGGCGCAACCAGGATCCACTGCCGCCCGCCCAAGTATACCTATACTTAAGGCTGGTGCCATCTTTCCATTGTCTCCATATCTTCGGGATGATGACGCCTACGCATTGAAAGTGCTCTGGCACTGTCTTTGCTCTCTAGTGCACATGCACCATCTTCGCAAATATCACTGGGAAGATTGCACTGAGGATAAGGGACACACTTTCTGCAAGCAAGGTAGGAAGCAGGTGCCCTGTACCGCACCCCCACCCACCGGATTAGAATGGTGCCCTCTGTGAAGTATTGAGGTGGCCCAGCAATTATACATATTTTACATTGTATTATTTTTAGGGGCGGGCACCCCACCCCTCACCTGCTCTCTACACCCCTGGATGACACTGTACTTGCTTTCACAAACAGATTGGGGTAATGTAGTGTCAGTAACCATCTACCCGTTTGGCTGCCTTATTAAAACTTCCCCATAACATTGGTGCATATTAAAAGTGTTTATTTTTATTTATGGTAGGCAGACCCGGCCTTAGGTATAGGCAAACTAGGCAAATGCCTAGGGCATTTGGTATGCTTAGGGGCACCAGCAGCTTCTGCTGATTAAAATGATATGCAGCATGCCTATATTCTGTATGTGACTGCGGCTGTATCTGCATACGAAATGCTACGTTGCAGTGTATTCCTGGAAATCACTGTAATGTAGCATTTCGTATGCAGATACAGCCGCAGTCGCACACAGAATATAGGCATGCTGCATATCGTTTTAATCAGCAGAAGCTGCTTGTGCATCCTAGCCACATAGTAATGCAAATAATGTGATGCATTCTCATAAACAAAAGGCACCTGACGTTAGCAGAACTGCCAGCTGACTCATGCCAGGCATCTCCTGCAGAACTAGCGGCGGTGCTAGGGGGCACCAGACAAAATCTTGCCTAGGGCATCATATTGGTTAGGGCCGGCTCTGATGGTAGGGGAGGCCTGAGCATTCAGGTTATATAAAGAGCTCTCTCATGGGCATATGCATCAACATTTGGAGAGAGATAACGTACCAACCAATCAGCTCTTGTTAGTTTACATGCTGTAAGCTCTATTTACTAAGCCTTGGATAGCGTTAAAGTCAATGAAAATAAAGTACCAGATAATCAGTTCCTAACTGTCATTTTTCAAACACAGCTTGTGACATGGCAGTTAGGATGGTTGGTTGGTACTTTATCTCCATCCACTTAACTCCATCCAAGGCTTAGTAAATAGACCCCTATGTTTGAAAAATGACAGTTAGGAGCTGATTGGATTGTACTTTATCTCTCTCCAGTTTATCTCTCTCCAAGCATTGTGGCATATGCCCCTAACTCTCTTACTTTAGGACAGGCAGGTCAGGTATTACTGTCCCTGTTGGACTGGTCCAGGATTATGGTAGGGTATAGTAATGAGGGTATCAAAGTCTTTGTTACTTTGTGGATTCACCAAAAGCAAGAGGAAGGTAAACAATAAACCTTTAGGGAAGGGTTGTGTAGTGCTCTGAACCCCTGCCTGTAATACATGTGTTCATGTTCCTGTGTGATTCCAAGCAATCAGTGGTACCAGATACCACATAAATCTGCTTTGGACAGAGCAGCTCAGCTGAATGGGCAGGAAAGCTGCACATGAGCCTTCTATCCCAGTATCCACTCCATGACATGTTTGATTAAAAACATTTTTACTGATCCAATTAAATGAAATTTGAAAAAATAATATGAACAGTGAAAATTGTTTCAATATAGATAATTAGATAAAATGTATTATGCAGATGAACAATATTAAGAATAGGGACATTTCCAGGGTTTGCTGCTGGAAGTTCTTCTGTGGTGAAAGGAATATGGCTTCATTTAGCAAAAATATCGCTATAAGTGTATTCACATTTATTATTATTATTATTATTATTATTATTTTATTTATTAACATTACTTTGTACCAGTAAATCCTGTTCCACCTAACAGTTGGGAACATAACAGCAATAACACAAAGCTGGATAATAGCAGTCAGAGTAAGAAGGCGCTGCTCACAAGCTTGCAATCTATTCACAAGTATGCACAGGGCAGATTAACAGAAGAGGGGTCCGTGTGCAGACGCGGTATGGACCCCCAGGTGCAGTAGACTTTGGCAGCATGTGCAGGTCTCCAGAAACATGGCGCCCGCCATGTTCCAATGACTAATCTTCACTGTAAGGAGGACATTTTCTAACTGAGTCACTGACTTGGTACCCCGGAAGGTTAAGTATTTACAGATGGGTACAATGTGTGTGGGGGCGCCCCCTAGTCCCAGGGGCCCATCTTCACAGCACATATTGCACCCATTTTAGAAACGCCAATTAGCATGCATTATCCCATGCTTGGTTTTCTATGCTGAACATTATACATAGTAAAACTTCTGGTGTATACTGGAGTGTGACAAGAAAGGCTCTGCCTCCCCTCACCGCACATCACTGCTTACCACTTCTAAATTGCTGGTTTGACAGAATCATGGTGTATTGGTTTCTAGTGTTCGTTATATTGTCTATGGTTAGTTTTTTGTGTGTCCTCTACTGAATCAAGAGAGAAGAGAGAAAAGAAGAAATAGTAAATCTGGTCTAATCAGCACTGTTTGAAAGGCCTGTATTACTTTCTGCTGATAACCAGATGCTTGTGTATGCCATAGGTAGATTTCTTGAGCTGGGTACACAATGGATGATGTATAACGAGCCTGTTGCCGACTGTGTAACCCAGGGGTGGGGAACCTCAGGCCCGAGGGCCATATAAGGCCCGCAGAGCCACTTGATCCGGCCCGGCCAGGCTCACCTAGCCGGGCGCCCATTGAGATTTTGTTACTAGTGGGCGCCTGGCTTCTTACCCTCAGTACAGCCGGAGGCAGGAGCTCACTCCTGAGCTCCGGCTCTGGCAGTTTGTGTGTGCTGCTGTGCGGTGTTATGGGAGAGATGTCATGACTTCTCTTCCATAGTTCTGAGGAGCAAGCGGCCAGGCGGAGGGCAACGGTCCGGACGCAGGAGCGGGGTTGGTAAGTATTGTGTTTTTTTTTCTTTTAATGTGTGTATGTAAGCGTCACTACTAGGGGGCTTATCTAATGGGGCATAACAAATGACTGGTGGCATATCTAATGGGGCATAACAAGTGATAGGGCATATCTAATGGGGCATAACAAGTGACTGGGGGCATACTTACTGGGGGCATATCTACTGGGGCATAACAAATGACTGGGGGCATATCTACTGGGGCATAACTACTGGGAGCATATCTACTGGGGGCATATCTATTGCGGCAGGCTCATTTTTAAGTTGATAATTTTTGTATGGCCCCCGAAGGATTTTATAAATATCCAAATGGCCCTTGGTAGAAAAAAGGTTCCCCACCCCTGTGTAACCCAATATGCAGTTCACAGACATATCGTGTCGGCTCTGCAGCTCAGCCGACGGCCAATATATCTGATGGTATATTAGTCATCTGGTTGTGTGTATGGGCGGTGCACCAGCCACCCATACACTTGCTGCTTGGACTGCCAATGACAGAAATCTCGAATGGATGGGCAGGAATGATACATTGGGCAGACGGTTGGTAAGTGTGTATGCACTTACCAATTATTAGATGGGTTGGCAGGTCTGCTGGCCTATCTGCCAGGTGTGATCCGGCTTTGATGTAAAAGCTAGGACTTCTTTTGTGTGATTTTTTTTAAAAATCTTTGGGGGGGTTTTTATTATTTTTTTTTAACCACCAGCATTAACAGTGTTGTATGGGGAAAAGGAAACTCTCTGCATTATACATAGAGGGCTGATTTGATGACAAGGAAAATGAAATAAAACAAAATATAGTACCGACATTGTACATCTTCAACTTCTGAAACTCAACATCCTAATAAAATATTAATCCAACACCCTTTGCCTTTACATACATTTTCAAAATCCTACAAATATTAAACTGCGACACATCTCACATTGCTTAAGCTGAAGTAGGACAGCGGACAGTACATATCAATTTTCTGTCATACACAATATTTGCTGTGCAAAGTCTTAAATACTATATATCATCTTAGAGGAGTTAGAGAGCTTTCTATGCATTTATAATGAGTGTTTTCCTTCAGTTATATGACTGAGCTGGGCACAGCTGGATCTGTTCCCAGCACAGCAATCTGTTTCCATGAATCCAGAAACGCATGCAGTACAATTATTCAGAAAATTATATTGTTGTGACACTTGATGAAAAATACATTTTCAACTTCTGAGTTCACACAATGTGTATTCTTCCCTGTTACCATGGGTTGTTTGTCAGGGCAGCTGTTTTCTATTACTAATCAAGTCAATCTGATTACAATAAGTTTATTTGTAACAATGCAGCGACTGCTATTTGCTGGACTAAATGTGAACCATTCAAAACTCATGACAATGTTAAGAATATATTAACCATTGCATGTTATGTCTGGAAATTACTGGTAGCCTTGTAATAGAAAACCACTGAACCTGAAGGATAATTCAATAAAATAAAATGTTGTTTTCTGAGACACTGAGGAGGAGATATATCAAGCCTTGGAGACAGATAAAGTGAGGAAGTTTAAGAAAACAATAAATCAGCTTAATAAACAGAAACTTATTGGTTGGTATGAGTAACTTCTCTACTTTATCTCTTTCTAAGGGGGAGATGTATCGTACCTTGGAAAGTGATAAAGTGGAGAGTTTGATGCAACTCCTCCAAAGGCTTGATATGTCTTCCCTTGAATGAGATTGAAAAAAAATTACTAATTGTTACTTACCAGTGCTGCACCTATCAATTGGCTGCTCCCCTTATACTTCTAACAGACTGGTTAAACTTTTTACATTAACACTGGGGTTGCCAGTCATAACTCCATGCAGGCCTGCCACTGCTATTAAGTGAAGATGAATCTAGGCCCTATCCACAGCATCATATTGTTGTATTTGCTTCCAGGAGAGAACAATTGCCTGGGTTAGCTATCACAGTACAACATTCGACCATCTGCTAAGTTTTGAGAGGACAGGTTGCACGGACTAAAGCTGAACTGTGAGGATTGGAGGAGATAGAATTGTGAGCGATGAAGTTAATGGGTTGGATAATGAAAAACTGTAAGTTACGTAGCTAAAAATAAAAGCTCGGTAGGCGTGAGAGCTTTATAGAGGCTGCATGTACAGTAGAATGCAGTTGTATGTGTTATAGCAGTAGGTAGGTACTGTGGTTCGTGGCTATGATGTTATGGTCACTACACTGGCTTTCTAAAGAAAACAACATACTCTTTCCGTTCCCCTCCCCTCTTTCCAACTGGCCTTCCTACCTATTAAAATAAGAATCGGGGAGGAGAATAAATGATAACTACCCAAAAGTGCCTCAGAATGGGATAAAGCCCTAAGAGGGACATTTACTAAGCAGTGATAAGAGCAGAGAAGTGAGCCAGGAAACTGACTCTCACATTCCCAAACAACACCAGCCAAGACAGAGTAGAGAGGATCTCCTGTTTGGAACGGTCATACATATTGGAGATCCAGTTGGATTCACAAACAATATTTGATATTTTAGTTTATGATATTTTTTCAAACATATTTTAGTTTTGGATTTAGATGTAATTAGCCTTAAACTAAACTACATGTGAATCAAATACAGCAGACAGCTTGCAACTTAGTAAAAGAGAAAGTAAGATATTTGCTACTGTTTTTCTTCTGTCATTTATCAGTATCCATTTAGCAGTTTTCATACAACCAAGTGTGAAGATTACAAACCATTACAATGCTTAAAAGTTAATACTGTATTACCTAAATATAGCAAATAGAGGATGCATGTGAATATTAATTATTGGAGATCATCCATTCAGAAGAAAGCACAACCTGCTAATCTATTGACGATACGTGGACACAGCCATAGTGCGTTTACATATAGAACATGCAGTCATGCGACCAATCTGGATAATTGACACACCCCTGCATATAACCAGATGACACATGTTACACAAAATCCTCAGCTCACTTCTTCTCTTGTCCAATACGTTACTTTCTATTGAACAAAGTTTATAACTAAAGGAAAGTAAATAACAAATTTTTGTATTCTCCCCATCCATCTTTGCCTTTCTATGGAAAATATTTTTGTATCGCCTGTACGGTGTACCACATTTCCATTGTCACAAGAGGGCAATCACTTTTGGATCACATGTTCAGGCATAGCCTAAATGTTATTACTAAAAAGGGATTTTTAGATAAGCACATACCTTGTGTGTGAAACAAAACAGTATGATACTACCATGTAAAAGTGCATAAAGATTTTTTAGTAAAAAGATTTTTTATGCTGAATAAAATTTTAAGTAAAACAGCTCTTGTCTAACAAAAGACAAATAGATAGAGATGGACGACATGTGCTAGTTCTCAGGCAACATACAATATTGTTCAATTTATTCTCAGCATATAATGATCCAACCCAAATAATACCCCTTTTCCACTAACGAGCACGGGTCGCAGCCGGGAGCCTGACACGGGAGCTGCCCCCTGCTGCGACCCGTGCTCGGTCCCTTTCCCATTAGCAGTCACAACCCTGCAAATGCCGGGTTGGTGACGCTTCTAGTGACACGGCAGGGGCGGCGCAGGGAGATCACATGATCTCCCAGCGCCGCCTTCCCTATGCACTGTGAACGGGAGCCGTGTCACCTCGACACGGCTCCCGTTCACACTAGACAGCTAGCCGGGTTGAACACGTGTACAACCCGGCTAGCTACCAGGGTAGGATTCCCGGATCACTTGATCCGGGTTTACCCTTTTCCACTTGCAAAAAACACGGGTAAATGCGCGCCCCCGTGCATTTACCCGTGTTTTTTGAGCTAGTGGAAAAGGGGTATAAGAGTGGGAAACACGCTTACTTTTACTTTCCCAATACAGAGGGAAGGCACAATGTACCTGTTATGTTGCTAAATGGTAAGTCCTTTATCGCACGCTGGAAATGTATCCAAAGGTAACTTGCTGCGGCTTTTGCACATTGAATGCTACAATGTCTTTATATAAATACACGTGCTGCTGTGTGGATTAATGTTCTCATGCACTGCTGCAGGTGTCACTGTGTCTGCTATGGCTGGGGGTGTTAACTGACACCTGTAGCTTAATATCATGAGACCTCCTCTGGTATTCTAGGTGCTCAGTGGACGGAGAAGGATTCCGGAGTGATTGGAGGGCTGCCAGCAACCTACCCGCTGTGTTCGTATAGAGCACTTCACGGAACACAGAAGATTGATGTTTCCGCGGTCAATGCATTTCGCCTAGTCTGGCTTTCTCTTAGCCTAAATGTTGTTACTTCCGGGGCGTGGCCTGGACGGGCATGGAGTAGCACTTACAGTGTGCAGCTCTCCAGCCAAGACATCCTGAAGCTACATCCTGCATCTCTCCCCTGGGCCTGTTGATCGAACTGTAGCTGCCTGGCTACCTGGTGCCCCCCCTGGAGAGGAATTGGACTGGTGGCTGGCACCCCGTGTGAGCTCCGGAGCCATCTGTGCAGGTGCCCTGGTTTGCGCTGGGCCCGCGTGTGAAGCCGCGGGCTCGCGCTCCCACTCGCACCGGAAGTTAGGCCTCTCGCTTCTCCCTGCAGCCAGCCGCGGCTTGTATGGGCGGGTCTGAGGAGTCACTGACTGCTGCTCCGTCTGGCCGTGTGGACGCCGGCCAGATCCTGCTACAGCCGCCCTGTTCCTCCTGTGTGGCCTGCCGCTGCCAGCCCGCAGGTCACTTTCTGGACCTCCTGACGCTGTGCCTACCTAAAGTATACCAATACAGTATATAAAGCCTCAGTTACCCAGGGCTCTGGGCTATTACTGTGGAGAGTGCCACTTTGGGAGCCTGTGCTGGGTGTCCTGGAGGATAGCTGCGCTGGGTGCTTCCTCTCCCTCCTCTTCTTGCTCTGCTGGCTGTTATAGTTATCTGCATCTGTCTGTGGTGCTGCGGGGCAGGGGCGGATCCAGAACAAAATGACAGGGGGGGCACCATGATAGGGGAAGGCGGGGGGGGGGACTTTTGCGCACACTCCTGGGCAGGTGGGTGTGGTCTCATAATAAGGGTGCCATACCAATGAGCCACAACCTCATTTTTATCACGCTGTGGGCATGGGTCTGGTGGGTGACAGGGTGAGTATACAAGGACAGGTCTGGTAGGGGGCAGGGTAAGCGTGCAGGGACAGGGTGAGTGTGCGGGGACAGGTATGGTAGGGAACGGAGTGAGTGTGCGTAGACAGGCCTGGTAGAGGACAGGATGAGTGTGCGGGGACAGGTATGGTAGTGGACGGAGCGAGTGTGCGTAGACAGGCCTGGTAGAGGACAGGGTGAGTGTGTGGGGACAGGTCTGGTAGGGGACGGAGTGAGTGTGCGTAGACAGGCCTGGTAGAGGACAGGGTGAGTGTGTGGGGACAGGTATGGTAGGGGACGGAGTGAGTGTGCGTAGACAGGCCTGGTAGAGGACAGGGTGAGTGTGCAGAGACAGGTCAGGTAGGGGACGGAGCGAGTGTGCGTAGACAGGCCTGGTAGAGGACAGGGTGAGTGTGCAGAGACAGGTCTGGTAGGGGACGGAGTGAGTGTGCGTAGACAGGCCTGGTAGAGGACAGGGTGAGTGTGCAGAGACAGGTCTGGTAGGGGACGGAGCGAGTGTGCGTAGACAGGCCTGGTAGAGGACAGGGTGAGTGTGCAGAGACAGGTCTGGTAGGGGACGGAGTGAGTGTGTGTAGACAGGCCTGGTAGAGGACAGGGTGAGTGTGCAGAGACAGGTCTGGTAGGGGACGGAGCGAGTGTGCGTAGACAGGCCTGGTAGAGGACAGGGTGAGTGTGTGGGGACAGGTCTGGTAGGGGACGGAGTGAGTGTGCGTAGACAGGCCTGGTAGAGGACAGGGTGAGTGTGCAGAGACAGGTCTGGTAGGGGACGGAGTGAGTGTGCGTAGACAGGCCTGGTAGAGGACAGGGTGAGTGTGTGGGGACAGGTCTGGTAGGGGACGGAGTGAGTGTGTGTAGACAGGCCTGGTAGAGGACAGGGTGAGTGTGCAGAGACAGGTCTGGTAGGGGACGGAGCGAGTGTGCGTAGACAGGCCTGGTAGAGGACAGGGTGAGTGTGCAGAGACAGGTCTGGTAGGGGACGGAGTGAGTGTGCGTAGACAGGCCTGGTAGAGGACAGGGTGAGTGTGCAGAGACAGGTCTGGTAGGGGACGGAGCGAGTGTGCGTAGACAGGCCTGGTAGAGGACAGGGTGAGTGTGCAGAGACAGGTCTGGTAGGGGACGGAGCGAGTGTGCGTAGACAGGCCTGGTAGAGGACAGGGTGAGTGTGTGGGGACAGGTATGGTAGGGGACGTAGTGAGTGTGCGTAGACAGGCCTGGTAGAGGACAGGGTGAGTGTGTGGGGACAGGTATGGTAGGGGACGGAGTGAGTGTGCGTAGACAGGCCTGGTAGAGGACAGGGTGAGTGTGTGGGGACAGGTCTGGTAGGGGATGGAGTGAGTGTGCGTATATAGGGGGTATCACCTCATACAGGGCACACGGTATATAGGAATAGTATGGACAGGTATACAGGGGTTGTCACTTCAGTACACATGGTACAGGATATAGGGGGTATGACATGCAGCACATATGGGCAATGACACTGTAGGTATATAAGAGGGGTCTTACCCTGGCATAGGAGTCAGACATATCATCCTCATGGTTGTCGTGACCGTGACCTGTTGCGGCGGACATGGGTGCCTTGGATGCCAGAGCGCGGATGGTGTGGAGCTTCTGTACGTAGAGAGAGCGTAGGAGCCGGGCGGCCTCAGAGAGGCGCAGCGCCCGCACACACAAGGGCATCGCCATGATCAGGCTGCCCTGACTGACAGCGAACGCAGCGGGTACGGGCAGCAGTGGGACTCGGCCACAGTAGACCCGGCTGAGGGGAGGTAGAAGCAGTGCCCCCAAATCACGGCCGCCGCAACGCCACTATAGGCATAGTGTTTTGGCAAACTCCAGATAATGCTCCAGTTTTTATGACATCTTATCTATTCTGTATGTTTATACAGCAGCTGGTGCACTGGATCTCCTAGATAGATACTGTGATATTACACAGTGTGATCCCCCTGGCTGCTGTGCTGACTGTGAGTTCTGAATGAACTGTTCTTCTGCCTAGATCGAGTGAGCCGCCCGAGTAAGCCGTTTCAAGCGAGCGGCGGTTCACTGACAGACTAATGTCATTGTCTGTGTGATGAGACCATGAGAAGAACTGACTCGCTCCCGGACGGAAGTGGAACAGAGCTGGCGCTGTGAGCGGCAGTTCTTCACTGACACTGACTTGGTGTAGAAGCGCCGCTCACTGCGCCGCTTCTGTTCCACTTTCGTCCGGGAGCGAGTCAGTTCTTCTCATGATCTCATCACACAGACAGACAGTGTCTGTCAGTGAACCGCCGCTCACGTCACTCCGCTCCGGCCTGCTTCCTCCGCTAATGGGGTTGGGGACGCATTCTGAATATATCCTAAACGACAGGGGGGGCACGTGCCTGGGTGCCCCCCCCCTGAATCCGCCAATGCTGCGGGGTGTGGGCTCCCTTGTCTAGCCTGGGAGACGCTGCTGCAGAACCAACTCTCCGTGCCTTGCAGGAACTGTCTTGGTGGGATGCTGGTTCGCTCCCTGCTCCAGCCCATCTGCATCACGCTTCTCTAGGCTGATAAGCCGGAACGTAGCCAGGAACCTTGGTCCTACTTTATACCTATCTATAATTTCCTATACCCGTGGGCCTCTTCGTAGTGCACCGGGCAGACGCCCCCCTCCTTTGCCTGCATTTGCTTTGATTTACCATGCTGGTCAAGTGTTGCGGCACCGTGCTGTCCAAAATGGTGAGAGGACGCCAGCACAATGTGGCGGCGGGCGCAATGGAGAAGTTTGTCCATAACCGTGGCCCTCAGCAGCAGAGGGGAGAGACTGTACGGTCTGAGGCATCACCTCCTTCTCCTGCGTATAGTTCTGCCTCCTCTGAACCACCTGATACTGCATTACAGAGAGTGCTGGATGCGGTGACCGCCAGTGAGGCTCGTTTGGCTGATAAAATTGGGCAGGTGCAGTCTGATCTCTCCATTATTCATCAGGATCTCCAGCGGGTGAGGGAGAGGGTGGGAGAGGCTGAGACTGGTATCTCCAATGTTGAGGATTCTGTCGCCCCGCTAGGACAACGTACTGATGCTTTGGAATCTCAGATGACTGATGTGCGCAAAAAGCTGACGGATATGGAGGGTCGCTTACGGCGCAATAATGTCCACTTTGTCGGCTTGCAGGAGAAGGAGGAGGGCTCATCTCCTGAAGAGTTTCTCGAAAAATGGCTTAGGGATGCCTTTGGGTCTGAGGAGTTTTCACCATTCTTCACCGTTGAACGGGCTCATAGAGTTCCGATGCGCCCACTACCTCCGGGTGCTCCTCCCCGTACCTTCATTGCCAAATTCCTCCATTTCCGTGACCAAGATGTTGTTCTGAAACTTGCTGGCACAAAATGCCCTTTAAAATGGAACGAGTCGCCAATATCGGTCTTGCCGGATTTCGCGATGGATGTACAAAAAGATAGGCCTCAATTCTTGCCTGTTAAGAGGACCCTCCGTGAACTTGACCTACCATATGCCATGCTATTTCCGTGAAGACTGCGGGTGGTGGCTGATGGTGAAACAAAATTTTTTGCGACTCCTCGTGAGGCCATGATGTGGATGGATAGATGATTCCCAGCACGGCGTGCTCTTGCTGATCCTTGATTTTTTTTGTGTAGCCCTGATTACAGGTTTTTTTTTTTTTTTTTTGCTGTGTAAGATGTGAATATATGCTATTTTCTGTGGGGTGGCAGGATGTGGGAGTGTTTAATTGTTTTTGGTTTCTTTTTCATCCTCTGCTGCTCTGCTTCAACTGTTTAGATATGTTACTTGTCTAGTGTTAAACTGATCTGACATCTTTTATATATATTTTTTCTTTGGGGCGGTGGTTATATATTGTTCGATAATATCCGTATGTGTTTTATTTTGTGCACTGTACAGGCCTAGGGGGTGGATCTTTCTGGTTCACCCTTATTTTTTTCGGGGGTGTTATGGTTGGTGTCTGGAAGCTACCTCTTTTTTCCCAAGAGCCATTATATTCTTGGCCCCAATTAGGGTGTGTCTGCACTAGTTAATGGTGCAACAGATTTTTGTTTGTTTTATTTTCTAGGAATTTGCATTTCGCTTTGGGATCCAAGTATGCTACGTGTTGGGGGTGGTATACAGGGTGGGGGGTGGAGGGATGTTCCGGGCTGTGATTGTTTTATGTATGGAAGTTTATGTTTTGACTGTATGTGGATTGCTGCTGTATTTTTTAGGCACTGGTGTCCGGTAATTGCACATTTGCATGGCGGAATTGGCTGGCTGCGTGGTGTGGTGCTTCTTATGCTTTATGACGTCTTATGGCTGGGCTTAAAGTAATGCCGTGGAATGTGAGAGGGATCAATGATAAAATTGAGAGGTCCCTGGTACTTCGACAGATTAGAAATTATGCCGCTGATATTGTCTGTCTTATGGAAACTCATTTAGTGGGTGGTAAGATTCTTTCATTGAAGAGACCCTGGGTGGGATGGGCGTACCATTCCATGCACACTTCTGCCTCTCGTGGAGTCTCGGTTCTTATTAGGAGGACTGTCCCCTTTGTGTTGGAATCTATACAAACGGATCCCTGGGGGAGATATGTGTTTTTGAAATGTATATTGTTTTATGCTCCTGTGCTCCTTCTAGCTGTATATGTGCCTCCCCCTTACTCTCCTGATGTCCTTAAGAAGGCTGCTGGGTTTATGGCCTCGTTTCCCGGAATATCTGTTATTTGCCTGGGGGATTTCAATAATGTGTTGGATGTGGCGCTGGACAGGTTCTCTGTATCTCCACCTACTGCGTATTCTGAGAATTCCACTTTTGCTGATGTGGTGTCTGGGTTGGGCCTGATCGATCCCTGGAGATTGAGACATCCGTCTCAACTCCTGTTTCTCTCATTCCCATTCCTCGTTCTCTAGGATTGACCTGGCCCTCCTCTAGAGCGACATAGTTCCCCGGGTTAGTGGTGTTAGATATGAGACTAGGGGTATATCGGATCACTCCCCCTTGACTTTTACCTTAGATTTCCGCTGTTCTAGGGGCCAGGCCGTATGGAAATTTAATCCGTTTTGGCTTGACACATGCGGGATGGCTCCGAATTGGTGGCCGCTTGGCGGGAGTTCTTTGATATGAATAATGACGAAAAAGCTATTTCTAACCTATGGGACACATTCAAGGCGTTTCTGAGGGGAAGTCTGATTAAACGGTTGTCTAGGTTGAAGTCCTTTTATAGGAGTCGGGAGGCTGAGCTGGAGGCCCAGAGTGTCACTGCGGAATCACAGTATTTGCGGGATTTTTTGGACAGTTCTAAATTAACCTGGCTGTCGGCTCAAAGGGCATGGAAAGATTATTTAATGGAAAAGACTCAGCATAGACTCCTCTTCTCTTCCCACGCCTTTTATGCTACTGGTGATAGGCTGGGGACGTACCTGGCTTCCCTTGCATGGGGTGATAGAACAGCTAATGTTGTGATTGAGATTGTAACCTCGGATGGTGTTTCTCTGACACAGACCCCACAAATTGCGTCAGAATTTGTGTCTTATTATAGCCGTCTATACGGTTCCAAACTGGACTGTACTTCGTCGCAATTGGACGAATATTTGGACACCGTTAGTTTCCCCACCTTGTCCTGTGAGGCTTACGACCTTTTGGAGGCACCCATCTCACCTGAAGAAATTATGGCCGCTGTTAAGGCCTCCCCTAGCGGTAAAGCCTCGGGTTTAGATGGCATACCTTCTGAGGTCTATAAGCAACATTTGGACTTCTTCGTCCCTCATTTATTTGAGTTGTATAGCCAAATCTTTGCACAGGAGTCTCTTCCTCCATCTATGGCGGAGGCAATGATTGTGGTTCTTCCTAAACCTGACAAGGATCTTAGGAAAGTTGAGTCCTATCGCCCTATATCTCTTTTGCCCACTGACGTTAAAATTTTGGCCAAGGTACTGGCGGGTAGATTGAATACAGTTATCTCCCATATTATACACCCGGATCAGACGGTATTTATGCCCAATAAATCGACTTCCATTTGTCACGATCCGGGTATCTGGACGCCATTTCTTACCCATCAGATGCCTCCTAAGGCTGGCTCAGCGCTCCAGGACCGGATCCCATCTGTTATCCTAATGTTCACATTCCTGCATCCTCTCCTGTCTCTCTGAGACGCTGTCACAGTAACACCTTATTACATCTGGCATGGCGTCTCCCGCGGCCTCCGCCGCCGTCCCTGAGCTTCTGCATGCAGAGTGTCAGAGTGGCGATTACGTCAGCCGCGGCCTCCGCTGTGTCCGCGTGGTTGGATGTGCACTTGTCAGCCTGGCGTCTCCTGTCTCCAGTGGCCGGCGCCGCCATTACTGTTTTCATTACCACATGGATTACAAACCAAACTTCCCTCCAAGTGTCTGCATGGGCGCAGCCATCTTGGATTCTGTCAGCTGATCATTTCCTCCAATCTGTTGTCAGTATTGTTAATCTGCATAATTGCCTAGCCAATCCCTTCCTTGCTGCAGGTATAAATACACTGTGCCTGAGCAAGGAAGGCGTCAGTGCTTTGGTTGTCAAACCTAGTTCCTGTTTGTCTCTCTCCTGTGATTGTCTTCCAGGTTCCAGCTCCTGTCTCAAGACTTCCACCATAGAGACCCGCACCAGCATTCCACCTGCGGTGTAGCCTGACTCTCCAATCCATTGTGGATTCATCTGTTTCCAGCTACAACATTACCTGCTTCCAGCTCAGCTTCCAGCAGAGTACAGCTTCCCTTAAAGGGCCGGTGTCCTTTCTACACTTTACCACTCTCCACCGGTATTATTATTTCTCCGCTCTCAAGTTCTACATTTCAGTTCATATTTCATCGCTCCCAAGTTCATTTATTATTTAACTGGTTCCAGCCAGTATCCACTCCGTGCTAACAACAGTCTGGTTCCAGCCAGTATCCACAGCAGCTGTTTTACCTTCAGCAACCCAGCTTTTCCTGGAACACCAGCTGGCACAATCCTGGGTTATCTCCATTGCTACAGTCGGGCCTGGTAAGGACTTTCCATCTAGAAGATCATAAGAACTATCTCACACTACCAGTGCCCTGTGGCTCCTGCCATCCTGTAGTACCCAGGAACTGTATTTATTATTTGCTGACTTTTACGTTTTCTTTTACTGCTGCTGTGTTGCGGAGTTGTCATAATAAACATCATTGACTTTTATCTAAGTTGTCGTGGTCACGCCTTCGGGCAGTTATTATTCATGTTACTTACATGTCCAGGGGTCTGATACAACCTCCCAGGTTCCGGTACATCTCAGCCCCTACAACTGAGGCTGCCTCCCGTCAGCTCAGGCCCTCAGTTGTGACAGTAAGCACTGACCTAATGAATCCAGCCGGAGACCAGGATCAAGCGGCCAGGCCGATGCAAGAACTGGCAGCCCGACTAGAACATCAGGAGGCTGCACAGGGCCACATCATCCGCTGTCTCCAGGATCTCTCTACTCGGCTGGATGGGATTCAGACAACTCTCCGTGGATCAGGCGCATCTGGTGCGTCAACCACAGTGACTCCAGCTATAACCCCACCCACCTTACCCATTTCTGCTCCACGTCTTCATCTTCCAACGCCAGCAAAATTTGACGGATCTCCAAGATTCTGCAGGGGATTTCTCAACCAGTGTGAGATTCAGTTTGAGCTACAACCTGGCAATTTTCCCAGTGACCGTACAAAAATTGCCTACATCATCTCTCTTCTCAGTGGCTCCGCCCTTGACTGGGCATCACCGTTATGGGAGAGGTCCGACACCCTGCTATCTTCTTACACTGCATTCGTGTCAACATTCAGGCGCATCTTCGACGAGCCTGGCCGGGTAACCTCAGCTTCATCCGAGATTCTCCGTTTACGCCAGGGGTCACGTACTGTAGGACAATATCTGATACAGTTCCAGATCCTGGCATCCGAACTGGCATGGAACGACGAGGCCCTGTATGCTGCATTCTGGCATGGCTTATCTGAGCTTATTAAAGATGAGTTAGCTACCAGAGACTTACCTTCTAAGTTAGATGAGCTAATCTCACTCTGATTTACGTTTCAGAGAGAGAGCAACTGAGCGTGGAAGATCATCTGCTCCAAAATCTTCTGCTCCTCCTCCTCGTCAACTGTCACCATCTAAAGATGAGCCCATGCAAATTGGCCGTTCCCGTTTAACTCCTGCTGAGCGCCGAAGACGTCTCTCTGAGTCTCTTTGTCTTTACTGTGCAGCTCCGTCTCACACCATCAATGCCTGTCCCGAACGTCCGGGAAAACTCCAAACCCTAGATCGCCCAGGAGAGGGCCGGCTAGGAGTAATGATCTCCTCTCCATCTCCTCATGATTGTAATCTCCCAGTCTCGCTTCAAGTTGCTCAACGTTATCGGAACGTCATTGCTCTCCTTGATTCCGGAGCAGCTGGGAACTTTATTACTGAAGCCTATGTTAAACGGTGGTCCCTACCCACCGAGAGACTTCCTTCCTCCTTTTCCTTAACTGCCGTGGATGGCAGTAAAATTTTTGATACTGTTATTGCTCTAAGGACTCTACCAGTTCGTCTGAGAGTGGGAGTTCTTCATTCCGAACTTATTTCACTTTTAGTGATTCCAAGAGCCACACATCCTGTGGTCCTGGGCCTTCCATGGCTCCGTCTTCACAATCCTACAATTGATTGGACGACTACGCAAATCCTGGCATGGGGTTCCTCCTGTGCAGAGACATGTTTGTTTAAAGTATTGCCTGTCTGTTCTTCCTCCCCCAGGTCGTCTGATGTTCCACCTCCTCCATATCAAGATTTCACGGATGTGTTCAGTAAAGCTTCTGCTGATATCCTTCCTCCTCATAGAGAATGGGACTGCCCGATTGATCTCGTTCCAGGGAAGGTTCCACCTCGAGGCCGAACTTATCCGTTGTCTCTGCCTGAGACGCATTCTATGGAGGAATACATTAAAGAGAACCTAGCAAAGGGGTTCATTCGACCTTCTTCTTCCCCAGCCGGCGCAGGCTTCTTTTTTGTAAAAAAGAAAGATGGTGGTCTGCGGCCGTGCATCGACTACAGAGGTTTGAACGACATTACCATCAAGAACCGTTATCCTTTACCCCTGATTACTGAGCTCTTTGACAAAGTTAGCGGAGCTACCATCTTTACAAAGCTGGACTTGCGAGGTGCATACAATCTCATCCGGATCCGTGAGGGTGACGAGTGGAAGACCGCCTTTAACACCCGTGACGGACATTATGAGTACCTCGTCATGCCCTTCGGATTGAGCAATGCTCCAGCTGTCTTCCAGCATTTTGTCAATGAGATTTTCAGAGACATTCTATACCGTCATGTCGTGGTCTATCTAGACGATATCCTCATTTTTGCCAACGATTTAGAGGAACATCGTTTTTGGGTTAAAGAGGTTCTGTCCCGTCTCCGTGTCAATCATCTCTATTGCAAATTAGAAAAATGCGTCTTTGAAGTCAAGTC
This sequence comes from Pseudophryne corroboree, assembly GCF_028390025.1. Classification (NCBI taxonomy): domain Eukaryota; kingdom Metazoa; phylum Chordata; class Amphibia; order Anura; family Myobatrachidae; genus Pseudophryne; species Pseudophryne corroboree. The sequence goes on along the minus strand of NC_086446.1, from coordinate 569,367,241 downwards.
CATTCCGTTTCTAGGGTACATTGTGTCCGGTTCCGGACTAGAGATGGATCCTGAGAAACTACAAGCAATTCAGAATTGGCCGGTACCCTTAACCCTCAAAGGGGTCCAGAGGTTCTTAGGGTTCGCCAATTATTACCGAAAGTTTATACGAGACTTTTCCACCATTGTGGCGCCTATTACTGCTTTCACCAAGAAGGGTGCTAACCCGTCCAAGTAGTCTGAAGAAGCCATGCAAGCTTTTCATCTTTTAAAACAGAGGTTCATCTCTGCGCCTGTCCTGAAACAGCCTGACATCGACTCTCCTTTCATCCTAGAGGTGGATGCCTCCTCCGTTGGAGTAGGAGCGGTGTTATCTCAGAGGGCTAAAGATGGCCATTTACATCCTTGCAGTTTCTTCTCCCGGAAGTTCTCCCCAGCTGAGCGCAACTATGCCATTGGCGACCAGGAGTTGCTAGCCATCAAGCTCGCTCTAGAAGAGTGGAGGTATCTGTTGGAGGGAGCTTCTCATTTAATCACCATACTTACAGACCACAAGAACCTTTTATACCTGAAGGGCGCACAATGTCTCAACCCTCGTCAGGCCAGATGGGCACTTTTCTTTTCCAGGTTCGACTTTAAACTCCAGTTCTGTCCGGGCTCTCAGAATCGCAAGGCCGATGCCCTTTCCCGCTCATGGGAGCAAGAAAATGAGTCAGAGTCTTCAGACAAGCATCCTATTATAAATCCGTTGGCATTCTCCACGGTAGGGATGGACTCTACGCCCCCATCAGGGAAAAGTTTTGTGAAGCCGATGCTAAGGAAGAAGCTCATGCATTGGGCCCATGCTTCCCGTTTTGCCGGACATACAGGTATCCAAAAAACCCTGGAGTTTATCTCTAGGTCCTATTGGTGGCCAACTCTGAAAAAGGACATCTTGGAGTTTATTGCATCTTGCCCAAAGTGTGCCCAACATAAAGTATCCCGCCAGTCGCCTGCGGGGCAACTGGTTCCACTATCCGTTCCCCGTCGACCATGGACCCATTTGTCGATGGATTTCATTACAGACTTACCCATGTGCAACAAGTTCAATACCATCTGGGTGGTAGTTGACCGGTTCACCAAGATGGCACACTTCATTCCTCTCACCGGTCTTCCGTCAGCTTCCAAGTTGGCTCAAGTATTCATACAAGAGATCTTCCGACTCCACGGTCTTCCTGAAGAAATTATCTCAGATCGAGGAGTTCAATTCACAGCCAAATTCTGGCGAAGTTTATGTCAAGTCCTCCAAGTCAAGCTAAAGTTTTCCACGGCTTACCATCCTCAGACCAATGGTCAAACCGAGAGGGTGAATCAGGACTTGGAGGCCTTCCTCCGCATCTATGTGTCCTCCTCTCAAGATGACTGGGTTCAATTACTTCCCTGGGCCGAGTTCTGTCATAACAACCAGTATCATTCTTCATCTGCTTCAACACCATTCTTCACTAACTTTGGATTCCACCCTAAAGTCCCTGAGTTCCAACCGCTTCCAGCAACTTCTGTTCCCGCAGTGGATATCACCTTGCATCAGTTTGCCAATATCTGGAAGAGCGTACGATCAGCTCTGCTCAAGGCATCGTTCAGGTACAAGAAGTTTGCGGATAAGAAGCGTCGAGCAGTTCCTGCTCTCAAGGTGGGTGATCGGGTATGGTTATCCACGAAGAATTTGAGGTTAAGAGTTCCCAGTATGAAGTTTGCACCTCGCTATATCGGTCCTTTCAAGATTGAACAAGTCATCAATCCTGTTGCTTACAGACTCCAGTTGCCTCCCTTCTTAAAAATACCCAGGACATTCCATGTTTCCCTGTTGAAACCGCTGATCTTGAATCGGTTTCATTCCTCACTTCCTCCAACTCCGAAAGTCCAAACTCAACGAGGCGTTGAGTATGAAGTGGCCAAGATCCTGGACTCACGTCACCGTTACGGTCAACTACAATATCTTATTGACTGGAAGGGTTATGGTCCTGAGGAACGTTCATGGACCAATGCTTCTGATGTCCATGCTCCTGCCTTGGTCCGGAGATTCCATTCCAAGTTTCCTCAAAAGCCAAAGAAGTGTCCTGGGGCCACTCCTAAAGGGGGGGGTGCTGTCACGATCCGGGTATCTGGACGCCATTTCTTACCCATCAGATGCCTCCTAAGGCTGGCTCAGCGCTCCAGGACCGGATCCCATCTGTTATCCTAATGTTCACATTCCTGCATCCTCTCCTGTCTCTCTGAGACGCTGTCACAGTAACGCCTTATTACATCTGGCATGGCGTCTCCCGCGGCCTCCGCCGCCGTCCCTGAGCTTCTGCATGCAGAGTGTCAGAGTGGCGATTACGTCAGCCGCGGCCTCCGCTGTGTCCGCGTGGTTGGATGTGCACTTGTCAGCCTGGCGTCTCCTGTCTCCAGTGGCCGGCGCCGCCATTACTGTTTTCATTACCACATGGATTACAAACCAAACTTCCCTCCAAGTGTCTGCATGGGCGCAGCCATCTTGGATTCTGTCAGCTGATCATTTCCTCCAATCTGTTGTCAGTATTGTTAATCTGCATAATTGCCTAGCCAATCCCTTCCTTGCTGCAGGTATAAATACACTGTGCCTGAGCAAGGAAGGCGTCAGTGCTTTGGTTGTCAAACCTAGTTCCTGTTTGTCTCTCTCCTGTGATTGTCTTCCAGGTTCCAGCTCCTGTCTCAAGACTTCCACCATAGAGACCCGCACCAGCATTCCACCTGCGGTGTAGCCTGACTCTCCAATCCATTGTGGATTCATCTGTTTCCAGCTACAACATTACCTGCTTCCAGCTCAGCTTCCAGCAGAGTACAGCTTCCCTTAAAGGGCCGGTGTCCTTTCTACACTTTACCACTCTCCACCGGTATTATTATTTCTCCGCTCTCAAGTTCTACATTTCAGTTCATATTTCATCGCTCCCAAGTTCATTTATTATTTAACTGGTTCCAGCCAGTATCCACTCCGTGCTAACAACAGTCTGGTTCCAGCCAGTATCCACAGCAGCTGTTTTACCTTCAGCAACCCAGCTTTTCCTGGAACACCAGCTGGCACAATCCTGGGTTATCTCCATTGCTACAGTCGGGCCTGGTAAGGACTTTCCATCTAGAAGATCATAAGAACTATCTCACACTACCAGTGCCCTGTGGCTCCTGCCATCCTGTAGTACCCAGGAACTGTATTTATTATTTGCTGACTTTTACGTTTTCTTTTACTGCTGCTGTGTTGCGGAGTTGTCATAATAAACATCATTGACTTTTATCTAAGTTGTCGTGGTCACGCCTTCGGGCAGTTATTATTCATGTTACTTACATGTCCAGGGGTCTGATACAACCTCCCAGGTTCCGGTACATCTCAGCCCCTACAACTGAGGCTGCCTCCCGTCAGCTCAGGCCCTCAGTTGTGACACCATTAATCTTAGACGTCTGTTTACTCACTTGCAGATTCCCCGCAAAGACTCCTCCTCCTCTATAGTTGTTTCATTGGATGCCGCCAAGGCTTTTGATTCTGTGGAGTGGGATTATTTGTGGGAAATCATGCGTAGATTCGGTATAGGCCCAAATTTTATTAAATATGTTCGATTCATGTATTATTCTCCTTCAGCCAGAGTGGCGGTAAATGGATTTGTATCTCACTCCTTTCCTTTATCTAGAGGAACGCCACAGGGATGCCCATTGTCCCCTACCTTGTTTGCGATGGCTATTGAACCCCTTGCATGCCTCCTGAGGGCGGACGTGGGGATCTCTGGTTTTAAAGTGGGTACTCGGGAGGATAGGGTAGCCTTATATGCCGATGACATTCTGTTGTTTGTGGATCGCTATGCTGAGTCTATGCCCAGGATTTTGGAAATTATTAAAAAGTTCGGGCGATAGTCTGGGCTCCTGATTAATTGGGAGAAATCCTCTATTATCCCACTCCGGGGTGGGGTTCCTGCCTCCCCTTTACTTGTTCTTCCATTACGGTGGGTGGACTCCTTCAAATATCTGGGCATTTGGGTATCTAATGATCCCCAGGAATTTTCCTCCCTTAATATCACACCACAAATAATGTACCTTCGCGGTAAGGTGAAGGCCTGGGGAAAGCTGTCTTTGACGGTTACAGGGAGAGTTAATATGATGAAAATGGTTTTCCAGCCCAAACTTTTGTATATTTTACAGCAGTCTCCTGTTTATATTCCTCAGAAGATCTTCAAACAAATAGATGGGTTGCTTTCCTCTCTGATATGGGCTAGTAAGCGGGCACGTCTGAGACTGGATACCCTGACCAGGACACGGGAACTGGGGGGTTTGGCTCTTCCCAATTTCCGTTTTTATTATTATGCGGTGCAACTGATGCATATTTGGGAATGGGTTAACGATTTCGATGCCTTGGCCTTGCATTCACTGATGTTGAACCATGACTACCCTGGTGGTTCCCCACTACAGCTACTCCTCTGTGGCTGCGTCAAAATGTCCGCACTGCCACTAATAAAACAATCCATTTTGATTTGGAAATTGGTGCACTCTGTGATGTGTGGCCATGGTATCAATCCTTATACCCCACTAGATAACACCTATGGGCTGCCGGAACTATGTCAGCTTCAAGTCCGGGAGGTCTGGAGAAATTGGGGGGTGTACTCTTTGGGCCATTTATATAGTGATGGGACACTTAAATCATTTCAGCAACTTCAACAAGAGCATAATGTTCCCTCAGGGTTTTTCTTTCGGTTCCTTCAACTGCGACATGCTCTGGCTGCCCAATTTCCTGATGGCCCTCCAACCCTCGCCAATTCCCCGGTCAAATCGATGTCGCAGACGCTGGAATCAGGACACCTGGTCTCTAGGATATATGGTTGTATTCTCCAGATGCATCACACCGACCATCTAGCTTCCCTTCGGGGTAAGTGGGAGTTGGATGTAGGTCCAATGTTGGACGATGTATGGAAGAATGCTTTGGGGTCCCATCGGATCTCTACTTCTTCTGTTAGATACCAGCAAATACAATTATATATACTGCATAGGGTGTACATGACCCCAGTGAGGCTGGCTGGGGGATCTCATAGCTCTAGGTGCCCTAAGTGTGGAAGCCTGGGAGCTGACTTTTGGCATCTGCTCTGGTCATCATGCCCTAGGGTGTCGTTGTTTTGGAAAGAAGTTGTACGTGTTATAATTGATACTGATATTCCCTCTCCCATTTTTACGCCTGTAACATGTGCATTGCTGGTTATAGACGAGGAGGCCTTAGATCCGCCCAGCAGGCGATATGTCATTAACCTGTGTGCTCTGGCTAGGGTTAGCATAGCTCGGTTGTGGTTGGCTGGGGACGTCCCGATACCTAAGGCATGGATCTCTTTGGTCAATGAAACCATTGCGCATGAAAAATTTGTGTTCCTGGCTAGGAAAGCAGAAAAAAAATTGCTTACAGTTTGGGGAAAGTGGATGGGCTCTAGATATTTTAAGGATAAATAAGGTTCAGATCTGTATTTATTTCTCTCTCTTGGGACACTTTGGGGGTGGATAGCCCGCGGCCAGCCATGTTCTTTTCTGTTTCCTAGATATATTGCGCTATATCCGCTGTGCATGTACTTACATTGAACGTGGTATACTAGGACTGTTTTGTTCCAGGTCACCAGTGCTCTGCAGTTATATAGCTTAATCCGAATTCTCATCCATCTGTTGTATTATGTACCCTTTTTTATTTTTCTTTACATAATTGCAGCTGTCTGTATGTTGGTCTTTATGTCTGTTTTTGTTGTTTTGTTGTTGTGTAAGTTGTTAACGCAAAACTTTAAAATTCCAATAAAAAACTATTAAATTTAAAAAAAAATTTTGTTACTTCCATATACACATAAGCAGAATACAGTACATGTCCACTAAGCTGGGTTCACTCCCTCATCATGCTGTATTTCAACTTGACCAAGTTAGATTGCTAAGCTACCGGCACTTGTAGTCAATGGAGGACATGAGCAACGAAAGCAGACAGTTTCCAAATGACAATATTTTGGCCACCAATCCTGACTCCTAGGATTGAAATCAGTATGTGCTCATTGTAACCAAAACACTAGTAAATCTTGATTTATAAATCCGTCTGCACATGGTGCAATGCAGGCTAATGGCCGATATTGACTATATTGTAGCTGGAGGCAAGAACCTCCGATATAGTAAATATTTGCCCTGCCTGCACAGTCTATTTTTCCTTGCAATGGCTATCCCATGGGACCATGCATCAGCATCACAAGGTGTTTACACATGGTGCACTATGCACTGTGATTTCTAACGATATGGACTATATAGTCCATATCAATAGATATATCACACCAAGTGTATGCTCCTTTAAGCCAATGTGTAAGGGGCATAAACCTGTCTCCCAACATCAAAACCATTTATTCAAAAACTTTTCTCTTCCTGAGTACCCATTCCTTTGTCTTCCTGTGTACCTACTGTATTCTTTGTTGCTACACTAATAAAAGAGAGGCATGACATTTTAAAAATATTCCCATATAAAAGAACTTGTATCCTAAGGTCACTCTTTAATATACATTTTAACATCCTATTAATTCTTAGGCTCAATTCATTCTTAGGATCACTACTGTTACGAATACATACCTACTATATACAGTACATTATTTAATCTAAACATGAAGACTACATCTTGAACAAATATGACAATAAAGGGGGACATTTACTAAGCAGTGATAAGAGCAGGGAAGTGAGCCAGTGGAGAAGTTGCCCATGGCAACCAATCAGCACTGAAGTAACATCTGTAATTTGCATACTGTAAAATAGTACAGAGCTGCTGATAGGTTGAAAAATGTTTAATGTGCTTGTCAGGCCTGAGTAAAGACTGTTATCTTTTTAATCCTTATGTTGGTAGTGCTTGTAATAAAGTAGTAGACATATACAGGAGCTGTTCTCTTAATAATATGTAACAGTGCCTCACCATTATTAGAGTAATAACTAGAGATGTGCAGATACCCTATGTTTTGGTTTTGGCTCTATATCATCAGCGTGTTTTGGTTTTGGTTTTGGCAAAACCACTCTCAAGTGTTTTGGTTTTGGATCTAGATTTCTTTAAAATTGATAAAAACAGCTCAAATCATTTATTTATTAAGTTTCTCATATAGCGCAACATATTCCATTGCGCTTTACAATTGTAAACAACAGTAATAAAACAAAACTGGGTAATAGTAGACAGATATAGAGGTAGAAAAGCCTTACTTGCAAGCTTACAATCTATAGGGAAATAGACATTAAACTGCCACCTGAAATCACGAGGGAGGGACTATCATGACCCCCAAAATACACAAGATTATTTTTTAGATCAGAGATCGGAACTTGGTCGAATGACCAGAGCCAGGACTTGGTTTGACTTAGTACCCAAGAGTTCGGGTGTGTTAGTTTTTCAGCAAAACTGAACCACTCATCTCTAGCAATAACCCGTGGTTCCCTTTATTAAAATGCAGGGTCACCTCAGTGAGATCACTAACCTGCACAGATTGGTGGGACACTACGGTTCTGTATCATGGAATGAAACTAGACAACTTTTAAGTGTCAAGCTCCATTATTTCATCTCCACAACACTCTCCTTAATCCAAACTGGCATACCTCTTATATTTTTAGAGTAAAAACTGACCCCATTCTTATATTCAAAACCTTTTCCCACACTTCTTTAGTATCTCAATGATGTTAACTGATATCAATCCATCCAGATGCATTAGAGTGATCAGGAATCCTTTTTGGCAAATAGTAGTGGTGTACATTTTAATATAGTTGTACCTCAGCCTAACGTTTTACAAGGTGAGTTTGAGATGTCCACATTTGCACCAGAACATAAGCAGAGGAGTCTTCATTTTATTACATCCCAGACCCACTGCATCAGGGAGGAGCAGTTATAGCCACCAAGCATTTGCTGACCAGAACACATCAAGTCCATGAGATGCAAAGAGGGGACAAGTAGATATCCCAGCACAATTTGTGGTTCACAATATCACATCCATTTGTGAACGTGGGAAGGCAACTTTTGTCCTCATTTGTGCTATACAGTATATAATCTGCACCAAACTATGGCAGGTGAGGCATATGTATACTCTACTGAAATCATGTAGCTAGGTGCCAGCAATTGTTTATAAGAAGTAGAACACGCTCCCACTAAATATATACGCTACTAAACACACTTCCCATTAAAAATTTCTAATCATCATCTGCATGTAAAAAATCCCAAGAAAAATAAGAATTTACTCACCGGTAATTCTATTTCTCGTAGTCCGTAGTGGATGCTGGGTACTCCGTAAGGACCATGGGGTATAGACGGGCTCCGCAGGAGACTGGGCACTCTTAAAAGAAAGATTAGGTACTATATCTGGTGTGCACTGGCTCCTCCCTCTATGCCCCTCCTCCAGACCTCAGTTAGGGAAACTGTGCCCGGAAGAGCTGTCATTACTAGGAAAGGATTTGGAATCCAGGGTAAGACTCATACCAGCCACACCAATCACACAGTACAACTCGTGATAACTATACCCAGTTAACAGTATGAACAATAACAGAGCCTCTCTCAACAGATGGCTCATACAATAACCCTTTAGTTAAGCAATAACTATATACATGTATTGCAGAGAGTCCGCACTTGGGACGGGCTCCCAGCATCCACTACGGACTACGAGAAATAGAATTACCGGTGAGTAAATTCTTATTTTCTCTGACGTCCTAGTGGATGCTGGGTACTCCGTAAAAACCATGGGGATTATACCAAAGCTCCCAAACGGGCGGGAGAGTGCGGATGACTCTGCAGCACCGAATGGGCAAACTCAAGGTCCTCCTCAGCCAGGGTATCAAACTTGTAGAATTTTGCAAAAGTGTTTGAACCCGACCAAGTAGCAGCTCGGCAAAGTTGTAAAGCCGAGACCCCTCGGGCAGCCGCCCAAGAAGAGCCCACCTTCCTCGTGGAATGGGCTTTTACATATTTAGGATGCGGCAGTCCAGCCGCAGAATGTGCAAGCTGAATCGTGCTACAGATCCAGCGAGCAATAGTCTGCTTTGAAGCAGGAGCACCCAGCTTGTTGGGTGCATGCATGATAAATAGCGAATCAGTTTTTCTGACTCTAGCCGTCCTGGAAACATAAAGTTTCAGGGCCCGGACTACGTCCAGCAACTTGGAATCCTCCAAGTCCCTAGTAGCCGCAGGCACCACAATAGGTTGGTTCAAATGAAACAATGATACCACCTTAGGGAGAAATTGGGGACGAGTCCTCCATTCTGCCCTTTCCATATGGAAGATCAGATATGGGCTTTTACATGACAAAGCCACCAATTCTGACACACGCCTTGTCCAAGCTAAGGCCAAAAGCATGACCACTTTCCACGTGAGATATTTTAGCTCCACGGTCTTAAGTGGCTCAAACCAGTGGGATTTTAGGAATCCAACACACGTTAAGATCCGAAGGTGCCACTGGAGGCACAAAAGGGGCTGAATATGCAGCACCCCTGTAACAACGTCCGAACTTCAGGCAGTGAAGCCAGTTCTTTTTGAGAGAAAAAGGGATAGGGCCGAAATCTTGGCCTTTATGGATCCTAATTTTAGGCCCATAGTCACTCCTGACTGTAGGAAGTGCAGGAATCGACCCCCCTGGAATTCCTCTGTAGGGCCTTCCCGGCCACACACCAAGCAACCTATTTTCGCCATATACAGTGAAAAAGTCTTGCTGTCACGTCTTTCCTAGCCTTTATCAGCGTAGGAATAACTGCATCCGGAATGCCCTTTTCCTCTAGGATCCGGCGTTCAACCGCCATGCCGTCCAACACAGCCGCGGTAAGTCTTGGATCAGACAGGGTCCCTGTTGCAACACGTCCTGACTGAGAGGCAGAGTCCATGGGTCCTCTGAGAGCATTTCTTGCAGTTCCGGGTACCAAGTCCTTCTTGGCCAATCCGGAGCAAAGAATATTGTTCACACTCCTCCGTTTATTACAATTCTCAGCCCTTGGGTCTGAGAGGAAGAGGAGGGAATATATAGACCGACTGGAACACCCACGGTGTTACTAGTGCGACCACAGCTATCGCCTGAGAGTCCCTTGACCCAGCGTAAAACCTTTTTTTATCTTTTTATTGAGGTGGGACGCCATGTAGTCCACCTGAGGCAGTTTCCATCAATTTGCAAAACTGCGTGAAGACTTCCTGATGAAGTCACCACTTTCCCGGGTGGAGGTCGTGTCCACTCCCGGAATGAACACTGCTGACAGTGCGCTTACTTGATTCTCCGCCCAGCGAAGAATTCTGGTGGCTTCTACCCTCGCCACCCTGCTCCTTGTGCCGCCCTGGCGGTTTACATGAGCCCCTGCGGTCTGACTGGATCAGAACCGGTTGGTCGCGAAGCAGGAACTCCGCTTGACTTAGGGCGTTGTATATGGCCCTTAGTTCCAGGATATTGATGTGAAGGCAAGTCTGTTGGCTTGACCACAAACCTTGGAATTTTCTTCCCTGTGTAACTGCCCCCCACCCTCGGAGGCTTGCATCCGTGGTCACCAGGACCCAGTCCTGAATGCCGAATCTGCGGCCCTCGAGAAGGTGAGCACTCCGCAGCCACCACATGAGAGACACCCTGGCCCTGGGGGATAGGGTGATTAACCGATGCATCTGAAGATGTGATCTGGACCACTTGTCCAGTAAGTTCCATTGTCCTTGCATGGAACCAGCCGAAGGGGATGGCCTGTATGATGCCATCATCCTTCCCAGGACTCGAGTGCAGTGATGCACTGACACCTGTTTTGGTTTTCAATGGATTCCTGACCAGTGTCATGAGCTCCTGAGCTCTCTCTATCGGGAGATAAACCCTCTTCTGGTCTGTGTCTAGGATCATGCCTAGGCGAGGCAGATGAGCTGTAGGAACCAACTGCGACTTCGGAATATATAGAATCCAGTCGTGTTGCCGTTTCACTTCCAGAGAAGGTGATACGCTGTCCAGCAACTGCTTTCTTGATCTCGCTTTTATGAGGAGATCATCCAAGTATGTGATAATAGTGACACCTTGCTTCCGCAGGAGCACCATCATATCCGCCATTACCTTGGTGAAATTGGTAATGACAATCCCGTACCGCAATTCTGAGGTACGCCTGATGAGGTGGATAAATGGGGACACGAAGGTATGCATCCCTTATGTCCCGATTCATTTCAGGCTTGCAATGACCGCTCTTAGCGATTCCATCTTGAACCTGAACCTTTTCAGGTATATGTTCAGGGATTTTAATGCAATATGGGTCTAACCGAACCGTCTGGTTTCGGGATTATAACATGGTCGAATATAACACCCTCTTGTTGAAGTAGGAGACCCTTGACCACCACCTGTTGAAGATACAATTTACGAATTGCAGTTAACACTGGCTCCCTCTCTTGGGGGGAAGCCCGTCGGGTCCTCGGTGAGGGGGCATCTTCTCACAGTCCAGCCTGTATCCCTGCGAAACAATTTCTATTGCCCAGGGATCTAACAGGGAGTGAACCCACTTGTGGCTGAACTTACGAAGGCGTGTCCCCACCGGGCCTAGCTCCGCCTGTGGAGCCCCAGCGACATGCGGTGGATTTTTGTAGAGGCCGGGGAGGACTTCTGTTCCTGGGGACTAGCTGTGTTGTACAGCTTCTTTCCTCTACCCCCGGCTCTGACAAGAAAGGACGCACCTCAGACTTTCTTGTTTCTTTATTCGAAAAGCTGCATTTAATAATGTCGTGCTTTCCTAGGCTGTGCAGGAATATAAGGCAAAATATCAGAATTACCAGCTATAGCTGTGGAGACCAGGCCCGAGAACCTTTCTCCACACAATCCTCATCCTTCCATATGCCTCTTAAGTCGGCATCATCTGTCCAATGTATATTCTACAGAACACGTCAAGCAGAAATTGACATAGCTTTTGTCTCTAGGACCCAGTATACTCATGTCCCTTTGGGCATGCTTTATAATTATATATCTATCACTTAAGACAGCATCTTAAAATATTTATATGCATACTAGGGTCTCAATCTCTGCTGATAAGGTACCTGTCCACGCTGCCACAGCGCTATAAACCCATGCCGACACAATCGCCGGTCTGGGTAGTATACTAGAATGTGCACACTATCTGCAGGATCCCTGAGAATAGCTAGTGCAAACAGGACACCCAAGGGGAAGATTCTCAACACATCCTGGCCCTAGTGGGGAAAGGATACAGCCTGAGAATTCTCTTGTGGGAAGCTGCCGTCTCTTGTCTGGAGATTCCCGCTCTTTTTCCTCATGAGAGGAGGGAAATTTACCTCAGCATTCTTCCCCTTAACATGTGTACTCTCGTGTCAGGGACAGATGAGTCATCAGTGATATGCAAATCATCTTTTATTCCAATAATCATATATTGAATATCTTTTAGCCCTCTTGGCTGTAACTTTGCATTATCGTAGTCGACAGTGGAGTTAAACTCAGTGTCGATACTTTGTTATTTTGGATAGTGAACATAGAGAGACTCTGAAGGACTCTGTGACATAGGGACAGACCAGGGTAGATTTCCTTTCTGTTCCCTAACCTTTTGTGCAATAATTTTACCTCAGCACTTACACATATCCAAACAGGTGTCAGCGTTGTCGACGGAGACACCCTCCCACACACATATCCGCTCTATCACCTCCTTAGAGGAGCCTTTTACCTCAGACATGTCGACACACGCGTACCGACACACCACACACACAGGGGATGCTCTATTTGAAGACAGTTCCCCCACCAGGCCCTTTGGAGAGACAGAGAGAGAGTATGCCAGCACACACCACAGCGCTATATAATACAGGGATGTACACTATACTGAGTGATTTTTCCCCTATAGCAGCTTATATACACAGTTTTGCGCCTAAATTTATGTGCCCCCCCCCCTCTCTTTTTTACCCTTTGTGTACCAGGATACTGCAGGGGAGAGCCTGGGGAGCTTCCTTCCAGCTGAGCTGTGAAGAGAAAATGGCGCCGGTGTGCTGAGGAAGAAGGCCTGGCCCCCTCAGCGGCGGGCTTCTGTCCTTTTATGTACTTTAATGGCGGGGGTTAATGCACATACACAGTTTATCAGACTATATTATGTGCTTTTTGCCAAGTAAGGTAATCTAATTGCTGCCCAGGGCGCCCCCCCCCCCCCCCCCAGCGCCCTGCACCCATCAGTGACCGGAGTGTGTGGTGTGCTAAGGGAGCAATGGCGCACAGCTGCAGTGCTGTGCGCTACCTTAATGAAGACCGGAGTCTTCAGCCGCCGATTTTCAACTTCTCTTCGTTCTTCTGGCTCTGCAAGGGGGACGGCGGCGCGGCTCCGGGACCGGACGACCGAGGACAGGGCCTGTGTTCGATCCCTCTGGAGCTAATGGTGTCCAGTAGCCTTAGAAGCCCAAGCTAGCTGCAAGCAGGTAGGTTCGCTTCTCTCCCCTCAGTCCCACGTAGCAGTGAGTCTGTTGCCAGCAGATCTCACTGAAAATAAAAAACCTAACAAATATTTTCTTTTCTAGGAAGCTCAGGAGAGCCCCTAGGGTGCATCCAGCTCTGGCCGGGCACAGATACTAACTGAGGTCTGGAGGAGGGGCATAGAGGGAGGAGCCAGTGCACACCAGATATAGTACCTAATCTTTCTTTTAAGAGTGCCCAGTCTCCTGCGGAGCCCGTCTATACCCCATGGTCCTTACGGAGTACCCAGCATCCACTAGGACGTCAGAGAAATGTGGACACAAATCTATTTACATTGGAAACATTCTTTAGGGACTCCAAGTGCTGTTGTAGGGAAGCTTGAAGGGAATGTTACCCCAATCTAATCCATCTCTGTCAGTTTGTTGACCTTGCCCTGCTCAAGTTGATGTACTGGATCAGCAGTTGTCACACACTAGCTCATAACAGTTTCAGCCATAAGTGACATCTCAGTGCCTTAAGATGTGGTGGAAAATGTGACTGCAGGAATTTCTTTTGGGAGACAAAATGCCCCATACAACACTGACCAATTACAGGTTTACCTCTGCAGACAGCCATGAGTATGAAAATTACCTTTCTTAATGTCTTTGGTCAAGACATTGAGGGGAGACAACCAAAAATGACATAAACCTATGGAAAATGTTATAACTTCTGTCAACCTTCTGTTCAAATCCCGATGAGTATTGTTGCTGTGACCTTTGCCCTAATGCCTTTCATAATGCTTTACATGTCTGTCATGAAACACGCTGTGAGGAAGTGGAATTCACAAAGGTGTATCCTGCTGGGCAGGTCCACAGATGACTTTGGTCAGCAGCATTTCAGCAGCTAAGGCAGTCTGCATGATCGGGTTTCATGGCAGAATATATTAAAGCATGAGAAGGACAATTTGAAGTTAAATGCAAATGACACATTAGTTGGTTCTATTTGTTCCTTAGGGCAGGAGTTTACTATAGACAAGGTAACAGTATTTTAACATTTTGCCACCTACATTTCAGAGAAAGGACATAGATCCAGAATAAAAAATAGTGTAATTTAAATAGAAGGTAAACAATAAATATGATTAGGCCAATTGTATAAAGACATGGGATCCATTATATAAACACCCATCATACAGTACGTTTTAAAAACCACTAAATAATAATTAAAAAAAATGTTGCTTTTTAAAAATGATGTCACATAATGTTATAGAGCATTTTATCCACTGTGAGGAGCACTGCTTAACACTTTATTTAGACATGAAGGGGGTCATTCCGACCTGATCGCACGCTATTTTTTCTTCGCTGCGGTGCAATCAGGTCAAAACTTGGCAAAACTGCGCATGCGTATGCACCACAATGTGCAGGCTTGTCGTACGGGTACAAAGCGGTTCGTTGCTGAGCGATGGATTTAATGAAGAATCCATTCGCACACCCGATCGCAAGGGGATTGACAGGAAGAGGGCGTTTGTGGATGTCAACTGACCGTTTTCTGGGAGTGTTTGGAAAAACGCAGACGTGTCCAATCGTTTGCAGGGTGGGTGTCTGACGTCAATTCCGGGACGTGATCTCAGCGGCTGAGTAAGTTCTGAGCTACTCAGAAACTGCACAAAACTTTTTTGTAGTGCTCGGCTGCACATGTGATCCCACACTTGCAAAGCAAAAATACACTTCCCTGTAGGCAGTGACTATCTGCTCGCAGTGCTGCAAAAAATAGCTTGCGAGCGATCAACTCGGAATGACTCCCGATGTGCTTTGGATCGAGAGTGGAAATTGCAGAATGTAATTTAGAATAAATAGAATAAATTAGGTAGAAAGTTTATGATAAAATAATACACTTATCTGGAGATTCTGAGTCCCTAACGTTTTACACAATAGAATCTATAACTGTAAATGCATTTCTATCTAATTACTCTTCTGTAAAATTTCATTAGAACAGAACTAAACTAATAATAATAACATCTTTTTTCAGCCTTATGATTCAAGGCTGCAATGAAAATTGTACAATAATGCTTTTCTGTGTTTTTATTTTTTACATACTGTGTATGAGCCTTTAGTGTACTTTTCATCTACTCCCAATACATGAGAACTACAAAATTGTATTAATTATTTCATTTGCTCTTTTTAACACCATTGTACAGTATACTAATATGTTAATATTGCTTTTAATGTATTTATTCATTTAAGTATGCAGCATGGCTTAATGTATTTCTCATGCCTGAAATTCAGTAAACATGGTTGCCTTGGTAAAAGTGTAACATAAGCAAAGCATATCAAAACACATTATATGCATCACTAAAATGTTGGTTTTTATGCTTTTTAATTTTGAACCAGAACATGCTCAATGCAAAAACATTCACAATATGCTTTGCAAAGATACATTCATTCCGTAACTAGGGTGTGGACAAGCATGGTCCGTAACTAGGGCATGGACAAATGGTGCTGTCGTGCAGGGCCCAGGGGGTGGTACTGTCGTGGCCCTATGGAACTTGATTTACAGGGGTAAATTTACTAAGATGGGAGTTCTATTTAAGACAGATGTTGCTCAAAGCAACCAATCAGATTCCAGGTATTATCTTCTAGAAGGTGCTAGATAAATGAGAAGTAGAATCTGATTGGTTGCTATGGGCAACATCCCATCTTAAATAGAAATCCCATCTTAGCAAATTTACCCCACAGAGTGCCTGAAACAATACCCTGCAGCCTAAAGAGATGCAACAGAGCCATCTGGACACGCCAGGTGCCCAACGTTTCCCTTGTCCTGAACATGTGATGTCATAACGAGGTGGTGAGGCTGACACAGGGCGGCTTATCACCATGGTACATTCAGCTCATTATGAGACGCTAAGTGCATACATGTGAGTGGTTTCCAGAGAGCTAAAACCAGGGATGGGTTGGGTTGTGAAACAGCAGAGGAATAACAAGAGGGCGAGGTCACAGGCAAAGGGGCGCATGCCTCACTGGGGTGTGCCACAAGGTCCTGGCCTTGCAGCACGCCCCATCTATGTGTTGCCAAGCAAAGCGCTGGGAGGCTGTGCTGCTCAGCCACCCTCGCTCTCTGTGTGGCCGGACCAGCCAATCAGAGCATTGGCCCTTCTGGCATTTCTCAGAAGTGCCAGATGGCCAGACCATGGCTAAAACTGTTGCTTGATGCTCCCATATTGCAGTAGAATCGGCATGTATCTCTGTGATTAATCTATTTTTAAAAACAAACTAAAGGGGAGTTTCCAGTTCTCCCTGTTGGGTATACATAGATAATCTATAAACATTGTGTTTTTCTTGACAAATAGCCCTTTAAAAGTTTCAACAATTGTATTAACTAGAGTGAAAATGGTATGAGTTAGGCTGATTTAGTGATATAGATCATCCATCTACTTAAGTAAAATTAGCCAGGTATGTGTGGATTTAAAGCCGGTCTGCTTTGGCAGACACTGATTCTATTATCATTACCCTGGTATTTCCTGGGATTTTGAAATCCAGATGATTAAATACCTGGAGGCCGTAGCCATCATGTGGCTACTGCTTCCTAGCCTGCAATTTTCCAAGGCCTTGTTTAAGCCATAAGGATTAGGATGTTATTACTGGCACTTCCCATAGCCAGAAACAGACATGTTTACGCAACAGTGTTATTCAATATAGCTGAGCAAATAAAGAAGCTGCAGTGTCCCCAAACCACGAGAAGCTTTTGTATTGCAGAGCAAAATACATTTTATTTTAAAACCTAAATATGAAGAAACTAATGGTAGTTATAAATCTGGAACAACTTGCGGCTATGCTTAGGTAATTGTACCCCTTTATACAGGAGACATGATGTCAAGATACTGTAGACTCAACCCAACTGGGGTTTAAGGAGCTAGTAGGATTGGGGTATTCTACACTGTATGTGGGAAATCAGCCTGATTGCTCTGATACTGCACTGAAATGTTATAACGAGATACATAGGGGTATATGCAATTACCGGCGAATCGCGGCAATTTTTCGTCCGTTTTTTAATTCGACACAATTCGACCGTCGAATTCCGGCAAGTGGGTGCCGGAATTCAACATATTCAATAAAAAACGGATTCGACAGTCCCGCTGTCGAAAAACGGCCGATTTGACGGATTTTGATCCGATTTAAAAAAAACCCGGAAAAAACGGTAAAAAAACCCCAAAAAAATTGCGTGGGGTCCCCCCTCCAAAGCATAACCAGCCTCGGGCTCTTCGAGCCGGTCCTGGTTCTAAAAATCCGGGGGGGAAAATGACAGGGGATCCCCCGTATTTTTAAAACCAGCACCGGGCTCTGCGCCTGGTGCTGGTGCAAAAAATACGGGGGACAAAAAGAGTAGGGGTCCCCTGTATTTTTACACCAGCGTCGGGCTCCACTAGCTGGACAGATAATGCCACAGCCGGGGGTCACTTTTATACAGCGCCCTGCGGCCGTGGCATTAAATATCCAACTAGTCACCCCTGGCCGGGGTACCCTGGGGGAGTGGGGACCCCTTCAATCAAGGGGTCCCCCCCCAGCCACCCAAGGGCCAGGGGTGAAGCCCGAGGCTGTCCCCTCCATCCAAGGGCTGCGGATGGGGCGCTGATAGCCTTGACAAAATTGAAAGAATATTGTTTTTTCCAGTATTACTACAAGTCCCAGCAAGCCTTCCCCGCAAGCTGGTACTTGGAGAACCACAAGTACCAGCATGCGGGAGAAAAACGGGCCCGCTGGTACCTGTAGTTCTACTGGGAAAAAAATACCCAAATAAAAACAGGACACGCACACCTTGAAAGTACAACTTTATTACATACATGTCGACACACACACATACTTACCTATGTTGACACGACGTTCGGTCCACTGGTCCAAGTAGAATCCACGGTGTACCTGTGAATAAAATTATACTCACCTCAATCCAGTGTCCGGATCTTTTAAAATAATCCTCGTACTTGGCAAAACAACAAAACGAACACCCGGACCAAACAGACTGAAAGGGGTCCCATGTTTACACATGGGACCCCTTTCCACGAATGCCGGGTCCCCACGTGACAGCTGTCACAGAAAGGTCCCTTCAGCCAATCAGGAAGCGCTACTTCGTGGCACTCTCCTGATTGGCTGTATGCGCGTCTGCTGTCATACAGCGCATCGCACAGCTCCCTCCATTAGTTTCAATGGTGGGAACTTTGCGGTCAGCGGTGGGGTTACCCGCGGTCAGCCACTGACCGCAAAGTTCCCACCATTGAATATAATGGAGAGGCTTTGCGATGCACTGTCTGACAGCTCAGACGCGCATAGCCAATCAGCAGAGTGCCAGGACGTTGTGCTCGCTGATTGGCTGAAGGGACCTTTCTGTGACAGCAGTCACGGGGGGGTCTCTGCATTCGGGGAAAGGGGTCCCATGTGTAAACATGGGACCCCTTTCAGTCCGTTTGGTCCGGGTGTTCGTTTTTTGTGTGCCAAGTACGTGGATTATAATCTGGACACTGGATTGAGGTGAGTATAATTTTATTCACAGGTACACGTGGATTCTACTTGGACAAGTGGACAGAGGTCGGCGTGTGAACATAGGTAAGTATGTGTGTGTCGACATGTGTGAAATAAAGTTTTACTCTCACGGTGTGCGTGTCCTGTTTTTATTTGGTTTTTTTTTTTCTTCAGTAGAACTACAGGTACCAGCGGGCCCGTTTTTCTCCCGCATGCTGGTACTTGTGGTTCTCCAAGTACCAGCTTGTGGGGGAGGCTTGCTGGGACTTGTAGTACTACTGGAAAAAACAATATTCTTTCAATTTTCTCAAGGCTATCAGCCCCCCATCCGCAGCCTTGGGCTTCCTTTGAAAAAGCTGCAGGGTTTATGCAGCGAAATGCGTCAGGTACTTACCCGTTGGAACAGGACATCTCTGAATTGGACCCGAACCAGCCCATCTTGCCAACCAGTTATCCGGAGGAGCCCGAGAGAGGCACCAGCCTATTCCCGCATTGCATGAGGTACTCTACACCTAAGAGACATTGCACCAATCCTCTAGCGGTATATGGACATCTTTCATGGACTCTCTTTAGTAACATCTAAAAGGTACCCTCCAAACCGGATTATAACTGTATACCATATTGATGGGCAAAATATGGAACGGATTCTAGAGAACAATTTCCATTAATCCTGTACCAACATTCTGGGTAAACTCCAACCTTTGCATATTATTGGCAATTTATCTTTTCTGCATATATTTGGCACATTATCTTGCACAAAATTCCTGCTTTTTAAAGAATTTATGTTTTATAATAAATTTTAATACTTACCTATTGAGTGTTTTACATTGTTCTTTCCTCCACTAGCGCAGCCTCCATTCTTTCTTGTATTCTCATTTTGGAAGTGACTCCCCTGTAATATTGGCTGCCGCTTAGCTAACCATCTCGTCTCATAGCGCCCGAATACCTTTGGGTATATTTTACCTCATTTTTGCATGTGTGAAATAAAGTTTTACTCTCACGGTGTGCGTGTCCTGTTTTAATTTGGGTATTTTTTTTTTCAGTAGAACTACAGGTACAAGCGGGCCCGTTTTTCTCCCGCATGCTGGTACTTGTGGTTCTCCAAGTACCAGCTTGTGGGGGAGGATTGCTGGGACTTGTAGTACTACTGGAAAAAACAATATTCTTTCAATTTTCTCAAGGCTATCAGCCCCCCATCCGCAGCCCTTGGATGGGGGGGACAGCCTCGGGCTTCACCCCTGGCCCTTGGATGGCTGGGGGGGACCCCTTGATTGAAGGGGTCCCCACTCCCCCAGGGTACACCGGCCAGGGGTGACTAGTTGGATATTTAATGCCACGGCCGCAGGGCGCTGTATAAAAGTGACCCCCGGCTGTGGCATTATCTGTCCAGCTAGTGGAGCCCGATGCTGGTGTATAAAATACGGGGGACCCCTACTCTTTTTGTCCCCCGTATTTTTTGCACCAGCACCAGGCGCAGAGCCGGTGCTGGTTTTAAAAATACGGGGGATCCCCTGTCATTTCCCCCCCCCGGATTTTTAGAACCAGGACCGGCTCGAAGAGTCCGAGGCTGGTTATGCTTAGGAGGGGGGACCCCAAGCAATTTTTTTTCTGATTTTTACCATTCCATTTAAAAAAATAATAATAATATTTTTAAAAATATATAAATAATACTTGTGCCTCCAAAATAGACAAACCAAGTACCTAATCCCTTCTAATATAAATAGATATGCTATTACCAATAAAAAAAACACCAAAAAAAACATGTTTTTAAAAAAAATTATTAGATTCCGCTACCAAAGTGTGGCGGATTGAAAATGACGAATTTACTGTCTAAAAGCACTGTTGTCGAATTTCCAGACTTCAATTGAATATACTTTTGGCGAATTGCCGCATTTGTACCATTGCAGAAATGTCGAATTTGACAAATGTCGAATTTCAAAAAGTCGAATTTGGAAAGTCCGTTTTTTTGACGGAAAGTACTGAATTGCATTGTCGAATTTTTTTTTGGGGTGAAAATGTCCCGTTTTTCGAATTTTCGGGAATTCGACCGCAATTGCATATACCTCATAATGTGGGATAAGATAAAGGACTTAAGTGATGGATATTGTGTGATTTGGATGGTGTTTCCTGTTTAGCTGAAGCTGCCAAGCCTTTACTCTCTCCTTACTAACCTGATTTTTACTCTTTCACAGAGATGACAGCAATCAAACTTTCAATAGCAAACAGCAACATTTTTGAACATCTATGGGGCCTGGGAATAGCGGCGAGGTAGAAGGTGTGTGGGCTGGGGGACAACGACAATGTTTTTGGCAGGGGCACCCAAAACTTTGTTTGCCCAGGGCCTCCACAAGCCATAATCTAAACCTGAACATCCAGACACCTCACAGTGAAAAACAAACACGGAGACACACAGGAAAAGAACAAGTATCATTCAAAAAGACCCTACCACATTGCAAGTAAAAACAAAATTGGTATTTTTTTTAGTGTCAGATCTGTTTCTATGTGTTATCTTGTTAAAACAAATCTAAAGCTCATTATATATATATATATATATATATATATATATACACACACATGCCTATATATATATATATACACACACACACACACACACACACACACACACACACACACACACAAGGACCAGCACCCCCTCTGGGTTATAACTAGTGATGAGCGGGTTCGGATCCTCGGGATCCGAACCCGCCCGAACTTCACCTTTTTTTCCACGGGTCCGAGCAACTCGGATCCTCCCGCCTTGCTCGGTTAACCCGAGCGCGCCCGAACGTCATCATCCCGCGGTCGGATTCTCGCGAGATTCGTATTCTATATAAGGAGCCGCGCGTAGCCGACATTTTTCATTCGTGCATTGGAGATGATCGTGAGAGGACATGGCTATCGTCCTCTCAGTTTCTATGTTCAGTGGGCTGCAAATATCTGTGCTCAGTGTGCTGCAAATATCTGTGCTCAGTGTGCTGCAAGTGCAAATATCTACGTTCTCTGCCTGAAAAACGCTCCATATCTGTGCTCAGTGTGCTGCAAATATCTGTGCTCAGTGTGCTAATTGCTTTATTGTGGGGACTGGGGACCAGCAGTATTATATAGTAGGAGGACAGTGCAGAGTTTTGCTGACCAGTGACCACCAGTATTATACGTTCTCTGCCTTAAAAACGTTCCATATCTGTGCTGCATTGTAGTATATAGTAGGAGGACAGTGCAGAATTTTGCTGACCACCAGTATAACTATATATATAGCAGTACGGTACAGTAGTCCACTGCTCTACCTCTGTGTCGTCAAGTATACTATCCCATCCATACCTGTGGTGCATTTCAGTTTTGCACAGTTTGCTGACCACCATTATATATAATATATAGCAGTACGGTACAGTAGGCCACTGCTCTACCTACCTCTGTGTCGTCAAGTATACTATCCATCCATACCTGTGGTGCATTTCAGTTTTGCAGAGTTTGCTGACCACCAGTATATATAATATATAGCAGTACGGTACAGTAGGCCACTGCTCTACCTACCTCTGTGTCGTCAAGAATACTATCCATCCATACCTGTGGTGCATTTCAGTTTTGCACAGTTTGCTGACCACCAGTCTATAATATATAGCAGTACGGTACAGTAGGCCACTGCTATACCTACCTCTGTGTCGTTAAGTATACTATCCATCCATACCTGTGGTGCATTTCAGTTTTGCACAGTTTGCTGACCACCAGTATATATAATATATAGCAGTACGGTACAGTAGGCCACTGCTCTACCTACCTCTGTGTCGTCAAGTATACTATCCATCCATACCTGTGGTGCATTTCAGTTTTGCACAGTTTGCTGACCACCAGTATATATAATATATAGCAGTACGGTACAGTAGGCCACTGCTCTACCTACCTCTGTGTCGTACAGTATACTATCCATCCATACCTGTGGTGCATTTCAGTTTTGCACAGTTTGCTGACCACCAGTAAATATAATATATAGCAGTATGGTACAGTAGGCCACTGCTCTACCTACCTCTGTGTCGTCTAGTATACTATCCATCCATACCTGTGGTGCATTTCAGTTTTGCACAGTTTGTTGACCACCAGTATATATAATATATAGCAGTACGGTACAGTAGGCCACTGCTCTACCTACCTCTGTGTCGTCAAGTATACTATCCATCCATACCTGTGGTGCATTTCAGTTTTGCACAGTTTGCTGACCACCAGTATATATAATATATAGCAGTACGGTACAGTAGGCCACTGCTCTACCTACCTCTGTGTCGTCAAGTATACTATCCATCCATACCTGTGGTGCATTTCAGTTTTGCACAGTTTGTTGACCACCAGTAAATATAATATATAGCAGTATGGTACAGTAGGCCACTGCTCTACCTACCTCTGTGTCGTCAAGTATACTATCCATCCATACCTGTGGCGCATTTCAGTTTTGCACAGTTTGCTGACCACCAGTATATATAATATATAGTAGTACGGTACAGTAGGCCACTGCTCTACCTACCTCTGTGTCGTCAAGTATACTATCCATCCATACCTGTGGTGCATTTCAGTTTTGCACAGTTTGCTGACCACCAGTATATATAATATATAACAGTATGGTACAGTAGGCCACTGCTCTACCTACCTCTGTGTCGTCAAGTATACTATCCATCCATACCTGTGGTGCATTTCAGTTTTGCACAGTTTGCTGACCACCAGTATATATAATATATGGCAGTATGGTACAGTAGGCCACTGCTCTAACTACCTCTGTATCGTCAAGTATACTATCCATCCATACCTGTGGTGCATTTCAGTTTTGCACAGTTTGCTGACCACCAGTATATAATATATAGCAGTAAGGTACAGTAGGCCACTGCTCTACCTACCTCTGTGTCGTCAAGTATACTATCCATCCATACCTGTGGTGCATTTCAGTTTTGCACACTTTGCAGACCACCAGTATATAATATATAGCAGTACGGTACAGTAGGCCACTGCTCTACCTACCTCTGTGTCGTCAAGTATACTATCCATCCATACCTGTGGTGCATTTCAGTTTTGCACAGTATATATAGTAGTAGGCCATTGCTATTGATACTGGCATATAATTCCACACATTAAAAAAATGGAGAACAAAAATGTGGAGGGTAAAATAGGGAAAGATCAAGATCCACTTCCACCTCGTGCTGAAGCTGCTGCCACTAGTCATGGCCGAGATGATGAAATGCCATCAACGTCATCTGCCAAGGCCGATGCCCAATGTCATAGTAGAGAGCATGTAAAATCTAAAAAACAAAAGTTCAAAAAAATGACCCAAAAATCAAAATTAAAAGCGTCTGAGGAGAAGCGTAAACTTGCCAATATGCCATTTACGACACGGAGTGGCAAGGAACGGCTGAGGCCCTGGCCTATGTTCATGGCTAGTGGTTCAGCTTCACATGAGGATTGAAGCACTCATCCTCTCGCTAGAAAAATGAAAAGACTTAAGCTGGCAAAAGCACAGCAAAGAACTGTGCGTTCTTCTAAATCACAAATCCCCAAGCAGAGTCCAATTGTGTCGGCTGCGATGCCTGACCTTCCCAACACTGGACGGGAAGAGGTGGCGCCTTCCACCATTTGCACGCCCCCTGCAAGTGCTGGAAAGAGCACCCGCAGTCCAGTTCCTGAGAGTCAAATTGAAGATGTCACTGTTAAAGTACACCAGGATGAGGATATGGGTGTTGCTGGGGCTGAGGAGGAAATTGACAAGGAGGATTCTGATGGTGAGGTGGTTTGTTTAAGTCAGGCACCCGGGGAGACACCTGTTGTCCGTGGGACGAATATGGCCATTGACATGCCTGGTCAAATTACAAAAAAATCACCTCTTCGGTGTGGAATTATTTTAACACAAATGCGGACAACAGGTGTCAAGCTGTGTGTTGCCTTTGTCAAGCTGTAATAAGTAGGGGTAAGGACGTTAACCACCTCGGAACATCCTCCCTTATACGTCACCTGCAGCGCATTCATCATAAGTCAGTGACAAGTTCAAAAACTTTGGATGACAGCGGAAGCAGTCCACTGACCACTAAATCCCTTCCTCTTGTAACCAAGGTCCTGCAAACCACACCACCAACTCCCTCAGTGTCAATTTCCTCCTTACACAGGAAAGCCAATAGTCCTGCAGGCCATGTCACTGGCAAGTCTGACGAGTCCTCTCCTGCTTGGGATTCCTCCGATGCATCCTTGAGTGTAACGCCTACTGCTGCTGGCGCTGCTGTTGTTGCTGCTGGGAGTCGATCGTCATCCCAGAGGGGAAGTCGGAAGACCACTTGTACTACTTCCAGTAAGCAATTGACTGTCCAACAGTCCTTTGCGAGGAAGATGAAATATCACAGCAGTCATCCTGCTGCAAAGCGGATAACTCAGGCCTTGACAACCTGGGCGGTGAGAAACGTGTTTCCGTTATCCACCGTTAATTCACAGGCAACTACAGACTTGATTGAGGTACTGTGTCCCCGGTACCAAATACCATCTCGGTTCCATTTCTCTAGGCAGGCGATACCGAAAATGTACACAGACCTCATAAAAAGAGTCACCAGTGTCCTAAAAAATGCAGTTGTACCCAATGTCCACTTAACCACGGACATGTGGACAAGTGGAGCAGGGCAGACTCAGGACTATATGACTGTGACAGCCCACTGGGTAGATGTATTGCCTCCCGCAGCAAGAACAGCAGCGGCGGCACCAGTAGCAGCATCTCGCAAACTCCAACTCGTTCCTAGGCAGGCTACGCTTTGTATCACCGCTTTACAGAAGAGGCACACAGCTGACAACCTCTTACGGAAATTGAGGAACATCATCGCAGAATGGCTTACCCCAAATGGACTCTCCTGGGGATTTGTGACATCGGACAACGCCAGCAATATTGTGCGTGCATTACATCTGGGCAAATTCCAGCACGTCCCATGTTTTGCACATACATTGAATTTGGTGGTGCATAATTATTTAAAAAACGACAGGGGCGTGCAAGAGATGCTGTCGGTGGCCCGAAGAATTGCGGGCCACTTTCGGCATTCAGCCACCGGGGGCCGAAGACTGGAGCACCAGCAAACAGTCCTGAACCTACCCTGCCATCATCTGAAGCAAGAGGTGGTAACGAGGTGGAATTCAACCCTCTATATGCTTCAGAGGATGGAGGAGCAGCAAAAGGCCATTTAAGCCTATACATCTGCCTACGATATAGGCAAAGGAGGGGGAATGCACCTGACTCAAGCGCAGTGGAGAATGATTTCAACGTTGTGCAAGGTTCTGCAACCCTTTGAACTTGCCACACGTGAAGTCAGTTCAGACACTGCCGGCCTGAGTCAGGTCATTCCCCTCATCAGGCTTTTGCAGAAGAAGCTGGAGACATTGAAGGAGGAGCTAAAACAGAGCGATTCCGCTAGGCATGTGGGACTTGTGGATGGAGCCCTTAATTCGCTTAACCAGGATTCACGGGTGGTCAATCTGTTAAAATCAGATCACTACATTTTGGCCACCGTGCTCGATCCAAGATTTAAAACCTACGTTGTATCTCTCTTTCCGGCAGACACAAGTCTGCAGAGGTTCAAAGACCTGCTGGTGAGAAAATTGTCAAGTCAAGCGGAACGTGACCCGTCAACAGCTGCTCCTACACATTCTCCCGCAACTGGGGGTGCGAGGAAAAGGCTAAGAATTCCGAGCCCACCCGCTGGTGGTGATGCAAGGCAGTCTGGAGTGAGTGCTGACATCTGGTCCGGACTGAAGGACCTGCCAACGATTACTGACATGTCGTCTACTGTCACTGCATATGATTCTGTCACCATTGAAAGAATGGTGGAGGATTATATGAGTGACCGCATCCAAGTAGGCACGTCAGACAGTCCGTACGTATACTGGCAGGAAAAAGAGGCAATTTGGAGGCCCTTGCACAAACTGGCTTTATTTTACCTAAGTTGCCCCCCCTCCAGTGTGTACTCCGAAAGTGTGTTTAGTGACGCCGCTCACCTTGTTAGCAATCGGCGTACGAGGTTACTTCCAGAAAATGTGGAGAAGATGATGTTCATAAAAATGAATTATAATCAATTCCTCTGTGGAGACATTCACCAGCAATTGCCTCCAGAAAGTACACAGGGACCTGAGATGGTGGATTCCAGTGGGGACGAATTAATAATCTGTGAGGAGGGGGATGTACACAGTGAAAGGGGTGAGGAATCGGACGATGAGGAGGAGGTGGACATCTTGCCTCTGTAGAGCCAGTTTGTGCAAGGAGAGATTGATTGCTTCTTTTTTGGTGGGGGCCCAAACCAACCAGTCATTTCAGTCACAGTCGTGTGGCAGACCCTGTCGCTGAAATGATGGGTTTGTTAAAGTGTGCATGTTCTGTTTATACAACATAAGGGTGGGTGGGAGGGCCCAAGGACAATTCCATCTTGCACCTCTTTTTTCTTTCATTTTTCTTTGCATCATGTGCTGTTTGGGGACTATTTTTTGAAGTGCCATCCTGTCTGACACTGCAGTGCCACTCATAGATGGGCCAGGTGTTTGTGTCGGCCACTTGGGTCGCTTAGCTTAGTCACACAGCTACCTCATTGCGCCTCTTTTTTTCTTTGCATCTTGTGCTGTTTGGGGACAATTTTTTTAATCTGCCATCCTGTCTGACACTGCAGTGCCACTCCTAGATGGGCCAGGTGTTTGTGTCGGCCACTTGTGACGCTTAGCTTAGCCATCCAGCGACCTTGGTGCAAATTTTAGGACTAATAATAATATTGTGAGGTGTGAGGTGTTCAGAATAGACTGGAAATGAGTGGAAATTATGGTTATTGAGGTTAATAATACTATGGGATCAAAATTACCCCAAAATTCTATGATTTAAGCTGTTTTTGAGGGGTTTTTGTAAAAAAACACCCGAATCCAAAACACACCCGAATCCGACAAAAAATTTTCAGGGAGGTTTTGCCAAAACGCGTCCGAATCCAAAACACGGCCGCGGAACCGAATCCAAAACCAAAACACAAAACCTGAAAAATGTCCTGTGCACATCACAAAATATAACCCACCAAAATCTAACGCTCTCTGCACGTGTTATATCTTCCCCTTCCCCCTGCAGTGCACATGGTTTTGCCCAACTGCTAACAAATTTGCTGCTGCGATCAACTCTGAATTACCCCATAGTCCTTTGATAAAGGTGCATGGGCACCGAAACAGCTGTCGGGAGCATGTATTTGTAACGAATGTTTATACAAATGCCCCCACAGTGCCCGATCCACAAATGCCCCACAGTGCCAGGTATACGAATACCCCCACAGTGCCAGAGCCACAAATGCCTCCACAGTGCCAGGTATACAAATGCCCCCACAGTGCCAGGTATACAAATGCCCCCACAGTGCCTGGTATACAAATGCCCCCACAGTGCCTGATCCACAAATGCCCCCACAGTGCCAGATCCACAAATGCCCCACAGTGCCAGGTATACAAATGCTCACACAGTGCCAGGTATAAAAATGCCCCCACAGTGCCAGGTAAACAATTGCCCCCACAGTGCCAGGTATACAAATTCCCCACAATGCCAGCCAATTGCCCCCACAGTGCCAGGTATACAATTGCCCCCACAGCAGTGCTGCAGCTGCTTACCGCTGCTGTGCTGCTGCGCTGCTGCTGCTGCTGCTCCTCCGGTTGTGATGTGAGGGTGTCAGGAACAGAGCTCAGAGCGCGGGCGCGTGGCTATGTCTGGCACCGGCGTGTAGGACTTCAAACTAGCCGCCGGTTCGTGAGCCAATCAGAGCTTGCAGACTGGCAGCAGCAGCTCCTGGTTGGCTGCCGGTCCGCGAGCTCTGATTGGCTCACGAACCGGCGGCTGGTTTGAAGTCCACTACACGTCACCAGACATAGCCGCGCTGGCACGCTCTCCTCTCCTGACAGCTGAGACACAAGCGGGGGTCGGCTGGACCGGCCCACGTATCCATATGCCCTTCTGCTATTTTCCAGAAGGGCCAGGTGGCCAGTCCGGCCATATATATATATATATATATATATATATATATATATACAAAAAGGTTGCACTCACATCTTCATGATAATCAACCGCTGGGGTGTCCACTCAAATACCAAGGTATTGAAATTGTAGATAATAATTCAGAGGGGGCACTCTCCAGACTTTTCAACATGCACAAGTGTTCATTTATTTGTAGTATACTTTACATGATCAGCATAATGACAAAGGTTATCCTCAAGCGCTTTCACCCCAGCAAGGGCCTTCCTCAGGAGGCACTGCACATCAACAGCAACTTCAAGCAAAGTGGAACAAAGATCCAGACATCCAGCAGTAATGCTGGTCCTGCCTGAATGGCTCTATATACCCCCACCAATCAAAATTGGCGCCAACACAACTATGACATCATCACTTGGCGACAGATAGTCTAAGTTTCTCTGCTAGGAAAAAATAGATAACGGAAAAGGGATATTCTCTTAGGCGCTCATCATAATAAAACCATATAATCAGTAAGAATAAAAAGAATAATACATTCCTTGATTCACAGATAAGGTCCAGATGTCAAGTGAGGGCCGTCTTTCCTCATTAATTTCTCACAAATGCAAAGCAATATGGAAGAGAAAAATCAATTCATGTGTAGTAAAGTCAGAATTTAATGGTGTACATTAACACATGTTACATAAATACATAAAAATCTCCCAAAGAACTGTTGAAAGTGGATAGCCAGAATAATTACCAGCATGTAAGAGAACTGGTTTTAGACAGTTCTCAAAAACAGCAGTTGGTATATCAGTTACCAAAACGTCTCTCCGGAAAAGGCTGACTGGAACTGAAGTGATGGGTAAACAGTCTCAGCTATCCAGATGTTTCTCCAACAGACACTCTGGGATCCGTAATCTGTCCTTTGTATACCGACGCGTTTCTACCCGCGATGCTGCGGGTCTTTCTCAAGGTAGGATAAAGGACAGTCTCTTAACCATTTATTTATTAAAATAACCAACCAATCGAAATCCTGATAATAGATTTAGTTCAGCTGTTCATTCAAACTAGATTACAAAGCAAACCCCCTCGTTGTTATGGGGACGCACCCAACCAATCGTATCCTTTTGGTTGCGACACGTCACTTCCGGGGGCGCGGCCGGTGGGTAATCCGATCTGCCATCCACTGAGCTCACAGGAAACTTCCTGTGATGTCAGTTCCTTAAGACATTTCGAGCATCCCCCTTAGCCTTTGCCAAACAAAGGTGTAACCACCTAGAGCTTAATCCGTCTCCCGGTGCGTCACTTCCGGGAGTCCATCTGAATTCCGCCAACCGTGCAAACGACGTTTTGCCAACCACTGGCGTCGTCGCTTCCTTTCAAGGCCATCTTTCATTACCCGCTATTAAGAGACTATTTAAAGGTCCAGGCTCTTAATAAGTTATCCACCCGGAAGTGTCGTCCCGTCCGGCCACGTCTCCATGGCAACGAGATAACAACAAAACCTGACATATAAAATCATTGATATCCAGACATCTTCAAGAATTGTAAATCGACCTAAAAGATAAAACAAAATAAGCCACTTAGATACCAATAAAAACCTCTATAAAAACCACTTTAGTTCGAAATCATTATTTAGTCCACACGGATGTAATGTATTGAACTCATATATAGATTTCATCTCACTTTTTGCTAAAGCTGTCATAGTATCTTTTTGTCTACTTGTGGACTTAATTAATTTAAAACCAGCAAACTTTACAATATTTTTTGTGGAGCTATTATGGTGCAACTTAAAATGATTTGACAAAGCATGGGTAACTAGACCCTTTTTAATATTTCTGCAGTGTTCACTTATACGCACTTTTAAAGGCCTTGTGGTGCAGCCAATATAAAATAAGTGGCACGAGCACTCTATAAAATAAACAACATTTTTAACATTACAAGAGATAAAATCTTGTATCTTGGCCATCTTCCCATTGATATTGACTGTTTCTAATTTTTTTGATCCATCGCTCTTTATTTCTTTGCATCTGATACAGTCTCCGCATCGGTGAAAACCCTTTGTTAAAATTCTCCCCTCCCTTCTTTTGGGAGGCAGGTAACTTCTAACCTAATCCTTCAGATTGGGGGCTTTTCTGTAAATAAAGACTGGTTGGTCTGGAATTATCTTCCCAACAATTGGATCTCTTTTAAGGATATCCCAATTTCTTCTAAATGACTTTTCCAGGGATCTATGTTGTGCATTAAAACTCGTTATAAATGCCCATTCATAGTTTCTCCCCTTTTTATTGGTTTTAGTTTCACCATGCTGTTTATCAACTAGTAGGACCTCTCTATCTATCAGTCCTACCTCCTGTATGGCCTTATCTATCTTTTCACTGTCATAACACTCCTTTAAAATCTACTCTTCAATTGGTCCGCTTGTTGTTCATAATCCTCACTGTTGGTACAATTTCTCTTAAACCTCTTTGGTTGCCCTTGTGGGATAGAGTTTAACCAATTGTGGTGGTGGCAGCTCGAGAGATTAATAAATGTTTGTGAATCCGTTTCTTTTATAAAAGTTTTGGTACAGAATTTACCATTTTCTTGGAAGAGGGTAATATCTAAAAAATTGACATATGATGTATCTATGTTAAAAGTAAGTTCAATGTTAAGATCGTTATTATTCAAATAAGTGCAAAAAGCATCCAATGCTTCTCTGCTTCCTCTCCATATAAATAAAATATCATCAATAAACCTCTTCCAGGACACCAGGTTCGCTCCAAATGGGTTATTGTTCCAAACAAAGTCTGCTTCCCATTGCCCCATAAAGATATTGGCGTAACTTGGAGCGAACCTGGTGCCCATGGCTGTGCCAACTTTCTGTATATGAAAATCCCTTTCTACTGTAAAATAATTGTTGTTTAAAATGAAGTCAATCCCTTCTAAAATAAAATTTTGCAATTCGCCTTCGAAAGTGCTGGTATAAAGTGCAGAAGTGGTCGCCTTGATGCCATCCTCATGTTTAATAATAGAATATAGTGATTTTACATCTGCTGTAATTAAAATTAAATTCTCTTCCCATGGAACCATGGAAAGAGAGTTTAAAAGGTCTTTTGTATCTTTAAGGTGGGAGATATTTCTTAAAACTAACAGCTGTAAAAATAGTCAATATACTCTGATAAATTGGAAGTTATTGACTCAATTCCAGAGACTATCGGTCTTCCGGGTGGGTGGGTGGGATTTTTGTGTATTTTAGGTAATAAATACAGGGTGGGGATGACTGGATTTTCATTAATTAGGAATTTTGCTTCCTTTTCTTTTAGAACTCCTGAATCACTATACTTCTTAATGAATTCCTCAAAGTTCTTTTTAATCCTCTCAGTTGGGTCCGTCCTCAATTTCTGATAAGTATTACGGTCACCCAGATGATTTTCCACCTCCCTTGTATACCACTCTCTATCCATCACCACTATCCCACCCCCTTTATCTGCCGGTTTAATTACAAGCTCAGTATTTAGCTTAAGATCTTTCAAAGCTGCCCTTTCTTTTGTTGTTAAGTTGTTAAGTTATTTTTTATACCAACCGGTTTAATCTCCCTTAAAACCTCCTGTACTAGCTGACCAAAAGTATCAATAAATCGCGGGTAGAAACGCGTCGGTATACAAAGGACAGATTACGGATCCCAGAGTGTCTGTTGGAGAAACATCTGGATAGCTGAGACTGTTTACCCATCACTTCAGTTCCAGTCAGTCTTTTCCGGAGAGACGTTTTGGTAACTGATATACCAACTGCTGTTTTTGAGAACTGTCTAAAACCAGTTCTCTTACATGCTGGTAATTATTCTGGCTATCCACTTTCAACAGTTCTTTGGGAGATTTTTATGTATTTATGTAACATGTGTTAATGTACACCATTAAATTCTGACTTTACTACACATGAATTGATTTTTCTCTTCCATATTGCTTTGCATTTGTGAGAAATTAATGAGGAAAGACGGCCCTCACTTGACATCTGGACCTTATCTGTGAATCAAGGAATGTATTATTCTTTTTATTCTTACTGATTATATGGTTTTATTATGATGAGCGCCTGAGAGAATATCCCTTTTCCGTTATCTATTTTTTCCTTGTTATAAGTTTTGGGTACTTTTGGAGGGGTACCTCTGGAAATTGTGATTGTTTTCAGGCTGCCTTTTGTTAATTGCGCAATTTGAAGGCCCCACAAGAAATTCATTTTACATAAGTTTCTCTGCTGCCTAAAAAGTCAATCACCAACATTTTAATAAAATACTCTAATGGTTGCAGGCTAGCAGCACACACACCCACTACCTGTGGATCGAAGGGGAAGCTAAATCTAACTCAGCCGCCGTCTCTGTAACCGCCGCATCCTGGCGCGGACCACTTCCGGTCCGTGGAACGCACGCGTCACCCGGCCGGAAGTGAGAATGCGCCGAGTGGAACGCAAACAGGATATGGGGCGCTGGTGTCCATCATACACTGAATACATCTCATACAACTATTCAATAGATGCCCTTACCTAACCACACCTGGATTAAGTGCCCCCAGGCCGCGTTACATATCCCCTCCATACAGCAAAGATATAATAGCAAAGAAATAAGTTTGTTAACACACAGGTAGTGACGTGTGCACAGACTGCAAAAAAAAAGGGTGGTAATAGAGCCAAACAGTACAGTAAAACAACATTCCCCATAATATACCGATAAAATTAATTGGATCCTTAGTGTGCATTAATGGAAAGATGACACAATGTATTCCATCAATGACTCATATCTCAAAACAATATAACAGCATTTAATCAAAACGAGATAATCATCCATCAAATGCACACCAAGGATCACAACAATAGATCTAAAAACCAAACTAGACAGACACATACCAAATTATAAAATGATAATGTCTATAAAGATAAACAATTCAGAGACCGCATGGATGCAGAAAAAAGAATGACAATTTAATATAAAATAGAACAATTAAAATGCAATATTGCTATATATTAGATACATATATCATAAGAACCGCACTGGTGGAAACCTTCGAACTACTAGTCAGAAATGTCTATAATTCCAGATAAATCCGGTAAGGAAAGAAATCTTGAATAAAAGTGGTGAAGCAAAGTTCAATGCCCCACCGGTCAGGTGATAATGCTTATATACCACAATAGAACCGTAGCAGGTCCACTTAAATCCTCTTAAACGGAGATGGTGAAGTTCTTTAGTTTAAATATGCAGAATAGACTGATGCTTCCCACAGCCTGTGGTTAGGCTGCAAACCCCCCACCGCTATCCGACAAAGATGGTATCTCACCGGAGCAGATGTATTGCCCTGCCGCTTCCAGAACCCCTGGGCAATTGCGGCTGTATAGATGAGGCAGTCAGAAGCGGAGAGTCCCGATGGATAGGGGAGGAGGAGGGGGGAACCTTGAACACGGCCCGGTGCTGAGTACTCCGTGTGTGGAGACCAACGCTGCGGCTGTAAACTGTAGTAGTCTGGGCTCCAACAAGTGCGGTTACAATCCCTGAACCTTAACGCGTTTCTCCGACATAGGGCAAGTCGGTTTCATCAGAAGGTAAGTAACAAGCTCAAAAGTTGTACTATTTAAGGTGATTGGTAACCAATCAACATTCTCCACATCAAACTTGTAATTAAAATAACAGGTGTGTAGGTGCACAGCACTTTTAAATTACTCCAAAGACACACCAAGAATATTTACCATTAAAACAGCTGGCTATCCTATTAAATAATCACTTAGCATAAAGCTAAATAGCTGTCATAGAACATTGAAAAAATGAGATAAAATAAAATGAAATAAGGCATCACGGAGAGAAAGGAATTATTTAAATAGACCAAATAAAACAAAACAAAAATGGATGTGAAATATACCATCCAACTTACTACTAATAATAACAGACTGTGTGGCTCACCACACTAATACCCAATACAGCGAAGAGCAGTGACCCGGGTTTCAGTCCCACTCCACAACCAAATAACTTTTTGCTTAAAATAAAACTGAGATTAAAAAATATATTGAATATTAATAATAATATTAATAATAATAATAATTGTGTTTCTTGGTGTTCAGAACACCTTATGAGAGCAGCTGTTATTTAAAATACAGGTGTACTAGATAATTTGAGTTTAATTAATGTTGAGGAGCGCCTGATACGTCCTTTTTGATAGAGGATTTTTTGTTTGGTGTTTGTACATACCAAATTATATACATATATATATATATATATATATAGAAAAAAGCAATAATACAACATATCAGGTGCATCGGAAAGGATCTGCACTGAAAAAGCACCCCATTTATCATAGGAGCTATATATCAGCGCAGAAAAAAATGTAAAGGGTTAGACTCGTTTAGACCATTTGGTGTCACTGAACCCAATCTGTGAATCCATCTCCCTTCCAATTTTTTTAGGAGAAGTGAACGATCCCCCCCTTTCTTGGGGACAGGAACCCAATCAATGATCCTGCATTTTAGCAAAGCCACTTGATGTCCTGCATTCAAGAAGTGCTGAGCCACCGGCTTGTCTGTATGACCTGTTTGAAGTGCCTGGTGGATTGAACTACGGTGGTTTGCCATCCGTTCCCTAAATGAGCAAGTAGTCATCCCCACATATGGGAGACCACATGGACATAAAAGCATGTAGATAACATGGTCCAACCGACAATGTAATCTATATCGGATTGTGATTGGTTGTCCACTTAAGAGATGCGGGAACTTCTCACTGACCAACATAGAGCGACAAGTCACACAGCCTAGGCATTTAACACAGCCTTTCTTCTGTGTGCTTAACCAGTTGTTGTCACCACAGGCCGTTTGTGTAGCCGGGTGCATCAGCAATTGCTTCAAATTACGCCCACGTCTGTAGGCCATCATGGGTGGATGTTCAAATATATTTGTAAATTTTGGATCCGAGTTCAATATCGGCCAGTGTCTCCTTAATGAAGCTCTAATGGCAGGCGATTTTGCATCAAACTGTGTGACATATATCATCCGTGGCTCTTTCATCGGTTTCGCCTCAACCAGTCTGGAGCGTGCCTTGTCTATCCATGTATTGATCGCGCACATTCTGTACCCCCCTCTAGAGGAATCGAGCTTTCATTTCCAAAATCTGTGTTTCAGCAGTAATTGGATCTGTATTGTTCCTCAGGACTCGCATGTACTGCGAAATGGGTAAGCTCGACCTCAAAAATGGTGGATGGTTACTCATAGCGTGTAGGATCGTGTTACAGTCAGGTGGCCAGTCCGGCCCTGTATATATATATATATATATATATACAAACAAATCTAGAGAACCACAGCACTCGCCACCCCAGAAGCGGGATGCAATATCTGCACTCACCACTCATAGGGTGGGGTGCATGCAGCCCATGGCCACCAACCCAAATATATACAGACAGAAAGTTCAGCACTCACCATAGCAAGCTCACTTATCCTCACAACATCAATAAATAAATGATGGGGGTTTAGTTAGTGAATTGGCCAATGCACGGAAGCCTGCATACCGCTCGCCAAGGTACCCCACCTTCATGCAGGTCCTACACTAACACAAAGTCTCAAAAATTAAAACCTGGCAACTGTATCACACATAATATACTGCACACATGCCCACTAGGTTTAATGTGTATCTGCCATGCATCTTTTGAAGGTACACTAGTCACCTGACACTGGCTGATAAATTACTAAGGAGCAGCTGACACAGGTTTAGAACAAGTGAGATTACACTGGGGTGCATGAAAAGGCCTGTGACCACGAGTTAACCAAAGATTAACGTATATATATATACTTTCATGTGTATATATTATGAATATATCTATACTCAGTATATATCGAAATGTGTGTGATATATTTTTATTGATTTGTTGGTGGTCAGGATGTCGGCGGTCAGAATACAGACCGCGGTATCCCAATATTATGAATCCCGGCACGGGAAGGTAAGTACTGTATACTCCCTGTCAGCAGGCTAAACCCAACCCCCGAACCCACCCCCCACCCTGCAGCCTAACCCTAATCCTCCCGCTGCAGCCTCAACTTATCCTCCCCCCTGTGGCTTACTTGTCAGTGTTCCCAGCCGATGTTTGTTCAGGATTCCGGTGGTCAGGATTCCCGCGCTGGGCTTGTGACCCTATTCGGGATGCAGATGTCGGCAATCTGAACAGTGTCGGTTTTCCAGCGTCGGTATATTGACAGCCAGGATCCCGGCCAGATCCTATATATCTATATAATACACACACCCACAGTATATATAAACAGTATGCATATATGTAAAATATATAAATATGTATAGAGAGAGAGAGAGAGAGAGAGAGATAAGATCTAAATTGTAAAATAGCCCGACACTCTTCCAAAAAGTTAAATAGCTGCTTCTTTGCCCCCTGGGGAACGTAACTGTAAACAAACAGGCAGCGGCACTCAAAGACTGGAAAATGCTTGTATGAAAGTCACATACATAGGGGCAGATTCAATTGGCAGCGGGAAATTGGAAAAACCCTGTGGCGCACGTTTTGTCACGCAACCACAGGGTTTTGGTATTCAGTTAGTGGACTGAAAATAGGATGCAAGTCTGATTTTTCCCAAAATTATTCATTTTAGGTACAATCACTGGGATTTGCTCTGGCACCGAATACAATCCCCCCCTCCCCCCCCCCCCCTTTTCCGAGGACTTATTAAGCAATCAGAAGTTTCCAGGTAACTTAATTAGTAAGTACTGGCCTTCTGAAGCTGTGTCTTCTGCTTCCAGCGTCGGGAGATGGTCCTCTGTTGCAGAAGTGAGTGTTTGCAAGTGTGTATCAATGTGTGTGTGTGTGACCCCCTCGGAGCTGGCAGCTGGGAGAACTACATCTCCTAGCAGCCCTTACACCTCCCATCATTCCCCAGAGCCTCAGACGGAGGGGAGACCATCAGGAGCTGCAAGACCTCCGGACACCTAAGAAGAGGTGAGTTTAATTTTTTTTTTACGGGGCGCAGGGTTTTCGGTGCCGAAAACACTGCAACCAATTTTTCAAAATTGGATACAGCAGGTATCGGGAATGCTCATACCCATGGTAATCCAAAATTGGGCATGAGGAAAGCAAGTTTTTTTTTTTAACTCACTATACCTCGCTCCGAATTGAATCACCCCCCATAGAACAATGTTTTGGGGCTAACTTGCCCCTTTGTCAAAGTGAAAACTATGCTGGTCACACCCCCTGCGGCAGCACACAATAGGCCCTTCATAAATTTCAGCTCCAGGCCCATGAGGACCTTAATCTGGCACTGCTGTCCGGTCTATCACAGCCCACACAAGATTTTGCTGTTAATCAGGATGTGCTTGTTCATGATTTCAGAGCAGATAAGTTGCAAGCAGGCAAGGTGATCTCTAAAACTACAGAAGACTTCATATACAAAGTTCAGGTGAGTGGAGAATTGTGGTGATGTCATGTTGATCAGATCATCGAGTCTAGTTTGTTCGTTGTCTAATAAATATTAGAGATGAGCGGGTTCGGTTCCTCGGAATCCGAACCCGCCCGAACTTCAGTTTTTTTTTACACGGGTCCGAGCGACTCGGATCTTCCCGCCTTGCTCGGTTAACACGAGCGCGCCCGAACGTCATCATCACGCTGTCGGATTCTCGCGAGGCTCGGATTCTATCGCGAGACTCGGATTCTATATAAGGAGCCGCGCGTCGCCGCCATTTTTCACACGTGCATTGAGATTCATAGGGAGAGGACGTGGCTGGCGTCCTCTCCGTTTATAGAGATTCGAGAAGAGAGTGAGACAGAGAGAGACACAGTAGTAATTTGGGGAGCATTAGGAGGAGTACTACTACTACTAGTACTTGCTGAAGTGATAGAGAGAGATAGTGTGACT
Organism: Pseudophryne corroboree; assembly: GCF_028390025.1. Taxonomy (NCBI): domain Eukaryota; kingdom Metazoa; phylum Chordata; class Amphibia; order Anura; family Myobatrachidae; genus Pseudophryne; species Pseudophryne corroboree. The sequence continues at coordinate 569,328,566 of NC_086446.1, read as the reverse complement.
GTATTATCTGACTTGTGGGGGAGACACTGACAGTGGGGAGCAGTTAGAGTCTGAGAGCAGGACTCAGGACTCAGGAGTACATATAACGTACAGTGCACACTTTTGCTGCCAGAGTGCCAGCCACACTGCCACTGTTTGTGACCACACTGACCACCAGTATAATATATATTGTGATTGTCTGCTTAGGACTCAGGAGTACTACTTGCAAGTTGCTGATAGTGTGACCAGTGACCTGACCACCAGTTTAATAATCACCACCAGTTTATGAGTTTAATATATATTATATATATATATATATATATAATTGTATATAATATATATATAATATTGTATACCACCTAGCACCTACCCGTGTTTTTTTTTTTTTTCTTTCTTCTTTATACATACTACTATAGTAGCTTACTGTAGCAGTCTGCGGTGCTGCTGAGCTGACAGTGTCCAGCAGGTCCGTCATCAGTCATTACATAATAAATATATAATATATATACCTGTCCAGCTGCAGTACTAGTGATATTATATATACATATATATTGATTTCATCTCATTATCATCCAGTCTATATTATCAGCAGACACAGTACGTTAGTCCACGGCTGTAGCTACCTCTGTGTCGGCACTCGGCAGTCCATCCATAATTGTATACCACCTACCCGTGGTTGTTTTTTTTTTCTTTCTTCTTTATACATACTACTATAGTAGCTTACTGTAGCAGTCTGCGGTGCTGCTGAGCTGACAGTGTCCAGCAGGTCCGTCATCAGTCATTACATAATAAATATATAATATATACCTGTCCGGCTGCAGTACTAGTGATATTATATATACATATATATTGATTTCATCTCATTATCATCCAGTCTATATTATCAGCAGACACAGTACGGTAGTCCACGGCTGTAGCTACCTCTGTGTCGGCACTCGGCAGTCCATCCATAATTGTATACCACCTACCCGTGGTTGTTTTTTTTTTTTTTCTTCTTTATACATACTACTATAGTAGCTTACTGTAGCAGTCTGCGGTGCTGCTGAGCTGACAGTGTCCAGCAGGTCCGTCATCAGTCATTACATAATAAATATATATACCTGTCCGGCTGCAGTACTAGTGATATTATATATACATATATATTGATTTCATCTCATTATCATCCAGTCTATATTATCAGCAGACACAGTACGGTAGTCCACGGCTGTAGCTACCTCTGTGTCGGCACTCGGCAGTCCATCCATAATTGTATACCACCTACCCGTGGTTGTTTTTTTTTCTTTCTTCTTTATACATACTACTATAGTAGCTTACTGTAGCAGTCTGCGGTGCTGCTGAGCGGACAGTGTCCAGCAGGTCCGTCATCAGTCATTACATAATAAATATATATACCTGTCCGGCTGCAGTACTAGTGATATTATATATACATATATATTGATTTCATCTCATTATCATCCAGTCTATATTAGCAGCAGACACAGTACGGAAGTCCACGGCTGTAGCTACCTCTGTGTCGGCACTCGGCAGTCCATCCATAAGTATACTAGTATCCATCCATCTCCATTGTTTACCTGAGGTGCCTTTTAGTTGTGCCTATTAAAATATGGAGAACAAAAATGTTGAGGTTCCAAAATTAGGGAAAGATCAAGATCCACTTCCACCTCGTGCTGAAGCTGCTGCCACTAGTCATGGCCGAGACGATGAAATGCCAGCAACGTCGTCTGCCAAGGCCGATGCCCAATGTCATAGTACAGAGCATGTAAAATCCAAAACACCAAATATCAGTAAAAAAAGGACTCCAAAACCTAAAATAAAATTGTCGGAGGAGAAGCGTAAACTTGCCAATATGCCATTTACCACACGGAGTGGCAAGGAACGGCTGAGGCCCTGGCCTATGTTCATGGATAGTGGTTTAGCTTCACATGAGGATGGAAGCACTCAGCCTCTCGCTAGAAAAATGAAAAGACTCAAGCTGGCAAAAGCACCGCAAAGAACTGTGCGTTCTTCGAAATCCCAAATCCACAAGGGGAGTCCAATTGTGTCGGTTGCGATGCCTGACCTTCCCAACACTGGACGTGAAGAGCATGCGCCTTCCACCATTTGCACGCCCCCTGCAAGTGCTGGAAGGAGCACCCGCAGTCCAGTTCCTGATAGTCAGATTGAAGATGTCAGTGTTGAAGTACACCAGGATGAGGAGGATATGGGTGTTGCTGGCGCTGGGGAGGAAATTGACTAGGAGGATTCTGATGGTGAGGTGGTTTGTTTAAGTCAGGCACCCGGGGAGACACCTGTTGTCCGTGGGAGGAATATGGCCGTTGACATGCCTGGTGAAAATACCAAAAAAATCAGCTCTTCGGTGTGGAAGTATTTCAACAGAAATGCGGACAACAGGTGTCAAGCCGTGTGTTGCCTTTGTCAAGCTGTAATAAGTAGGGGTAAGGACGTTAACCACCTCGGAACATCCTCCCTTATACGTCACCTGCAGCGCATTCATAATAAGTCAGTGACAAGTTCAAAAACTTTGGGTGACAGCGGAAGCAGTCCACTGACCAGTAAATCCCTTCCTCTTGTAACCAAGCTCACGCAAACCACCCCACCAACTCCCTCAGTGTCAATTTGCTCCTTACCCAGGAATGCCAATAGTCCTGCAGGCCATGTCACTGGCAATTCTGATGAGTCCTCTCCTGCCTGGGATTCCTCCGATGCATCCTTGAGTGTAATGCCTACTGCTGCTGGCGCTGCTGTTGTTGCTGCTGGGAGTCGATCGTCATCCCAGAGGGGAAGTCGTAAGCCCACTTGTACTACTTCCAGTAAGCAATTGACTGTCCAACAGTCCTTTGCGAGGAAGATGAAATATCACAGCAGTCATCCTGCTGCATAGCGGATAACTGAGGCCTTGACAACTATGTTGGTGTTAGACGTGCGTCCGGTATCCGCCGTTAGTTCACAGGGAACTAGACAATTTATTGAGGCAGTGTGCCCCCGTTACCAAATACCATCTAGGTTCCACTTCTCTAGGCAGGCGATACCGAGAATGTACACGGACGTCAGAAAAAGACTCACCAGTGTCCTAAAAAATGCAGTTGTACCCAATGTCCACTTAACCACGGACATGTGGACAAGTGGAGCAGGGCAGGGTCAGGACTATATGACTGTGACAGCCCACTGGGTAGATGTATGGACTCCCGCCGTAAGAACAGCAGCGGCGGCACCAGTAGCAGCATCTCGCAAACGCCAACTCTTTCCTAGGCAGGCTACGCTTTGTATCACCGCTTTCCAGAATACGCACACAGCTGAAAACCTCTTACGGCAACTGAGGAAGATCATCGCGGAATGGCTTACCCCAATTGGACTCTCCTGTGGATTTGTGGCATCGGACAACGCCAGCAATATTGTGTGTGCATTAAATATGGGCAAATTCCAGCACGTCCCATGTTTTGCACATACCTTGAATTTGGTGGTGCAGAATTTTTTAAAAAACGACAGGGGTGTGCAAGAGATGCTGTCGGTGGCCAGAAGAATTGCGGGACACTTTCGGCGTACAGGCACCACGTACAGAAGACTGGAGCACCACCAAAAACAACTGAACCTGCCCTGCCATCATCTGAAGCAAGAAGTGGTAATGAGGTGGAATTCAACCCTCTATATGCTTCAGAGGTTGGAGGAGCAGCAAAAGGCCATTCAAGCCTATACAATTCAGCACGATATAGGAGGTGGAATGCACCTGTCTCAAGCGCAGTGGAGAATGATTTCAACATTGTGCAAGGTTCTGATGCCCTTTGAACTTGCCACACGTGAAGTCAGTTCAGACACTGCCAGCCTGAGTCAGGTCATTCCCCTCATCAGGCTTTTGCAGAAGAAGCTGGAGACATTGAAGGAGGAGCTAACACGGAGCGATTCCGCTAGGCATGTGGGACTTGTGGATGGAGCCCTTAATTCGCTTAACAAGGATTCACGGGTGGTCAATCTGTTGAAATCAGATCACTACATTTTGGCCACCATGCTCGATCCTAGATTTAAAGCCTACCTTGGATCTCTCTTTCCGGCAGACACAAGTCTGCTGGGGTTCAAAGACCTGCTGGTGAGAAAATTGTCAAGTCAAGCGGAACGCGACCTGTCAACATCTCCTCCTTCACATTCTCCCGCAACTGGGGGTGCGAGGAAAAGGCTCAGAATTCCGAGCCCACCCGCTGGCGGTGATGCAGGGCAGTCTGGAGCGACTGCTGATGCTGACATCTGGTCCGGACTGAAGGACCTGACAACGATTACGGACATGTCGTCTACTGTCACTGCATATGATTCTCTCACCATTGAAAGAATGGTGGAGGATTATATGAGTGACCGCATCCAAGTAGGCACGTCACACAGTCCGTACTTATACTGGCAGGAAAAAGAGGCAATTTGGAGGCCCTTGCACAAACTGGCTTTATTCTACCTAAGTTGCCCTCCCACAAGTGTGTACTCCGAAAGAGTGTTTAGTGCCGCCGCTCACCTTGTCAGCAATCGGCGTACGAGGTTTCATCCAGAAAATGTGGAGAAGATGATGTTCATTAAAATGAATTATAATCAATTCCTCCGTGGAGACATTGACCAGCAGCAATTGCCTCCACAAAGTACACAGGGAGCTGAGATGGTGGATTCCAGTGGGGACGAATTGATAATCTGTGAGGAGGGGGATGTACACGGTGATATATCGGAGGATGATGATGAGGTGGACATCTTGCCTCTGTAGAGCCAGTTTGTGCAAGGAGAGATTAATTGCTTCTTTTTAGGTGGGGGTCCAAACCAACCCGTCATTTCAGTCACAGTCGTGTGGCAGACCCTGTCACTGAAATGATGGGTTGGTTAAAGTGTGCATGTCCTGTTTATACAACATAAGGGTGGGTGGGAGGGCCCAAGGACAATTCCATCTTGCACCTCTTTTTTCTTTCATTTTTATTTGCGTCATGTGCTGTTTGGGGAGTGTTTTTTGGAAGGGCCATCCTGCGTGACACTGCAGTGCCACTCCTAGATGGGCCCGGTGTTTGTGTCGGCCACTAGGGTCGCTTATCTTACTCACACAGCTACCTCATTGCGCCTCTTTTTTTCTTTGCGTCATGTGCTGTTTGGGGAGGGTTTTTTGGAAGGGCCATCCTGCGTGACACTGCAGTGCCACTCCTAGATGGGCCAGGTGTTTGTGTCGGCCACTAGGGTCGCTTATCTTACTCACACAGCTACCTCATTGCGCCTCTTTTTTTCTTTGCATCATGTGCTGTTTGGGGAGGGTTTTTTGGAAGGGCCATCCTGCGTGACACTGCAGTGCCACTCCTAGATGGGCCCGGTGTTTGTGTCGGCCACTAGGGTCGCTTATCTTACTCACACAGCTACCTCATTGCGCCTCTTTTTTTCTTTGCGTCATGTGCTGTTTGGGGAGGGTTTTTTGGAAGGGCCATCCTGCGTGACACTGCAGTGCCACTCCTAGATGGGCCCGGTGTTTGTGTCGGCCACTAGGGTCGCTTATCTTACTCACACAGCTACCTCATTGCGCTTCTTTTTTTCTTTGCGTCATGTGCTGTTTGGGGAGGGTTTTTTGGAAGGGCCATCCTGCGTGACACTGCAGTGCCACTCCTAGATGGTCCCGGTGTTTGTGTCGGCCACTAGGGTCGCTTATCTTACTCACACAGCTACCTCATTGCGCCTCTTTTTTTCTTTGCGTCATGTGCTGTTTGGGGAGGGTTTTTTGGAAGGGCCATCCTGCGTGACACTGCAGTGCCACTCCTAGATGGTCCCGGTGTTTGTGTCGGCCACTAGGGTCGCTTATCTTACTCACACAGCTACCTCATTGCGCCTCTTTTTTTCTTTGCGTCATGTGCTGTTTGGGGAGGGTTTTTTGGAAGGGCCATCCTGCGTGACACTGCAGTGCCACTCCTAGATGGGCCCGGTGTTTGTGTCGGCCACTAGGGTCGCTTATCTTACTCACACAGCTACCTCATTGCGCCTCTTTTTTTCTTTGCGTCATGTGCTGTTTGGGGAGGGTTTTTTGGAAGGGACATCCTGCGTGACACTGCAGTGCCACTCCTAGATGGGCCCGGTGTTTGTGTCGGCCACTAGGGTCGCTTATCTTACTCACACAGCTACCTCATTGCGCCTCTTTTTTTCTTTGCGTCATGTGCTGTTTGGGGAGGGTTTTTTGGAAGGGCCATCCTGCGTGACACTGCAGTGCCACTCCTAGATGGGCCAGGTGTTTGTGTCGGCCACTAGGGTCGCTTAGCTTAGTCATCCAGCGACCTCGGTGCAAATTTTAGGACTAAAAATAATATTGTGAGGTGTGAGGTATTCAGAATAGACTGAAAATGAGTGGAAATTATGGTTTTTGAGGTTAATAATACTTTGGGATCAAAATGACCCCCAAATTCTATGATTTAAGCTGTTTTTTAGTGTTTTTTGAAAAAAACACCCGAATCCAAAACACACCCGAATCCGACAAAAAAAATTCGGTGAGGTTTTGCCAAAACGCGGTCGAACCCAAAACACGGCCGCGGAACCGAACCCAAAACCAAAACACAAAACCCGAAAAATTTCAAGTGCACATCTCTAATAAATATATGTTTTATGTTACACACTATGATGTGAGGAATGTAGTCTTTGCAGTACTATTTGTATTAGACTGTGTGATGGAAGAAGAACTGTTATGTCCAGGTACGTATGTTTTTGTTCTGTACATGAAGTTACATTGTTGTAGTGATGGCCATTGATGGTTAGGTGAGTTCAATGAGTGTTAATTGTTTTAAAACATTACTAAAAAACCTTAGATGGTTTAGCCAACATTGGTTACCAACATTGATAGTGTAACAGTGCTGCCCCACTTGTCAATGGACATAAACCATCGATGGTTGCAAAACCATCAATGGTCGATGGCCATCTCTATAGTAAAGAAACACAATGACTTTGCTCCAATCTAAGTGTGGTGTCATGTATGTATACACACATTATTTCACTCATGTAACATGCATAATATGCTGTACAAGAGCATTTCCTATGAAACTGGCTTTTTATTATTGGGAAGGATGTGTGTGCAGGTGTTGTCTTAGGAGTGTTAAGTAGGCACTGCCTCACACACCAGCAGATGATTCAAACTACAGTATGAACAGCACAGTTACTTAACCAGTGGTGTTGGTTTATTGAAGCATAACAGGTAATGCCATACTCACTGTTGTAAACACACTGGTTCTTCTCATGGGTCAAAGCTTCAGCGTAGTGGGGTTCTACAAAGCTCACCACCTGTTAAGTGTATGATGCTTGCAGGTACAGTAGTGGTGCAGTGTTGCTAGAACAACTTTATGCAGGTAATCATGGGGGTCTCTAACCTGCTATATGAGAGACTTGTGTCTCCATATCACTTATTACACAGTCTAACACAGTACTAAAGAAGTATTTACAATATGGCTGCAGTCACATGGTGCAGCAGCACATCAAATTGGAGGGCAGTCCTAACTGGGTCCTAGTGCCCAGCATATATGCAAACTATGCACACTCATAAATAACAGCTTTCTTTCTTTCTTTCAACACCACTCTCTTCTATACTGCATCAGTTATCCCGTGGCTACAACAGCAGATCCATCTGTATACTTGAGAATCTGCTCTTACATTTTTCTCTCCCACAGTCAATGCCTGCGCATTGGGATAGTTACATGCATGTTCAGTTGTCTTTTATTGCACTTATATATATGAATAATAATCGGCGTAGCTACAGTGGTTGCAGGGAGTACCATTTCTATAGGAGCCAGGGGCTTAGGGGGCCCACTTCTGTGGCCTGACTCAACTGCACCCACATCATTAAGATTGTCTACTAGTTTCTTGGAATTGCCCAATAAGCACTGTTTGGCTAAGGGGGGATTTTTATCGAAGCTTGGAGAGACATAAAGGGGAGAGAGATACTGAGCTTCTAACTATCATTTTCAAACACAGGGGTCTTCTTACTAAGCCTTGGAGAAAGATTAATTATAGAGAGATAAAGTACCAACCAATCAGCTCCCAATTGCCATGTTACAGGCTGGGTTTGAAAAATGAGTTAGGAGCTGGATGGTTGGTTGGTACTTTATCTCACAGGTTATCTCTCTCGAAGCTTTGATAAATCTCCTCCATAATGTAAACTGGGGGCACTGAGTGGCATGTGTACTGGCACAATGTGGCATATTGTTAACTTGGGTTACTATAATATGACATAATATGAACTGGGTGCACTGTATGGTATAATTGTAACTAGGGCACTACTATGGGTCATAAAATTAGCTATTGCTGTGGAGAGGGGTGTCTGTCTAAAATAGGTATGGGGCCCCTAGGGCCCACAAAGTTCTGGCTACATCCCTGTGAATAAGGGCTATCAAATGTGCATCTTTGATTTACATTATACTATAAAAACTATATAAGCCTTCTCACAGATAAAGATTGTAATAATATACAGTACTGTAAGTTGCAGTTCATATAGTTTGTTCTCTTTATCATATTGTTAGCCTGATGCTTAGCAAGCATGCACTGTACGTAACACTATTTATTTTTTCAGCTCCTAGAGTATACAAATGTATACATTGTAAGGCATTATAGAAGTAAAACTATGCAAACAAATTCACATGCTGACTATGCAGAAATGAAACAGATTCTCAGATAAATTGAATACAGATTTCTAAAGCCATGTGTCTCAAAACATTTTAGGTACTGCAATTAAGAGACAGTAACAGTGTATTTTTGAACTATTTTTTCCCTACCAGGAAAACTTTGGTGTCAGGAAAATGTACAGTAACTTACGTCTCTAGTAGGAATTAACAAAACCACACAAAGTTGACTGGCATTCCTGGAAAATGCCTCTCTCCACTCCAATCTGTCCTCAATGCTGCAGCCCAGCTCATCTTCCACACTAAGGGGGTCATTCCGAGTTGTTCGCTCGCTAGCAGATTTTAGCAGCATTGCACACGCTAGGCCGCCGCCCTCTGGGAGTGTATCTTAGCTTAGCAGAATTGCGAATGAAAGATTAGCTGAATTGCGAATAGAAAATTCTTAGCAGTTTCTGAGTAGCTCGAGACTTACTCCTACACTGCGATCAGCTCAGCCCGTTTCATTCCTGGTTTGACGTCACATACACGCCCTGCGTTCGGCCAGCCACTCCCCCGTTTCTCCAGACACTCCCGCGTTTTATCCTGGCACGCCTGCGTTTTTCCGCACACTCCCAGAAAACGGTCAGTTTCCGCCCAGAAACACCCACTTCCTGTCAATCACACTCCGATCACTTCAACGATGGAAATTCTTCGTTCGTACGTGAGTAAATCTACTAAGTTTTGTGTTAAAATACTTAGCGCATGCGCACTGCGTACCATGCGCATGCGCATATTCACCTTAATCGCTCCGTTGCAAAAATCGACAACGAGCGAACAACTCGGAATGACCCCCCAAATGCACTGTCTACCTCCCCTTTCCTACAAGTCCTTCACTGGCTCCCCAGTGGATCACCTCTCAGGGTGCACTGCGCCTGTCACTACTGACCTCCGGCGTTCCGCCTGTCACTACTGACCTCCCACTGGCTTTACTAACACTGCCACCAATGTCTCGCAGTCTAGGGCAGCAGTATAAGTTGTATATTATGAACGATAAATTAAGGTCTCTTTCTTCTCTGTCTGCCTTAATGTGTAAAAGGAGGCTCTACCTGGCGTAATGTGTAAAAAGGGGGACTCTACTTGCCGTAACGTGTAAAAGGGGGCTCTGCCTGCCGTAATGTGTAAAAGAGGGCTCTGCCTGCCGTAATGTGTAAAAGGGGCTCTGCCTGCCGTAATGTGTAAAAGGTGGCTCTACCTGGCGTAATGTGTAAAAAGGAGGACTCTACTTACCGTAATGTGTAAAAGGGGCTTTGCCTGCCGTAATGTGTAAAAGGGGCTCTGCCTGCCATAATGTGTAAAAGGGAGCTCTGCCTGCCATAATGTGTAAAAGGGAACTCTACCTGGCGTCAGAGGCGTCACTTACTGTAAAACACCCGCTGCAGTCGCAGGTGAAAAGGGGGCGTAGCTTTGCCGAAAGGGGCATGGTTTCACGAACGGGGCGTGGCTTCGCATCCTGACCCCCATTTTTGGCACATTGTGGGTCCGGGGGTTGCGGGCTTCCCCCAGAGACTGAAGACTCCGCAGTGCTGGCTTCTGCACTGTGGCAGGAGCCGGGTTGCAGCACGTTATGATCTAGTGCAGCATCCAGCTCCTGCCACTAAGCAGGAGTCAGCACTTTGGTGTCACCCTCAGAGGGTAACACCCTGGTGCGGGCCGCACCCCCCTTGTGACACCACTGCCTGGCGTAATGTGTACAATTGGGCTCTGCCTGGCGTAATGTGTAACAGGGGCTCTACCTGGTGTTATGTGTGTAAGTGGCGCTACTGTGCGGAGTAAGTTGAATAATGGAGAATACTGTGCAGCGTAATATGAACTGGTATTATTTTGTGGTCATGCTCCTTCCCCATGAAGCCACGCCCCTATATTTTTGTCACGCGCCTATACTGCACACTGGCTTTATTTTAAATCTGAGGGGGTGCAGATGCTGTTTCTTGCACCCAGCGCTAAGATGTCTAGTGACGGCACTGGCTGATGTAGATATACTTATCTACCCTGTAATTGTCCTATATTGTCTTCAACTGTATGTCACTGTTTTCCTGTTTTGATTATTTGCTTATGTACGCTGTAATTGGGGACTGCGGATCCCTTTTGGTGCCTTATAAATAAAGGAAGATGATGAGGATAATAATAATAATAATAATAATAATAATTATAATAAAATTAATTTAAAAAACAAGGAAGATTCAGGAGTAAAGATGATATTATACAATTGTCTTTACTTTACAGTGTTTTTTAAAATTTAAACAGAGGAGACATTTATCTTTCTCAATAAACTGACACAAGATGGTGATGAGTGTCTAAGGGCTTCTAACATTAGAAGTGATGTGCTAACGGACCTTACATTCCAGTGCATGCCCTGTGACCCTATGAACTTAAGCAGATGGGAGCAGTAGGAGCCACTACTGTTTGTATTTTAGTCAGCTCTTGGCAGGCATTGTCCATGCAGAGCAACACAAAATGAACATGGAATTGGGGCATTAAGGCTCAGTACTAGCATTATGTTTTGATGCCATGTTATCACTAATCCATAGCAATCAATCAGATACAGTACTTGCCTTCTTTGTTCAACTATTTAACAGAGTAGCAAATTGCAGATTGGTAGTGTTTAAGTTTTACACCTACTGTAAATACACAATTTGTAAATTAGCCCTAAAAGTTGTTCTATCGATAAAACTCGAATTATAGAGCTTTTGCTTAAATCTGTTGAGTAATGTCTTTTCTTTCAATTTTTTTAATAAGAATTTTTTTCTAAGTATTTTTTGCTTACACCTTTTTAAGTATTCATGAACAGGAAACTGATACATTATCAACATGACGTTATACAGTATATCTCGTTTTTGTCTTTCCTCAATGGTCCATGTGTCAACGTCCTTACAATCTGGGTTGAGTACTAATAAACAGAGAGGAAAGTCCTAAAAAGCATGTAACTAAAAAAACTATACTGTATATAAAAATATGTAATTGCTCCACCCCTTGCCCTGGCATTCCAGAAACATAGTACTGATGTACAGTATATGCTAACATAATTTTATGTTACTCATTGACAGGTGATAGGGTTAAACACTCGTAAACTATTATAGTCTGAGAAGACAATCATATTTAGAATATCAGTGCAGTTCTAGGAAAATATGAAGGGATTATGGGAAAAAGGTCAAATAACAGTTAATATATATAGCAAGTGGTGAGATGTACAAGCCTATTTGCTGGTGCCGTCATAGCAATGTATCCACTCCAGCATACCGTATTTACATTGGATAAATACAAAAGGAAAAAATAAGGTAACAGTTTCTAAAAATACTTGATTACTTGATGCACTTCCCTTCATGACCAATTTTAAGGTTGGACTGCATCATGAAAACTCTATATTATGTTTTACCAAAGTGAACTGCATCCTGTTTTGTAATGTGAGAGATAAGGCTTTCTTATTGTGGCTGCAGTGCTATCAAATTAGGAAGCAGCACAAAATGCACACTATGCAAAAATGTAGATTGGATAGTTCTTGTCACTCTCTCTGGATCCTTAGTTGTCATTGGCCAGGAGTAGCCACGTAACCGTTAGTGGCTTCAGAATAGTGCTGACACCAGTTTCTGCTGTCACTATAATAAAGCCGTTCAAACTAATAGACGAAAGCAGCCACCGCTACTTTTTATACAGTAGATTAGAACCTTATTAATGGAGTAGGAAAATATAATTTATCATTTCCAATTCAGCATGCTGTATTTTAAGATATTGATTAGTTTGTGTCTACAGGTTTTATTCAGTTGAATAAAGACCTGGTCACCCCAAGAAAAAAATACATGCATTGTTCTGATGTGGTTTTCAAGGTTGTTTGACCAGTTTACTTAAGAACTCAAATATATTTAGACATTGTTAGCACTACACTAAATGCAGGAACATTCATAGTAAGTGTCGTAATATCAAAGATATGGGAAACTGTGGTGATAGGTTTATGGTATTTCTGTGGTGTTGTACCATGGGAAATGGGTATGTTTTATTCTGTCTGTTCTACTCGCTTCACTGTTCAGGCATTCTAGGTTTTTTGCAGATGTCACAACAGCATAAGCTTTTAGGAAAGGATTTATTTTAATTCAGTGTTTTAGTCAAACATACATATATATTAGGATGTGTATTACAGAGCTGATTAATACATATGAAATAGAGTAACATATTTAAACATAACTAAATATGATCATCAGTGGCGGACCTAGCGAGCGGTGGGCCCAGGTGCGACAAATGCTTTGCCCCCCCCCCATCCCCATCCCATCCAAGTCCACCCCCTCACCCCTGGAGAGGATCTGGTGAGGGGGACCTGCTCAGGGCCAGAGAAATGGATACCTAGCAACAGTGCCATAACTAGACATTTTAGCGCTGTGTGCAAGAAATGGCATCGGAGCCCCCCCTTTATGTAAAACAGGGGCAGTGCGCGCCGTAGGCGCGTGCAAAAACATATAGGGGTGTGTCTTTGTGGGGAAGGGGTGTGGCCACAATATAATAGCAATTCATATAACGGTGCACAGTAGTCTGCATTATTCAAATTACGCCACACAGTAGCACCACTACACCAGGTAGTGCCCCGTTTACACCTTACGGCAGACAAATTCCCCTTTTTACACATTACGGCAGAAAACGTCCACCTTTTACATATTACGGCAAACAGCGCCCCCTTTTTACACATTACGGCAGACAGCGTACCCTTTTTACTCATTACGAAAGACAGATTCCCCTTTTTACACATTACGGCAGACAGAGTCCCCATTTTTACACATTACGGCAGACAGCATCCCCTTTTTTACACATTACGGCAGACAGTGTCCCCTTTTTACACATTACGGCAGACAGTGTCCCCTTTTTACACATAACGGCAGACAGCATCCCCCCGTAGCGATGTGTGCTTAAATTCTAAGTAATCTGACTAGATGGCTTAGAAAAGAAGCACATATCTCTCCGTGTGTTTGCCCCATAGCGATAGCAATGCGATTGGCACAATCAGGCGCAATTTAGTACATCACTCACTTTACCGCTGGGTAAAGTAAGCATCCCTCCCGCTCCCCCCTCCCCCTCGCTCAGCACACATTGCGCTGTGGGCTGAGCGGGGGGGAGAGATGTGTGCTGAGCGTTCTGTGCTAGATCGCTCAGCACACATCGGTACATGTGTACCCCCCTTTACTGTCATATTTTACAACCATATGCAGTGCTCCTGCATATTTGCAGTAATTTTCATTTGTTGCAATAAAAAAATGGTACTCAGGAGAAAATAAATACAATGATGGGGCTCACATCAGTTCAGTTGCCAACTCTTGCGTGTCTCATCGTAAGATAGTTAAAAAGTATTAAGTTGTCAATTGGACAAAGAAGCCGCATTGAAAACACACAGACTCTCATCTGGTACATGGCTAAGATAAAAGCTGACAAGCTGAATGGTTTATATCATAGCCTTTAAAAACAAAGGTATGCTTAATTTCCTAAGTTAAGAACTAAGTGCTTTGCCATGGCAGGTTTGTGTCAAATACTCATTAAGTGCCTGTCAAAGTAATGATTTCACGCTTTTGTGAGCTTATTTTGTTGTTGTTTTCGTCTGGAAGCAAATAGGAATTTTTTTAAGTCCCTTATCTCAAATCACAAGTACTAAGAGACACAATTAAATTAAATTCTTACAGAATACAAATTAGTAGTAAGTCTTCCAAGCAAAAACCAACATATTTTTCTAGGTCATGAATAAAACGCTGTGGAAAATCCTGGGTCATGTAGTTCTATGGCTGGTATTGGTCGATTGAGTAAGTCCCATGTTTGCTTTTGATATTTCTTTGTATTACGGAAATGCTTCACTGTTGGGTGACTATAGTGAATTACACATCCTGGGGACTGGGTTTTATTAATGTAAGTTCCAAAGACCTCTATTACAATCATTTAAAAACTGTCTGGCTCTGTAGAGACTGAGTGTATTACAAAGCAACACTGATCCACCGCCTGTCAACTGTTGAAATTCCTGGTTACGAATCCCCTTTTGTGCTGCCATCAGCTGTCAACTTTAATCCTATTTTTAGCAAATGAATACTCAATGCCAGTATAACCACATAGCACAGAGACAAACTGAAACCTTTACATGGGTACATCTCCACCACATCCTGCGACTTTTGCCCAAAGAACGCACTTGGATCACATTATGTCCTGTGTACAGATGACTACAGTTCATTGTACATTGTACTATCCCAGATAAAGCTTAAAGGTGCTGAAACCTTAATATTTATATTTCCTTTTATTTTATTTTGGACAGGTCAGTGTGTGTGTGTGTGTGTGTGTGTGTGTGTGTGTGTGTGGGACAATCCTGGTTTATTTTCTTTTATATCTAGCAGCAGGCTTTGTGCGCAGTCACTGCAGCTGGTGCAGAGCTGAATGTACAGTACACTTGGGGCACATCATACAGTGGGACAGAGACAGTGCAAAGGGCCAACTACAGCAGCTTATTCAAATTATTCAAATCATGTCTGGAAGGCAGAGCAGCCCATTCTAACAAAAGGGCCATATACACGGGAGAGATGTGTGCTGAGCGATGCGGGCGAGGATGGGGAGCTCATTTCCTCCAGCGGGTGAAATGAGCGACGTGCTAGATCTTGCCTGCGTGCAGGCCAATCTAGCACCAGCGATAGCGATGCGCGGCCCTATCGCTGTGGGGGGTGCACACGAGTGATCTGTGCTTAATTTCTAAGCAATCAAGTCAGATGGCTTAGACTTTAAGCATGGATCTCTCCGTGAGTACCCCCCTAAAGCTTTGGACCTCAGAACAGCAATGCAGGAGGGGACAATGCAGGAGTTGCATGCAAGTCAGCCGCAATTGCTCCAGCATTGCATGCGCAGAATAAAATGCATATATTTGCCTGTGTGCTGTGTGCAGAATTGTGTGTATCTTTGCAGATAGACAACCTCTATCTAGATGCTTGGTTCCATACCCATCCCTATCCTTGGTGTAAAAGTTGAGTTTGAAAACAGGAATATTCAACTCCGTATAGTCTACAATTCTGCCAACACTGAACTTTGCCCATGTAATTATAATAATAATAATTTTATTTATATAGCGCTCTTTCTCCAATAGAACTCAAGGCGCTTAAATGTAAGAACACCCTATTAAAGCCCGATTACCAAGTCGAAAATGGAAATGTGACTGAATCACATACAAATCTGTATCAGGCTCAGCCGTACTGTTTCAATACATAATTTGTTTATATGTATGTTTTTAATTACAGGAAATCTGCTCTAAGCTGGTCTTTTACCTATGAGCCAGGGATGTGAGGTGAGGTAAATGGCTCAGGAGGCACTGGCAAGCACCAGAGCCAGATTTACACACAATACACAGTATGAGCCAAAGGGTACATCTGGACATTATACACAGGTGCAGCAGTATACTGTAAACTCCTGGTAATTTGGTGAGATTTGATCAGAGATGTACGGAAAAGATAGGTAGGTAGGCACTGCCTCACCTGCCATAGACTTTTTACGCGAGAGTTTTGGCTATAAAAATGATTAGAATAATGCAAATAAGATATTTCAAACATATCCTTTGTATTTTTCATATAATTTATAAAGTCAAAACTCTGGCACAAACGTTAGTATGACAGGAAAGGCTCTGCCTCACCTAAGCGTAGTGGGAGACATGCAGGTGTACTACAGCTTCAGCTCTTTCTGTGTCAGCGCTACACTGACAAGTTCAGTTTCTATTGCATGCTAAATGGCCTGCTGCCCAGTGGCTGTGACTGCAATTTAGTTGCGGTGGTAGTAGCTGTGGATGACCCCTTCAACCGCAGCTAGGAAAATGAGTCGGAGTCTTCTGGCAAGCATCCTATTATTAATCCGTTGGCATTCTCCACGGTAAGGATGGACTCTACGCCCCCACTAGAGAAAAGTTTTGTGAAACCGGTATTAAGGAAGAAGCTCATGCAATGGGCCCATGCTTCCCGTTTCGCCGGACATACAGGCATTCAGAAGACCCTTGAGTTTATCTCTAGGTCTTATTGGTGGCCAATTCTGAAGAAGGACGTCATGGAGTTTATTGCATCTTGCCCAAAATGTGCCCAACACAAAGTATCCCGCCAGTCACCTGCGGGGCAACTGGTTCCATTATCCGTTCCCCGTCGACCATGGACCCATTTGTCGATGGACTTTGTTACAGACCTGCCTATGTGCAACAAGTTTAATACCATCTGGGTGGTAGTTGACCGATTCACCAAGATGGCACATTTCATTCCTCTCACCGGTCTTCCGTCAGCTTCCAAGTTGGCTCAAGTATTCATTCAAGAAATCTTCCGACTTCACGGTCTTCCTGAAGAGATCATCTCTGATAGAGGAGTACAATTTGTAGCCAAGTTCTGGCGAAGTTTGTGTCAAGCCCTCCAAGTCAAATTAAAGTTTTCTACAGCTTACCATCCTCAGACCAATGGTCAAACTGAGAGGGTGAATCAGGACTTGGAGGCCTTCCTCCGCATCTATGTATCTTCCTCTCAAGACGACTGGGTTCAACTCCTTCCCTGGGCCGAGTTCAGCCATAACAACCAATATCATTCCTCATCTTCTTCAACACCATTCTTCATTAACTATGGATTCCACCCTAAAGTTCCAGAATTCCAGCCGCTTCCAGCAACTTCGGTACCAGCAGTGGACATCACCTTTCGCCAGTTTTCAAATAACTGGAAAAATGTGCGAGCGGCTCTGCTCGAAGCATCATTTAGATACAAGAAGTTTGCGGATAGGAAGCGTAGGGCAGTTCCTGCTCTCAAGGTGGGTGATCGTGTGTGGTTGTCTACGAAGAATCTGAGGTTAAGAGTTCCCAGCATGAAGTTTGCACCTCGTTACATCGGTCCTTTTCGAGTTGAACAAGTCGTCAATCCTGTTGCTTACAGACTCCAGTTAACCCCCTTCTTGAAAATACCTAGGACATTCCATGTTTCCCTTCTGAAACCACTGATTCTGAATTGCTTTCATTCTGCACTACCTCCGGCTCCTAAAGTCCAGACTCAACGGGGAGTTGAGTATGAAGTTGCCAAGATTCTGGATTCACGTTTCCGTGACGGTCAGTTGCAATATCTTATCGACTGGAAGGGCTACGGTCCTGAAGAACGCTCTTGGAGCAATGCTTCTGATGTCCATGCTCCTGCCTTGATCCGGAATTTCCACTCTAAATTTTCTCAGAAGCCTAAGAAGTGTCCTGGGGCCACTCCTAAAGGGGGAAGGGTGCTGTCACGATCCGGGTATCTGGACGCCATTATTTGCAATTTAGATGTCTCCTGAGGCTGGCTCAGCGTTCCAGGGACGGATCTCACCTGTGTTACTGATGTCCATGCTCTACATCTCCCTCCTGTCACTCTGAGACGCTGTCACAGCGGCATCACGTTTGGCATCTCCAGCCTCTGCGGCCTCCGCCGCCGCTCCTCTGTTTCCGGATTACTGATTGTCAGTGTGGCGTTTCATGTCTGCCGCGATCTCCGCTGTCATCCATGTGGTTCCAGTGTGCAGGTTGCCAGTGTGACGTCTCCTGCCCTCCGCGGTCTGCGCCGCCATTACTGCCGAATCTCCACATGGTTTCTCAAACTAACTTTCCCTCCAAGTGCTAACATGGGCGCAGCCTTGTTGGTTTCAATCACATGCCTCAGTTTCCACCAATCCGCTGCTTCTGGAATCTGCATAATTGCCCAGCCAATGCCTGCCTTGCTGCAGGTATAAGTATCCTGTGCCTGGGCCAGGAAGTGGTCAGTGCTTTGGTTGTCAAACCTTGTTCCAGTCTCTCTCTCTCCTGTGATTGTTTCTCCAGGTTTCCAGCTCCTGTTACCAGCAGCCACTAAGAGACCCGCACCTGCTTTCCATCTTGCGGTGCAGCCTGACTCTGCAGTCCCCCGTGACTACTCCAGCTTCCAGCTACAAACCATCTGCTTCCAGCGATCAGCTTCCAGCAGTATCCAGCTTCCTTAAAATGCCGGTGTTGTTCCAACGGATACCTCCATACCAACAGTATCCACAAACTATCGGTAACCACCTTTCATCTTTCCAGTATCCACGCTCCCTAGCTTCATCATATCACCTGGCTGGTTCCATCCAGCATCCACTCCGTGTTTTCATCATCTGGCTAGTTCCATCCAGCATTCACAGCAGTCCTTTCAGCTACAGTGATCCAGCTCCAAGAATTACATCTGCTGACGTGTTCCTCGGCTATCCTCACTACTACAGACAGGCCTGGTAAGGACAATCCATCTATGGGACTTTAACATCTGATCCATATCCTACCAGTGCTCTGTGGCTCCAGCCAAGATCTTAGTGATCCAGGAACTGTACCATTTTTATCACTGCTTATTCTTTATTTACTGCTGTGTAAAATACGGAGTTTGTTAATAAAACTTTTATTGACTTTTAAACCCTGGTTGTCATGGTCACACCTTCGGGTGATCCTTCTCCACTACACTTACATGTCCAGGGGTCTGATTAAACCTTCTAAGTTTAAGTTCATCCCAGCCCTTACAACTGAGGCTTCCTCCTGTCAGCCCAGACCATCAGTTGTGACATACTGTATATGTTCGAGTTGAATACATTTCCGCAATGAGAGGTCTGGTTACCTTATTTATTGAACCACCCTCATACTTTCAAGAACAGTCTTGACACAGTCACAAATAAACACTCTGGGCAGGATGTATCTAGCAAGATAATACAGTCAAACCTACAAAAAAGGCAGATTTCTGAGGTTTGTGGCAAGTCTCCTATTCTTTCCAAGATTTCAATATTTTTCATTATTGTTTCTTTATTGTTCAATACTGTTCTTTCCAAGATTTCCAAATGTTAAATCTGTTTTCCTTTTCAAGAATTTGTTTGGGAATTTGATCATTTACGGTACGTCTCTTACTGCCATTAGTAATCATAGAGTAGTTAACAGTAATAGATCCTTCTCTGCTGGTCCAGAAATGCCAGCTCTTGCATTAGTATGCCTGGCTAACTGACTAACCAAATCTCTGATATTGCCTCCCATAACATACTGTGAGACTGAATATCCCCCATAATGTTGTTCTACAAAGTTTTACTGGTTCTTCAGCAGAGATGAAACAGCTGAGTAACCTTAGGGTTGCGATGAGATCCAATGCTGCGTCTGCAGACGCCACACTCAGATCTTCAATGCTAGACAGTGGGCGTCTTTTGAGGTCAGTTGCCTCCAGCAGTATCGACATATTTTCGCACAGCAGCTGCTGTGTTTTTAGCATCTGTCTCTGAATCAGGCATAAGTTAACACTCTGGCACTTTATTAAGTAGTCACAGCAGCACAGTACTTTCTTAGCAATAACAAAGCAGTGATACAGCATCAGTTTAGCAGTATTGCAGCATGATTGTTCACAGAATAGCAGTATCATCATAGCATAGTATTATCAGCATAGTAGTATCAGATCATAACAGTATCATTGCATAGTGGGATTACAACATACTACAAAGGGCACTATTCAATTATAAGAGAGTTGAATAGCATCGGGAATTAGCTCCTGGGGCTATTCAATACAGTGCAATGACAAGTCAGAGAATGCTTGTTCTCCCACATTAAACAGGGTGTTTTGTTGGGAGAACCGACATTCTCCAATTTAAGTGTCTGGCACGATGCTGTTTCTGCCGCGCTAAGGGCAGAAATCAGCATAGCGCCAGTACTTTTGTTGGATTTCTGCTTGCACCCCTCTGGGGGTGTGAGGAGAAATCCCATCATCAGGTGTCACAGGGCACTGTATTGAATAGCCCCGGGAGCTAATTCCCGACATTATTAAACTCTCTTAGAATTGAACTGTGCTCATATATTATGTCACTGACACAGTGTAATCCCGAAAGAAGTGTTTTGTATGAAATCAGTGACCATTAAATAGATTATATATGGCGTCCAAGGACCTATTTATTAATATTACCCATCCAATTAATATAGGAATTTTCCACTGCCGTAATAAAAATTAGTTATCGCTCGCATTTATTAAAAACACATTGTCGCAGATGCATCTTATACTTCATACATACTGCAAAACATATGTAACGAAGAGCTCTAAATTTTCTATTATTACATAGTATATAGTTCTTCTTACTAACAGCCAGCAGAGTGCGTGGGAAAAATCCCTTTTGTATTTCTTGTCTAGAGTAACCCCCTCCCGCAGCACCTGGGGATTGTTACCAGCTTGATTAGAGCAGTTTTCCACTATTTATTGCACTTCATACATACTGTAGGCTTCAAAGTCATGTGAATGCTTTCACCTGTGATACTTGCCACCTGTGGGGCAAATGACAAATACTGTATAACATTGTTATTGAAGACATTCCCCTTTTATGTATAGGGTGATGGCCCATCGAAGTAGGGAGTGTAGGGAGTAGGGAATTGAATAGGATAGTCTCTGACACATACCTGTAAAATGACAGACAGTGATTGGTAGGTACTTTGGCCCTCATTCCGAGTTGTTCGCTCGGTAATTTTTTTCGCATCGCAGCGATTTTCCGCTAATTGCGCATGCGCAATGTTCGTACTGCGACTGCGCCAAGTAAATTTGCTAAGAAGTTTGGTATTTTACTCACGGCATTACGAGGTTTTTTCTTCGTTCTGGTGATCGGAGTGTGATTGACAGGAAGTGGGTGTTTCTGTGCGGAAACAGGCCGTTTTATGGGAGTGTGTGAAAAAACGCTGCCGTTTCTGGGAAAAACGCGGGAGTGGCTGAAGAAACGGAGGAGTGTCTGGGCGAACGCTGGGTGTGTTTGTGACGTCAAACCAGGAACGACAAGCACTGAACTGATCGCACTGGAAGAGTAAGTCTCGAGCTACTCAGAAACTGCACAGAAAAATCTTTTCGCAATATTACGAATACTTCGTTCGCAATTCTGCTAAGCTAAGATACACTCCCAGAGGGTGGCGGCTTAGCGTGTGTACTGCTGCGAAAAGCGGCTAGCGAGCGAACAACTCAGAATGAGGGCCCTTATCTCTATCCAAGCTTTGATTAATCTCCACTATGATTTCTTAAGCATGTCAAAAAGCAGAAACAGCAAGGACCCATGATGATATGATCCAAATTTTTTGATTCAAACAAAATTTATGGTCAAGGAATCAGCTTTTGGCTAATGTAAATTTAGTGGCTTTATTAATAAAACCTCAAAAAAGATGTATCCTATGATCCAATCAGACCCTGAGCTTAATCTGTTAGATACATTCCTCATAGCATGTTATCCCAGAAGTAGGAACCTGCAAAGAGATGTTATTGAAAACTGGTATCCGGTCTATAAATCTACACCAAAAAGGTCTACAGCCAATAGGTCAACAACCAATGGTAGACATGCATTGGGTTGACAGGTTCAAAAGGTTGGCATGACAAAAGGTCGACCTGTAAAAGGTAGACAGTTCAAAAGGTCGACGGGTTCAACGTGCGGCTACAGCTAGGAGGGGAGGGGAAGTCCTCATGAACACCTCAGCTGCAAGGGAAAAAATATCACATTTACGAAAAACTGCTTCTCAAAAATAGAAAAATAGCAGTTTTTCGGAAGTGATATTTTTATTAGAGAGGCATAATGAATACTGAAAGAATTGTAAAATGAAAGGGTGAGAATTGAAAACTAAAAATTCTCATTTCACAATTTTTTCATGATGAATATGCCCCACTATCATACTTGTCGCACTAGATATGTGGTCTATCAAATTCTTTACCCTTTGGGCTTTCTTTTATCAGCAAAACTGACTTACAGTTATTGGAATGAATGGCAGTTCGTATACTGGCCATCTGTGACCTTGCAGTCAGTGACCACCCTATAGGGGTGTAGTAGGGTATGCCGGCGGCCGGGCTCCCGGTGGCCAGCATACTGGTGCCGGAATCCCGACCGCCAGCATACCAACAGCTGGGCGAGCGCAAATGAGCCCTTTGCGGGCTAGCTACACTCGCCACGCTGCGGGCACGGTAGCACGCTACACGCGCCACGCTATCTATTCTACCTCCAGGGGGGTCGTGGACCCCCCAAGAGGAAGAAAAGGTGTCGGTATGCCGGCTGTCGGGATTCCGGCGCCTGTATACTGTGCACCGAGATCCCGACAGCCGGCAAACTGAAGACCACCTCCCTATAGCAAGTAATTTTTTGAAGGCTGCCCATAGTTTGGCTTCTATTAGATATCATATGATCGACCGCAATCCTCCATCTATTCATGAAGGTGATCAGTCTAAACGATTTCTGCAATGCAAATTTTGCTGGATTCACAGCATCAGTGTTTTTATAGTACAGTAGGGGGACTCAATAATAATTTGCGCCTTAGTTGCTTCATTTAGCTTATAATGGGTATTGTAGGATTAGCATGTGAACAAATTCTTCTCTGTATTTTTTGAGTAGCTTGCTCATGCTATACTCGTATGTTGCCATTTTCCTGTTTCTGTGCACAATGGGTCTAATTCATGTTTGCAAGTATTGCAAAAAAGCAGGCAACTGGGCAACACCTTGTTGCACAGGAGGTGGAGCCTATGTAACATGAGCAGAGAGATTTAGATGTGGATGGGGTGAGTTCAAACTAAAATCTAAATTGCAGTGTAAAAATAAAGCTGTCTAACATTTGTGGGCTACATGAAAAAGCAGCCAGTATTTACCCTGCACAGAAAAAAATATAAAGGCATTTGATCCACCAGCATTGCTTCATGGTTTGTTCCAGATACAAAGTTTCTTGCTTTTTTTACTTTACTTACAAACATGAATCAGGGCCAGTGTTCACCTACAGTATATATGATTATTCTAGTACTCTTTATGTCTAGTCTGTGTTTATTTTGTATTGTCATTGTTTTACAGTTAGTATGGTGGCGTGTCACTGACGATTGACACGATAGGTCATGCCAGTAGCACCTGGGCTGATTATGTAGTTTACGGGTACTGCCAGCTGAGTCACGGTTCTCGTTACCGTTATGCTGCTACACACGTGATGACTCATCACAGGTATTTAAGGTCAGCTAGTTTTCATTATACTTTTTATACCTGATGACTATCTGTTATTACCCAGTCTTGTTTTTTTACTGTTGCTTGCAATTGTTTAATTTTCTGTTATCATTGTTTTCAATTGTGAAGCTCAACGGAATTTGCTGCGCTGTATAAGAAACTGTTAATAAATAAATAATATGGATATGGGTGTTGCTGGTGCGGAGGAGTAAGTTGATGATGAGGATTATGATGGTTAAATCAGGCACCGTGGGGAGACACCTGTTGGATGAATAAGCCCATTGTGATGCCTGGGCAAAATACCAAAAAAGCCACCTCTTCATTGTGGAATTATTTCTCCACAAATCCGGACAACAGGTGTCAAGCCGTGTGTCAATCTGTAATAACTAGGGGTAAGGACATTAACCACCAAGGAACATCCTCCCTTATATGTCACCTGCTGCGCATTCATCAGAAGTCAGTGTCAAGTTGTGAAACTTTGGGTAAGAGCGTAAGCAGTCCACTGACTCCTAAATCCCTTCTTCCTCTTATACCCAAGCTCCTGCAAGCCACACTACCATCTCCCTCAACGTCAACTTCCTCCTCAGTCAGGAACGTCAGTAGTCCTGCAGGCCATGTCACTGGCAAGAATGAGGAGTCCTCTCCTAACCGGGATTCCTCCGTAGATCCTTGAGTGGTACGCCTACTGCTGCTGTTGCTGCCGCTGCTGTTGTTGCTGCTGGGAGTCGATCGTCATCCCAGAGGGGAAGTCGGAAGACCACTTGTACTACTTCAAGTAAGCAATTGACTGTCCAACAGTCCTTTGTGAGGAAGATGAAATATGACAGCAGTCATCCTGTTGCAAAGCGGATAACTGAGGCCTTGACAGCTAAGTTGGTGTTAGACGTGCATCCAGTATCCGCCATTAGTTCAGTGGGACTTGATGGAGGTAGTGTCCCCCCGGTACCAAATCCCATCTAGGTTCCACTTCACTAGGCAGGCGATACCGAGAATGTACAGAGATGTCAGAAAAAGTGTCCTCAGTGTCCTAAATAATGCAATTGTACCCACTGTCCACTTAACCACGGACATGTGGAAAAGTGGAACAGGTCAGACAAAGGACTATATGACTGTGATAGCCCACTGGGTAAATGTATTGCCTCCCCCAGCAACAACAGCAGCGGCACCAGTAGCAGCATCTCGCAAATGCCAACTCGTTCCTGAGCAGGCTACGCTATGTATCACCGCTTTCCGTAAGAGGCACACATCTAACAACCTACTCCGGAAACTGAGGAACATCATTGCAGAATGGCTTACCCCAATTTGACTCTCCTGGGGATTTGTGATATCGGACAATGCCGCCAATATTGTGTGTGCATTACATCTGGGCAAATTCCAGCATGTCCCATGTTTTACACATACAATTAATTGAAGAATTTTTTTTAAAATGACAGGGGCCTGCAGGAGATGCTGTCGGTGGCCCAAAAAACTGCGCGCAACTCTCGACATTCAGCCACCGCATGCCGAAGACTGGAGTGCCAGCAAACACTCCTGAACCTGCCCTGCCATCACCTGAAGCAAGAGATGGTAATGAGGTGAAATTCAACACTCTATATGCTTCAGGGGATGGAAGAGCAGCAAAATACAGCCTATACATCCACCTACGATATAGGCAAAGGAGGAGGAATGCACCTGACTCTAGCGCAATGGAGAATGATTTCTGTCTTGTGCAATGTTCTCCAACCCTTCGAACTTGCCACACGTGAAGTCAGTTCAGACACTGCCAGCTTGAGTCAGGTCATTCCCTTCATCAGGCTTTTACAGGAGCAGCTGGAGAAATTGAAGGAGGAGCTAAGACGGAGAGATTCCGCAAAGTATGTGGGACTTGTGGATGGAGCCCTTCATTCGCTTTGCCAGGATTCAAAGGTGGTCAATCTGTTGAAGTCAAAGCACTACATTTTGCCCACATTGCCATCCTAGGTTTAAAGCCTATGTTTTATCTCTCTTTCCGACAGGCACAAATCTGCAGAGGTTCAAAGACCTGCTGGTGAGAAAATTGTCAACTCAAGCGGAAAGTTACCCATCAACAGCTCCTCCTTCATTTTCTCCCGCAACTGGGGCTGCGAGCAAAAGGATAAGATTTCCTAGCCCACTCGCTGGCGGTGATGCATGGCAGTCAGGAGCGAGTGCTGACATCTGGTCCGGACTGAAGGACCAGACAACGACTACTGACATGTCTACTGTCACTGTATATGATTCTGTCAGCATTGAAAGAATGGTGGACAATTATATGAGTGACAGCATCCAAGTAAGTATCTAGTCTAGGGGTACTGCCATATAAGTCCAGTCCAGTTGTGCTGTCTTGTACGGCATCAGTCCAGTAGTAGTGTCTTGTGCTGCCATAAGTCCAGTGGTGGTGTCCTGTGCTGTATATTATATACTCCAAATATTATATACATTACTTATATTATTATCCAAATAATTTTTACAGGGTTTGCCCTGTGCTGCATATTATTATAATAGCTCCAAATAAAAGGGTTATTATTATCCAAATTAATTTTACAGGCTTTGCCGTATTTGTATGTGGTTTAGGGGTACGCTCTCCTGTGCACCAATATTGTACGTGTATTACATCTGGGCAAATTCCAGCACGTCCCATTTTGTTTGTGACGCACATTTGTGGCACTTAGCTTAGTCATACAGCTACCACATGGCACCGCTTTTTCTTCTTTGCATGATGAGCTGTTTTGGGCTTAGTTTTTTTAAGTGCCATCCTGTTTGCCATTGTTACGCCACTCTAGATATCTATCTAGATAGGCCAGGTGTTTGTGCCGCACACTTGTGTCGCTTTGCTTAGTCATCCAGCTACCTCATTGCACCTCTTTTTCTTCTTTGCATCCTGTGCTGTTTGGGGCCTATTTTTAAAATCTGCCATCCTGTCTGCCACTGCAGTGCCACTCCTAGATGGGCCAGGTGTTTGTGCCGCACACTTGTGTTGCTTAGCTTAGTCATACAGCTACCTCGGTGCAACCTTTTGGCCTAAAAACAATATTGTGAGGTGTGAGATTGAGATGCTCAGAATAGACTGGAAATTAGTGGAAATTAATGTTATTGAGGTTAATAATACCGTAGGATCAAAATTATCCCCAAATTCTGTGATTTTATCTGTTTTTGTGGGTTTTTTTCAAAAATCATCCAGATCCAAAACCAAAACACGAAAGGTTGGTTTTGGCTAAACAAATCCAGATCCAAAACATGAGCATGGAATCAGATCTAGGGATGTCTATATAAATCTCCTTACAAAGAGTTGAAGGACCCTATTGTTAGAGGAGAGGTGGAGGCAGTGGCAAATGCAGTATAGTTACTCCAGCACATTTTCTCTGTACTACATGGGAGTCGCTGGTTTTCACTGTGTATTGTGTGGTAGTCATTGGGATGGTCAGAGTATTTATGGCAGTCACTGGGAAGCACTGTGTATAGTCAATGGGGAACCCTGCATTCTGTATGGGGTCATTGGGATGCTCTGTATTGAACACTAGGATGCATTGTTTTTTGTATGGTGGTTAGTGGGATGCTCTATGTATCCTATGGAGGTCCGGGAGATGCTTGTGTTCTTTTATCCTGTTCACTGGGATGCTCTGTGTCCTGTATCATTGTCGCAGGGATGCTCTGTGTACTGAAAATGGTAGTCACTGTGATGCTCTGTTTACTGTATGGCAGCCATTAGGATACTGTGCGGGGATGTAATGAAGGCCAAGTTTCGCCGTGTGGAATGCTGTCAGACTTTTTTTTAAAAGGCCAGTCATGGACAATGCATGGTGTAGCCTTGTACATAATTGCCCCTTTAAAAAAAAATTACATTCGGCCAGCGTCCTTCACAGACTTCATTACATCCGACCTCTGTGTATTGTATAGTTGTCAGTGGAATTCTCTGTGTATTTTAGGGCTGTCCCTGGGAAGCTCAGTGTACTCTATGGTGGTCACTTGGGTGCTATGTGTACTGCATGGTGGTCACTTGGGTGCTCTGTGTACTGTATAGTGGTCAATTTAGATTGGAGGATGGCAAAGGAAAAGTCGCTACCAGACACCAGTTCCAGTCACTTGGATGAAATCCACCAACCAAGGAGGGGAGTACCCAAACCCCGCCTCCTTCCTGCATAACCCGCATTGTGCTGGCCTCACCACTCTTTTCTCTGGCAAACGTTCGGTTCCCGCAGGGGAACGTCTAAATGTCCAACCGCAAGAGAAGGACACACCTGCCGTCCTTCTAAAGAGGGTGCCCCTCAATGACCACTTATGCCCGTTTGACCGCTGGTTGGTAGCGACTTCCCGCCAATCTGGCTGTCAATAGCCAACTGAAGAGAACAAACAAATCAAATTTAATCAGGGAGGGCGGGAGGGCATACAATAAATGGAAAGAGGAAGTCTGAGGCACATGACCCTGCCCTATATACTATCCTGAGACCAACCCCTTAAAGCTTGATGGACAACCCTCTGATCCTATAGGAAAAAACCACCGGAAACATGATCTGCCTAGCAACTGCTTAGTCATAAACAACCAATCACCAAAAGTTGGGCTCTTATATGGCCTCAGGCTTATGCAGCCTTCAGCTAATCTAAGATGCATATTTTTTTTTAAAAAAGGACAGTATACAGTACCTCCTAGGCATCTCGTGCTGTATGGCATATAGACACTAAGGAGGGCATGTCTGAGTTCGGAGGCCATACAGAATGGATTGCACCTTAAAGAAAAAAGGCTGCATCACGCACGGCCGCCAAACTCGGACTTCCTTACATCCCGGCCCAGGTGTATATAGACACATCTGAACTATTCTATCCTCTAATGTCAATTTACAAGAATAGGAAGAAAACACTTAGGAAACTGTATCCTTGTCATCCCTACAATGACAACTAATTAGGTGTTATAAAACTTTCACTTTGATTTGCTCCACTGGCACCCCATGTCAACCATTTATTGCTCACGCTTGTAAAATCAAAGTCTAGCACTCAGTGTTTTTTTTTCTTTTTCTCTCAAGCCAAGGTTCACGTTGTCTAACAAGCTAATTCATTATGCTAAAGCAGAGCAAATATATTCAGAATACTTCCAACTTTGCATGTTGTTCAGTAAAGCAGAACATAACTTTGTTTCTAGATAAAAAAAATTGCAGGTATTTATTGTAATGATTAAGAGGATACAAAAAAAGCTGTCACAGCTGTTGCCTTAAGCCTGGTTTGCTTTTCAAGGAACGCAGTTTCTTCCTGCTAGCTTGACGTAAATCAGAATATGTAACGACTGTTCAAGGTTGCAGAAAGTACAATGGCCGTTGCAAAAGCGAACTTCAAAATGTATCGGTTTAAAATTCACCGTTTAAAATTCAAAGTCATTCACAACCTTCAGCCCTTCTTATTACATACTGTAAGAAATATTTTTAAATCACCTATTTTTTTTGTGAACACAATATAAATTAATTCTAAAAATGCAAAAATGCAGATACACAAAATATATTTTTAGGTGCAAATATCTATAATGCTTCTGATGCATAGATGCGTTCCCACATTTTGCTTTTGGGAACTACCTCCCAGTGACAAACGCAGGATTTCAAGAGGGGGGTTTCCAAATGCAATCCACAATTTCCCACTCTGTGGAACAGTGGAGTAAATGCGGGAGTCTGGAAGAGCAACAGAATAACATAGTAACAACACGAAACATTGGTCTTTTTATATACTGGAAACTGTATTGAATACAGTATTAATAACCACTATAAATGGTCTACAGTATAGGCTGTATCAAACATATTTAAATAATATAAATAAATGTTCATGAAAAGATTAAACACAAACACACACACACACACACACACACACGCACGCACGCACGCACGCACGCACGCACGCACACACACACACACACACACACCCCAAACTAGGTAGAAGTAGCTGCTTCCACTGGGCATGTGCAGCAGTTCTGCTCTGTCCCTTAAACTGCATGATGTGGCTTCAGCTCTAGTAATTGTAATATATAGCATTGCTATTGTGGCCAGGGAACCAGAAATCCCCCCTGAGTTTGCCTATGCCTCCATAAAATCTCACTGAACATACTTTTGCAGTATTGTGGGTACAGGTGGGAAAAATGCGTATTTCAGGTAGAGCAAGAGCTTCACTTCAAAGTTAAGCCTTTTATCACTTTAGCACTACCTCTTCATTGGCAGATCTGTAGCATGGTGCCCTGCGCTGGCAACACCTTCCCTCGCCTCTGGCGCATGTGATGTCCTGACATCACATAACAGCTCCATGGGAGCATGTGAGTCGGACATGTCCTATGTCTTTCTATGTAACATAGTGCACCTCAAGAAACACCACAAATTGTAAAAGGGTACCCTCGGAGCTGCAGTTATTCCGCACCCTTGTCGGAAGTGCCGGTCGAACAACCCACATTATAATTCTGTTCATTGATACTGTACTAAAGTTTTGAATTTTCTATCAAAATACTGGTCTTTCCAGTTACAGTAGGCGTTACATGTATCTTGAAAATGAAATGACCAGTGAGAAACTTATTACATTTGTAGCTTATGTGTTTCAATATTTTCATTACACATAAGAGGCAGTGAGGAGCACAACATAAGTGTGGATGATAAAAAAAAAATGTTTCCTATTGAAAATTCAGGTGTAGCCACCAAGTCCTGGCATCACCTGAGTATTTATAGAAGACAACCCCCCCCCCCCCCCCACACTTGTGTGGCAAATAGACTCTGCAGTCACTCATCCCACAAAAATTAATCTACCTTTAGTATGTTGTGCAAATTGAGGAGCATTCATGAGCCTATCCCCAGTGGTGGCAAGAGAAGTGGGAGGGGGGTACATACTGGACTTGTTGGTACTACTTAGTGGACTTCTTGGAGGGGTCCGTCTGTTCATGCTGCTGTGTGCTGGCCTGTGGTGAATCCTGGGAACCTGCTGCCACTGTGCGCAACAGTCTCCTCTGTCTGTGGGGAAGGGAGAGTGATTGAATTGATACAGAGCACTACATCAATTTGGAGGACAGACCCCTGCTGTGTCCTATGGGTCCTAGAGCCCAGCATGTATGCACAATTTTGTGGATTTCTGCCTGTGGTAGCAGGCAGGGGCGGATTGGGATGCCGGGATGCCGGATCAGTTTCCGAATAGCCAGTCCCGACATCCCCTCAGTGGCCTTCACTCACCCGTGCTGGGCCGGTAGAGCGCGCATGCGCAGAAGCTTTCTGATGTGCCATGCTACCTCCCGGCTCCCATCCTTCTGCACTCACAGGCGAGGAGGTCCCCACTGCCACCGCTCGCCCTATGTCATAGGACCGGGCTGCGGCATCTCACTGCAGCGCAGGCTTAGTGTCTGCCTGCGCTGCATGTAGGAAAAATCAGTGTGTAGGAAAATAGAGGAGGGCCCCAGGGAAAGAAGCGTGGCTGGTGTCTGCCTCAGCCCATCCATCACGCTGAACGTCTCCTGCAGCCACTTTCAAAATAAACTGGCCACCATGGAGGAACTGCCCCCAGCCAAAGCCATTCAACTAAAGGTAAATACACAGCTCCTCACTCAGATCCCTCACTCACAGCCCTACCCTCCTCACACAAAGGGAGACGCTGTCTGCCGTAATGTGTAAAAAGGGGGACGCTGTTTGACATAATGTGTAAAAAGGGGGATGCTGTCTGCCGTAATGTGTAAAAAGGGGGACTGTCTGACGTAATGTGTAAAAAGGGGGATGCTGTCTGCCGTAATGTGTAAAAAGAGGGACTCTGTCTGCCGTAATGTGTAAA
Organism: Pseudophryne corroboree; assembly: GCF_028390025.1. Classification (NCBI taxonomy): domain Eukaryota; kingdom Metazoa; phylum Chordata; class Amphibia; order Anura; family Myobatrachidae; genus Pseudophryne; species Pseudophryne corroboree. The sequence continues at coordinate 569,297,250 of NC_086446.1, read as the reverse complement.
AAGGGGGACTGTCTGCCATAATGTGTAAAAAGGGGGGCTGTCTGCCGTAATGTGTAAAAAGGGGGATGCTGTCTGCCATAATGTGTAAAAAGGGGGATGCAGTCTGCCATAATGTGTAAAAAGGGGGACTGCCGTAATGTGTAAAAAGGGACGCTGTCTGCCCTAATGTGTAAAAAGGGGTTGCTGTCTGCCGGAATGTGTAAAAAGGGGAATATGTCCGCCGCAATGTGTAAAAGGGGCTCTACCTGGTGTAGTGGCGCTACTGTGCAGCGTAATTTGAATAATGGAGACTACTGTGCACCGTAGTATGAATTGGTATTGTTTTGTGGCCACACCCCTTCCTCATGAAGCCACACCCCTAATTTTTTGTGTGCGTCTAAGGCGCGCACTGCCCATATTTTACGTAAGGGGGGTGTCAATGCCGTTTCTTGCACACAGCGCTAAAATGCCAAGTTACAGCACTGCCCCCTTGCACATATAGTAGTGGCCCATGTTAGTTGCAGAGGGGGACAGATGAATAGTAATTTTTTTTAAGGGGATGGCCATGCCTATTTTGCCACACCCCACCAGTACGTCGATCCATATCCACTCTCCGCTGCCCTGACCCCGCTTCATCGGGAGCATGATTTGAGACACCAGCGAAACGCGTTTTGAGCTTTTTCACCACACCTACCTAATATTTGGAACCCACTGCATATGCTGGCAATTATTGGTCACTCTTCTGCAATACTGGGACTTATTCACACGGTGCCCGATCCTCTTGGTGTTGTCCTAATTGGAACTGGACAAACTCCTTGAACTGTCTATGAGGTGGACAACCTGCACACTTTGATATCTGGGACTAACTTCATGACTGCAAAGCTATCGGAATTATGCAAAAACAGCCGATTATTAAGATATATTCCAGTGACAATAATCCCATTTGAGTGAATCCTAGCCAGCGCCTGAGGAATATCAGAATTGCAGTATTAATTACCTATACAGGTTGTTATGTGGTATTTTTTATAAATTTTTATTTATTTATTTGTGAATTTTTTAATATGTTTATGTAATAAATGTTTTATAAACCGTTCAGATATCCATTTAATATTCATATACTTCATTAACAGCAAGCGCTGGTAAATCTTTTTCCTTTTTTGTATCCACTTTATAGGGGAGTCTACCATCCCCTTACCAGCTGCTATTGATAGCGCACCCTAAATACTTTCTATTATATTTCTCCTCTGGTATTTTTTTCATATATATCTGTATAGAATTTATATGGAGACATTTTGTATCATGTTTTGTCTTTTCAATCTTATTCCCAACACATACTACATTACTGTTTGTGGTGAACAAGGAAGTCAAGGTAAGGTAAATCTGCCTTTTATTCAAGAGCACATTGTTCTGTTCTGTCAGAAATTCTATCTTCCCATCCTCTGCCAGACTGTAACATGTGTTCTTGCAGTTGCACTTCATCACTTTCAGAATGTATGGTAGCGCTGTATTTGGTGTAGCTTTAGAACCAGGCACAACCAATCTTTAGTGTCACTGCAGGTGATAGAGAAGGAAGACAGTGTTTATGTTACACTGCTTTGTCCATTCACAGCTGCACAACTACTTTTGACAGGTCATTTCATCTCACATAGCTTACACCCTTGTCGGAAGATAAGGGTGTTGCTTGAGAAACAGGAAAACAACTGTGTATAGGAAAACTATCTTGTATAAAGGCAAGACACACCCTCATACAGACAATACTCTGTTCTACAGGATTCTTTTCAACTAATGAATGCAGTCTTGCTTATGACTAGAGATGAGCGCCGGAAATTTTTCGGGTTTTGTGTTTTGGTTTTGGGTTCGGTTCCGCGGCCGTGTTTTGGGTTCGACCGCGTTTTGGCAAAACCTAACCGAATTTTTTTTGTCGGATTCGGGTGTGTTTTGGATTCGGGTGTTTTTTTCCAAAAAACCTAAAAAACAGCTTAAATCATAGAATTTGGGGGTCATTTTGATCCCAAAGTATTATTAACCTCAAAAACCATCATTTCCACTCATTTTCAGTCTATTCTGAATACCTCACACCTCACAATATTATTTTTAGTCCTAAAATTTGCACCGAGGTCGCTGGATGACTAAGCTAAGCGACCCTAGTGGCCGACACAAACACCTGGCCTATCTAGGAGTGGCACTGCAGTGTCACGCAGGATGTCCCTTCCAAAAAACCCTCCCCAAACAGCACATGACGCAAAGAAAAAAAGAGGCGCAATGAGGTAGCTGTGTGAGTAAGATAAGCGACCCTAGTGGCCGACACAAACACCGGGCCCATCTAGGAGTGGCACTGCAGTGTCACGCAGGATGGCCCTTCCAAAAAACCCTCCCCAAACAGCACATGACGCAAAGAAAAAAAGAGGCGCAATGAGGTAGCTGTGTGAGTAAGATAAGCGACCCTAGTGGCCGACACAAACACCGGGCCCATCTAGGAGTGGCACTGCAGTGTCACGCAGGATGTCCCTTCCAAAAAACCCTCCCCAAACAGCACATGACGCAAAGAAAAAAAGAGGCGCAATGAGGTAGCTGTGTGAGTAAGATAAGCGACCCTAGTGGCCGACACAAACACCGGGCCCATCTAGGAGTGGCACTGCAGTGTCACGCAGGATGGCCCTTCCAAAAAACCCTCCCCAAACAGCACATGATGCAAAGAAAAAAAGAGGCGCAATGAGGTAGCTGTGTGAGTAAGATAAGCGACCCTAGTGGCCGACACAAACACCGGGCCCATCTAGGAGTGGCACTGCAGTGTCACGCAGGATGGCCCTTCCAAAAAACCCTCCCCAAACAGCACATGACGCAAAGAAAAAAAGAGGCGCAATGAGGTAGCTGTGTGAGTAAGATAAGCGACCCTAGTGGCCGACACAAACACCGGGCCCATCTAGGAGTGGCACTGCAGTGTCACGCAGGATGGCCCTTCCAAAAAACCCTCCCCAAACAGCACATGACGCAAAGAAAAATTAAAGAAAAAAGAGGTGCAAGATGGAATTGTCCTTGGGCCCTCCCACCCACCCTTATGTTGTATAAACAGGACATGCACACTTTAACCAACCCATCATTTCAGTGACAGGGTCTGCCACACGACTGTGACTGATATGACGGGTTGGTTTGGACCCCCACCAAAAAAGAAGCAATTAATCTCTCCTTGCACAAACTGGCTCTACAGAGGCAAGATGTCCACCTCATCTTCATCCTCCGGTATATCACCGTGTACATCCCCCTCCTCACAGATTATCAATTCGTCCCCACTGGAATCCACCATCTCAGCTCCCTGTGTACTTTGTGGAGGCAATTGCTGCTGGTCAATGTCTCCGCGGAGGAATTGATTATAATTCATTTTAATGAACATCATCTTCTCCACATTTTATGGATGTAACCTCGTACGCCGATTGCTGACAAGGTGAGCGGCGGCACTAAACACTCTTTCGGAGTACACACTTGTGGGAGGGCAACTTAGGTAGAATAAAGCCAGTTTGTGCAAGGGCCTCCAAATTGCCTCTTTTTCCTGCCAGTATAAGTACGGACTGTGTGACGTGCCTACTTGGATGCGGTCACTCATATAATCCTCCACCATTCTTTCAATGTTGAGAGAATCATATGCAGTGACAGTAGATGACATGTCCGTAATCGTTGTCAGGTCCTTCAGTCCGGACCAGATGTCAGCATCAGCAGTCGCTCCAGACTGCCCTGCATCACCGCCAGCGGGTGGGCTCGGAATTCTGAGCCTTTTCCTCGCACCCCCAGTTGCGGGAGAATGTGAAGGAGGAGATGTTGACAGGTCGCGTTCCGCTTGACTTGACAATTTTCTCACCAGCAGGTCTTTCAACCCCAGCAGACTTGTGTCTGCCGGAAAGAGAGATCCAAGGTAGGCTTTAAATCTAGGATCGAGCACGGTGGCCAAAATGTAGTGCTCTGATTTCAACAGATTGACCACCCGTGAATCCTTGTTAAGCGAATTAAGGGCTCCATCCACAAGTCCCACATGCCTAGCGGAATCGCTCCGTGTTAGCTCCTCCTTCAATGTCTCCAGCTTCTTCTGCAAAAGCCTGATGAGGGGAATGACCTGACTCAGGCTGGCAGTGTCTGAACTGACTTCACGTGTGGCAAGTTCAAAGGGCATCAGAACCTTGCACAACGTTGAAATCATTCTCCACTGCGCTTGAGACAGGTGCATTCCACCTCCTATATCGTGCTCAATTGTATAGGCTTGAATGGCCTTTTGCTGCTCCTCCAACCTCTGAAGCATATAGAGGGTTGAATTCCACCTCGTTACCACTTCTTGCTTCAGATGATGGCAGGGCAGGTTCAGTAGTTTTTGGTGGTGCTCCAGTCTTCTGTACGTGGTGCCTGTACGCCGAAAGTGTCCCGCAATTCTTCTGGCCACCGACAGCATCTCTTGCACGCCCCTGTCGTTTTTAAAAAAATTCTGCACCACCAAATTCAAGGTATGTGCAAAACATGGGACGTGCTGGAATTTGCCCATATTTAATGCACACACAATATTGCTGGCGTTGTCCGATGCCACAAATCCACAGGAGAGTCCAATTGGGGTAAGCCATTCTGCGATGATCTTCCTCAGTTGCCGTAAGAGGTTTTCAGCTGTGTGCGTATTCTGGAAACCGGTGATACAAAGCGTAGCCTGCCTAGTAAAGAGTTGGCGTTTGCGAGATGCTGCTACTGGTGCCGCCGCTGCTGTTCTTGCGGCGGGAGTCCATACATCTACCCAGTGGGCTGTCACAGTCATATAGTCCTGACCCTGCCCTGCTCCACTTGTCCACATGTCCGTGGTTAAGTGGACATTGGGTACAGCTGCATTTTTTAGGACACTGGTGACTCTTTTTCTGAGGTCTGTGTACATTTTCGGTATCGCCTGCCTAGAGAAATGGAACCTAGATGGTATTTGGTACCGGGGACACAGTACCTCCAACAAGTCTCTAGTTGGCTCTGCAGTAATGATGGATACCGGAACCACGTTTCTCACCACCCAGGATGCCAAGGCCTCAGTTATCCGCTTTGCAGTAGGATGACTGCTGTGATATTTCATCTTCCTCGCAAAGGACTGTTGAACAGTCAATTGCTTACTGGAAGTAGTACAAGTGGGCTTACGACTTCCCCTCTGGGATGACTATCGACTCCCAGCAGCAACAACAGCAGCGCCAGCAGCAGTAGGCGTTACACGCAAGGAGGCATCGGAGGAATCCCAGGCAGGAGAGGACTCGTCAGAATTGCCAGTGACATGGCCTGCAGGACTATTGGCATTCCTGGGGAAGGAGGAAATTGACACTGAGGGAGTTGGTGGGGTGGTTTGCGTGAGCTTGGTTACAAGAGGAAGGGATTTACTGGTCAGTGGACTGCTTCCGCTGTCGCCCAAAGTTTTTGAACTTGTCACTGACTTATTATGAATGCGCTGCAGGTGACGTATAAGGGAGGATGTTCCGAGGTGGTTAACGTCCTTACCCCTACTTATTACAGCTTGACAAAGGCAACACACGGCTTGACACCTGTTGTCCGCATTTCTGTTGAAATACTTCCACACCGAAGAGCTGATTTTTTGGTATTTTCACCAGGCATGTCAGTGGCCATATTCCTCCCACGGACAACAGGTGTCTACCCGGGTGCCTGACTTAAACAAACCACCTCACCATCAGAATCCTCCTGGTCAATTTCCTCCCCAGCGCCAGCAACACCCATATCCTCCTCATCCTGGTGTACTTCAACACTGACATCTTCAATCTGACTATCAGGAACTGGACTGCGGGTGCTCCTTCCAGCACTTGCAGGGGGCGTGCAAATGGTGGAAGGCGCATGCTCTTAACGTCCAGTGTTGGGAAGGTCAGGCATCGCAACCGACACAATTGGACTCTCCTTGTGGATTTGGGATTTCGAAGAACGCACAGTTCTTTGCGGTGCTTTTGCCAGCTTGAGTCTTTTCAGTTTTCTAGCGAGAGGCTGAGTGCTTCCATCCTCATGTGAAGCTGAACCACTAGCCATGAACATAGGCCAGGGCCTCAGCCGTTCCTTGCCACTCCGTGTGGTAAATGGCATATTGGCAAGTTTACGCTTCTCCTCCGACAATTTTATTTTAGGTTTTGGAGTCCTTTTTTTTACTGATATTTGGTGTTTTGGATTTGACATGCTCTGTACTATGACATTGGGCATCGGCCTTGGCAGACGACGTTGCTGGCATTTCATCGTCTCGGCCATGACTAGTGGCAGCAGCTTCAGCACGAGGTGGAAGTGGATCTTGATCTTTCCCTAATTTTGGAACCTCAACATTTTTGTTCTCCATATTTTAATAGGCACAACTAAAAGGCACCTCAGGTAAACAATGGAGATGGATGGATACTAGTATACAATTATGGATGGACTGCCGAGTGCCGACACAGAGGTAGCTACAGCCGTGAACTACCGTACTGTGTCTGCTGCTAATATAGACTGGTTGATAATGAGATGTAGTATGTATAAAGAAGAAAGAAAAAAAAAAACCACGGGTAGGTGGTATACAATTATGGATGGACTGCCGAGTGCCGACACAGAGGTAGCTACAGCCGTGGACTACCGTACTGTACTGTGTCTGCTGCTAATATAGACTGGATGATAATGAGATGTAGTATGTATAAAGAAGAAAGAAAAAAAAACCACGGGTAGGTGGTATACAATTATGGATGGACAGCCGAGTGCCGACACAGAGGTAGCTACAGCCGTGGACTACCGTACTGTACTGTGTCTGCTGCTAATATAGACTGGTTGATAATGAGATGTAGTATGTATAAAGAAGAAAGAAAAAAAAAACCACGGGTAGGTGGTATACAATTATGGATGGACTGCCGAGTGCCGACACAGAGATAGCTACAGCTGTGGACTACCGTACTGTACTGTGTCTGCTGCTAATATAGACTGGTTGATAATGAGATGTAGTATGTATAAAGAAGAAAGAAAGAAAAAACCACGGGTAGGTGGTATACAATTATGGATGGACTGCCGAGTGCCGACACAGAGGTAGCTACAGCCGTGGACTACCGTACTGTACTGTGTCTGCTGCTAATATAGACTGGTTGATAATGAGATGTAGTACGTATAAAGAAGAAAGAAAAAAAAAACCACGGGTAGGTGGTATACAATTATGGATGGACTGCCGAGTGCCGACACAGAGGTAGCTACAGCCGTGGACTACCGTACTGTACTGTGTCTGCTGCTAATATAGACTGGTTGATAATGAGATGTAGTATGTATAAAGAAGAAAGAAAAAAAAACCACGGGTAGGTGGTATACAATTATGGATGGACTGCCGAGTGCCGACACAGAGATAGCTACAGCCGTGGACTACCGTACTGTACTGTGTCTGCTGCTAATATAGACTGGTTGATAATGAGATGTAGTATGTATAAAGAAGAAAGAAAAAAAAAAACACGGGTAGGTGGTATACAATTATGGATGGACTGCCGAGTGCCGACACAGAGGTAGCTACAGCCGTGGACTACCGTACTGTACTGTGTCTGCTGCTAATATAGACTGGTTGATAATGAGATGTAGTATGTATAAAGAAGAAAGGAAAAAAAAAACCACGGGTAGGTGGTATACAATTATGGATGGACTGCCGAGTGCCGACACAGAGATAGTTACAGCCGTGGACTACCGTACTGTACTGTGTCTGCTGCTAATATAGACTGGATGATAATGAGATGTAGTATGTATAAAGAAGAAAGAAAAAAAAAACCACGGGTAGGTGGTATACAATTATGGATGGACTGCCGAGTGCCGACACAGAGGTAGCTACAGCCATGGACTACCGTACTGTACTGTGTCTGCTGCTAATATAGACTGGTTGATAATGAGATGTAGTATGTATAAAGAAGAAAGAAAAAAAAAAACACGGGTAGGTGGTATACAATTATGGATGGACTGCCGAGTGCCGACACAGAGGTAGCTACAGCCGTGAACTACCGTACTGTGTCTGCTGCTAATATAGACTGGTTGATAATGAGATGTAGTATGTATAAAGAAGAAAGAAAAAAAAAACCACGGGTAGGTGGTATACAATTATGGATGGACTGCCGAGTGCCGACACAGAGGTAGCTACAGCCGTGGACTACCGTACTGTACTGTGTCTGCTGCTAATATAGACTGGATGATAATGAGATGTAGTATGTATAAAGAAGAAAGAAAAAAAAACCACGGGTAGGTGTATACAATTATGGATGGACTGCCGAGTGCCGACACAGAGGTAGCTACAGCCGTGGACTACCGTACTGTACTGTGTCTGCTGCTAATATAGACTGGATGATAATGAGATGTAGTATGTATAAAGAAGAAAGAAAAAAAAAACCACGGGTAGGTGGTATACAATTATGGATGGACTGCCGAGTGCCGACACAGAGGTAGCTACAGCCGTGGACTACCGTACTGTACTGTGTCTGCTGCTAATATAGACTGGATGATAATGAGATGTAGTATGTATAAAGAAGAAAGAAAAAAAAACCACGGGTAGGTGGTATACAATTATGGATGGACTGCCGAGTGCCGACACAGAGGTAGCTACAGCCGTGAACTACCATACTGTGTCTGCTGCTAGTATAGACTGGATGATAAATAATGATATAAAAAATATATATATATCACTACTGCAGCCGGACAGGTATATATTATATAATGACGGACCTGCTGGACACTGTCTGTCAGCAGAATGAGTTTTTTAATTTTTATAGAATAAAAAAACACCACACAAGTCACACGACGAGTGTACTTTTTCAGGCAGACAATCACAATATACTATACTGGTGGTCAGTGTGGTCAGGTCACTGGTCACAGTGGTCAGTGGTCAGTCACACTGGCAGTGGCACTCTGGCAGCAAAAGTGTGCACTGTTTAATATGTACTCCTGGCTCCTGCTATAACCTATAACTGCTCCCCAGTCTCCCCCACAATTAAGCTGTGTGAGCACAGTCAGATATTATACATAGATGATGCAGCACACTGGGCTGAGCACAGATATGGTATGTGAGTGTGACTGAGTCACTGTGTATCGTTTTTTTCAGGCAGAGAACAAGAACAGAACGGATTATTAAATAATAATAAATTATAAAACTGCACTGGTGGTCAGGTCACTGGTCATCAGTCACTAGTATAACTCCTCCTAAGCTCCAGTAAGTAAATGAAGTGTCTCACTCTCACTCTCCTATCTATTTTAATTTCTAAACGGAGAGGACGCCAGCCACGTCCTCTCCCTATCAATCTCAATGCACGTGTGAAAATGGCCGCGACGCGCGGCTCCTTATATAGAATCCGAGTCTCGCAATAGAATCCGAGCCTCGCGAGAATCCGACAGCGTGATGATGACGTTCGGGCGCGCTCGGGTTAACCGAGCAAGGCGGGAAGATCCGAGTCGCTCGGACCCGTGTAAAAAAACATGAAGTTCGGGCGGGTTCGGATTCAGAGAAACCGAACCCGCTCATCTCTACTTATGACACAAAAGGACATCCCAGTGCATATGCAGTTCAAAAGTGGGGATATACGGGCATCACTAGTTTGATAAGCACATATCGGATTGATTGTGTATCATTATGGGTACTCAGGATGTAACTGTGTTAGCAAAAGAAACAGAAATCGTTACCAAATATTAGATGAAGTAGGATACTTTACAAAGATGAATTAAGATCCATGATATAGAATAAAATCCTAACTTAATGTCTATGATGAATAACCAACATATTTCAATTTGCTGGACATCAAGTCACCATTTTTTATATCCACAGAAAAATTATATTGAATAAAAGCCTATATTACTTAAGGGCCCCATACACTAGAACGATAACGGCTGATTTCCTGCGATTTCGACCTTTTGGACCGATATATCTTATGAAAAGTGTCACATCGTATGTGTTTTCCATCCGATACGATACGATGCGCGTTCCCGTGTTGGATCCCCTAGGTCGCTAGTGCTGCACTCGTGATATATCGTAATCGCATGGAATCTTATGGAAAAAGGTGTGGGTTTTTTTTGTGTCTGCGATCTATTGCCTGCAATATATCGTAGGAAGTTTGACTGGCATTCTCAGGACACTCCCATCAGCTGCAGCAGCAGCGACGCAGCAGGAGGAGAGATCTATATCTGATTTGATTGGATTTCCATTGCCCAAAGTATGTATTTAATCCACACTGACCACCAATATCACTGTCCACCTAGTACACTGTCCACCAATGAAATCACACTGACCACCAATGTATTCTATTGTTCACATTTTATTCATTTCTGTGGGCCCAAAGCCATTTTAAAACCCCTAACGGCCATGTGTTTTCCCTGCCACTGTACCCCAATGCTGAACCTTGTGTTTCTGTGTCCCCAAAGTCATTTTAACCCCTAAATGGCCATGTGTTTTCCCCGCCACTGTACCCCAATGCTGAACCTTGTGTTTCTGTGTCCCCAAAGTAATTTTAACCCCTAAATGGCCATGTGTTTTCCCCGCCACTGTACCCCAATGCCGCACTTTGTGTTTCTGTGTCCCCAAAGTCATTTTAACCCCCTAAATGGTCATGTGTTTTCACCGCCACTGTACCCCAATGCTGCACCACTGATGTTTGGGTAATGTGGAAACTATTTTCAAAAAATAACTTTATTTTAAAACCATATATTATCCAACTTGAACCATATATCAAAACATTTTGAAAGTATATTTTTAAACTTAAGTAAAACCATTTTGAAAATGAAAAAAAAAGTAATAATTTTAAAACCAAGGCCCTCATTCCGAGTTGTTCGCTCGGTATTTTTCATCGCATCGCAGTGAAAATCCGCTTAGTACGCATGCGCAATGTTCGCACTGCGACTGCGCCAAGTAACTTTACTATGAAGAAAGTAATTTTACTCACGGCTTTTTCATCGCTCCGGCGATCGTAATGTGATTGACAGGAAATGGGTGTTACTGGGCGGAAACACGGCGTTTCAGGGGCGTGTGGCTGAAAACGCTACCGTTTCCGGAAAAAACGCAGGAGTGGCCGGGGAAACGGTGGGAGTGCCTGGGCGAACGCTGGGTGTGTTTGTGACGTCAACCAGGAACGACAAGCACTGAACTGATCGCACAGGCAGAGTAAGTCTGAAGCTACTCTGAAACTGCTAAGTAGTTAGTAATCGCAATATTGCGAATACATCGGTCGCAATTTTAAGAAGCTAAGATTCACTCCCAGTAGGCGTAGGCTTAGCGTGTGTAACTCTGCTAAATTCGCCTTGCGACCGATCAACTCGGAATGAGGGCCCATATCTTAACCAAATTTAACCATTTAATCATATAACCATTTAACCATATACCTTAAGTAAAACCATTTTAAATACAAAATATATAACAGTTTGTGCACCACTTTTTTTTCATTATAGATATGTCTCTGGATCAAGATATAGGGGGTCATTCTGAGTTTATTGCTCGCTAGCAGTTTTTAGCAGCCGTGCAAACGCATAGTCGCCGCCCACGGGGAGTGTATTTTCGCTTTGCAGGAGTGCGAACGCCTGTGCAGCAGAGCGCCTGCAAACACATTTTGTGCAAAACAAGACCAGCCCTGTAGTTACTTATCCTGTGCGATGATTGCTTCAACGAGTGACACGGTAATGACGTCAGATACCCGCCCAGCAAACTTCTGGCCACGTCTGCATTTTTCCAAACACTCCGAGAAAACAATCAGTTGACACACCATAAACGCCCACATTCTGTCAATCTCCTTTCGTTCGGCTGTGCGATTGGAATCGTCACTAGAACCAGTGCAAAACAACAATGGACTTCGTACCTGAACGACGCACGTGCGCATTGTGGTGCATACGCATGCGCAGATTAGCCTTTTTATTTCACTGATCGCTACGCAGCAAACAACGGCAGCTAGCGATCAACTCGGAATGACCCCCATAGACTTCATCACCGGCCTACTAGAAATGTACCGTGGCTATGAATGTCTGTGGAAGATCAAAGCCAAGGGGTATTCGGATAAAGTCCAGCGGAATGCGGCCTTTGAGGAGCTAGTGGAGTGCAGCAGGCCCTTTATGTCCGATGCTGAAAAAGGACTGGGTAAAGAAAAAGATCCAGAACCTGCATACTGTGTTCCTCAAAGAACACAAAAAAATGGAACAGTCCAAAAGATTTGGAGCAGGTTCCTCCCAGGTTTACAAGACCTTGCTCTGGTACTACACCATGCTGTAGTTTGTCCTGACCAGGATGCTACCCGGACAGGTTTCACCTCCCTCCCTCTCTCGGACTGCCACACCAGAGCCTGAAGAGGGTGAACTATCTTTGTCTGTATCAGTAAGTATGTTTTTTTGAATAAGTTTTTAAAAGTTTTTGCAAATTCCATCATCAGTCCAACACAGTACACTTAAATGTGGTCCTCATGCCAATCGACCGAACCCACCCCATTAAAATAGGCCAGGTACTCGTCCCTGACCTGTTTTGCACATAGACTCGCCCTAGAATGGAGTGGCGGTGGTTCCACAGAGGGAAATGGTGAAGTCTCCTCTGGGTGTTCAGGGTCCGGGTCTCCTGGCGCTGCTCTGGGCAGTGTCCTATGTTGGTGGTTTTGCTGCGCAAATAGTTATGCAGGACACATCACGCAGTCACCACCCAATCTTCTCCACCTGCAAATTGATAGCCGTTAGGAATATGCGGAAGCGGCTAGACAGGATGCGAAAAATGTTTTCTACAATTCGTCTTGCCCTGGATAGCCTATAATTGTAGATGCACTTTTCTCTTGTCAGGTGCTTTTGGGGGTACGGCTTCTTAATGTTCTCATGGAGTGCGAATGCCTCATCAGCCATTAAAACAAAATTGAGGCCGTGCTTGGTTTGCTCCCTAGACGGCAAGTTCAGGGTCTTTGTGGTGAGCCGCTTGTAGAAGGTGGTATTCAGCGAACCACAGTCTGATGCACGTCCATTTTTGCCAACGTCAGCGAAGATGAATTCATACCACTGCCATCAGCACGATGCTGAAATACCGTTTATAATTAAAATAATGGGATCTGCTGTTTGCAGGAGGGTTGATGCGGACGTGTTTGCCATCTATCGCTCCCCCACAGTTAGGGAATTGCCAGGTGGTGGCAAACTATTCCGCCATGGCTTGTCATTCAGATGTACTTGCAGGGAGCTTTAAAAAAATAGATAGAAAAAATTAAATCATGTATTTATACAGTGTATTTTTTTTTTTCATCTACTACAGAGAGGAAGTGTGGAGATTCCCACCACCCCAGACCTCAGTCTCCTGGATCCAGAGGAATCCGAGACCCAAGATATGACCCCTGAAGCACCAGCTACCCCTGATACCTCTGCAGCACCAGCTCCTCCACCGCGGACCCGGAAGAGAACCCCCCCCCAAAAAAAAAAAAAAAACAGCCAGGAGGGCAAAGACTTCATCTTTAATCAGATCAAGTCAAGACTTGCCCAGCCCCCCGACCACTACACAAGATTTGGGGAATTCTTGGCCTCTGCCATGCGCAACCTGCCACCTGGGCAAGCCGAGCAGATTGAGCGTCTAAATTTGAAGATGATTAACAAGGCCCGAAAAGCAAAATTCCATGACAATGTCATACTGTTCGACCACTTTCCTCTCAGTATATCCATCTCAGCGATGTGACCACGTCGTAGCCTGGGACCGATGGTCACGATGTTCCCTGCAGACTGCCAACTGAGTAAGCCTCAGCTTACTCAGGCTGGACGTTGCAGGGCAGAGGGCTGAGAGACACAGGCTGAGGCTGACAGACACAAATGGGGAGCCTGAGAGAAACAGATGGGAAAACTCAGAGACACAGAGGGGGAGACTGGGAGACATGGTGAGGTTGACACAGGTGGCCTGAGACTGGTTGAATCTCTGGTGTATGATGATGACAATGAGTATATTCCTACACAAGCCGGCATCTTCCAGACCATGTGATCTCTATTACATGAACAGTGAATACTGACTGAAGGCACCGTCTGCTCAGGGAGGATCAGTTAGAGGGGGTCATTCCGAGTTGATCGCTCGCTAGCTATTTTTTACAGCGCTGTGATCAGATAGTCGCCGCCTATGGGGGAGTGTATTTTCGCTTTGCAAGTGTGCGAACGCATGTGCAGCCGAGCGGTACAAAAAAGTTTTGTGCAGTTTCTGAGTAGGTCTGAACTTACTCAGCCGCTGCGATCACTTCAGCCTGTTTGGTCCCGGAATTGACATTAAACACCCACCCTGCAAACACTTGGACACGCCTGTGTTTTTCCAACTACTCCCTGAAAACGGTCAGTTGACACCCATAAACGCCTTCTTACTGTCAATCTTCTTGTGATCGGCTGTGCGAATGGATTCTTCATTAAATCCATCACCCAGCACTGATCCGCTTTGTACCTGTACAATGCGCCTGCGCATTACGGTGCATACGCATGCACAGTTTTGCCGCGTTTTGTCTTGATCGCAGCGCTGCAAAGAAATAGCTAGCGTGCGATCAGGTCAGAATGACCCCCATAGTCATAAAGGTAAGCTGTATTTGGAATGGAATGGAGAGGAATGTTCCCTGAGTAATCATAAATGGGGGTGTCGAGTGACCGCGCCTCTTGTAACTTGTGGCCGCACTCATTTTTCATAACACTAAGAACTTTACCCTACCATTGGTCACAATTAGTAATAAATTACAAGCTGCAGTGCTGAAAAAATCAGCTTGCTCAGGGGAGAGGATAAATCCCCAGAGGAGACCACGTTGAATGTGGCTGCAGTGACACAAAGACTGTAAGAAGGGAAGAAGGTGGTATGGTAAAAAACACAGGAACAGAGTTGAAGGGATGCAACAGGGTGTTTGGATAATTAATATAGATTACTTAGTGTATGGCTTGTAATATATTGTATACTAGTTGAATACCCATGCTATGCTACGGAATTTAAAGAATAATACCAAAATGTGTCAGGCTGGACCTCTGGACATCCCTGGTTTGATGCTGTCAAAATCCACCTCCTTCTCTGCCCCGTCCCACCTCTGATGCTGTCCTGCTCAGTGCTGTAAATGCTGGGACGACAGGCCAAGCTCCGCCCCGCTGTACGTTAATTATGTAAGGTTTGCAGGAGGACTCTATTTCAAAGGGCCCTAGGTCTCCTTGTTTAGCTTCTGGCTCTCCTTAGGGCTCCTCCTTTGAGGTAAAAGTAGAGCTGAGCGGGTTCGGTTCCCTGAGAACCGAACCCTACCGGACTTCAGTACCCAAGCCCGGATCCGAGCCCGGCTTTGGTTTTCCTGCCTGACTCGGAAACCAGAACGAGGCAAAACATCATCATCCGCTGTCAGATTCTCGCGTAGCCACCATTTTCACTCTGGAATTGGAGAGTGTAGCGAGAGGACGTGTCTCCGTCCTCAGTGTCTGTGCGGGAGGGTAAGTGGGGTGGCGATTACAGTGCTGTCTTGTGCTGCTCAGTCCAGAGTAGTGTCTTATGCTGCAGTCCAGTCACAGTGGTGGTGTCCTCTGGTGCCATATGTCCAGTGTAGCTGTATAAGCAGCGGCACCAGTAGCAGCAATTCGCAAATGCCAACTTGTTCTTAGGCAGTCTACGCTGTGTATCACCGCTTTCCATAAGGGGCACACCGCTAACAACCTCTTACGGAAATTGAGGAACATCATCGCACAATGGCTTACCCCACTTAGACTCTCCTGGGGATTTGTGATATCGGACAACACCACCAATATTGTGAGTGCATTACATATGGGCAAATTCCAGCATGTCCCATGTTTTGCACATACAATTAATTTGGTGGTGCAGAATTTTTTTTTAAAATGACAGGGGCACGCAGGAGAGGCTGTTGGTGACCCAAAAAATTGCGGGCCACTTTTGACATTCAGCCACTGCGTGCTGAAGACTGGAGTGCCAGCAAACACTCCTGAGCCTGCCCTACCACCACCTGAAGCAAGAGGTGGTAACGAGGTTGAATTCAACACTCTATATGCTACAGAGGATGGAGGAGAGGCAAAAAGCCATTCAAACCTATACATCCACCTATGATATAGGTAAAGGAGGGGGAATGCACCTGACTCAAGCGCAGTGGAGAATGATTGACATCTTGTGCAAGGTTCTCCAACCCTTCGAACTTGCCACAAGGGAAGTCAGTTCAGACACTGCCAGCTTGAGTCAAGTCATTCCCCTCATCAGGCTTTTGCAGAAGCAGCTGGAAAAATTGAAGGAGGAGCTAAGATGGAGCGATTCCACAAAGCATGTGGGACTTGTGGATGGAGCCCTTCATTCGCTTTGCCAGGATTCAAGGGTGGCCCACCTGTTGAAATCAGAGCACTACATTTTGGCCACCGTACTCAATCCTAGGTTTAAAGCCTATGTTGTATCTCTCTTTCCGGCAGATACAAGTCTGCAGAGGTTCAAAGACATGCTGGTGAGAAAATTGTCAACTCAAGCAGAATGTGACCCATCAACAACTCCTCTTTCATTTTCTTCCGCAACTGGGGCTGTGAGGAAAAGGATAACATTTCTTAGCCCACCCGCTGGCGGTGATGCAGGGCAGTCAGGAGCATGTGCTGACATATGGCCCGGACTGAAGGACCTGCCAACGATTACTGACAGGTCTACTGTCACTGCATATGATTCTGTCACCATTGAAAGCATGGTGGAGGATTATATGAGTGACAGCATCCAAGTAGGCATGTCAGACAGTCAGTATGTATACTGGCAGGAAAATGAGGCAATTTGGAGGCCCTTGCACAAACTGGTTTTACTTTATCTAAGTTGCCCCCCCTCCAGTGTGTACTCCGAAAGAGTGTTTAGTGCAGGCGGTAACCTTGTCAGCGATCAGCGTAGGAGGTTACTTCTGCAAAATGTTAAGAAGATGATGTTTATCAAAATTAATTATAAATTCCTCCAGGTAGACTTTGACCAGCAATTGCCTCCAGAAGTACACAGGGACCTGAGATGGTGAATTTGGTGGTGCAGATTTTTTTTTTTAAAATGACAGGGGCACGCAGGAGAGGTTGTTGGTGACCCAAAAAATTGCGGGCCACTTTTGACATTCAGCCACTGCGTGCTGAAGACTGGAGTGCCAGCAAACACTCCTGAGCCTGCCCTACCACCACCTGAAGCAAGAGGTGGTAACGAGGTTGAATTCAACACTCTATATGCTTCAGAGGATGGAGGAGAGGCAAAAGGCCATTCAAGCCTATACATCCACCTATGATATAGGTAAAGGAGGGGGAATGCACCTGACTCAAGCGCAGTGGAGAATGATTGCCATCTTGTGCAAGGTTCTCCAACCCTTCGAACTTGCCACACGGTAAGTCAGTTTAGACACTGCCAGCTTGAGTGAAGTCATTCCCCTCATCAGGCTTTTGCAGAAGCAGCTTGAAAAATTGAAGGAGGAGCTAAGATGGAGCGATTCTACAAAGCATGTGGGACTTGTAGATGGAGCCCTTCATTCGCTTTGCCAGGATTCAAGGGTGGCCCATCTGTTGAAATCAGAGCACTACATTTTGGCCACCGTACTCAATCCTAGGTTTAAAGCCTATGTTGTATCTCTCTTTCCGGCAGATACAAGTCTGCAGAGGTTCAAAGACATGCTGGTGAGAAAATTGTCAACTCAAGCAGAATGTGACCCATCAACAACTCCTCTTTCATTTTCTTCCGCAACTGGGGCTGTGAGGAAAAGGATAACATTTCTTAGCCCACCCGCTGGCGGTGATGCAGGGCAGTCAGGAGCATGTGCTGACATATGGCCCGGACTGAAGGACCTGCCAACGATTACTGACAGGTCTACTGTCACTGCATATGATTCTGTCACCATTGAAAGCATGGTGGAGGATTATATGAGTGACAGCATCCAAGTAGGCATGTCAGACAGTCAGTATGTATACTGGCAGGAAAATGAGGCAATTTGGAGGCCCTTGCACAAACTGGTTTTACTTTACCTAAGTTGCCCCCCCTCCAGTGTGTACTCCGAAAGAGTGTTTAGTGCAGGCGGTAACCTTGTCAGCTATCAGCGTAGGAGGTTACTTCCACAAAATGTGGAGAAGATGATGTTTATCAAAATTAATTATAAATTCCTCCAGGTAGACTTTGACCAGCAATTGCCTCCAGAAAGAAAACAGGGACCTGAGATGGTGAATTCCAGTGGGGACGAAGTAATACTCTGTGAGGAGGAGGATGTATACACTGAAAGGGGTGAGGTATCGGAGGATGAGGATAAGGTCGATATCTTGCCTCTGTAGAGCCAGTTTGTGCAAGGAGAGATTGATTGCTTCTTTTTTGGTGGGGGCCCAAACAAACCAGTCGTTTCAGCCACAGTCGTGTGGCAGAACCTGTCGCTGAAATGATTGGTTTGTTAAAGTGTGCATGTCCTGTTTTACAACATAAGGGTGGGTTGGAGGGCCCAAGGACAGTTCCATTTTTCACCTCTTTTTCTTCTTTGCATCATGTGCTGTTTGGGGACTAGTTTTTTAAAGTGCCATCCTGTCTGACACTACCGTACAAGTCCAGGGGTACTGCCGTATAAGTCCAGGGGTACTGCCATATAAGTCAAGTCCAGTGGTGCTGTCTTGTGCTGCATCAGTCCAGTGGTGGTGTCTTGTGCTGCCATAAGTCCAGTGGTGGTGTCCTGTGCTGTATATTATTTACTCCAAATAAAAGGGTTATATACATTACATATATTATTATCCAAATAATTTTTACAGGGTTTGCCCTGTGTGGTGTAGGTGTACGCTCGCCTGTGCTTCATATTATTATAATAGCTCCAAATAAAAGGGTTATTATTAACCAAATTAATTTACAGGCTTTGCCATTTTTGTGTGATTTAGGGGTACCCTCTCCTGTGCCACCAATATTGTGCTTATATTTTTACATCTGGGCAAATTCCAGCACGTCCCATGTTGTTTGTGCCGCATACTTGTGTCGCTTAGCTTAGTCATACAGCTACCTCATTGCACCTCTTTTTCTTCTTTGCATGATGTGCTGTTTGGGGACTAGTTTTTGAATAGTGCCATCCTGTCTGACACTGCAGTGCCACTCCTAGATGGTGACAATGCTAAATTCTTTTGTCGTATAAACAACCCTTTATGAGGTCTAAGAACACTGTACGCTGTTTACTTAAGAAGTACCGTAAGGGTACGCTAGTTGCGTAACGATCGCTTAGCCGTAGGCGAGACGCTCAAGCGTCACGTTCGCTCACGGCCCAGAGATCACAGGCAGGCACGCTATTGGCTGTTGACTAACGTAATGATTCGCTATGGCGTAGCAGACGCTCGAGACCACGAGGAGATCACCAGCGGCGCAGACGCTCACAACGCTATACCTTGATATCTATACCTTTAACAATGAGATACACAGTATACCTTTATGTAGAGACAATGTGTAAGTGCAACCTGGTGTAACCTGATTAACTACAAAGCTGCTTGAGCGTCACCGACGCTCTGTGAACACTTAACACTATGAGAAAATACACAGATACTTGTTTAGGGTCCAAAGCCTATTATCTGTATTATGACTATTATACTTGCAAAAAGAATCACAGTACAAATGATACACTACAATATAACAGAGACTTCCTAACCAAATAACTATACAAGAAATACAATACAATACAATACTAATCAAGGGAAAATACGAGAGAAAGTGAGGAGAGAGAGAGAGAGAGAGAGAGAGAGAGAGGGAGAGAGAGAGATATATGAGAGAAATGGCTCACAGAAAGACAATGATTACGGAGAGAAACTTACGCACAAGGGTAACGATCGCAAGCGCTTCTGGACAGCCAGCTTCCCGATTATCAGCAATGAGAACCGTTTGATGAGAAGTGAAGTTGGATATGGTCGGCCTGCCTATTTATGCCCCACACACAATGCAATCTCATAGTCCCTACAATCCCATTGTCCATTGGACGAAGGAATTCGGCCCTGCATCATAACAAAAGGTCATAGGTTGATTCATACAGGTGGGCTGTGACGATTTCAAACAGCTCAGGTGGGTGGGAAACTAGGTTTCCCGCCGCATACCTGAGTATGAGTAAATAATAGAAATGGACATAAACTTCTTATGTCCATAACTATCCGCACGAGCGATTAATACGCTCCAAACCAACACCGGAATATTGTTAATTAAATTCTCTTCCGATGGGTACCAAACACTGCTGTATGACTCCTGTTAGACCCTTCGTACAATACAAAGAGGGATTCCTCCGTTCAGGGACATTCTATATTAACCAAACTTTCAGAAACTATCAAAGGGATCATGATCTATAAACTACATTAATTATAAAAATGTGTAACGAATGAGTCGCACGCTACGACTACATACTCTTTACCGTAAATACGCATACCGAGTGCGAGCGAGTGCACACAGTAGCGGGTATGCGCCTTCACGGGAAAGCGCACGCATGCGCAGCGCGTACCAGGGTGAGGTGCAAATATGGCAATGTGTATAGAAACATTTTTCTGACTTTGACAGTCCACCCTTTGGCAGTCAATAATAACTGCCACCTTCTAAAACATTTCAAAAGGAGAAAAATGTAAGTCAGGGGTTAATTGATTTCCATGGTGGGGTAAGGAAGAAGAGTGGAGTAGGTGTGAAGAGGGTATGACCTAGTGAGAAAGCAGAAGCATGTGTGTATGAGTCCATGTTTGGAGGGTCATGTATCATCGTGCCGTACGTGTGGTAAATCAAGCTTCGAGGTATTGCGAAGTATACATTTGAATTCCTTCTTATCCCGTACTAAGGGTCTGTGGATGGGCTGTCAAACTCTACCGAGCTCATTTCGGCTGTGGTTGTAACAAAATGGGGATGCACATTTTAGTTGATGATACATGAATGGGGGAGGTATGTGGTTGCTGATATCTGTGCCTGTATTCCCTATCGTCTATGTGTGTCATTACCTGAGGGTTGTAGAGATGAAGATAAAGAACACTTATGGAAAATGCAATGATATTCTATGTCAGGTAAATGTACATCTGTCGTTGAAGTTTTGTTCGGTATCAGTTGAAAGTCGTCTTCTTTTTGCTGTTTTGCTCGTTAGGCATGAGCAATAAGCTTTGTCAATGCCATCAGATTTACAAAAAATGTTGGGCTAGCGTATGTTTAAGAATACTAGGGAAACTGGGGATCCATGGCAAAGTTCATCAAATGTCCATTTCTCAAGTGGTCAAAACTTCTTCTTTGGTCCATCCGTTGTCTGTATAGCGTCTCGTCAACTTCCTCGTCCAAGGGGGTCTTTTTATCTTGGAGAAAAGCAGAAAAACAGGTGAAAGAAACGGACCGTATAATCGCATTTTCATCACATCATGGTTTCTATCATTGGGTCATAAATCAAATCCAGGTTAATTACAGTTTCCTCACTCCTCAAGCTCATCACTTTTGTACTTTGTTTGCACCTCATTAAAGCCTGCCCGCATCTAAATATCAATCCAATAGATATAACAACACCTAAGATACATAGGAGAAACTTTCCAACATCCATTATGACTCCTTGAGCCCAGTCTCCTAAACCGGAGAACCAATTTCGCCCGGTTCAACCATGACACCCAACCAGTCAGCTCATTACCTACAGCAGCAAGGGTGAGATTGTGTTTTCGACGAAATTCCCACTTTAATTGGAGAATATCGTCCATCTTTTGGTCTATGACCTCTACCGGATCCTCGGTGCTATTCGTGATGTACGTGCAACACTTCACGCCGTACTGTGTTGCCAATGTAACACAATATCCGCCTGTCACTGCTGTGAGGTAATTAAGAACCATTCTATGCTGTACCAGTTCTGTTTTATAAGCTTGGAGTTCTCTTCCAGTGTATCTAAACGTGTCATCATACATTTCAGTGATATTATCTAACAAATTTGCAAGCGCAGAGATGTATCTATAATTCATCACTCCTCGAGCGGTGCGAGTGAAATCTAACGCCACCAGAACCTGAATCCCGGTGGATTCATGGATCAGATCAGAGGCCGGATGCTCTAACCTTTCTGACAGTTGTCTTTTAACTCGGTGCTCGTAATGAGTGTGAGTATAAGGAGCTTGGGCACCACGGTGTATGTCCTTCATTTTGTCATGTGTAACAGTCATCACTTCAGGCAATACCTTTCCAATATAACACAATCCTTCAGAGTTTGGGGCAAGCCACTTGTACGCCTTTCTCCCGCATATGAAATATGCATCATCGGGGAGAACATATGGGACGGAGAAGGACATTACCATATTACACACCTTCCAGGTGAACTCTCCTGACCCTAATTCTTCCATCTTCTTAATGCACGTATCAGTTTGTACGATATGTGCACAGTATCCTGGTGATACTTCTCCAACTCTAGTAATTCTATTTCCTAAGGTATATCGATACCGGAAAGATTTTCCTCTACTGGCTATGTGGCGTACAAGCTCTGTATCTGTAGGCATTCTATCTGCTCTGTGTGAAAAGGTCATGGTAAGGTTGTTCCATGACACTTCCCAATTTCCCGGCTTACGGGGATTGGAGATATTAAAACATAAGAGGGACCTATCCACATGGTATTGGTGGAGCTTCAAACTAGGAGGGCTGGAGATGTTAAACCTCCGGTCCACCGGTCTCCCACCACTTAGCTCAAGTACCTCCCCTAACGTTAAAGGAAATGGTACTAGCCCTGATTTGCTATGACCCTGAGGTACTTGAGAGCATACCCAACAATCTGTTTGGTTTAATACGTTACCCACTAAGGAGTGATAGTCACTCAATGGATGCCGGTCCATATGGATATTAAAACTGGATTGGCATTTCTTTATGCATCCATCTTCAATCAAATTGTCACAGAGCCTACAGATACAGTTTTCTTCAGCTAACAATCCATCACAATTTCTTCTATCGGATCGTTTTCTGATACTAGCCTTTGCTTGTTGGTTTGGTTGATCTTGGAAAACTACGCCTTCATCATCATAATCGGGACCCATTCCAGAACCTCTCTCGACCTCTATGGTACTCTCGCCGGAACAGACTGCTCTGGTCAACATCATGGTTAACATCAAAATCCGGATCACAGTCTCTTGGGGCAAGTCCATCTTTGAGGAGGAAATAGAGAAGAATGAGAAGGGGGAAAAAGAAATGTTTTGGGAGAAGGGATGGGAAGTGGAGGAAAACAATAAAAGGGAGTGGGGAGTCGACAGCTGCTTTCGGTCTTCACGGCTCAGGTGCCGCCTCAGTCCTCCTGGAACAGACACTCCAGTGATACAACCTCTACCGTCTGTTCCTTATCACGGGACTTCTCTGGATCAGCAACCTTTTTGCAGTGGGATGAATGGACCCAAGTCTCTCTCTCAGCAACCTTCAATGCTGTGGTGCTAGTCAATAAGACCTGGTATGGTCCTTCCCATCTATCAATAAGACAACCTGAGCGTAGAAAATTTCGTATCATTACATAATCCCCAGGTTCAATGTCATGACAATTACTATCTGGTAAATCAGGAATCACCAACTTCAGATTATCATTTTGATTCCTCAACTGCTTACTCATGTTAATCAAGTATTTTACAGTTACTTCATTGTTACATTTCAAATCATCCTGAGGGTTAATCATGA
The DNA here is from genome assembly GCF_028390025.1 of Pseudophryne corroboree. Lineage (NCBI taxonomy): Eukaryota > Metazoa > Chordata > Amphibia > Anura > Myobatrachidae > Pseudophryne > Pseudophryne corroboree. The sequence continues at coordinate 569,273,735 of NC_086446.1, read as the reverse complement.
CATGCGGTTGTCGACCAAACAGAATTTCAAAAGGGGACAGGTTAAGAGGGGACCTGGGAGTGGTTCTGATGCTATACAAAACAATGGGTAAAGCTTCTGGCCACGTCAATCCTGTCTCTGCCATTACTTTACTCAATTTATTTTTAATAGTGCTGTTCACTCTTTCGACCTTCGCACTCGCCTGTGGACGGTACGGAGTGTGCAGCTTGCTATCAATACCCATTAATTTACACATTCCTTGAAAGACATCGCCGGTAAAATGGGTACCCCTATCACTTTCAATGATTCTAGGGATACCATATCTACATACAAATTCCTGCACAATTTTCTTAGCTGTAAACATAGCGGTATTTGTAGCTGCTGGAAATGCTTCGACCCAATTCGAGAAAACATCTATACAAACAAGTACATATTTCAGATTCCGACAAGGGGGTAATTGAATGAAGTCAATTTGTATTACCTGAAAAGGGCCGCCGGCAGGTGGGATATGGGATGGTTCTGTAGGTATTGCCTTTCCAATATTCTTTCTCAGACAGGTAAGGCATGACATTGCTCTTTTACTCGCATGAGAGGAGAATCCTGGGGCGCACCAGTATGCTCTTACCAATTTGCACATTCCCTCCTTGCCTAGATGAGTCAACCCATGAGCTGCTTCAGCCAGGCATGGAAGATATGCTCTGGGGGCCACTGGTTTACCATGTCCATCCGTCCAGAGCCCTGAGGACTCCTGGCCATATCCCTTTGCCTTCCAGACTGCCTTTTCCTGTGTGGAACACAAATTCTGCATCTCACACAACTTCTGTGTGTTGATGGTATTGAATACCATCAGTTGTGTGGTGTCTGTCTGTATGGGGGTAGCAGCTGCAAGCTTTGCGGCTTCGTCTGCTCGGCTGTTACCAAGGGATACTGGGTCTTGGCTATATGTATGTGCTTTACATTTGATAACAGCCACTCTGTCGGGTTCCTGTATCGCTGTTAGAAGCCTTTTTATATAAGCTGCATGCGCTATCGGTGTACCAGCTGCCGTCATGAAATTTCTGAGGCGCCATAGGGCCCCGAAATCATGTACTACCCCGAAGGCGTATCTAGAATCGGTGTAGATATTGGCTGACTTACCCTTAGCCAATTCACATGCTCTGGTTAGGGCGACCAGTTCAGCAACCTGGGCTGAGTGAGGTGGGCCTAGCGGTTCCGCTTCTATGGTGTCTTGGTCATTTACGACTGCGTATCCAGTACACAAGTCTCCCGAGTCTGACTGTCTATGACAACTACCGTCAGTGTAGAACGTGAGTTCTGCATCTTCCAGTGGATTGTCACTGATGTCAGGCCTTGCGGTAAAATTTTGGGTCAAATATTCCATACAGTCATGTGTATCTTCCTTTGTATTAAATCCTCCTTCCCCATCACTCTCACCTTCCACCCTTTGTGTCTGACCAGGCACACCTGGGAGAAATGTTGCAGGATTTAATGCGCTGCATCTCCTTATGGTGATGTTTACTGGGGCCATTAATGCCAATTCCCATCTTGTAAACCTTGCTGATGAGACGTGTCTGGTTTGGGCAGAATTCAATAAGGCAGATACTGCATGTGGTGTATGGATTGTGAGGTTGTGGCCTAGCACGACATCTTCGCTTTTTGCCACTAGCAATGCTATCGCCGCAACGCTACGCAAGCATGTGGGGAGGGATCGCGCTACCGTGTCTAGCTGAGCGCTGTAGTATGCAACTGGCCTGCTGGCGTCACCGTGCTTTTGGGTTAGTACACCTGCTGCGCACCCAGCACTTTCTGTTCCGTATAGTTCAAAGGGTTTCCCATAGTCTGGCATACCTAGTGCTGGTGCCTGCGTTAGGCATTGCTTAAGTCTCTCAAATGCTGTTTCGGATTCGTCTGTATGCGAAATCCGATCAGGTTTGTTTGAAGAGACCATTTCCTGCAAAGGTAACGCCAATATGGAAAACCCTGGGATCCAATTACGGCAATACCCACACATTCCTAAAAACGTTCTGATCTGTTGCTGGGTTTGTGGCAGTGCCATGTCTCTAATGGCTTGGATTCTATCAGCGGTCAGGTGTCTCAGTCCTTGTGTTAGACAGTGTCCCAAATATTTTACCTTAGTTTGGCATAATTGCAACTTGTCTTTGGAAACCTTATGTCCTGTGTCTGAAAGATGAAACAGGAGCTGTTTCGTATCCTTCAGGGAAGCTTCCAGCGAATCTGAACACAGTAGTAAATCATCTACATACTGTATCAGTACTGATCCACTTTCTGGTTGAAAAGACTGTAAACAATCATGCAAAGCCTGAGAAAATATACTTGGGCTATCTATGAAACCTTGGGGTAACCGAGTCCACGTGTATTGGACTCCTCTGTATGTGAATGCAAACAAATATTGGCTGTCAGGGTGCAGAGGTACCGAAAAGAATGCGGAGCAGAGGTCAATAACAGTGAAAAATTTGGCAGTGGGAGGAATTTGCATTAGGATGACAGCTGGATTAGGCACTACGGGGAACTGACTCTCAACTATTTTGTTAATCCCCCTTAGATCCTGCACTAGCCTGTAACCCCTCCCCCCACTCTTTTTAACAGGGAAGATGGGACTATTTGCTGTGCTGGACGTTCTTACTAGAATGCCCTGTTGTAGCAAGCGCTCTATTACTGGGAAAACTCCTAACTCCACCTCTGGCTTCAGAGGGTACTGTGGGATTTTTGGAGCTATCCTACCATCTTTTACTTGTACAACTACTGGAGCTACGTTTGCCATTAATCCAGTGTCCTGTCCATCTTTTGTCCAAAGTGACTCTGGTATCTGAGATGTCATCTCTTCTATTTGGGATGGATTCCTATTTGTCATAATGGTGTGTGACATTAATTTTGATGGGGAGTCTAACATGTCTCGTACTTCCTGAGCGTGATTCTCAGGAATGTCCAAGAATACACCTTCAGGAGTACAATAAATGACGCAACCCATTTTACAGAGTAGGTCTCTACCCAGGAGATTTGTCGGTGCCGATGCAGCCAGCAAAAAGGAATGCTTGGTATGCAAGGGTCCTATTGTAATCTCGGCTGGTTTGCTAACAGGGTAGTGCTGGACTACTCCTGTTACTCCCATGGCTGGAATCGTCCTACCAGTGGTTCTCATGCCCACTGTCGAATTTATCACTGACTTGGCCGCCCCTGTGTCTACAAGAAAGTTTAAAGTTTTACCAGCTACATTGATTGCAATCTCTGGTTCACTTCCAAGACTGGCAATCAATTTAACTGGCTGCAGATTACAGGTATGGCCACACCCCTATTGGGTATGCTGACCTCCCTGAATCCCGTTGGCAGCAACTACTTGTGGGGGAGTTAGCTGGGAACTACCAGAGGCATGCCAGTCTCTGTTCGGGGGATATCTTTTTGTTTCTCCTGTATGTGGCTCAAAACTCCGCCTCTGTGGACCCTGCTCCCAATGTCGTGTGTCGTGTCGTTGTCTAGGGGGTTGAAAAGATCTTTGTACACTCTTTGTTCTACAGTCTCGTGCATAGTGTCCCTGTTTGTTACAAGAAAAACATGTTATTACACTTGACTTACCCACAGGATTCGGTGGTACATACGCAGGCTGCCTTGTGGTCAGCGCCTGTATACTTACTGACATCAACTTATCACTTTGCGACTCCCTGTGTCTAGTGATGTTTCTGTCGTGATCAATAGCAGCCTCTCTCAATGTGGACACCGACAGACCTCGCCAACATGGTTGCGTGGTCTGAACCCTAGTCTTTAATGTTTCCTTTAAACCATCCATCAGTACAGATACTGCTACGTCTTGATGGTTTGGGTTGGTCCTAATGTCTTCTATTCCAGTGTACTTTGCCATTTCTAATAGTGCCCGGTGGAAATATTCTGCTGCCGTTTCGGACTCTTTTTGTCTAATGGAGAATATCTTGTTCCATTTAACAACGGCTGGGAAATACTCCTTTAGCTGTAAATTTATCCTTTTTACGTTATCTTTGTTGTACACATCTGAAAGCGGTACATCTTTATCTAGTCCACAATCAGCTAAGAATTGAACTGAGTCGACATTTGAAGGTAAACAAGCTCTTAGCAGTATCTGCCAATCCTTGTTGTTGGGTTCTACAGTGTTACCTAGATCCCTGATGTATTTTTGGCTAGCAACTAAGTCTTTCCTGGGGTCAGGAAATTCGGACACTATTGTTCTTAATTCCATTCGGGAAAATGGAGTGTACATGGCAATGTTCCTTATGGGAGTGGCTCCTGATACATCTGTTTTCCCATTGGGAACTGCTATTACTCTAACAGGGTTAACTCTAACAACCTCATTCTGTGTAGATTCTACAACTTGTGGTGAAATTGTTTCGGTATAATGCATGGTGCCATACTTACCCGTTGACACGACCTCACCTATCCCTCCGCTAGGGGCCTTCACTAATCTCGTGAGTGGTGCAGTTCCTACTGTGGTTTCTGATATGGTGGCCGCTAGAGAGAGTGCTGAAATTGTTGCCGAATCGTCTTCTTGATCACACTCCTGAGGAAAGTTCAAAACAGGGTACAACTTGCACGGGTTAATACTTGCATGAGTTACTTGGTTAACATCATTAACATTTACAGGGTTACTAAGTGTTTGTGTTTTACAACCCAGTGCGTTTCTCTCCGTAATCAACTTCTCTCCTGCTATGTATGGTGGTGGCGGGGCTGTGGCAATCAGTTTCCTGACTGCCCCAGATCCCGCCGCCAGAGCCAAACCTCTCTGTATCTCACCTTCCTGTTGCCACAACTGTAAATAATCATGATGCTGAATTCGTCTCTTTGTTGATTTTATGAGACATATCCTCCTCCTTAAATTTTGTAACACTTCTGGACTGAAGCTACCTATTCTTGGGAATTTCTCCCTGTCTTGTACAGTCATTCTCTCCCATTCATCACATAAAACCTCTGTGTGACTTCCGTATTTTTCACACATGATGTACCTTGCCGACCCGACTGGTCGGTTCTCTGAATCAACCCGAACCGAGGTTGATCGCCCCCTACCTGAACAATTGGCCCCCATAATCTGCAGGTGTTGCTTACTACTCCTTTGATCTTTATATCACGGTCTTCAGCAAACCCTTACAGCAAACCAAATTATTCAAAATAGGCCGGCGGTGGCGGTTTACCGAGTACCCCACTCACTCGCCCACCTCGACCAATACGACCTGATCACACCGATATGGTGCTGGCGTACTCGATACAGGGCCCTACCAAAAAACCTTCTGTTTACTGGAACATACGAGGGTTACCCGAAGGACACTTACTCTTTCCAGTAAAGGTGGGGTTGTTAGATAGTTCCTGAGTGACCAGCGAACTTCCCTTTAAAAATAAAAAATTACACAAATCACGTCAGAATGTACAACTAGCGTTTATGACCTTTGTACGCAAAATGATACTAGTCAGGTTTACTAATGCACACAATGACGTGCGGTACAATCGTTCAGTACATAAGCACTACTTGTTATGTACTGAGAGATCAATGGAATCGAAAATTGCGGCTGCGAATTCCTTCAGCCAGAGCTTCCAATGGCCTATATGGGTTTTAGCACCAACCCCCGGGGTTGTGCTTCTTGTACCTTTATAGCGGACCTTCTTGTACCTTATGACCTCCTGGTCTTGTTACCTTGTGACCTCCTGGTCTTGTTACCTTGTGACCTCCTGGTCTTGTTACCTTGTGATCCGCTATACTCTAATGCTCAAATATTATTTAACCAAGGATGCCTCCCTAGCCACCGTATATGTCACTTACACGTATGTCCTTTACGAGTACCCGATTTCCTTTTGGTTCAACCTCTAAGTTATATAAACTTATGTGATAAAAACACACTCACTCAACACATGTACACTTTCGTTTCTATATCTATTTCTGCGCAGAAATTTTTTTTTCTTTAGCCCAGCTGTGTTACCAATTAGGAGCAGGATCTGTTAAAACTAAATTTCAGATTTTCCAAAAATAGATTTGCGTTATTTACCGCGTCGCGTTATCTACCGCTGTGCGTTACTTATCGCCTTATCACAACTTGAGCTACGTGGGCGTAACCGGACGCTACGTTGCGTAATGTACGCTGCGTGCGTCTGCCTTTGGATTGCGTACGCTAGTCTTTGTTAGAGACACGTGTACGCAAAACAAAAGATCCACCGTAACACAATTTCTACTTTTATCAATGTAGATGATCCCTGATCATCTACCGCACACCACACTGACTGCCTTATCTCCCAGACAAGCCGTGTGTTGGTCTATACTTTAACTATTACCTCTACTATGAAATAACAGCAAATCTCTTTTAGCACTTTCTATCAACTATAAAAATTGGCAAACAGGAATAGTGATATACGAAATTGAAAAAGAAATGCAGATATATATGTATGCGTGCGTGTATACGCAAGACAGAAGAGAAATAAACAGTTTTTAAAAGACACAAGCGTTTTGTTCCTACTTCCGGTTCCCGGATTCCTTCAGCACTCTTTATCTAAGCGAAGCAGACGCTTATCCCGTCAGCACTGCGAGACAACCTCCCACCCTTTGCTGGGGGATAATGTCTGCTGATCTACCTAGTGCAGATATGAGAAGGACAGGACGAGTCCCCAATTGACAATGCTAAATTCTTTTGTCGTATAAACAACCCTTTATGAGGTCTAAGAACACTGTACGCTGTTTACTTAAGAAGTACCGTAAGGGTACGCTAGTTGCGTAACGATCGCTTAGCCGTAGGCGAGACGCTCAAGCGTCACGTTCGCTCACGGCCCAGAGATCACAGGCAGGCACGCTATTGGCTGTTGACTAACGTAATGATTCGCTATGGCGTAGCAGACGCTCGAGACCACGAGGAGATCACCAGCGGCGCAGACGCTCACAACGCTATACCTTGATATCTATACCTTTAACAATGAGATACACAGTATACCTTTATGTAGAGACAATGTGTAAGTGCAACCTGGTGTAACCTGATTAACTACAAAGCTGCTTGAGCGTCACCGACGCTCTGTGAACACTTAACACTATGAGAAAATACACAGATACTTGTTTAGGGTCCAAAGCCTATTATCTGTATTATGACTATTATACTTGCAAAAAGAATCACAGTACAAATGATACACTACAATATAACAGAGACTTCCTAACCAAATAACTATACAAGAAATACAATACAATACAATACTAATCAAGGGAAAATACGAGAGAAAGTGAGGAGAGAGAGAGAGAGAGAGAGAGAGAGAGAGAGAGAGAGAGAGAGAGATATGAGAGAAATGGCTCACAGAAAGACAATGATTACGGAGAGAAACTTACGCACAAGGGTAACGATCGCAAGCGCTTCTGGACAGCCAGCTTCCCGATTATCAGCAATGAGAACCGTTTGATGAGAAGTGAAGTTGGATATGGTCGGCCTGCCTATTTATGCCCCACACACAATGCAATCTCATAGTCCCTACAATCCCATTGTCCATTGGACGAAGGAATTCGGCCCTGCATCATAACAAAAGGTCATAGGTTGATTCATACAGGTGGGCTGTGACGATTTCAAACAGCTCAGGTGGGTGGGAAACTAGGTTTCCCGCCGCATACCTGAGTATGAGTAAATAATAGAAATGGACATAAACTTCTTATGTCCATAACTATCCGCACGAGCGATTAATACGCTCCAAACCAACACCGGAATATTGTTAATTAAATTCTCTTCCGATGGGTACCAAACACTGCTGTATGACTCCTGTTAGACCCTTCGTACAATACAAAGAGGGATTCCTCCGTTCAGGGACATTCTATATTAACCAAACTTTCAGAAACTATCAAAGGGATATAATAATAATAATAATAATTTTATTTATATAGCGCTCTTTCTCCAATAGGACTCAAGGCGCTTAACAGATACACAGCATAATATAGTACAGAAAAATAATGAAGTACATTTTTCATAAAATACAGAAGCATGAAGATACTAAAAGAGACACTATGGAAATGCTTGAGTAAACAGGAAAGTCTTGAGTCTACTTTTGAAGGATTCTATAGTTGGGGCCTCTCGCACTGTGCTGGGAAGTGAGTTCCATAGAGTCGGAGCCGCATGACTAAAAGCTCGACCCCCAGATGAATTACGGTAGATTCTAGGTACTGCTAAAAGTCCTTCATCTACAGATCGCAGTAATCGAGTGGGGCAGTATGGGATCAGAAGCTGTTTCAGGTACCTTGGGCCTTGGTCATGTAATGCTTTGAAACTCAGTAAGCCAATCTTGAAGAGGATTCGCCATCTTACAGGCAGCCAGTGAAGGGAGTAGAGGATGGGTGTTATGTGGCTGGAACGGGGCTGGTTGGTTAACAGCCTGGCAGCTGTGTTTTGCACCAGCTGTAAGCGTTGCAATTCTTTTGCTGGTAGACCAAGGTAGAGGGCATTACAGTAGTCTAATCGAGATGATACAAATGCATGTATGACTTTTGGCATATCATCTGAGGGAATTAGGTGCTTGATTCTGGCTATGTTCCTCAGGTGAAAGAATGAGGATTTGATTGTGGCTGATATCTGATGTTTAAGTGTCAAGCCATCATCCAGGACAACGCCAAGATTCCGCACATGATCACTGGTCTGTAATTCTGAATCCCCGAGTGTAAGTCCAGTTGGTTGGCTATGCTGCAGTCTTGTCCTTTGATGTTGCGGTCGTATTATAAGGACCTCTGTTTTATCCGGGTTCAGTCGCAGCCAACTGGCGCTCATCCACTCCTGTAGTTCAGCTAGACAGCCATTCAGGGTTGCTACTGGGTTATCAGTGCCCGGAGCAAAGGACAAGTACAGTTGTGTATCATCTGCATAGCATGATCATGATCTATAAACTACATTAATTATAAAAATGTGTAACGAATGAGTCGCACGCTACGACTACATACTCTTTACCGTAAATACGCATACCGAGTGCGAGCGAGTGCACACAGTAGCGGGTATGCGCCTTCACGGGAAAGCGCACGCATGCGCAGCGCGTACCAGGGTGAGGTGCAAATATGGCAATGTGTATAGAAACATTTTTCTGACTTTGACAATGGGCCAGGTGTTTGTGCCGCACACTTGTGTCGCTTAGCTTAGTCATACAACCACCTTGGTGCAACCTTTTGGCCTAAAAACAATATTGTGATGTGTGAGCTGTTCAGAATAGACTGGAAATGAGTGGAAATTAATGTTATTGAGTTTAATAATACCGTAGGATCAAAATGACCCCCAAATTCTGTGATTTTAACTGTTTTTATGTTTTTTTAAAACTCATCCAGATCCATAACCAAAACACGAAAGGGTGGTTTAAGCAAAACCAATCCAGATCCAAAACACAAGCATGGAACCAGAACCAAAACCAAAACACGAAAAGTGCCCGCCGCACATCTCTTGTAAAAAGGTAAAGATTTTTGCACATCACTTAAGGTCACTGGGAGAGCTGTTGGTACCTTTTACACAGCAGATAAGCAGTTGCTGACTATCAAGTTTTCCAGGAACAGAGTATTGTGTCCTCCCCCCTCTGTGACTTGGTATCGCCGGCACAATGACTCACATCTGTGAGGGGTGATTTCCAATAATCATCTTACCCCCTTTTAACCCCTATGGGTGGAATTTAACCCCTATGGGTGGAATTTTGGAAAATGCCTTCTTAGTGGGTGCCTGCATCACAAAGGCAAGCTGCTGTCGAAATGTCCTCATGGTTCAGGAGATTTTGTGATGAGTCAGTGGTACTTGCTACATACATATATATATATATATATATATACACACTACCTTTTTGCCCGCGGCTTCATCCGCGTGGAAATCTTACCACAATAAGACTATTTTCATTGCGCCCATCTTCAAGTTTAAGTTCACAACCCCTCCTCACCCCCAACGCTGATGGAGGCTGAACTTGGACTGAAACGGCATCAGGAGTGTCACTATTCATCTCAGCGACCCCAAAAACTATGGATTTTTACATGTCACCCCCTTCCCACATGCCACCCCCTTCCCACACCCACCCCTAGGGGTGCTAGGGGTTTCTTACCCCCACAGAATTTTTTTCCAGATTGTAAGTCATATGTGTACCAAGTTTGGTGTAAATTGCTCCAGGCCTTCCAGAGTTATGCTGGAACATACATACATACATACATACATACATACATTTTTATATATATATATATATATATATATAAAATCTTGTTCTGTGATTAGATATGAATATTGTGTAAAAAGGTGACTTGGATGCCCAGTGGAAAAAAAATAAATGCGGAAAGTGGTTGAGTAATGTCTACATAGAAAAATGAGAGCCAGAGGAAAAGCCCCACTATGAAAAAATGACAGTTCTCTTATCAAGCATCGATACTTCCTAAAATAAGACAATTGTGTTCGGTCATGAGGTTGGAAGATGTAAAAAAGTGTATATAATTTTTTTTTAACCTAAAAAGATCGTCTTGCAACTATGGCTACATTTCTGGCCACTAATCTATTCCCCCTCGGGTGGTGGCGTGGGCCACCACCCAAGTGGGGATTTAAGTTGGCGGTTGGTATTCCGACCGCTGGCATTTCACCAGGTGTCAGGATTCCTGGCATCGGTATCCTGATTGCCGGGATCCCGACAGGCGTCAAATTGACTGCCTCTACTTCTCCATTCTCTAAGCTCTGTCCTGTCACTGCAGTGGAATTCATTGGCACCTGAGGCTCGCGCATCAGCTGCCACTGTGCATGTCAGAGACGGGAAAGACCTTAGTGTATTATTATATAAATCACATTTGGTCATTTACATTGTATATTTGGTCAAATAAATCATTCGTCAATAATATGATCAACACTGGTTAGCAAGCCCTCATTTCTAAGTGACACTGAGAAGTTGTTAGAAAAAAACGGATTAACTTTTGACATTCATTACATGTGGAAATGAATATTTAAATGGACATCTCCTTTAACCTGTTTTAACTAGAGATGAGTGGGCTCGGTTTCCAGAGAACCAAACCCCCCTGAACTTCACGCTCCGAGCCCGAATTCGAGCCCAGCTCGAGACGTCCCGCCAGACTCAGAAACCAGAATGAGGCAAAATGTCATCATCCCGCTGTTGGTATTTCGCGGGTTTCGGATTCCATATAAACAGACACGTGTCGCAGCCATTTTCAATATGGACTTGGAGAGTGAGGGAGACAGACCTCTGTCTCTCTGTGGGTGGCGGCGTCGGGTGGGGTCAGTGTGTGCTCTGTAGGGGTGCTGCTGCAGTCATTGTGGTGTACCTGTGCTGTGTTAGGGGTGCTGTCCTTGCTGTCACTGGTGTTTCATGTGCTGCAGATCTACATGGGTGTTGCTGTTCTGACTGTCACTGTGTTGTACAGGGGGCAGGGGCACTGTCCTCCTGTATTCTGTAAAACATAGGGGTGCTGCTGATAAAATAATATTACACTGTCCCTGTATGCTGTATAAATTCAACGGTGCAGTTGTTAAAAATTAAAAGCACACTGGTCCTGTATGCTGTAAAATATAGGGGTGCTGCTTTTAAAATAACATTACTCTGGTCCTGTAGGCTGTAAAAATTCAAGGGTACAATTGTTAAAATTTAAAAGCACACTGGTCCTGTATGCGATAAAAATATAGAGGTGTTGCTGTTAAAATAACATTACACTGGCCCTGTATGCTGTAAAAATTCAAGGGTGCAGATGTTAAAATTTAAAAGCACACTGGTCCTGTATGCTGTAAAATTATAGAGGTGCTGCTGTTAAAATAACATTACACTGGCCCTGTATGCTGTAAAAATTCAAGGGTGCAGTTGTTAAAATAAAAGTACACTGGTCCTGTGTGCTGTAAGAATGCAGGGGTGCTGTGAAAATAAAGAGGCACTGTTCTTGTGTGCTGTAATAATAAAGGGGTGCTGTCCTGTGAAATGGAGAACAATAATTTGGAGGAAAAAATAGTGGAAGATCAGGAACCACTTCCAGTTCCTAGTAACTAGTGCTGAAGCTGCTGCTGCCACCAGTCATGACATTGACGATGCAATTCCATCAACGTCGTCTGCTAAGGCTGATGCTCAATTTCATAGAGGGCATGTAAAATGCAAGAAGCAAAAATTAATAATCAGAAAAAAAAAAAATCTGACAAGAAACATATATTGGCAATATGCCATTCAGGACACGAAGTGGCAAGGAAAGGCTAAGGCCTTGGCCTATGTTCATGACTAGTGGCTCAGCTTCTCATGAGGATGGAAGCCCTTCTCCCTCTCAAAAAATGTAAAAAAAATAAGCTTGTTAAAGCACAGGAAAAAAACAACTGTACATTCAGAGATATCACAAATCCCCAAGGAGAGTCCAAGTGTGCCCACGGTTGCGATGTCTAGGCCTGACCATCTCAAGGCCAGTTGCTGATATTGAGATTGAGGATGTCACTGTAAATGTACACCAGGATGAGGAGGGTATTGACGTAGCTGGCATTGAGGAAGAAGTTGACGATGAGGATTTTGATGGTGATGTGGTTTGTTTGAATAAGGCACCAGTGGAGACAGTTGTTGTCCATGGGATGAGAAAGGCCATTGTCATGCCTGGGCAAAATACCAAAAAAGCCACCTCTTTGGTGTGGAATTATTTCTCCACAAATCCAGACAACAGGTGTCAAGCCGTGTATTGCCTTTGTCAATCTGTAATAAGTAGGGGTAAGGATGTTAACCACCTAGGAACATCCTCCCTTATACATCACCTGCATTCATCAGAAGTCATTGTCAAGTTCGGAAACTTTGGGTAAGAGCGTAAGCAGTCCACTGACACCTAAATCCCTTCTTCCTCTTGTACCCAAGCTCCTGCAAGCCACACCACCAACTCCCTCAACGTCAATTTTCTCCTCAGTCAGGAACGTAAGTAGTCCTGCAGGCCATGTCACTGGCATGACTGACGAGTCCTCTCCTAACCGGGATTCCTCCGGAGGATCCTTGAGTATTATGCCTATTGCTGCTGCTGCCGGGAGTCGATAATCATCCCAGAGGGGAAGTCGGATGACCACTTGTACTACTTCAATTAAGCAATTGACTGTCCAACAGTCCATTGCGAGGAAAATGAAATATAACAGCAGTCACCCTGTTGCAAAGCGGATTACTGAGGCCACAACAACTATGCTGGTGTTAGACGTGCATCCGGTATCCGCCATTTGTGAAGTGTAATTTAGACAGTTGATGTCCCCGGTACCAAATCCCATCTAGATTCCACTTCACTAGGAAAGTGATTCCAGGACTGTACAAGGACATTAAGAAAAGTGTACTCAGTGTCCTGAAAAATGCAGTTGTACCCAGTGTCAACTTAACCACGGACCAAGTGTCCACTTAACTCCGGACATGAGGACAAGTGGAGCAGGACAAACTAAGGACTACATGACTGTGACAGCCCACTGGGTAGATGTATTGACCCCCACCCCCCCCGCAGCAACAACAGCAGTGACACCAGTAGCAGCATCTCACAAACGCCAAATCGTTCCTAGGCAGGCTATGCTGTGTGTCACTGGTTTCCATAAGAGGCACACCGCTGACAACATCTTACGGAAATGGAGGGACATCATCGCACAATGGCTCACTCCACTTAGACTCTCCTGGGGATTTGTGATATCGGACAACACCACCAATATTGTGCGTGTATTACATCTGGGCAAATTCCAGTGCATGTTTTGCACATACAATCAATTTGGTGGTGCAGAATTTTTTTTAAAATGACTGGGGCGTGCAGGATATGCTGTTGGTGGCCCAAAAACTTGTGGGGCACTTTCGATATTCAGCGACTGCTTGCCGAAGACTGGAGAGCCAGCAAACACTCCTGAACCTGCCCTACCATCGCCTGAAGCAAGAGCTGGGCACCACTGATCACACACTCAGCGATCACTGTGCTAAAGCAAGCATGGCGTGTGGGGGTGCCGGACATTAGGGGGTGCCTGTGCACACCAGGCACCCCCCGTGCGCATGCCTATGCCTACACAAATCACTGACAAGTTTACCGGCTGCACTAAACACTCTTTCGGAGTACACACTGGAGGGGGGGCAACTTAGGTAATATAAAGCTAGTTTGTGCAAGGGTCTCGAAATTTCCTCTTTATCCTGCCGGTATACATACGGACTGTCTGACGTGCGTACTTGGATGTTGTCACCGATATAATCCTCCACCATTCTTTCAATGATGACAGCATCATATGCAGTGACAGTAGACATGTCAGTAATCATTGGCAGGTCCTTCAGTCTGGACCAGGTGTCAACACTTGCTTCTGACTGCCCTGCATCACCGCCAGCGGGTAGGCTAGGAAATGTTATCCTTTTCCTTGCAGCCCCAGTTGCGGAAGAAAATGAAGGAGGAGCTGTTGACGGGTCACGTTGCACTTGAGTTGACAATTTTCTTACCAGCAGATCTTTGCACCTCTGCAGACTTGTGCCTGCCAGAAAGAGAGAAACAATGTAGGCTTTAAACCTAGGATCGAGCACGGTGGCTGGTAAAGCAAATGAAGGGCTTCATCCACAAGTCCCACATACTTAGCAGAATCGCTCCGTCTTAGCTCCTCCTTCAATTTCTCCAGCTGCTTCTGCAAAAGCTTGATGAAGGGAATGACCTGACTCAAGCTGGCAGTGTCTGAACTGACTTCACATGTGGCAAGTTTGAAGGGTTGGAGAACCTTGCACAACACGGAAATCATTCTTCAATGCGCTTGAGTCAGGTGCATTCCCCCTCCTTTACATATATATCATAGGTGGATGTATAGATTTGAATGGCCTTTTGCTGGTCCTCCATCCTCTGAAGCATATAGAGTGTTGAATTCCACCTCGTTACCACCTCTTGCTTCAGATGATGGCGGGGCAGGTTCAGGAGTGTTTGCTGGTGCTCCAGTCTTCGGCACGCGGTGGCTGAATGCAGAAAGTGGCCCGCAATTCTTCGGGCCACCGACAGCATCTCTTGCACGCCCCTGTTGTTTTTTTAAAAATTCTGCACCACCAAATTCAATGTATGTGCAAAACATGGGATGTGCTGGAATTTGCCCACATGTAATGCACGCACAATATTGGTGGCGTTGTCCGATGTCACAAATCCCCAGGAGAGTCCAATTGGGGTAAGCCATTCTGCGATGATGTTCCTCAGTTTCCGTAAGAGGTTGTCAGCTGTATGCCTCTTATGGAAAGCGGTGATACAAAGAGTAGCCTGCTTAGGAAAGAGTTGGCATTTGCGAGATGCTGCTACTGGTGCCGCCGCTGCTGTTCTTGCTGCGGGAGGCAATACATCTACCCAGTGGGCTGTCACAGTCATATAGTCCTGAGTCTGCCCTGCTCCACTTGTCCACATGTCCGTGGTTAAGTGGACATTGGGTACAACTGCATTTTTTAGGACACTGGTGACTCTTTTTCTGACGTCTGTGTACATTCTCGGTATCGCCTGCCTAGAGAAATGGAACCTAGATGGTATTTGGTACCGGGGAAACAGTACCTCAAGCAATTCTCTAATTCCCTGTGAATTAACGGTGGATACCGGACACACGTTTAACAACACCGCAGCTGCCAAGACCTGAGTTATCCGCTTTGCAGCAGGATGACTGCTGTGATATTTCATCTTCCTCGCAAAGGACTGTTGGACAGTCAATTGCTTACTGGAAGTAGTACAAGTGGTCTTCCGACATCCCCTCTGAGATGACGATCGACTCCCAGCAGCAACAACAGCAGCGCCAGCAGCAGTAGGCGTTACACTCAAGGATCCATCGGAGGATTCCCAGTTAGGAGAGGACTCGTCAGACTTGCCAGTGACATGGCCTGCAGGACTATTGGCGTTCCTGTCTAAGGAGGAAATTGACATTGAGGGAGTTGGTGGTGTGGTTTGCAGGAGCTTGGGTACAAGAGGAAGGGATTTAGTTGTCAGTGGACTGCTTCCGCTGTCACCCAAAGTTTTTGAACTTGTCAATGACTTCTGATGAATGCGCTCCAGGTGACGTATAAGGGAGGATGTTCCTAGGTGGTTAACGTCCTTACCCCTACTTATTACAGCTTGACAAAGGCAACACACGGCTTGACACCTGTTGTCCGCATTTCTGTTGAAATAATTCCACACCGAAGAGGTGATTTTTTTTTGTAATTTGACCAGGCATGTCAATGGCCATATTCGTCCCACGGACAACAGGTGTCTCCCTGGGTGCCTGACTTAAACAAACCACCTCACCATCAGAATCCTCCTTGTCAATTTCCTCCTTAGCACCAGCAACACCCATATCCTCATCCTGGTGTACTTCAACAGTGACATCTTCAATTTGACTATCAGGAACTGGACTGCGGGTGCTCCTTCCAGCACTTGCAGGGGGCGTGCAAATGGTGGAAGGCGCCACCTCTTCCCGTCCAGTGTTGGGAAGGTCAGACATCGCAACTGACACAATTGGACTCTCCTTGGGGATTTGTGATTTAGAAGAACGTACAATTCTTTGCTGTGCTTTTGCCAGCTGAAGTCTTTTCATTTTTCTAGCGGGAGGATGAGTGCTTCCATCCTCATGTGAAGCTGAACCACTAGCCATGAACATAGGACAGGGCCTCAGCCGTTCCTTGCCACTCCGTGTCGTAAATGGCACATTGGCAAGTTTATGCTTCTCATCAGACGATTTTAATTTAGATTTTTGGGTCATTTTACTGAACTTTTGTTTTTTGGATTTTACATGCTCTTTACTATGACATTGGGCATCGGCCTTGGCAGACGATGTTTATGGCATTTCATCGTCTCGACCATGACTAGTGGCAGCAGCTTCAGCACGAGGTAGACGTGGATCTTGATCTTTCCCTATTTTACCCTCCACATTTTTGTTCTCCATTTTTTAATGTGTGGAATTATATGCCAGTAATATATCAATAGCAATGGTCAACTGTACTGTACTATATATGTATACTGTTGGTCACCAAAACGCTGCACTGTAATACTAGAAGCTATAGAAAAGTATATATATATTATTATATATATATATCAGTACAGAGCAGTGTAACTGTGACACATGTGTCCTGACAAGCAGTATAGAAGCTATAGAAAAGTATATATATTACTGTATATTAGTAGTAGTACAGAGTGGTGTAACTGTGACACGTGTGTCCTGACAAGCAGTATAGAAGCTATAGAAAATGATTTAAAATTATTGTATATATCAGTACAGAGCGGTGTAACTGTGACACGTGTGTCCTGACAAGCAGTATAGAAGCTATAGAAAATTATTTAAAATTATTATATATATCAGTACAGAGCGGTGTAACTGTGACACATGTGTGTCCTGACAAGCAGTATAGAAGCTATAGAAAATGATTTAAAATTATTGTATATATCAGTACAGAGCGGTGTAACTGTGACACATGTTTGTCCTGACAAGCAGTATAGAAGCTATAGAAAATTATTTAAAATTATTGTATATATCAGTACAGAGCAGTGTAACTGTGACACATGTGTCCTGACAAGCAGTATAAAAGCTATAGTAAAGTATATATATTACTGTATATCAGTAGTAGTACAGAGCAGTGTAACTGTGACACATGTGTGTCCTGACAAGCAGTATAGAAGCTCTAGAAAATGATTTTAAATTATTGTATATATCAGTAAAGAGCTATAGAAGCTATAGAAAAGTATATATATTATTGTACATATATCAGTACAGAGCAGTGTAACTGTGACACATATGTCCTGACAAGCAGTATAGAAGCTATTGAAAAGTATATATATTACTGTATATCAGTAGTAGTACAGAGTGGTGTAACTGTGACACATGTGTGTCCTGACAAGCAGTATAGAAGCTATGGAAAAGTATATATATTACTGTATATATCAGTACAGAGCAGTGTAACTGTGACCATGTGTCCTGACAAGCAGTATAGAGGCTATAGAAAAGTATATATATTATTGTATATCAGTACAGAGCGGTGTAACTGTGACACATGTGTGTCCTGACAAGCAGTATAGAAGCTATAGAAAAGTATATATATTATATACTGGTGGTCCCCAGTCCCCACAATGCAGCACACGATCAGATATTTGCAGCACACTAGCACAGATATGGAGCGTTTTCAGGCAGAGAACGTAGATATTTTCAGCACACTGAGCACAGATTATTTGCAGCACACCGAGCACAGATATTTTCAGCACACTGAGCACAGATTACGGAGCTTTTCAGGGAGAGAACACAGCCATGTCCTCTCCGTTCAATCTCCAAAGCACGAGTGAAAATGGCGGCGACGCGCGGCTCCTTATATAGAATACGAATCTCGCGAGAATCCGACAGCGGGATGATGACGTTCGGGCGCGTTCTGGTTAACCGAGCAAGATCCGAGACTGCCTCGGAACTGTGTAAAATAGGTGAAGTTCGGGGGGGTTCGCATCACGAGGAACCGAACCCGCTCATCTCTACTTATTTTACAGTGGCACCTCAGAGCAATATTTTCCATACTGTATACCATATTCTTTCTGACATAGAAGATGAACAACACATGACCTGGTCATGGGTTCCTCATGGTATTTCTTTTGGGGTTATCTGCCAAAAAGTTCTTCTGTGTTGAGTTCTCCTTTAAAATCCCCAAAAAGTCACTGTATGTTTTTAAATATTTATGAGATCATTGTGAAAATTTGCTTCCCTAATATGGAAAGGAATAAATAAAAAAAATATAAAAATATAAAATGTTACAAGAAACAAGACTTTTTATCAACACAATGCATTTCTAATTACAGGAAATAAACATAATTGTTTTCACACAGAACACAAAGAAGCTCTTTTGACAGCATAGAACCCAGAACTGCAATGTACACAGCATAACCTTTGCAAAATCAAATAGCAAAAATAATTTTAATGTCAGTAATTGCAGATTTTATAGGGCCTTACTAATTTATCTTCATAGCGTACAAATGTTCATTATATTGCCTACAGTAGCCTATTCTCTACTTCACTTTTATTTCCATGTTACAAATTATTTTTGTTAGGAACTGAGCAAAATTAGATCTTTGTCACTAACAGTAGGTCTCTATTTCATCCAGTAAATATACATATTTAATTTTATACACCATGATGTGATGGTATGCAGAGACTGTTAATACTGTATGTTTGAAGTTTATTTAGTAACGGAAATTTAGGAACAGTATTTAATGCAGGAGAAGCTTTAGTTGTTTTTGGCTGAAATCTGCCATTGACTTCAAGGAACGACACCCATCAAAGTAGTCTATATCATCTCATGGTAGGAGATAACTTCCAACTGAACATTATGCATATCCTAATAGTCATATTACTTAGACGCCACCAGTAGTATATATATTATATATATTATTTATCATACTGGTGGAAAACCTTTTTAGATTAAAAAACATATATTTATCACCTAGGCGCCAGTGAAGAGGTGTGTCAAAAGAGTTTTCAAAATGGTTCTGTTGAAATAATGTAGAAATTCATTCAGAATCACTATATATCTGCTGATATTACTACTTACTGGCTTTAGGACTTAGTTTAGCACTGAAAAAAATATACAGTATTTGACACATATAAATACATTCGATGTTGTGGCAGTGCATTCCCTGACCATAAAGTCCCAATAGAAGCCGCTTGCCCAAAAGATTATTAAGGTAATGCACAATTCTCCGGCAGGGTCCACAGGTTATCCACAGGATAACAATGGGATATGATGAAGCGACAGCGGATTTGCACCAATCGTTCAAAGCTTTTCCGGCCTCCCAGCATGCAACGGGCCCGTCCATATATCCCCGCCTTCTTGCTGAGGCAAATCAGTTTTTTGTTTGGTGCGGCAGGAGACGGACCGTGGTCAGAGGGCTGCTGGTTTTTAGCAGCCCTAAGATTTTTTTTTTTTTTTTATAGTCTTACTATTTTTTCTTGAGTGATCTTTCTAAACAGCGTCTTATAAGTACCTTAGAAATAGTCGCTCCAAAAACTCTCTGCCGGGTCGCGACAACGCTTACCCACAAGTACAGTGCTGTTTCGACGGGCATCTGTGTCGGATATACTAGCAGGTCCAGCAGACGTTACCAGGCTGTGGCCGGAGCATGGGGAGAAGGTAAGGCATCGGTTCCGCTTAGTAGGGGAATACAGACACAGCCGCACTGTTTTGGGAGACTACCAAACAGTCGCTGACGCGGCTGCCACCACGGGTGCATCAGTGCTAGGCCTTAGGGATCAGAGACTCCAGGAATGGTATGAGGCCACTATCCCAAGGGTTGATGTCAGCAGTGGGGAGTCAGATGCTCTCCTGGTTGCCCCTCCCCCCGGTTCATGACCAGTTTCCTCTGAATCTCCCGCCATGAACTGTTTCCCGCTTACTTCTCAGACGCTGTACATGAAGGGGACCCAGTCGCAGCATAGGCAGCTGTGTGACTGGTGCGTCGGTGTTCACTGAGCATCTGTGTTCACTATAGGTTCATGGAGCGGCAGTGTACACTAGTGGCGTTTGGATCCACTCAGCGTTCGCTAACGTAATGATCGGTCTTGGAAAATGGTGTGAGTCTCCCTGTATCCCACTCTACTGAGTACGGGTATTACAGCACTAAGTCTCTATCTACCCTTTTGAGTACGAATAGTTAGATAAGTGCCTATTGCATATGAGTCTGTATACATTTACTGTTGTTTCTTTCGCAATTGCATCTGAATATGTTAGATCTGTTTAAACATGATGTAGTAATATGTTCTACATACTTAAAATGTAGTGGTAGTTGATGATATGCTCATATTGCTTATTATACTAATGTATAAAATGTGAGACAAGAAATTGGTGGAAATGATAAATGGCGCTCCTCTAAATGGGTACTAAATATATATCACAAATTCATATGAAAAATAAGAAATATCTCAGCAGTATACATTCCTGTAGGCCACTTGTATCTTCAGCATGTAATGAAATTCACCGCACTCTGTTGGATACTCGTCCTCTTGATTAATTCCCTCTCAGAGTAGACATGAAATAGAGGAAATGCGGACAGAATAGTGCACCAATGTTTTTTAATATAAGACAAGCACAACAACATAAAACATAAAATCCTCAATTAAATCCAGTCAAAATAAAATTGAGACACACAGGTAGCATAAGGGAAGCCCAGTGGGCAAAAAGGTGTGCAATTACCGGACACTCTGAGAACCATGAGGCTCTCAGAATAGCTTAGGTGTATATAAGTGCCAGGTGGCCTCCCGGGTTTTCAGCCTCCTGGATCCGATAAGTGCCTCCACCAGATGCCAACTAGGTGATCTCCCTGCACCTCACCAATGCGTTTCAGGTCCTGTCTGGACCCTTTTTCAAGGTAGTGTGTCTCCACAATCCTAGTTCCACTATTTATTTCACAGTCCACCAATAAAAAATGTTCTGTCATTAGTGTTTGCACCTGTGTGCAAATGGCCGCCCCCATGCTGTTGTCTCCGGTTGCCACGGCAACCGCTCCGGCTTCCGTGTCACGTGACATGAGTTCTGGAATACACACGCGTCTTCTCGCGGTGCTTACATGGACTCCTCTCATGTCACCGCTTCCGCCCCAACTTATTCCAGCCGGGCGCATCACTTCCGCCCTCTCAGTCCGTGTTATGTTGCTAGGCAACCGTGATCTCCATAAACAGCAGTGCTTTTACTGGAGCAGCTATCTTTCAGTCCAGATACATTCAAATAGACAGTGAGAAACGTCTTTATTTAAAGAATGGTGTCACTGTCAAGAAGAAAAGAACCATTTTTAACTTTTAAAAAACAAATGTGTAAAACATAAATCTTAAATAACAATTAATCATTCCCCACATAACAATAATATATTCCTTAAAAAATTCCTTTTTATTTAAAAAATATGTAAACAATGCAGGACAAAAAGTTTTCATATTAACCCCATACAAACTGAAAATTCACTATAAGGCATTAAAGGAACCACTTTAGCTCAAAGTCTGAGTTTAACCCTGTGGGTATCAACGTACTATATTTATATATGAGTTCCATTTCTGCCTTAGCCAAACTTTTAGAGGTATCCTTTCCACTCGTTTTATTCCAACAAACCTAATGATCTGTTTGGGATCACAGTTGTGGACTTTTTTAAAATGGCTGGACAATGCATGGGTGTCCGGCCCCCTTCTGATATTTCTAAGGTGCTCTCCTACCTGTATTTTCAATTGCCTTGATGTGCGTCCAATATAAAATAAATGACATGCACATTCAATGGCATATACCACGTTCCTAACATTACAGGTGATGAAATCCCGTATTTCATGGACTGCACTATTAATGTATAATGTATACCATGTGACTGACTACTAGTGTGATTGCTGACTTTACTATATTTCTATCAGTTTGTTTATTCCGATCCTCAATGCTGGTGCATGGGTAGGGTCAGATTGTATGTCACTTTAAGACGATTAAAGTGATTACAGTCACAAATTGTGTAGTACACTGTGGAAGTGTAGATTATTTATCATGTCTAAGAGTGGCAAAGGTGAGGAAGGTACACTAACAGCAACACCAACACTCATATCATGTTTGTCTTGCAAAGCTGTTTTATCCTCTCAGGATCTGGTTCAGGATGCTTTGTGTGCAACTCGTTTTACAGCAACACCAACACTCATATCATGTTTGTCTTGCAAAGCTGTTTTATCCTCTCAGGATCTGGTTCAGGATGGTTTGTGTGCAACTCGTTTTAGCTTTCATCAGGGGTTAATGACAAATACAAGGCAAATTCAGGTGCAGATGGATCCACCTTGGGCTATGTTTGCACAGACTTTATCCAGTATAGCTGAACGGATAATTCCTCCAACTCCTGTACCAGGGATAGGTTACACTATTAACCCTTACATGCAGCTCCCCACCTATGGTGTATCACTTTCAGCAGCAGCCTCTCAAAAGAAACAAGCTGATATGACTGTGGTAAGTAAACCTTCACCCTTACAGGCTACACATGATTCAGATGAAGATTCATCGGAAGATGAAAGCTCAATAAATTCTACTTCGGCATACGAAGAGGAGGAGGAAGGTCTCAGCTCAGTGGATATAGCTGAGTTAATTAAATCAATGAAAGCCATTCTATACTTAGAGGATTCAGCAGAGCCTGTGTTAAAAACCAAGGCACCTGTGTTTAAATGTCCCAAAACAGTTAAGACTGAGTTTCCAGGGTCAGATCAGCTGACGGAAATTATGTAAAAGGCTTGGGCTGCGCCCAATAAGAAGTTTAAAATTATCCTCTTCCAGCTGGGGATTGTTTAAAAAGGGAGGTGGCTCCTAAAGTAGATACGCATGTAATTAGATTAGTGCGAAAATATACATTACGTTTGCCTTCAACATCATTAAATGATGTCACGGATAGGAGAGTGGATGGTTTTCTAAAAAAAAACATTTTTTCCCTGTCTGGGGCAGTCATAAGGCCAGCCATGGATTCAGCTTGGATGGCAAAGGCAGTGGCTGCCTGGGCTGATGCATTGGAGGGGGATTTTTCAATAGCTCCTAGAGAGCAAAAATCCCATATAGCTCATATAAAACAGGCTGCAATGTTCTTGGAAGAAACAGCATTGGATACGTGTACTATTGCCTCCAGGGCATCAGCTTCAACAA
Organism: Pseudophryne corroboree; assembly: GCF_028390025.1. Lineage (NCBI taxonomy): Eukaryota > Metazoa > Chordata > Amphibia > Anura > Myobatrachidae > Pseudophryne > Pseudophryne corroboree. Next base: position 569,250,215 of record NC_086446.1, on the reverse strand, counting down.
TAGCTGCTCGCTGAGCAGTTTGGCTACGTACGTGGAAAGCTGATTCAGAATTTAAGAAGGTTTTGGAATCTTTGCCCTTTTCTGGAGATATTCTTTTTGGTAAAGAATTTACAGATATTCTGGAGTCAATAGGAGACTCCAAGAAGGTCAAGAATCCTTCCACATACAATTTCAAACCTAAAGTTCAGGCTTTTTGGCCCTTTCGGTCTCAAGGAAAAGCTAAAGGAAAAAGTGATGGCAAGCAGCCCCAATACAATAAGTCTGGTAAGACTAAAAAGCATTGTGCTACCAGAGGACCGGTTGGTAAAACAGATAATAAGCCATCAGCCTGATGATGCGGGTCTCCACCCTGGGGACCTCAGGGTGGGGGACTGACTTCTTCAGTTTGCACAGATCTGGCAGCAGTCACAACAGATGCCTGGGTGCAGGAAGCGGTATCTCTAGGTTATGCTTTTGCCTTCAAGAAGCACCCTCCTCAAAGGTTTTTTTGTACCAGCCGGTCTCGGGTAGAGACGAAGGACAGGGCTTTGTTACAGACAGTTCAGAAATTGCTTCACTCAGGAGTAGTCATTCCAGTTCCTCCTGCACAACGAGGACAGGGTTTTTACTCCAACCTGATTTTAGTTCAGAAGCCGAGTAGGTCATTTTGGCCCATTCTCAATCTTAAACTACTGAACAAATACATTTGGGTACCCCGGTTTTACATGGAGACATAACATTCCATCATTTTGGCCCTGGGGCCAGGTGATTATATGGTATCCTGGGATATACAGGATGCTTACGTACATGTTTCTATAGCACTGTCCCATCAGTGCTATCTCAGGTTCGCTATCCTCCAACAGCATTTTCATTTCCAGGCCCTACCTTTTGGGTTAGCCACAGCTCCCAGAGTATTTACCAAGATTATGGTGGTATCTCCGCCAGCAGGGGATAAGAATATTTCCATACCTTGATGATCTTTTAATCCTGGCACGGACACAGGAATTGCTCTTATGTCATCTATAACAGACAATAAAGTGTCTGCAGAACCACGGGTGGCTCATAAATTGGGCAAAATCGTCTCTGGTTCCGTCACAACGGATGACTCACTTGGGGGCTGTACTGGATTCAAGTCTTCAGAGAGTAATTTTACCTCTGACCAAGATATCCAAGGTTATCCAAGGTTCAGTCAAGGGTTCAGGACTTGTTACACGGTCAAAAGGTATCCTTCATGCAGCAATGTGCATGATGGGTTTGATGGTGTCAACATTCGACATGGTGGAGTATGCACAATTCCACACGAGGCCTCTGTAGTGTCTGATTCTTGCCAAATGGAATGGGTTGCATCAGACGATAAAAACACATACTATGGTTCTTACGATAGAAGTAAGAAGGTCATTAGCCTGGTGGCTACAGACATCCCATCTGGACAAGGGGAAACCCTTTTGGATATCAGATTGGAAAATTCTGATGACAGATGCCAGTCTCCAGGGCTGGGGAGCAGTGTCAGGAAGGTTGTGTTTTCAGGGGCAATGGACCAAGGAAGAAAGTTGCCTGCCAATAAATATATTGGAACTTCGGGCAATATACATGGCACTGATTCAGGCAAAGGACATTCTTCTAGAAAAACCAGTCCAGATCTGCTCGTACAATGCGATGGCAGTAGCGTACCTCAACCGTCAGGGAGGAGCTCGCAGACGAAAAGCGATAAAGGAGGTAATTCACATACTAAAGTGGGCAGAACTTCATCATCCAGCCATGTCTGCAGTGTTCGTTCCAGGAGTCCTAAACTGGCAAGTGGACTTTCTTAGTTGACACGCCATTCAGGAAAGCGAATGGGCTCTACACCCGGAGGTCTTCCAGACTCTAGTAGACAAGTGGGGGTTGCCAGAGATAGATCTCATGGCGTCCCGGCTGAACAACAAAGTGCTCACATACGGGTCAAGAACAAAGGATCCCAGAGCGATCTTTGTGGATGCCCTGTTGGTGAGATGGGATTTTCATCTGGCTTATGTGTTTCCTCCAATCACCCTATTACCCAGGGTGGTGAGAAAGATAAACCAAGGAAAAGGTGCTGTGATACTAATAGCTCCGGCTTGGCCCAGAAGACATTGGTACACAGATCTGCCAATGTCGATGGATATTCCACTTCTGCTACCTCAACGTCCAGATCTACTGATGTAGGGTCCTTGTTATCACAGACATCTGGATCAACTGTCTTTGACAGCGTGGCTCTTGAAACCTCTATCCTGAAGTCAAGAGGATTCTCACAACAGGTAATTCAGACTATGATCAGAGCAAGAAAACCTTCCTCAGCTCACATTTATCACCGAATATGGCATACCTATATTCATTGGTGCAGTGACCAGAAAATGGACCCTAAGTCTTTAAGAGTTTCCATGGTCTTAGCATTTCTTCAGGCAGGAATGGATAAAGGTTTGAAGGTGGCTTCCTTGAGAGTGCAAGTGTCGGCATTGACTGTATGGTTCCAAAAGAAAATTGGCAATTTACAGGATGTGTATACTTTTTTCCAGGGAATTCTGCGCATTCAACTTCATTTTGTTCCTCCTACAGTGCCTTGGGACTTAAGTCTAGTCCTGAAAGCTCTTCAAGTTCCCCCGTTTGAACCACTTAATAAAGTGGATCTTAAATGGTTGACAGCCAAAGTTCTCTTTCTACTGGCTATGGCGTCAGCTAGAAGAGTATCAGATTTAGGGGCATTATCATGTCATTACTCATTTCTGATTTTTTATCCAGATAAAGCAGTTCTCCAAAATAGATCTGGGTATCTTCCGAAGGTGGTGTCTAAAACCCACCTTAATTAAGAAATTGTAGTTCCGGCTTTCCAGGTACCGGGCATTTCTGCTGGAGATGCATCGCTGGATGTGGTCCGTGCATTAAGGATCTACGTGGATCGTACCAGTGCCATCAGAAAGACAGATTATCTCTTCATTCTCTACGGATTTCACAAGAGAGGATGGCCTGCTGATAAGCAGACACTGACAAGATGGCTTCAGATGACGATTTAGAAGCATGTTCTCAAGCTGATCTCCATGTTACGGCTAATGTGTCTGCTCACTTTACTCGTAAGGTAGGTCCATCATGGGCACCACAACGTGGTGCTTCAGCAGAACAGATATGTAAGGCAGCCACATTGTCTTCCATTAACACATTCATTAGACATTATGCCTTGGATACCTTTGCCTCTCATGATACTGAATTCGGGCGAAGGATTCTCCTGTCCAATCAGGAGCGTCCCCACCACTAAATTGCCTTGGGAAATCCCATTGTTATCCTGTGGATAACCTGTGGACCCTGCTGGAGAAATATACGTTACGGTAAGAACTTAATGTTGATAACGGTATTTCTCCTAAGTCCACAGGATCCACGGGGATCCTACCATGACGCACCTGATTTGAGGATCCTTTTACTCACTAACCAATTTCTTCTTGTACGGAAGAGTGTGCATGTGTGTTCTTATCGTCTGATTAGGGCGATAGGAACAGACATGATTAGGGATATCTATGATGCTCCTGCCTTGAGCTTTGGAATACAACTGATTTGCCTGAGCAAGGAGGCGGGGATATATGGATGGCCCCGTTGCATGCTGGGAGGCCGGAAAAGCTTTGACCGATTGGTGCAAATACTCTGTCGCTTCATCATATCCCATTGTTATCCTGAGGATCCTGTGGACTTAAGATAAATACCGTTATCAACGGTAAGTTCTTATCATAATGTATATTTATTAGTTGTGTAAACTAGAGATGTGTGCAGGCCCCATGTTTTGGTTTTGGCTCTAATTCATAATCTTGTTCTGGTTTTGGTTTTGTTTTTTGCGAAGGCATCTCACTTGTGCGATCGCCTATGCTTGAGTGACAGGCAGGGTGGTCGCGTGGCATGTCAACTGCATTTTGCAGTTCGGGCCATGGCGGCTGCGTGACGCCACACGCAGCCGCTGTGGCCAAAAACATGGCATGTAGTCACCTGCCTTCGCAGCTAGGCTATGTAGGCAGAGAGCTACTCTTCAGGTGTGAAAGCATCGCCACTGTGCGATGCTTTCGAACATCTGCAAGGTGGGGGTGGTAGGGTTTGGCATGTGGGCCGCACCCCCGCATGTCACAGACTTTGATCGTAGATGTGCGGTTTTTTTGCACATCTACAATCAGCTATGAATGACCCCCTATGTGTGATCACTAGTAAAGACTAAATACCATAAAATAGTTAGAGAAACTCCACTAATACTATTAATATACTGTATGCTCACAAGGAGACAATAAGCTTAATGAGGATTTCCAAAGGCAAAACCCAGACCATCATTAAAGCTGGAACACATGGGAGTCTTATACTTAGATGTGTATTACCCAGTGCTGAATCATACTACATAGAGTAACCGCTCATCAACAGGATCTGAATCATACTGTATGGCACAATAGGGATTATTCCAATGAATTAATAAAAAAGCAGGTTTTTGATAGATTTAATGAACCAGAAGTTCTCCAATAAGCAGCCTCGGAATGAATCTCACAGGTTAGAGAAACTACTGTACATTATAAAGAAAATCAAGAGACATTGCTCCTATTACCTCCATAAAGCTAGGAGGGTCTTAAATGATTGACCATGCATTAGATGAGTTTTCCAGGAGACAGCCATACTAATAGAAATTTTCAGAAATGATGCTATCATTTTTACTGAGCTGCATTATTGCATGAACATATTTAAGTGTCTGAAGATTGTGTAGGCCCAGAGCATTGCATAGAATAATTTCCTATGAGAAATGAAAAATAAAAAAAGGAAATAAGTGACATATTGAAAAGACATGAGACCGAATGTGAAAAGGTGTTCTCAATGTTACAAAGAGGGCAGGAGGCACTCCGAGAGCAGCTGTATTTTTAGAAGACAAAGTCAAGCAACAATTCTGCTGTGTATATAATGTACTGCATATGTTTCTGCTTTGATATTTGCTTCCCTCCAAACAAGTCAAACAGACCTTTTTTTTTATATATTCATACATAGCTTTGGATCACAAACTATCACAATAAACGGCAACTGTTGTTGTGGTTAAGTTATTTTATCCTTTTGCTCTGCAATTCTTATACAGTACCTCGGCTCACTGCCAACCTGCAAAGTCTGAGTAGCAGCTGAAGTGGAAAACAGATCGAGTTTAACAACCTTTCAGTTTCCTTTTTATTTCAGGAATAAATATATATATCTCAACTTTTCAGGGTTTGCCTTCCCCGTTTGTCAATTAAATACCAGGGCCAAGAAATCTCAGAGACCAGTCTGACATAGAAACACATGGAGAGTCTTTTACTGTTAAAAGTCTTCCATAGAATCTTGGATGCTACATTAAAGCGATTTGTAAGCATTTCACATCAGACCATGTGGGTGTGCTGATGTCAGTAATTATCACCTGCTTTATCTATTATGTTACTAAAAAGGAGTTTTGTGACTGAAGTTTCCACAATGACTTTGACATGCATTTACTAGTCCTCACAGGGTGCGGGATGTACCAACATGCTGCAGTACATGCCGACACTAATCGAAAATGTACCAACATATGCGATTAGTATCGCAAAGGACAGCTCTCACGATGAGAGCTGTCCGTTGCGATGCACTGCGGCTGCTGGACTTCCGGGTCTATGACCCGGGAGTCCATTTATTTATTTTTTATTAACAGTTTCTTATATAGCGCAGCATATTCCGTTGCGCTTTACAATTAGAACAACAGTAATAGAACAAAACTGGCTAAAAACAGGCAGTCATAGAGGTAGGAAGGCCCTGCTCGCAAGCTTACAATCTATAGGGAAATAAGCATTGATACACAAAGATAGCTACCTATCGTTGGAGACCAGGGGGTATATTTACTAAAATTTGTGTTTGGGCCGATTTGATGGGAGTTTAATCTCGATTTTCATCAGATGTATTTTACTGCAACTTTTTGAATCCATTTTCGCTAATTTACTAAGCTGCCGAGTTTTCTATTTTCATATTTTCCGATGTCGATGTGATTCGTATTGTCGGGCAGTGTTTTACGGGAGTGATTAGTAAAACGCTGCCGGACATACAATGAAGTCCGGCTGGATCAGTGAGATCCGTGCATGGCTTCATTGAATACATTATGAGAAGTGTTTAAATAGTTAAAAATCAAAGAAAAAAATTGTGTGTGGTCCCCCCTCCTAAGCATAACCAGCCTCTGGCTTTTTGAGCTGGCCCTGGTTGTAAAAATACAGGGGGAAAAATGTGTAGGGTCCCCCTATATTTATACACCCAGCACCGGGCTCTGTGTCCGGTCCTGGTTCAAAAAATACGGGGGACAAAAGATGTAGGGGTCCCCCATATTTTTTAAACCAGCACTGGGCTCCACTAGAGAGATAATTCCACAGCCGGGGGACACTTTTATACTGGTCTCTGCGGCCGTGGAATTACCCTTCCATCTAGTCATCCATGGCTGGGGTTCCTGGGAGGGGTGGGGAACCCTTTAATCAAGGGGTCCTGCCCCTCCAGGCACCCAAGGATCAGGGGAGAAGCCCGAGGCTGTCCCCCCCATCCCTGGGCGGTGGATGGGTGAATGATAGCCTTTGTTTTAAAAAATATTGTTTTTTTGTGGTAGAACTACAAGTCCCAGCAAGCGGAGAACAACAAGCACCAGCATGCAGGGAAATAACGGGCCCACTGGTACCTGTAGTTCTACAACAACAAAAAATACCGCCAAAAAACACAACACACACACCGTGAAAGTAAAGCTTTATTTTACATACATGCACACTTACACACTCACATACTTACCTATTGTCCCACAAAGCCCCTCGGCCCCCTTGTCACGTAGAATCCATGGGGTACTTGTCAAATAAAAATTATACTTACAACCAATCCTGTGTAGATCTGTCCTCTTCTTATCCGACGTAATCCATGGACTTGAATAAACAAACAAACCAGAAACCCGATCCACACACTTAAAGAGGTTCCATGTTTACACATGGAACCCCTTTCCCCGAATGCCAGGACCCCCGTGACTTCTGTCACTGAAGGTCCCGCCAGCCAATCAGGGAGCGCCACGTCATGGCGCTCTCCTGATTGGCTGTGCGCTCCTAGCCTGTCAATCAGGAGGAGCGCACTGGCTAGAATGGAGGAGAGCGCTCATCCATTCTACCCAATGATGGAAACTTTGCGGTCTGCGGTTAACCACAAAGTTAATTGGGGTCACTCTTGTGGGTCAACAAATCATCCAAATACGGTAGGATCCTGACCCCTTGACGGCGGAGTGTAACCGTCATGACCACCATTACTTTGGTGAAAACTTGGGGAGCTGTTGTCAAACCAAAGGGTAACGCCCAAAATTGGTAATGAAGGTTGCCCACCATGAACCTCAGGTACTGCTGATGAGACACTGCAATGGGAATATGCAGGTAGGCATCCTGTATGTCCAGGGAGACCATATAGTCCCCAGGCTCCAAGGCCAGAACAATAGAGCGCAGAGTTTCCATACGAAACTTGGAGACCCGCACATAAGTGTTCAAGGACTTCTGATTGAGAATGGGCTGCGAGGACCCGTTCGGTTTCAGGACTATAAACAGCGGTGAATAGTACCCCTTGCCTCTTTGAGCTAGAGGCACCTGTACTACCACTCGTGTGGTCAGAAGGGAATGTACCACCGAGTGCAGAGTGTTTGCTTTTGCCGGGTCCAGAGGCACATCTGTCAGGCATAATAGATGAGGGGGACGATTCTTGAAGGGTTCGGCGTAACCTCGAGTGATGACTTCCCTTACCCAGGTATCTGAAGTGGTCTTCAACCATACCTGGGCAAAACCTAGAAGTCGGCCCCCCACCCTGGGAACCCCCAGAAGGAGGCCTGCCCCGTCATGCGGCAGGCTTGTCAGTTTTGGAAGCAGGCTGACGGGCAGCCCAGGCACGCTTTGATCTGGGCTTTGCAGGTCTAGAAGCACGAGCTTGCTTTGGATACGCATGACCTTTTGCTTTACCTTGAGGACGAAAGGGCCGAGGGAAAGTACTTTTAGCCTTCTGTGTAGAAGGAGCCGTACTAGGTAGGCAAGCTGTTTTAGCAGTAGCCAGATCAGCCACAATCTTATTGAGGTCTTCTCCAAAGAGAATGTCTCCCTTGAAAGGAAGCACCTCCAGGGTTTTCTTTAAATCTATATCCACCGACCACGATCTCAACCAAAGAATACGTCTGGCCAAGACGGACATAGTAACAGCCTTGGCCGCCAGCACCCCAGCATCAGAGGCCACCTCCTTAAGGCATAGAGAAGCCATGGTAATGTATGAGAGACATTGTCGCGCATGCTCAGAAGCATTAGAAGGCAGCTCCGCCTGTAGCTCCTGAGCCCACACCTAAACAGCTTCAGCAGCCCATGTTGCTGCAATAGTTGGCCTATGCACAGCCCCCGTTAGGGTGTAAATCGCTTTCAAACAACCCTCCACACGTCTATCCGTCGGTTCCTTCAGAGAGGTGACGGTAGTTACTGGCAGAGCAGAGGAAACTACCATGCGCGCCACATGAGAATCTACAGGCGGAAGAGTTTCCCAATTTTTACATAGCTCCACAGAGAGAGGATAGCGAGCCAACAGCCTCTTATTTGGTGTGAATTTCGTCCCCGAATTTTACCATGATGTTGAGAATGAGGTAAAACTTGTTTAACCACCTTCTTACGTTTAAACCTATCCGGCTTTTTAGAGACAGCATCAGGCTCAGGATCATCAGACACCTGAAGAATGAGTCTAATTGCCTCAATAAAATCAGGGACATCCACCAATGACTTCCTTCCCCATCAGAAACATCTGAGTCAGTGTCTGTGGGATCAGTATATGCAACATCCTCCCCAGAGGACGTGTCTGGGACAGCAGTGGATTGGGAGGAGGTAATGGCCCATTTAGAAGACGTTTTAGGCGGGCGAGAGTGACACTTAGATTTATTCAGTGACCGGTTCAATTGCTGTAACTGAGTGGAGATTTGATCTGCCCATGGCGGATTAATAGCAGGGACCATAAACTGCTGCATTGGCACAGGTGGTCCCACAGGGGGCGCCAATTTTGTTACAAGCATCTTTAACAGCGTGGAAAAGGTAGCCCAAGGTGGGTCATTTGCTGCCCCTGGTGCTACAAATCCACTGGGGGGTAAAGAACCCCCTGAACCTGAACTCTCCGCTGCCATATTTTCCTCCAGCACGTCAGTGGCATCACCACCACGCAATGTGGGAGAAGCCCCAGCTCCGTTGCCTCTTGTAGCCGACATAATAATAAGCACAATATTGGGCAACCAGGTACAATTCTTAGCAGTGATATACCTAGCAAGAACTCCCAGTGAATCCAAGTGATGTATATATATAATAATAATAATAATAATAATAATAATAATAGTATTTTATTTATATAGCGCTCTTTCTCCAATTGGACTCAAGGCACTTAACAGATACATAGCATAATATAGTACAGAAAATAATGAAGTACATTTTCATAAAATGCAGAAGCATGAAGATACAAAAAGGGACATTATGGAAATGTTTGAGTAAACAGGAAAGTCTTGAGTCTACTTTTGAAGGATTCTATAGTTGGTGCCTCTCGCACTGTGCGGGGAAGTGAGTTCCATAGAGTCGGAGCTGCATGACTAAAAGCTCGACCCCCAGATGAATTACGGGAGATTCTAGGTACTGCTAAAAGTCCTTCATCTACAGATCGCAGTAATCGAGTGGGGCAGAATGGGGTCAGAAGCTGCTTCAGGTACCTTGGGCCCTGGTTATGTAATGCTTTGAAACTCAGTAAGCCAATCTTAAAGATGATTCGCCATCTTACAGGCAGCCAGTGAAGGGAGTAGAGGATGGGTGTTATGTGGCTAGAACGGGGCTGGTTGGTTAACAGCCTGGCAGCTGTGTTTTGCACCAGCTGTAAGCGTTGCAATTCTTTTGCTGGGAGACCAAGGTAGAGGGCATTACAGTAGTCTAATCGGTATGATACAAATGCATGTATGACTTTTGTCAGATCATCTGAGGGAATTGAGTGCTTGATTCTGGCTATGTTCCTCAGGTGAAAGAATGAGGATTTGATTGCGGCTGATATCTGATGTTTAAGTGTCAAGCCACCATCCAGGACAATGCCAAGATTCCGCACACGATCACTGGTCTGTAATTCTGAATCCCCGAGTGTAAGTCCAGTTGGTTGGCTATGCTGCAGTCTTGTCCTTTTATGTTGCGGTCGTATCATAAGGACCTCTGTTTTATCCGGGTTCAGTCGCAGCCAACTGGCACTCATCCACTCCTGTAGCTCAGCTAGACAGCCATTTAGGGTTGCTATTGGGTTATCAGTGCCCGGAGCAAAGGACAAGTACAGTTGTGTATCATCTGCATAGCAGTGGCAGACCAGGCCATGGCGCCTGATTATTTCGCCCAATGGGAGCATGTATACTGCAAAAAGCATGGGGGATAGTATAGAACCTTGTGGGACACCACATGGCAATGGCACTGATGGTGATGAGTATAATCCAGACGATACTCTCTGTGACCTGCCTGTGAGAAATTATTTAAACCAGCTTAGGACTGTGCCATCCAGACCACAGAAATGTATCAGTCGCTCAATCAGAAGCCAATGGTCCACGGTATCAAATGCTGCCGAGAGATCCAGAAGGATTAATATTGAACAGTCACCTCTGTCTCTTGCCATCAGAAGATCATTTAACACACACACCAGGGCTGTTTCAGTGCTATGTCTTCTCCTGAATCCTGGTTGGAATGGATAAATATCATGGGTTGTCAGGTGGGTTTCCAGTTGATTTGCAACCACTTTCTCAATAACCTTTCCTAGGAAAGGAAGGTTTGATACCGGTCTGTAGTTGGTCATGCAGTCGGGATCTAAATTAGGTTTTTTAAGAAGCGGTCTAACAATTGCTTCCTTTAGGGGTCCAGGAAAAATGCCTGTCTGCAAAGAGCATTGTTCAAATGGAAAGATATGGTATTTTCAAATGAGCGCAGTAAGTAGAATGGTGCTGCCCAGGTTCAAAAACAATGGAGGTACACACAAATCTCCAACATGAAACTCAAGCACAGGAAAAGTGTAATTGAACCCCTGGCGCGCTAATCTACTAGATGCATATTAAAATGATGAATGTACTGTGGATAGTACAAAAAGACAATATTTATTAAAAACACAGTCCCCAGCTGGGAATAGACAAAACACAAACAATAAAATGTACATGTGAAAGGAGGTGGTTTAAGAAAAGGAATACCAGTGTTATCATAAAGTGCTAAAGTGCTCAAAGTCATTTGTAAAAGCAGATGAAATCTCTCACCATAGTGTGCAGCCGCGGTGGGCTAGCTTTGTGAGAAGTGGCTATGGTCCCAGGCTGAATTGCCCAGCACCACCGCAGCGAGCGTATCAGCTTTATCACTGGTTCCCGAATCTCCACCAATTCTTTCCTTTATCCAAATAACGCGTTTCGGTCTTTTATTGGCCTTTCTCAAAGTTGGATCCGAAACGCGTTATTTGGATAAAGGAAAGAATTGGTGGAGATTCGGGAACCAGTGATAAAGCTGATACGCTCGCTGCGGTGGTGCTGGGCAATTCAGCCTGGGACCATAGCCACTTCTCACAAAGCTAGCCCACCGCGGCTGCACACTATGGTGAGAGATTTCATCTGCTTTTACAAAGGACTTTGAGCACTTTAGCACTTTATGATAACACTGGTATTCCTTTTCTTAAACCACCTCCTTTCACATGTACATTTTATTGTTTGTGTTTTGTCTATTCCCAGCTGGGGACTGTGTTTTTAATAAATATTGTCTTTTTGTACTATCCACAGTACATTCATCATTTTAATATGCATCTAGTAGATTAGCGCGCCAGGGGTTCAATTACACTTTTCCTGTGCTTGAGTTGCAAAGAGCATTGAACAATTTTTGTAAAGACAGGACCAATTATATCCATGCAACCTATTAGAAGCTTGGTTGAGGCCGGGTCCAGATCACAGGTGGTGGGACGCAAAATCCGAGCAATTCAGCAGTTTCCTTTACATCCACTGGGTCAAAGCTGGTCCATGAAGGCAGGTAGCTTATATTGGCAGGCTTTGTAGTTTGGCACTCCTTTGATGACACTGTGGAGATTCCAGCCCGGATGGTGGATATTTTATCTGCAAAGAAGTTTGCAAACTCGTTGCATCTTGCCTGGGAGAGGGTTTCATCAGTCTGCAGGCATGCTGGCTTGCAAAGCATCTCCACTGTGCGGAAAAGTTGAGCTGGCCTATTGTTTGCTGCTGTGATCTCATTTGACAGTAACTGTGATTTCTTACGAGTGATTGTCGATTGATATTCTTCATTATGCTTTGTTAGTTTTATTTTGTCATCCACTAGGTTAGTCTTCCTCCATCGTCTTTCCAGTCTACGTCCCCTTTTCTTGAGCTCACTAACACTGTTGTCGAACCATGGAGCTTGACGTTGTGGTTTACGAGGTCTTATACGCACAGGGGCAATAATATCAATTGCAGCCATAACATCCCTATTATAATAATGGACTAGGGAACAGGGATCTTCACAGGCACCCAGTATAGCAGAGAGATCCAGATTTGCTGCAAGAGCCTGGGGAGTCATACCCCTCCTTGGACGATACCTGGTCAACTCCACGGGCAGAGATCTTATTTGAGGGGTTGCAACTGAGAACCAAAGGGAGTAGTGGTCTGACCAGATGACTGGGTTTATTTTTAGGTCAGTGACTTTTAATACAATCTGAAAGACAAGATGGAGAGTGTGACCAATTTTATGTGTGGCAGAAGGAATGACCTGTGTGAAGCCCAGACCATTCATTGTGCACAGGAGGTCTTGGCCAAGGCGTGAGAGCTCATCATCCACCCATGCATTGAAATCCCAGAGGATGAGCCATCTTTGATGTTCCAGAACCAGGCCAGCAACAGTGTCTGCAATTTCTTGCAGAAATATCTTTCCATATCCAGGGGGCCGGTAAATGAGAAGTACTCTGAAACCTAATCCTGTCGAACTCCGGGCAGCAATGCACTCGAATGAGTGAGTAATTTCAATAGGGTGGACCCTAAGTTTAAGTTCTTTTTTGAAGCAGATAGCCACCCCGCCACCCCTGCGGTCCAGTCTTGGGTTGTTGATGACAGAGTAGTTTGTTGGAATCGCAGTCTCCAATATAGGTGCTGCATTTTCATCTAGCCATGTCTCTGTAAAACAGGCTAGATCTGTAGATTCAGTAAGGTCAGCAATTGTTGCAGTCTTGTTTCTTATAGATCTGGCATTACAAAGGACTGACCTGATTGGGCATACCAGAGGGCCTTCAGTTTTCTTTATGTTAAGTGCAGGAGCTCTGGGTATGGGGGTCACAAAGCGAGAGTTGACAGTTCTGTTCTTCCAAACACAGGGCCGTCTTTTGGGTATCACTTCTATTTGATTGTTCTTTGAATATGGGGGTGAGCAGGTGGGCAAAGGACTTAGGTGGTTACCGGGGGAAATAAATTTCCGGCCTGCTCGCTTCCCACGAATGCGCCTGTGTTTTCTTTTTAAAATGCCAAGGGATTGGAGAATAGAAGCCTGTGATGGTGGTGGGCGGAGTGAAAGAATGAAGCTGGAGGCAGTGGCGGAACTAGCAAGCGGTGGGCCCAGGTGCGACAAAATGCTTTGGGCCCCCCCCCCATCCCATCCAAGTCCACCCCCTCACCCCTTGAGAGGATCTGGTGAGGGGGACCTGCTCAGGGCCAGAGAAATGGATACCTAGCAACAGTGCCGTAACTAGACATTTTAGCACTGTGTGCAAGAAACGGCATCGGAGCCCCACCCCTGCATGCAAAACAGGGTCAGTGCGCGCCGTAGGCGCGCGCAAAAATACATAGTGGCGTGGCTTCGCGGGGAAGGGGTGTGGCCACAAAATAATACCAATTCCTAAAACGGTGCACAGTAGTCTCCATTCTTCAAATTACGCCGCACAGTAGCACCACTACACCAGGTAGGGACCTTTTTACACCTTACAGCGAACAGATTCCTCTTTTTACACATTACGGCAGACAGCGTCCCCTTTTTACACATTACGGCAGACAGCGTCCCCCTTTTTATACATTACGGCAGACAGCGTCCCCCTTTTTACACATAACGGCAGACAGCGTGCCCTTGTTACACATAGCGGCAGACAGCGTGCACTTTTTACACATTACAGCAGACAGCGTACACTTTTTACACATAACGGCAGACAGCGTGCCCTTGTTAAACATAGCGGCAGACAGCGTACACTTTTTACACATAACGGCAGACAGCGTCCCCCTTTTTACACATTACGGCAGGCAGCGTCCCCTTTTTACACATTACAGCAGACAGCGTACACTTTTTACACATAACGGCAGACAACGTACACTTTTTACACATAGCGGCAGACAGCGTGCCCTTGTTACACATTACGGCAGACAGCGTGCCCTTGTTACACATTACGGCAGACAGCGTGCCCTTGTTACACATTACGGCAGACAGCGTACACTTTTTACACATAACGGCAGACAGCGTGCCCTTGTTAAACATAGCGGCAGACAGCGTACACTTTTTACACATAACGGCAGACAGCGTCCCCCTTTTTACACATTACGGCAGACAGCGTCCCCTTTTTACACATTACGGCAGACAGCGTACACTTTTTACACATAACGGCAGACAATGTACACTTTTTACACATAGCGGCAGACAGCATGCCCTTGTTACACATTACGGCAGACAGCGTGCCCTTGTTACACATTACGGCAGACAGCGTGCCCTTGTTACACATTACGGCAGACAGCGTGCCCTTGTTACACATTACGGCAGGCAGATTCCCCCTTTTTACATGTTGCGGCAGGCAGTCCCCCGCTTTTACACATTGCGGCAGGCAGATTCCCCATTTTTACACATTACGGCAGGCAGATTCTTCCTTTTTACACATAGCGGCAGGCAGATTCCCCATTTTTACACATTGCGGCAGGCAGATTCCCCATTTTTACACATTGCGGCAGGCAGTCCCCCCTTTTTACACATTGCGGCAGGCAGTCCCCCATTTTTACACATAGCGGCAGGCAGTCCGCCCTTTTTACACATTGCGGTAGGCAGTCCCCCATTTTTACACATAGCGGCAGGCAGTCCCAACAAATAAAGAAAGAAAGAGACAGAAAGAAATAAAGAAAGAGACAGAAAGAAAGAAATAAAGAGAAAGAAAGAAAGTAGAATCATACTTACCCTCTTCACTGGCTCAGGCTCCTCGTGCAGCTTGACGATTCCCGGGCAGTAGACGAGGTGGAGGAGGGAGCCGCAGCAGCGCTGTGTTATTGGTGGAGGCGCTGCTGCTGCTGCCCCCCTGCTTCACTATAGGCTGTTCTCGGAAGACAGCCTATAGTGAAGCAATGGGGCAGCAGCAGCAGCGCCTCCACCAGTAACAAAGCGCTGCTGTGGCTCCCTCCTTCACCTCCGTCCTCCTCCTTCCCCCGTCCGTGCCGCTGCTCTTCTCCTCTGTGGGCGGCTGTGCGCTGCGGGCAGCAGTTGCCCGCAGCGCACAGCGGCATGTAATGAGTCAGTTTGACTCATTACATGCTTGGGCCCCTGGACAGTGGCGGGCCCCAGTGCAACGCACTGCTTGCCCTGCCGGTAGTTCCGCCTCTGGCTGGAGGAATACGTATACACTTGGTCATCAATGACAGATTACTATAAGTATGAGCTGCTATATATATATATACCTGACGAAAGTGCTACAATAAAAGCACTGAAACGTTGTCATTCCTTATGCTGGTATAAGACTGATTTATTTAAGACGCTTGGAGTGCCGTACCATCCATTTACTGCTGCTGTCATTTCCTCGTTCGGGCACCCGGCGCACAAATACCACTGACGGGAGAGCCGGACCACCAATTGTATGTATATATATATATATATATATATATATATATATACAGCCTAGGAGGTCCGGCTCTCCCGTCGGTAACTATTACTTGCGCTGGGTGCCTGAACAGGGAAGTGACAGCAAGCAGTTGGTACGGCACTCCGAGCATCTAAACAAAGCAGGCTCAAGACGGCATGAAGTAGACAACGTTTCAGTGCTTTTAATCCAGCACTGACCTGACGAAAGTGCTGGATTAAAAGCACTGAAACGTTGTCTACTTCATGCCGTCTTGAGCCTGCTTTGTTTAGACGCTCGGAGTGCCGTACCAACTGCTTGCTATATATATATATATATATATATATAGTGACTATAAATCACAAGGAAAAATGCACAGCAAGTATATCTTGTGAAAAAAATCCTATATTATACAGAAAACTTGATACACTTAGCCCGCGCAGGTTATGGAACATAGGAATAGCACGCTGAGGGAAATACCTGATATGGCAGCCACGGAGCAGCTATATGCACACACACATATATAGTCACAAGCGTACCATGCAGAAATTATGCACCATAAAACTGCACTGGACTAGCAATACAAAGTAATACTCAGTATGGCTATATGTGTCAACAATAGATACAACAAAGCACAGTAAATACTGGATGTATATCACAGGGTGTTTGTACCCACACAACCCTGAATGTATGCACTCTTTTTTAACAAACACTGTCCCAGTGACAGGTACAGTAGAATACTTAAGTGTCCTGTAAAATGCACAGCGCTGGCGATCAGGCTTCTTTACAGAGGAGGATTTGCCCCGGCAGTCCCAGGAACAGCTCAGCTCCGTTGTGATGGCTGCTGACAGGGAGTGAAGAAGATATATGCAGCTCCAGGGCGGGAACATTCACTGAAATGGCGCCCTGGGGCAGGGGGAGGGGCTACAGGCTAGGCCTTCTCCCCCTGCTGGCATCCCCACCGGGCCCTGCGGGCCATTAAAAAAAATGGGGTTTTATAGATGGAAAAAACCCCAACTGTGCCCAGTGTCCCTGGTGGCGAGTGGAGCGGCTGCCCAGTAACAGTGTCCACGCCAGTGCTCGCGGCCCGCCTCCCACGGCCGTGCCGGATCACGGTAAACAGCGGCCAAAGAGACCCCTTTCCTCCCCCTGTACCTGCGGCCACGCGATCCTAGAGGTCAGCGGCAGGTGTGTGACTGACATGAAAGACACCGGAGCCTCCGCTGTAGTTACCCGGCAACCAGGGCGCGGGAGTATACAGCGCCGCTGGGGGTGATGGAGCTGCAGCAAAGAATGTCTATCTGACATCAAACGCTGCAGTCCTCCTTGAAGTCTTAAAAGTTTTATTTTTCTTCTGTCTTCAAATAAAGCTATAAATGGGCTGCAAAAGGCAGCCCCCTGTTGTATGCCTGCTTACTGCATAGCACCAACTTACAAACTGAGCTCCTGTGCACGGAGGCGGGGTTATAGAGGAGGCGGCGCTGTGCATCTTGGGAACAGTCAAAGCTTTGAGCCTGTTGGTGCCTCGGATCAAGATCCTACTCTACACTCCGATGTTATTCCTTGTGAAGCCCAGTGTACCCCGCAGCAGAAATAACTTTTCCACGGCGGTAATATCCATTCATGATAAACGCAACAAAAGGTAATATTTGGATCAAATAAGATAACTGTGGAAAAAGGACAGATTTAATTAAAGCGTTTCTCCCTAACACAGATAATGGTAAGGACATTCAAGGGGTGTAGTAGGGTATGACGGCGGCCGGGCTCCTGGCGGCCAGCATACCGGCGCCGGAATCCTGACCGCCAGCATACCGACAGCTGAGCGAGCACAAATGAGCCCCTTGAGGGCTTGCTGCGCTCGCCACACTGCGGGCACAGTGGTGCGCTACGAGCGCCACGCTATCTATTCTCCCTCCAGGGGGGTCGTGGACCCCCAAGAGGGAGAAAAGATGTCGGTATGCTAGCAGTTGGGATTCCGTTGCCGGTATGGTGGTCGCCGGGAGCCCGGCCGCCGGCAACCTGAAGACCACCCCATCTAAGTATCGATTTTCTTCAATATGGATTTAATGACCGGAGTATAGTTGAGGTGGTAAACATTATGCAAACTTGCTGGAATTTGAATCCCTAAATATTTAATGGCTGTACTAGCTACTTTCAAATCATGAAGTGGGCCCAGTGCCTCTAGATACCTGGGTGCGCCATTCAGTGGAAGTAATTCTGATTTATGTATATTAACTTTATACTCAGAGAATTCACTAAAGCTGTAAATCAGGTCAAACACTGCTGGCAGAGTTATATGGGGCTAAGACATATACAGCAGCATGTCATCAGCAAATAATGATATGCGTAAATTAACGTCTCCCTCCCGGATCTCATTATATGTCGGGGATTGCCTGATAGAGATAGCTAGTGGTTCCAGTGCCAGTGCGAACAAAAGAGGTGAAAGTGGGCATCCCTGCCCGGTGACCCTTTTAATATAAAAAGATGAGAACAGGTAACCATCACATAGAATTTGTGAACTAGGATTTTTGTATAAGGTACATAAATAATCAAGAAATTGGGAAGGAATACCAAATCTAGACATTGTATCAAACAGATGATCCCAGTGCACCACGTCAAATGCTTTTTCTGCATTCAACGATAATATTGCCGTAGGTACGTCAGACATGGCGCACTGGGACACATCTATGGCCGTCAACACCTTCCTGATATTCACCATTGAGGACCGGCCCACAATAAATCCCGTCTGGTCGTGATGAATGATGGAGAGAGAATTTTGGTAAGGTTAAGCAAAGAAATAGGTCTATAAGACCCAGGGTTAGATAAATCTCGCCCCGGTTTAGGTAAAACATTCAGCACGGCCGAGTTGAAGTAAAGAGGCACGTCCCCAGTGGACAAAATATTATTAAACACTTGAGTTAATATAGGGGTCATCTTAGGGGCCAATAATCTATAGTATTCTGGGGGGCGTGGTTTGGCTGCGGTAACAGGCAGCCACGTTTTGGGAGAGCTCTCATCTTCACCACCCTTTAAATCCAGAATTGCCTGTCCCTGGCTCCCTTTAATGCTCCTGCAGCATGCTGTTACATATACAGAGCCCCCCTATGTGACCGGGTGAGTGCTGCATTTCTTGGCGCTCCCGTGCATTGCGGCCTACCTGCGTCTCCCAAACCGGGGCCTCGATTTACCGCAGTGGCCGCCGCGGTTCCCCGGAGTGGTGTAAGCGAGTGGGTGACACCCCTCAGCGCTTTCTAGAGCCGCTGCACTGCATCCTGCTGTCCTCCGCTGGCCCACCTGCTCTGCTGTCTCTCCGGGCGCACTGCTGTACAAGCCTGAGAGCCATTGATCGGGCTGCCTAGCCTGGCTCCAGGACGCCCGGCGGCCATCATGGATTCCTCCTTCCTCCCTCTCACACTGCCAATCGCAGCTACAGCAGCCTGGAGGCTCATAATTCTTATTAGACCACTGGCTTCTGTGATCATCCTCTCCCTCTATGCACCGCGGAATATATGCAAACTCTCCCAGTACTGCTGTACAGATACATAGGGAGTTTACTAGAGGAAGAGAGTGAGTACTCCAGCTGTACTATTCTGCTCCCTTTGCTGGGAGGCTCTTTCAGCCCTGCTATTTTAGTGAAGCTCCATAGTGAATCCATTTCATTATCTATTCTGTCACTGGAGCTCCTCCTTGTGTTTGCCTGGGTGCACCCTATGTGTTTTCTTCTATAATTTTACCAGGAGCCTCACTATATAGCTCTCCCTGCTGCTTTCCATGTACCTATTACCATGTTCACAGCCACTGGGAGAGTCATCGTGACAACTTTTACTCATGCTACTCATAGTCGCTTGATGGCCTGTTGAGGCCAACCCACCGGGAGTCAACGTCCGAGGGCTTTCATTGCTATAATCAACACACGCCTTGTTACTGTCTGACCATGACCTACATGACTTTTCGCTGATTATTTTTTGACATTACTATGTCCGGGAACAAGAAGTCTTCTCAGAAAAATAATAAGCCTCTTCCAAAGGAGACGATGTCCCAGACGGATTTACGACCCTTTCTAGACCTCTAGACGATATCTCCGCTTTGAGCTCCCCCTCCACACCTGACACTCCAGTTGCAGACACACCCCGAATTTCCTCTAGGGGTGACACGGATCTACAGGATATCCTGTTGTTCATGAAAACTCTCCCCACTAAACAAGATCTTCGGGATACTATCCGTAGGGAACTCGCCACTATACGACATGACATATCTCAACTCAATGATCATGCCTGCGCGCTGGAGGAATATCAGGACTCCTCTGATGCGTTCATGCAATCGATACAGGATGTCGTCTCATCTCAATCAGTGGAGATTTGCTCATTACACTTGCGTTTGTTGGTCCTAGATAACAGAGGGAGGCGGAATAACATCCGTATTCAGGGTCTCACTGAGGAGGTCCTGCCATCGGGACTGGTGGATGCCCTTACAAGGATTTTTAATGAAATCCTAGGCAAAGACCCCAACTTTGTCATCACATTCAACAGCGCTCATCGAGCACTCCGGCCGAGAGGACTTCCCACCGACCGCCCACGCAATGTCATATGCTGCTTACATTATTTCACCCAAAAAGATGACATTATGCGCAAAGTGATGCAACTGGACGGTGTGGATTTTATTGGCACATTGATTCACATCTACCAAGATTTATCGTGGCATATTCTCCAGCAATGGAAGACTCTTAAACGGGATACTAATGAGCTTCAGAAACGCCAATTGAAATGTAGGTGGGGATTCCCCTTCAAACTCCAAGTTCTCCTGTCTGGGAAGATGCACACTGGAATAGCCTCGTTCTGTTCTGGGCTTGGCCTCCCGATTATTGATGTACCTAACTGGGAATACAATATGCCCAAATTGCGGCTTCCGAGGCCCCCTCAAAGGTCCCCCTCCTGGCAAGTATTTTGCAATTCAAGTAATACTCCAGGTACATCCCAAGTTCACCAGAACGCTGACTCCACCTGAATGACTGTTCTTGTTCCAGGGTAGCTTTCTTCTACTTATCCGGGCCTGGATATTTTTCACTTCCAAGGATTTCGGTGGTTGGTGAGATCAATGACATACTTTGACTGTATTGCTCCCGTGTTTTTTGCTGTTCTTACCTCCCAGTTGAACTTTTTTGATCTAGATGGTTGGATTATCCTTTACTATTTTTGACCATAGTTTATAGACGAGTGTCACTGCGCTCGATATGTACCTAATGTGCTGCATATGTCTCTATGCTTGTTTACTTTGTGTGTTGTTTATTTGATATTTCTTATGCCCTCCATGTTGACTCCCATGCCCCCCTACCCACCTTTGGCAGTTATGCCTTCTGGGGCCCTGGTCCACAATTTGACCAGTTTCCCCACAGTGGGTTTTGTATTGTTGTTATTGTTTGTTCTCCTATTCTTCAACCTTTTTCTTTTTCCATTTCTATCTGTTGCTTTATTTCTTCTCTCTGATTCCTTGGGTGCTGTGGTGAAAGTTCTTTTATTGCCTCCATGACAGGGGTCTCAATGTGCCTGAAAAGAGGTCTAGCTTGATTCTGTCTCTTTGGGCAGATAGGGTTGATATAGCTCTCGTTCAGGAGAAACACTTTAAAATAGCTGCATGTACTCCCTCACTTACCAACCACAGATTCCCCTGGCTTACTACTGTAATAACCCAGACAATAAAGCTAAAGGAGTAGCAATTTTGTTCTCTAGAATCCTGCCAGTCTCTGATGTTGTTGTACATAAATTGGTCTCGGGTAGGATACTCCTGATCAACTGTAATATCTACACACAGCCATTTACTCTCATTGTGATTTATGCACCCATTTGTAACCAACCCTCCTTTTTCCAGTCTCACCTCATACGAATGGACTCGCTTCTTACGGGCACAGTGGTTTTGGAGGGAGATCTGAATTGGGTCATTGACCCTTGTTCATTTTACTCTGCCCCTCACCAGAGATATTCACGCCTTGACTATTTGTTTTTAAGCCATAGTCACCTACTACTACTATTGGATGCTTCAATTGGTTCTATCACATGGTCTGATCACACCCCAATTTTTTTGACTTTGTCGGTTTCGCATAGTTCCCCTGGCCACAGGACCTTGCACTTAAAATAATCTCTACTACAAGATGACTACTGTAAGGCCATAGCTGATTACTTTGATTTTATGGACACTGAAGATGTCTCCAAAATTACTGTTTGGGAAGCTCATAAATGCTCTTTGAGAGGTAAACTTATCCAATTGGGCTCCTATATGAAGAAGCAGACATTAGATCACATCTCTGACTTACTGCAAAAAAATGTACCCCTGGAAGTATCACACAAAAGTACACTGTCGGGGGCGGTCTATGCGGAATTGGTCGAAGCAAGGGCACGTATACGGAAAACCTTAAGTGACAGTGTTCAGCTTTCCATCAGAAAGTGTAATAGCAAGTATTATCAGTGGGGTAATAAGCCTGGTCGCCTACTGGCCCAGGCACTACGCACCCAGCGGACATTTTCGTTTATTAGTTGTATGAAGGATGACAAGGGTTCCTTGCGCCACAAAACACCTGACATTGCATCCTGTTTCAGAAACTACTACTCTACTTTGTATAATATCCATAGTGGCTCATCTGATACTTCTCCGCTATCTGATAACTCCCTAACTAAAGCCTATCTGAGAAATATTTCCTTTCCCACCCTCTCGCTTGTTGATAGTGAAGTTTTGGAAAAACCTTTTTCCTGCATGGAAGTGGAACAGGGCTTAGCATCTACTCCTTTAGGGAAAAGTCCGGGACCTGACGGCTTTACAGTTGTATATTATAAGACTTTTAAATCCATACTGGTCCCTAGGCTTCGTAAAGCTTTCAACGCAGTCTCCGCAGACACTCACTTCTCCGGACAATCCCTAGAGGCCCATATAACGATTATCCCCAAACATGGGAAAGACCCCTTGGTGTGTTTCAGCTACAGACCCATTTCCTTGCTGAATATTGATGTCAAATTATTTGCGAAACTAATGGCCAACAGAGTTAAAAAAAATTCTCCCTTCTTTGATTCATAATGACCAAGTGGCTTTTGTCACTGGACGAGAAGCTAAACACAATATGACAAAGGTACTGAATTTGATTCATTTGGCCTCCCAAGGCCAAATGCCAGCTATATTACTTTCCACAGATGCCGAAAAGGCTTTTAATAGGGTCAGCTGGAGTTTTATGAGATCTGTGTTGGAACACATCGGATTGGGTCCACAAGCACTTCATAGGATTTTAGCACTTTATAACAGGCCCACTGTGAGGGTTCGTGCCAATGGTCTACTCTCTGACCCTTTCCTTATACATAATGGGACCAGACAGGGGTGCCCCTTGTCCCCCTTGATTTTTGTCCTCTGTATCGAAGCTCTGGCTAGGGCTATTAGGGCGAACGATAAAATTCTTGATTTAAAGGTGGGCGACGTGGAGTACAAATTATCTTTGTTCGCTGACGACCTTTTAGCTATACTTTCCCAGCCTATATCCTCCCTACCCCATTAAAATGCATGAATTAAACGTTTTTGGTCGCCTCTACAACTTTAAAGTAAATATGTCAAAGTCGTGTGCCCTGAATATTTCGGCCTCTCCCACCATGGTTGCTACCTTTGTAAAAGCCTTCCCCTTTATGTGGAAGACCTCACATATAACTTACCTGGGGGTTCAACTGC
Organism: Pseudophryne corroboree; assembly: GCF_028390025.1. NCBI lineage: Eukaryota > Metazoa > Chordata > Amphibia > Anura > Myobatrachidae > Pseudophryne > Pseudophryne corroboree. The sequence goes on along the minus strand of NC_086446.1, from coordinate 569,226,680 downwards.
CTCGTGACTTATCCCAACTATATTCCTTGAACTTTCAACCCCTTTTTAAACCCTAAGGATTGACCTTGGTAGCTGGCACATGAAACAACTTTCCTCATTTGGGAGGGTAAATGTAATTAAAATAAATACCTTATCTAAACTTTTATACACTCTCCAGACTCTACTCATTTCTGTTCCTGACTCCTGGTTCCGGTTCATACAATTCCTGACTCAGCAATTTGTGTGGTCTCGCAAGAGACCACGGCTTAAACCATCCGTACTGACGAGGCCTATACGATGTGGAGGTCTCCAACTACCCGATGTAAAACTCTACTATTATGCAATATTGCTGAATAGGGTCCAGATGTCAGGAGATGAAACAGTGGGTGGCTTTGGAAGGAATATATATGCGGCAATACCCCAAAATTTTCTCCTGGCTCCCTGCTTTGCCTAAACCACCCCTTCCCCATCCGACCATTTCTCCCACTCTTTCCACTTGGAAGGTCTTACGTCGTCAGCCTCATTATCCTCTGCCTTTGGTCCCCTAACATCCTTTCTGGCAAATGCAGAATTCCAACCAGGTCTTATATTATCGCATTTCTCAGGGTGGGCGCTAGAGGGCCTTTCAGAGTTGGACAGATGACGTCGTCCTTCGGTGTAAAATCATTCACTGAGATTAAGGCAAAATGGGGTATACCTCAAAATTATTTTTGGAAATACTTACAAGTTAGGCACTATTTAACTTCAAAGGGCAGAATTTCCCTGGTGGCCCAAGAATTGTCAGCATTTGAAAGACTGTGTATTGGCTCCTGTGACCCCAAACATGTTGCATCTACCTTATATAAGCTTCTACTAAACACTGATTCCCTATCTCTCCCTCCCTCTGCATTTGCCTGGTAAAGAGACCTGGGGTTGTTGCTACCCACTAATGAATGGAATCTTTTTTTTCTTAAAGCTTACAGGAGCTCGGTATGTGCCCAGGTAAGAGAGACCCAGTACAAAGTCTTGATGCGATGGTATAGACACCCCTCCCTCTTGCACACTATGTACCCTTCTGTGTCTGCTAAATGCTGGAGTTGTCAGACTGTGACAGGGACCCTGCTACATATATGGTGGGATTGCCTGCTCATTCGCACCTTTTGGGAGGCTGTTATAGCACTCTCTTCTGAAATACTTGAAAGAGCGATTCCCTCTACTCCTGCCTTCTGGCTACTAAACCATTCCTCTACTACTTTGTCTGACTACAAACAATCACTGCTCCGCCATTTGAGCAACGCTGCCCGTGCATCCATACCTGTTATTTGGAGATCCCCCACCCCGCCCACTTGCAATACCTGGTTTTTCAGGTTAAACTACTTCCAGTCCATGGAAGAAGTTCGCCTAGCCTCTGTGGACAAATTATCTGAGTTCCTGGCAGTCTGGTCCCCCTGGATAGAATATAAAGCTTCAAGAGCATACAAAGACCATATTGCAATGCCAAACGGCTGAGACTTAACTTCATTCACCCACTACTCAGTTTATGAGATTCACTTGGAATGTAGTGCCATGCGTACTCTACTTTACCATTCTTCCTCTCTTCATCATCTTACTTTACCTCTTTATTCTTCATCCCTACTTTTACTGACCCAACTCCCTTAAATCCCCCCCCCCTTCGTCTTACCCTCCTAGGTTTATAAAATTAATATTCAACTTGATTGGAATATTTTCTTTTTCCTGTGACACCACGACCCTGTACGATGTATTGTACTTTAGCCTGCCTATACTGTTTCCGCCCTGATTCATTTATTATTTTATGGCAGTATTTTCTTTTGCAGGGTCGAGTGTCTGTACTTTCTTTTGTACTATTATGCTTGTATTCCATATTGCCTTATATATGCAAATATTTAAAAAAATGTATTACACAAATTTTTTAATAGTATTCTGAGGTGAGGCCATCAGGGCCAGGGGCCTTACTGTACTTAAGGTTCATAATAGCTTTTGATACCTCGTTGTCTGTGATGTCAGCTATCAGGGAAAAGCCATGATCAGCCGTCAGCTGAGGCACAGGTAAATTATCCCAAAATCTTAAAGCCTCGGGAGGTGAGGATGGAGGGTCAGAATATAACGTGGAATAAAAAGATTGCATTATCTGAGAAATCTGTTCACTATTGGTCGTAAGTTATCCCTCTGGGGTCTTAAGTGGATGCATGAGTATCAGGGAACGTTGGCCACGTAAAAAAAAGGTTCGAGAGTAATTTGCCTGACTTGTTTCCAAATTGATGGAATCTAGCATCTTTTTTAAATGAGTACCTGGACTCCATTTTTGTAAACAAGCCATCAAACACCAATTTAGCTGTAGAGTACCTATCTTTATTGGCATTGGTTGGGCCAGATTTATAGGACTGATATGCCTCTGTCAATGACTGTTGAGCTTGAAGATATTCTGAGTGTAAATTTTTATAAGTCTGAGAAGTGTGGGACATAATTTCCCCCCTGAGTACCGCTTTGGAGGCCTGCCAGAAGCTGTGAAGCAGATAATGTGTCTACATTCGTATTATAATAAGATTTCCAAGCCACTTCTATTTTGGTTCTGAAAGCAAGGGACAGGGCCAGGGAAGAGGGGAATCTCTAAGAACGAAAGGAACTCCTGTCAGTATATATTTTTAATTCCATCCAGATAACTGCATGATCAGATAATTTTATGGGTTCTATCCCCACATTTACAATGTGCGGCAGCAAGTCAACAGAAATTAATAAATAAATAAATAAATAATAAATTTAATAAATAATCTATCCTAGACAGTGTCCCATGAGAAACTGAAAGGCAGGTATATTCTCGCTCTATAGGGTTCAAATTTCTCTAGATATCGATTAGATTCAGAGTTTGTGCAAACCATGGTATCCCCTTTTCTGGTAACCTAGTCTTTCCAATCTGAGGTGCCTGCCTATCCAACATGAGGGAAGATACAATATTGAAGTCACCCCCGAGGATGATTGGTGCATCAGTAAGAGGAATAAAAACATGTACTAATTTTTGCAAAAAAGAATGTACATTAGTGTTAGGTGCATACACATTACAGAGCAGGTAAGGTTTATGATCCAATAAAACATTTCATCACGTATCTGCCCTCAGGATCTACAATCGTGGATATAATCTCAATGGGTACATGTTGCTTGGCCAAAACCGCCAAACCCCTGGCTTTGGACGTATAAGGGGAAGATGCGAGTACTTTCCACTTTAAAGTGTTGAGTTTAAGCATTTCGGAGGCTACTAAATGAGTTTCCTGCAGAAATATGACATCTGCCTTCAATTTGTTCAGGTACATTTAGATCTTTTTCCTCTTTTGTGGAGAGTTTATCCCACCAATATTCCACGAGCCTAGCTTAATGGTAGACATCTAGCATAGTAAACAATGTATGATAATCATGGTCAACAGGTATAAGAGAATAAAAGAGTACAACAAAAAGTGTGGACACTGATAGAGAAGCAGTAAGAGCAGTTGAGAGAAGGGGGAGGGAAGGAGAGGACGGCAAGGGAAAAGTGAACAAAAGGGTACAGGTGCAATTATTTGTACCAACCAAAGATACCACACAAGGATCAGTTGGTGCCACCCAACTAGCAGCATGGCACTCCGAACCTGTTTGCAAAATAAAACACATATCAAGTATAACATGAAGAAAGAAATGCAACTTCCGGAGTACAACATAGTGGGCAAGGAATCCAATAGAAGGGAGGAGTCTGTCCTCGCCATTCCCACCGGACATGAAATAACATACATATAACAACCTGCAATAACATATAAATAGAGGCCTGTGAGCCTCTAAAGTAGGTGAGTGAAATGTTCACAAAATAAGAATAAAAGCACGGAGCAGAAGGGAGGGACATGTTCAACGTGATTCAGAGTAAACAGCGTGCAAGTAATGTGCAGTGCAGAAAGCAATCATAATAACGTGTGATTGCAATGAGTAAGATATAGGTATCCATCCTGAGTACTCAATCCTGAACAAAAAAGCAATACGGTTACAATTATAAAGAGAGAGTGACAATATAATTTATCCCTATCATCATCATCATCATCATCATCAGGGTGGGTATCAGACTCCTCTTCTTCTTTGAAAAATGCTTCTGCATCTGCTACAGAGAGGGAGTCAGTAAATGAAGTACCTGAGTAGATGCGGCGCAGACGGGCTGGGTACAGTAAAAAAAAAATTCTGTTATAGTACGTTGAACAAGTTGGGAACATAAGGGTGAGAATGCCTTTCTCGCTTTAGAGAGCTCCACAGAAAAATCTTGAAATATGAGGCTTTTATGAGAATCCCATAAGTTATTATATATTTTACGGGAAGCTTTCCATATTTCTTCCTTATGCAGGAAATAGAGATGAGCGGGTTCGGTTCCTCGGAATCCGAACCCGCCCGAACTTCATTTTTTTTTACACGGGGCCGAGCGACTCGGATCTTCCCGCCTTGCTCGGTTAACCCGAGCGCGCCCGAACGTCATCATCCCGCTGTCGGATTCTCGCGAGGCTCGGATTCTATCGCGAGACTCGGATTCTATATAAGAAGCCGTGCGTCACCGCCATTTTCACACGTGCATTGAGATTCATAGGGAGAGGACGTGGCTGGCGTCCTCTCCGTTTATAGAGAAGAGAGTGAGACTAGAGTAGAGAGAGACACAGTAGTAATTTTGGGGAGCATTAGGAGGAGTACTACTACTTGCTGAAGTGATAGATAGATAGTGTGACTGTATAATGTATATCTGACTTGTGGGGGAGACACTGACAGTGGGGAGCAGTTAGAGTCTGAGAGCAGGACTCAGGAGTACATATAACGTACAGTGCACACTTTTGCTGCCAGAGTGCCACACTGCCATTGTGACCACACTGACCACCAGTATAATATATATTGTGATTGTCTGCTTAGGAGTACTACTTGCAAGTTGCTGATAGTGTGACCAGTGACCTGACCACCAGTTTAATAATCACCACCAGTTTAATATATATATATATATATATATAATTGTATATAATATATATATAATATTGTATACCACCTACTCGTTTTTTTTTTTTTCTTTCTTCTTCTTTATACATACTACTATAGTAGCTTACTGTAGCAGTCTGCGGTGCTGCTGAGCTGACAGTGTCCAGCAGGTCCGTCATCAGTCATTACATAATAAATATATATACCTGTCCGGCTGCAGTACTAGTGATATTATATATATATATATATTGATTTCATCTCATTATCATCCAGTCTATATTAGCAGCAGACACAGTACGGTAGTCCACGGCTGTAGCTACCTCTGTGTCGGCAGTCGCTCGTCCATCCATAATTGTATACCACCTACCCGTGGTTTTTTTTTTTCTTTCTTCTTTATACATACTACTATAGTAGCTTACTGTAGCAGTCTGCGGTGCTGCTGAGCTGACAGTGTCCAGCAGGTCCGTCATCAGTCATTACATAATAAATATATCTACCTGTCCGGCTGCAGTACTAGTGTGATATTATATATATAAATATTGATTTCATCTCATTATCATCCAGTCTATATTAGCAGCAGACACAGTACGGTAGTCCACGGCTGTAGCTACCTCTGTGTCGGCAGTCGCTCGTCCATCCATAATTGTATACCACCTACCCGTGTTTTTTTTTTTTCTTTCTTCTTTATACATACTACTATAGTAGCTTACTGTAGCAGTCTGCGGTGCTGCTGAGCTGACAGTGTCCAGCAGGTCCGTCATCAGTCATTACATAATAAATATATCTACCTGTCCGGCTGCAGTACTAGTGTGATATTATATATATATATATTGATTTCATCTCATTATCATCCAGTCTATATTAGCAGCAGACACAGTACGGTAGTCCACGGCTGTAGCTACCTCTGTGTCGGCAGTCGCTCGTCCATCCATAATTGTATACCACCTACCCGTGGTTTTTTTTTTCTTTCTTCTTTATACATACTACTGTAGTAGCTTACTGTAGCAGTCTGCGGTGCTGCTGAGCTGACAGTGTCCAGCAGGTCCGTCATCAGTCATTACATAATAAATATATCTACCTGTCCGGCTGCAGTACTAGTGTGATATTATATATATATATATATTGATTTCATCTCATTATCATCCAGTCTATATTAGCAGCAGACACAGTATGGTAGTCCACGGCTGTAGCTACCTCTGTGTCGGCAGTCGCTCGTCCATCCATAATTGTATACCACCTACCCGTGGTTTTTTTTCTTTTCTTTCTTCTTTATACATACTACTATAGTAGCTTACTGTAGCAGTCTGCGGTGCTGCTGAGCTGACAGTGTCCAGCAGGTCTGTCATCAGTCATTACATAATAAATATATCTACCTGTCCGGCTGCAGTACTAGTGTGATATTATATATATATATATATTGATTTCATCTCATTATCATCCAGTCTATATTAGCAGCAGACACAGTACGGTAGTCCACGGCTGTAGCTACCTCTGTGTCGGCAGTCGCTCGTCCATCCATAATTGTATACCACCTACCCGTGTTTTTTTTTTTTTCTTTCTTCTTTATACATACTACTATAGTAGCTTACTGTAGCAGTCTGCGGTGCTGCTGAGCTGACAGTGTCCAGCAGGTCCGTCATCAGTCATTACATAATAAATATATCTACCTGTCCGGCTGCAGTACTAGTGTGATATTATATATATATATATTGATTTCATCTCATTATCATCCAGTCTATATTAGCAGCAGACACAGTACGGTAGTCCACGGCTGTAGCTACCTCTGTGTCGGCAGTCGCTCGTCCATCCATAAGTATAAGTATACTAGTATCCATCCATCTCCATTGTTTACCTGAGGTGCCTTTTAGTTGTGCCTATTAAAATATGGAGAACAAAAATGTTGAGGTTCCAAAATTAGGGAAAGATCAAGATCCACTTCCACCTCGTGCTGAAGCTGCTGCCACTAGTCATGGCCGAGACGATGAAATGCCAGCAATGTCGTCTGCCAAGGCCGATGCCCAATGTCATAGTACAGAGCATGTAAAATCCAAAACACCAAATATCAGTAAAAAAAGGACTCCAAAATCTAAAATAAAATTGTCGGAGGAGAAGCGTAAACTTGCCAATATGCCATTTACCACACGGAGTGGCAAGGAACGGCTGAGGCCCTGGCCTATGTTCATGGCTAGTGGTTCAGCTTCACATGAGGATGGAAGCACTCAGCCTCTCGCTAGAAAAATGAAAAGACTCAAGCTGGCAAAAGCACCGCAAAGAACTGTGCGTTCTTCGAAATCCCAAATCCACAAGGAGAGTCCAATTGTGTCGGTTGCGATGCCTGACCTTCCCAACACTGGATGTGAAGAGCATGCGCCTTCCACCATTTGCACGCCCCCTGCAAGTGCTGGAAGGAGCACCCGCAGTCCAGTTCCTGATAGTCAGATTGAAGATGTCAGTGTTGAAGTACACCAGGATGAGGAGGATATGGGTGTTGCTGGCGCTGGGGAGGAAATTGACAAGGAGGATTCTGATGGTGAGGTGGTTTGTTTAAGTCAGGCACCCGGGGAGACACCTGTTGTCCGTGGGAGGAATATGGCCGTTGACATGCCTGGTGAAAATACCAAAAAAATCAGCTCTTCGGTGTGGAAGTATTTCAACAGAAATGCGGACAACATTTGTCAAGCCGTGTGTTGCCTTTGTCAAGCTGTAATAAGTAGGGGTAAGGACGTTAACCACCTCGGAACATCCTCCCTTATACGTCACCTGCAGCGCATTCATAATAAGTCAGTGACAAGTTCAAAAACTTTGGGCGACAGCGGAAGCAGTCCACTGACCAGTAAATCCCTTCCTCTTGTAACCAAGCTCACGCAAACCACCCCACCAACTCCCTCAGTGTCAATTTCCTACTTCCCCAGGAATGCCAATAGTCCTGCAGGCCATGTCACTGGCAATTCTGACGATTCCTCTCCTGCCTGGGATTCCTCCGATGCATCCTTGCGTGTAACGCCTACTGCTGCTGGCGCTGCTGTTGTTGCTGCTGGGAGTCGATGGTCATCCCAGAGGGGAAATCGTAAGACCACTTTTACTACTTCCACCAAGCAATTGACTGTCCAACAGTCCTTTGCGAGGAAGATGAAATATCACAGCAGTCATCCTACTGCAAAGCGGATAACTGAGGCCTTGGCATCCTGGGTGGTGAGAAACGTGGTTCCGGTATCCATCATTACTGCAGAGCCAACTAGAGACTTGTTGGAGGTACTGTGTCCCCGGTACCAAATACCATCTAGGTTCCATTTCTCTAGGCAGGCGATACCGAAAATGTACACAGACCTCAGAAAAAGAGTCACCAGTGTCCTAAAAAATGCAGCTGTACCCAATGTCCACTTAACCACGGACATGTGGACAAGTGGAGCAGGGCAGGGTCAGGACTATATGACTGTGACAGCCCACTGGGTAGATGTATGGACTCCCACCGCAAGAACAGCAGCGGCGGCACCAGTAGCAGCATCTCGCAAACGCCAACTCTTTCCTAGGCAGGCTACGCTTTGTATCACCGGTTTCCAGAATACGCACACAGCTGAAAACCTCTTACGGCAACTGAGGAAGATCATCGCGGAATGGCTTACCCCAATTGGACTCTCCTGTGGATTTGTGGCATCGGAGAACGCCAGCAATATTGTGTGTGCATTAAATCTGGGCAAATTCCAGCACGTCCCATGTTTTGCACATACCTTGAATTTGGTGGTGCAGAATTTTTTAAAAAACGACAGGGGCGTGCAAGAGATGCTGTCGGTGGCCAGAAGAATTGCGGGACACTTTCGGGGTACAGGCACCACGTACAGAAGACTGGAGCAACACCAAAAACGCCTGAACCTGCCCTGCCATCATCTGAAGCAAGAAGTGGTAACGAGGTGGAATTCAACCCTATATATGCTTCAGAGGTTGGAGGAGCAGCAAAAGGCCATTCAAGCCTATACAATTCAGCACGATATAGGAGGTGGAATGCACCTGTCTCAAGCGCAGTGGAGAATGATTTCAACGTTGTGCAAGGTTCTGCTGCCCTTTGAACTTGCCACACATGAAGTCAGTTCAGACACTGCCAGCCTGAGTCAGGTCATTCCCCTCATCAGGCTTTTGCAGAAGAAGCTGGAGACGATATAGGCAAAGGAGGGGGAATGCACCTGACTCAAGCGCAGTGGAGAATGATTTCAACGTTGTGCAAGGTTCTGCAACCCTTTGAACTTGCCACACATGAAGTCAGTTCAGACACTGCCAGCCTGAGTCAGGTCATTCCCCTCATCAGGCTTTTGCAGAAGAAGCTGGAGACATTGAAGGAGGAGCTAACACGGAGCGATTCCGCTAGGCATGTGGGACTTGTGGATGAAGCCCTTAATTCGCTTAACAAGGATTCACGGGTGGTCAATCTGTTGAAATCAGAGCACTACATTTTGGCCACCGTGCTCGATCCTAGATTTAAAACCTACCTTGGATCTCTCTTTCCGGCAGACACAAGTCTGCTGGGGTTCAAAGACCTGCTGGTGACAAAATTGTCAAGTCAAGCGGAACGCGACCTGTCAACATCTCCTCCTTCACATTCTCCCGCAACTGGGGGTGCGAGGAAAAGGCTCAGAATTCCGAGCCCACCCGCTGGCGGTGATGCAGGGCAGTCTGGAGCGACTGCTGATGCTGACATCTGGTCCGGACTGAAGGACCTGTCAACGATTACGGACATGTCGTCTACTGTCACTGCATATGATTCTCTCCCCATTGAAAGAATGGTGGAGGATTATATGAGTGACCGCATCCAAGTAGGCACGTCACACAGTCCGTACTTATACTGGCAGGAAAAAGAGGCAATTTGGAGGCCCTTGCACAAACTGGTTTTATTCTACCTAAGTTGCCCTCCCACAAGTGTGTACTCCGAAAGAGTGTTTAGTGCCGCCGCTCACCTTGTCAGCAATCGGCGTACGAGGTTACTTCCAGAAAATGTGGAGAAGATGATGTTCATTAAAATGAATTATAATCAATTCCTCCGTGGAGACATTGACCAGCAGCAATTGCCTCCACAAAGTACACAGGGAGCTGAGATGGTGGATTCCAGTGGGGCCGAATTGATAATCTGTGAGGAGGGGGTTGTACACGGTGATATATCGGAGGATGATGATGAGGTGGACATCTTGCCTCTGTAGAGCCAGTTTGTGCAAGGAGAGATTAATTGCTTCTTGTTCGGTGGGGGTCCAAACCAACCCGTCATTTCAGTCACCGTTGTGTGGCAGACCCTGTCACTGAAATGATGGGTTGGTTAAAGTGTGCATGTCCTGTTTATACAACATAAGGGTGGGTGGGAGGGCCCAAGGACAATTCCATCTTGCACCTCTTTTTTCTTTAATTTTTCTTTGCGTCATGTGCTGTTTGGGGAGTGTTTTTTGGAAGGGCCATCCTGCGTGACACTGCAGTGCCACTCCTAGATGGGCCAGGTGTTTGTGTCGGCCACTAGGGTCGCTTATCTTACTCACACAGCTACCTCATTGCGCCTCTTTTTTTCTTTGCGTCATGTGCTGTTTGGGGAGTGTTTTTTGGAAGGGCCATCCTGCGTGACACTGCAGTGCCACTCCTAGATGGGCCCGGTGTTTGTGTCGGCCACTAGGGTCGCTTATCTTACTCACACAGCTACCTCATTGCGCCTCTTTTTTTCTTTGCGTCATGTGCTGTTTGGGGAGTGTTTTTTGGAAGGGCCATCCTGCGTGACACTGCAGTGACACTCCTAGATGGGCCCGGTGTTTGTGTCGGCCACTAGGGTCGCTTATCTTACTCACACAGCTACCTCATTGCGCCTCTTTTTTTCTTTGCGTCATGTGCTGTTTGGGGAGTGTTTTTTGGAAGGGCCATCCTGCGTGACACTGCAGTGCCACTCCTAGATGGGCCCGGTGTTTGTGTCGGCCACTAGGGTCGCTTATCTTACTCACACAGCTACCTCATTGCGCCTCTTTTTTTCTTTGCGTCATGTGCTGTTTGGGGAGTGTTTTTTGGAAGGGCCATCCTGCGTGACACTGCAGTGCCACTCCTAGATGGGCCAGGTGTTTGTGTCGGCCACTAGGGTCGCTTATCTTACTCACACAGCTACCTCATTGCGCCTCTTTTTTTCTTTGCGTCATGTGCTGTTTGGGGAGTGTTTTTTGGAAGGGCCATCCTGTGTGACACTGCAGTGCCACTCCTAGATGGGCCAGGTGTTTGTGTCGGCCACTAGGGTCGCTTAGCTTACTCACACAGCTACCTCATTGCGCCTCTTTTTTTCTTTGCGTCATGTGCTGTTTGGGGAGTGTTTTTTGGAAGGGCCATCCTGCGTGACACTGCAGTGCCACTCCTAGATGGGCCTGGTGTTTGTGTCGGCCACTAGGGTCGCTTATCTTACTCACACAGCTACCTCATTGCGCCTCTTTTTTTCTTTGCGTCATGTGCTGTTTGGGGAGTGTTTTTTGGAAGGGCCATCCTGCGTGACACTGCAGTGCCACTCCTAGATGGGCCAGGTGTTTGTGTCGGCCACTAGGGTCGCTTATCTTACTCACACAGCTACCTCATTGCGCCTCTTTTTTTCTTTGCGTCATGTGCTGTTTGGGGAGTGTTTTTTGGAAGGGCCATCCTGCGTGACACTGCAGTGCCACTCCTAGATGGGCCCGGTGTTTGTGTCGGCCACTAGGGTCGCTTATCTTACTCACACAGCTACCTCATTGCGCCTCTTTTTTTCTTTGCGTCATGTGCTGTTTGGGGAGTGTTTTTTGGAAGGGCCATCCTGCGTGACACTGCAGTGCCACTCCTAGATGGGCCAGGTGTTTGTGTCGGCCACTAGGGTCGCTTAGCTTACTCACACAGCTACCTCATTGCGCCTCTTTTTTTCTTTTCGTCATGTGCTGTTTGGGGAGTGTTTTTTGGAAGGGCCATCCTGCGTGACACTGCAGTGCCACTCCTAGATGGGCCCGGTGTTTGTGTCGGCCACTAGGGTCGCTTATCTTACTCACACAGCTACCTCATTGCTCCTCTTTTTTTCTTTGCGTCATGTGCTGTTTGGGGAGTGTTTTTTGGAAGGGCCATCCTGCGTGACACTGCAGTGCCACTCCTAGATGGGCCCGGTGTTTGTGTCGGCCACTAGGGTCGCTTAGCTTAGTCATCCAGCGACCTCGGTGCAAATTTTAGGACTAAAAATAATATTGTGAGGTGTGAGGTATTCAGAATAGACTGAAAATGAATGGAAATTATGGTTTTTGAGGTTAATAATACTTTGGGATCAAAATGACCCCCAAATTTTATGATTTAAGCTGTTTTTTAGGGTTTTTTGAAAAAAACACCCGAATCCAAAACACACCCGAATCCGTCAAAAAAAATTCGGTGAGGTTTTGCCAAAACGCGGTCGAACCCAAAACACGGCCGCGGAACCGAACCCAAAACCAAAACACAAAACCCGAAAAATTTCAAGTGCACATCTCTAGCAGGAAATTGAGACATTTAAACAGCACAACTCTAGGTCTGGCGCCATCATAACTTTTTTGAGCACCCACTCTATGTGCCCGCTCTTTGACCAGATCTCGGCAGGTGTCAGTAATATGAAGAATCTCAGGCAGAGTGACACGGAGAAAAGTATACAGCGCAGGACCCTTGAGGATTTCAGGGAGGCCAATCAAACGTAAATTCAATCTGCATGACCTATTTTCAAGGTCATCTAATTTATTCCAAATCTGATGATGAGACCTTAGAGACACATGTGCCATATCCTGCTTGAGCACAGATACATCCTGAAACATTTCCCCTGCTCTTTGCTCTGACTGAAGTACCCGGTGAGAGGGTTGGGCTATCTGCTTATTAATGTCTGCTGTCTGGCCTTGTAGCAGGGGGCCCATTGCTAAACATATAGCCCCCAGTATGTCACTGTATGTGATAGGGACAGCAGGTGTGAACAGTACCTGGTCGCTGGAGTTTGTAGTAGGAGCAGGGGCTGCTGACTCTGTGGGCAACTGTTCTCCTGCAGAGAGGTGCTGTGAAGTAAAGGAGGAGGGGGGGCCATGTCCGGAGCTCCAGCGTCCAGCGCCATTTTGAGCTCCAGGCGACGCTTCTACTTTTCCCTCTTCTGCTCCTTCTTGAAATGCATAGCGGGCACCAAACAGTTCTCCATGCAGCCTGCAAATCACCTGGTGTAGGAAGGGGAGTGGGTGCAGGTCAGGTGTGGAGGCTAACAGCCTAATAAACGGGTTTGTCCGGCGGGCGGCAGCGGAGCTTCTCCCTCATGCTGCTATCACATCGCAGCCAGAAACGGAAGTCTCTCGTGCGGTCCACATGCATTCCAGATAACCGGAAGATCCGATATTTGTGCTCCATTGCAATCTTACATGTCTCCAAGCAACCAAAACAATACTTTCATTTTAGAGGCAGCTGAAGAGTTCATCATAAAGGGTCCATCAATAAACCTAACCTTTACACATCTGCCCGTTTTCCTGACATAGAATAGCCCACATGCACACGAGAACAAGTAGATCACATTCTTAGAGTGGCATGTTATGAACTCCTTTATCTGGTAAGAGTGACCATTGACTGTAAATTCAGTAAATTTACGTGAAGATGATCTAACGGTCTTACACATCAGGCAGTCACCGCAACGATGAAAGCCCTTTGTTCTTATACTTCGTCTTAGATCGTTCTCCAAACTGCTTCTTACAAGTTGATTTTTTAAAGATGGAGCTTTTCTATAAATAAAAACAGGCTTTTCTGGTAACAATGATCCTATTACATAGTAACATAGTATCTAAGGTTGAAAAAAGACAATTGACCATCGGGTTCAACCTATTTGTGTTCTCCTATGCACGATTATTTTGTATAAAATTTTGACTGAAGTTGCTGACTGCCGTTCCGATTAACCCCTCTTTTTTATAATAACCATAGTGCGTGACTATGCCCTGTATCCCTGGATATCCTTATCCATTAGGAATTTATCTAACCCATTCTTAAAGGTGTTGACTGAGTTGGCCATTACAACTCCCTCAGGCAGGGAATTCCAAACACGTATCGTCCTTAACGTAAAAAAGCATTTACGCCGTATTATGTGGAATCTCCTCTCCTCTAACCTGAGCGAGTGTCCACGAGTTCACTGTGTTGATCTAACCAAAAACAGGTCCTGCGCAAAATCTGTATATTGTCCCCTTATATATTTGTAAATGTTGATCATGTCCCCTCTTAATCTCCTCTTTTCCAGTGAAAACATGCCTAGTCTTGCAAGCCTTTCCTCGTATTCCAGCGTCTCCATACCCTTAATTAGTTTGGTCGCCCGCCTTTGAACCTTTTCTAGCTCCAGGATATCCTTTTTTTAGTAAGGTGCCCAGAATTGTACACAGTATTCAAGGTGTGGCCTCACAAGTGATTTATATAACGGGAGTATAATACTCTCATCCCTAGCATCAATTCCCCGTTTTATGCATGCTAATATCTTATTAGCCTTCTTTGCTGCAGTCCTACTTTGGGTACTACTGCTTAGTTTGCTATCTATGAGGACACCTAAGTCCTTTTCCAGTACAGAATCCCCTAATTTTACCCCATTTAGTAGGTAGGTGTTATTTTTGTTCTTGTTACCACAGTGCATTACCTTACACTTGTCTGTATTGAAGCGCATTCTCCATTTCGCTGCCCAAGCTTCTAATTTAACTAAGTCATTCTGAAGCGACTCAGCATCCCCCTCCGCATTTATAACTTTACACAATTTGGTATCATCTGCAAAAATTGACACCATGCTCTCTAGACCTTCAGTTAGGTCGTTAATGAAAATATTGAACAATAGCGGTCCTAATACTGAGCCTTGCGGCACACCACATAGCACTTCAGTCCAAGTTGAAAAAGATCCATTAACCACAACGCGCTGCTCCCTATTACCTAACCAGTTTTTGACCCAAGTGCATATTGTGCTTCCTAGCCCTGATTCTTGTAGCTTGTAGATAAGTCTCATGTGTGGTACAGTGTCAAACACTTTGGCAAAATCTAAAAAGATTACATCCACCTCTTTACCCTGATCTAGGTTTGCGCTTACTGTTTCATAAAAGCCAAGTAAGTTGGTTTGACAGGATCTGTCCTTCATAAACCCATGTTGATTCCTATTAATGACCTTATTGACTTCAAGGAACTTCTGAATACTATCTCTTAGAATACCTTCCAATACTTTCCCCACTATAGATGTAAGACTAACTGGTCTATAATTACCTGGTTCAGCTTTACTTCCCTTTTTGAATATAGGCACTACTTCCGCTATACGCCAGTCTTTGGGAACCATACCTGATGTTACTGAATCCTTAAAGATCAAAAATAGCGGTTTTGCAAGTTCAGAGTGAAGCTCCATTAGAACCCTTGGGTGAATACCATCGGGACATGGTGACTTATTAATCTTATGTTTTAATCGGTCACAGACTACTTCCTCGCTTAAATAAGTACCTATCAGTGGGATATTCTCATTATTGAGATTATGTGTTAGTCCCTGAGATGGGTCCTCTCTAGTAAATACTGTTGAAAAAAACTCATTTAGTGTGTCCGCTATGTCATTATCATTTTTGCTTAAGACTCCCAACTTGTCTTTTAAAGGGCCTATACTCTCCTTCTTGAATCTCTTGCTATTAATGTATTTAAAGAATTTTTTGGGATTCACTTTGCTTTCCTTTGGTACTAGTTTTTCAGTTTCTACTTTAGCCGCTCTTATTTCCTTTTTGCATATTTTGTTACATTCCTTATAGTGCTGAAATGACTCTGCTTCCCCGTCAGATTTGTATTTTTTAAATGCTCGCCTTTTTTTGCCCATAAGTTCCTTTATCTTTTTGTTAAGCCACATCGGTTTATGATTTTTATTCCTTTTTTTTGCTGCTCGTAGGAATAAATTTGAGTGTATTTTTAGCTAGCAGGAATTTTAGTACCTCCCATTTCTCCATAGTATTTTTTCCTAAATCAAACCTTCCCATTCAATATCCCTGAAAAATACCCTCATCTTTTCAAAATTTGCTTTGCTAAAGTATAGAGTCCTAGTTGAGCCAGTATAGGGCTGTTTATGGAAACTGATATTGAATGTGACCATATTGTGGTCGCTGTTTCCTATGGGTTCCCCTACTATAATACCTGATACCAAATCCCCATTGTTTGTTAATACCAGGTCTAAGATTGCATTGTACCTAGTTGGTTCCTCAATTAGTTGAACTAAGTAGTTATCATTAAGTGTGTTTAAAAACATATTGCCCCTAGCAGTATCACATGAATCGTTTTTCCAGTTTATCTCTGGATAGTTAAAATCTCCCATCACTACTATGTCTCCTACTCCTGCTGCTCTTTCAATTTGCTTTAGTAACAATTCCTCATCAGATGCGTTGATACCAGGCGGCATATAGCATACACCCAATACTAACTTTTTTATTCCTTTTTCCCCGCATGCAATTTCTACCCATAATGTCTCGACAGTGTCTACAGTCCCCTCCTGAATATCTTCCCATATATCAGGTTTTAAAAACGGCTTTACGTAAAGACACACCCCTTCACCCTTTTTATTTAGTCTGTCTTTCCTAAACAGTGTATAGCCCTCTAGATTGACTGTCCAATCATGAGATTCATCCCACCAAGTTTCAGTAATGCCTATAATATCATACTGTTTGCTTGCTGCAAGTATTTCTAGTTCACCCTTTTTACCAGTAAAGCCTCTGGCATTTACATACATACAACTAAGATAAGTATTTTCCCTTGCGTTAGGGACATCTTTCACCTTATGTAGCAATGATGACCTGTAATCGTCATTGGTTAGTGCTTTGGTAAAATCTCTTTTAGTACCCATGTTAGTAACCTTACCGCCTGCTCTTACCCTCCCCCCAACTTCTCCCCCATTTCATTTACTACCGCCATCCCCATTATTCTCACTGCATGACCCGTAGTTTCTAGCTAAACCCTTCCCCCAGGCTCCTAGTTTAAAATCTCCTCCAACCTTCTAACCATCCTTCCCTCCAGCACCGCTACCCCCTGCTCAGTCAGGTGCAATCCTGTATCTTGTTTAAAAATATTCCAGTAATCCTTAAAAACCTGTTCTATACTCTTGAAAGATTTATTGTATTGGCTTACGAAGGCCCACTTGAATTTGTCATCAGAGCGTACAGGATCACTCTTCGTTTTTAATAGTGTGTCCCTATCTATATTGGTCACTTTCACCCTCACTTTGTTTAAGAGACTAGAAGGATATACCTTTTTTTTTTAAATGGTCGGAGATTTCATCAAATTGTTGGTCACATTTCTTCCTATCTGTGCAGTTTCTTTTTATTCTTGCAAACTGGCTGAATGGTATCCCATCCAGCCAGTTAGCATGATGTTGACTTGTTCTGTCTATGAAGCTGTTGGAATCTATCCTTTCTAGAGATGAGCGGATTCGGTTTTACTTGGATTTACTCAGATTTACCTGAATCTCCTTATTGGCTATCGGACGTCACGTGTTTTGGTTAGCCAATAAGAAAAATCCAGAAAATAAGAAATGGCGATAATTCTGGCATAAAGAACCGAGTAAATCTGAACCCGCTCATCTCTAATCCTTTCTATACGTTTTGGTATTTGCCTGCCCATTAGCAAAATAGATACAGTACTTAAATCCAAGAAGGCTACTTCCTTCTGGCTCTTGGTGGAAAATATTTTAATGGACATACAGTATCATTGGAGTTTAGGCACGCACAAAAGGTATCAAGAGACACCTCATCTGCTCGCCACAAAAACAATACATTGTCTATGTAGCACTGCCAGGACACTAGGCACGCCATCAGACCACCATCAGACCATATCTGACAGTCTTTCCAGTATGCCATAAATAAATTGGCATAACTGGGGGTGAACCTAGTGCCCATGGCAGTACCAACTTGCTGTAAATAGAACAACCCATCAAAATAAAAGTAATTATTCAACAGAATGAATTTAATGCTGTTCAGAATAAAACTTTTTATAATGTCACTAAGGGCACTTAAATCCAAAAAGTGGGAAACTGCAGACAGACCTTTTTCAAGATCAATTATTGTGTACAAAGTACACACATCAGCTGTACATAAAATGTCCCCATCTTCCCATGTATATTGGTTGATTCTCCTAAGGACATCACCTGAATCTTTTAGGAATGCCCTTGTTGTTTGCACCAAAGATTGTAAAAGATAGATTTTGGTTAACGTGTGATACAGCAGTCTCAGGAGAGGTGAATGTAGAAATTGGTGAGAGCAGTGGTTGAAGAGAGGTAGATGTTGAAAATTAATAGCATTTGCTTTAGCTGAAAGGTTTCAGCTAAAGCAAATAGCTGATGTCTTTGTTAATTAGACCTAGTATATGTCTGCATTCAGTTATGGGGCAGTTGTCTGAGTGAGGAAATATACGAAGTAAGGAAATTACAAAGTTAGGAAAATTTAAAATAACAGTTAAACCAACAGTTGAACAAACATTTTAAAACATTGGAAACCAGGTATTTTCACCATTTAACTTACATTTTCCTTAAGCACTTACCTAACTACCTATACTTTAAATTAACAAACATCATGTACCACAAACTGTTTTTTCTAATAGCACTTCATGGTATCCACAATAAAATGGCAACATCCTTCACTATTCCTTTAATTCACTGCTCCGTGCACATTGCAGCCTCATTAATCCATTCCCCTCTGATTAACGCTCATAAGCTTTTAACCTATCTATGTACACTAACTATAACATCATCAACCTGTCACTATAAGAAACTCTCTTCTTCTGCTTCTACTAGCTGGTGACATATCCACAAATCCAGGTTCCATCCACATACCACACTCACATTCAGCTGATTCACAACGGAATTTAAATTCAACAAATGTTATAAACATCACATGTCTCCCATCTCCCTCCAAGTCACTAAAATGTGCTTTATGGAATGCACACTCTGTTTGCAACAAATTAACATCTATTCATGACCTGTTCATTTAAAAAATTTTTAATATGCTAGCTATAACAGAAACATGACCCACACAATCAGACACTGCCTCCCCTACAGCACTGTCACATGGTGGCCTTCACTTCACACACGCCCCCAGGCTTGTAACAGTAAAGGAGGTGGGGTTAGAATTTTACTGTCCAAATGTTACATACACACAGTTTTACCACCTGTTCCTTCACTCACATTTACATAATTTGAAGTACATTCTATTAGGATTTTCACTCCTTTCTCTCTATGTGTTGCAGCTATGCCTACCTGGGCAACCCACAACATTTTTGGAAGATTTTTCTGTTTGGCTCGCTCATGTTTTATCCTCTGAAATCTCCACCGTCAATATAGGTGATATCAGTATCTCTGTTGACAGTTCAAAATCTCCCCATGCCTACAAACTACTCTCTCTAACCTCCTCTCTTGGCCTCTACCAGTGAACTGACTCCCCTACTCATCAGGATGGCCACTGCCTTGATCTTGTATTCACAAGACTATGCTCTGTTTCTAAACTCAGTAACACTTCTTTCCCTCTCTCAGATCACAACCTTATCACCTGCATGCTCTCCTCCATTCCATCTGCACATTCACAACCAGTGGCAGCCGCGGGGGATGCTGGGAGGGTTATGTCACCGCATTTTCACTTTAGTACATCTCACCCAAGGGCTGATTCATAGCTGGATGCTATATTGATTTTTACACAAATGGCAAATTGTTTAAAACTGCGCATGCACCAGAGCCACATTGCGCATGTCCCACAATGGAGGTGTTGTGATTCTGGTCACAATGCCCTGGACACCGCAGCCTGAGTTACACCAAGGTTACACACTGTTCTGCCTTCCAGGTGCCTGGAGAGGCACCCAGATGTAAGAAAAGCCACAGGGTGAGTCATTGAGGTGTGCTGTCTGCTCCTCTGCTACTCCACTGGTACTTACTGGCAGTGGTGTTGAGAGGAGGGGAAAGCGGATACTCTTTACCCGGGCCTGTTGGAGGGGCCCATGGGAGTCCTAGGTCCCGCTGCCCCCCCTCTCCCCAATGTAGACAGTACCGCCATGCAGCCGAGAGTGAGAGAGGACACTGCTGCAGTGGCAGCCTCTCTCCCCAGTGTGCTGTGCTGGGGAGAGAGGCAGCTGCAGCAGTGTCCTCCCTCTCTCTGCTTGATGTGTGGGAGGGGACGAGCGAATGCACCCGCCATCCACAGCAGCCGCCCCTGCCGACTCCAGCTGTTTACCTGGCGCCACCCTTCCAGCGTGTGTGGATGCTTTGCAACCACACAGAAACTTTATTTTTTAAATATTTTTAAAGTAGGTGTTCTGGCCACAACTCCTTCATTGTCCATGCCCCCTTAGATTACCTGGTCTCTGGACAGCTGTTGGTGCCCCTGCTTACTAGGTGGCGATATAGAGTCACGTGTGCCGAGCAGTGTCAATGGACCGGTGTGCCCAGCACCCTGATATAGAGCTGGTAGTGTTGTCCATAGCAACCAATCAGATTTTTTAGAATGCAATAGAGAAATGAAAGGTAGAATTTCCTTGGTAGCTATGGGCAGAGGTGTCACTAGGAAGGTGCAGACCTATCAGGGGGTGATATCAAACTACCGGCTCCTCCAAAGGGACAGTAAACCGGATGCTGCACTATGATATTCTCGTGTATCACTTAGCTCTTGTCACTGATGAGAAGCCAGGAGTGCAGCCAGATGGGTATTCAATTGATGCCGGTCTTTCCAACAGTTTTTAGGTTTAATATGCATTCCACCTATTCAATGAAAGTGACTTTTTTTTCCGACTGTCGAAAAAACCAGCACTTATTGGAAAACACGTGGGCCGATCCATGTGTTTTTGTCGAAAACATGGCTGTTTTCGACTGTTTGCCGCTGATGCAGATTCGACTTGAAATCAAGTTGAATCTGCATTTGTCGGAATGCTGGCCAGAACGGCCTGCATTGAATAGTGCCGTGTCGGATCCTCTCCGTCGGAGAGGATCCGACATCAATTGAATATACCATATAGTCTCCAGAGGAGGCCCAGCATTTCCAGGAATGTTGGGCACACCCCCAGAGTGATGTAATGATGCTTCCCATGAGGCCACACCCCCATCCCATGAGACCACATCCCCAAATTGAAGTAACCTCAGACTAACCATGAGGTCATGCCCCTTTTTGCGGTGCTACACCGGGTGTCATCGATGCCAGTGCTGCCCCTGGCTATGGGCAACAACACCACTTGCCTACCCGCTAGTCTTAGGTTCTGAATACCCAGTGTGCAAAGTACTGACTCAAAAGTAGAGATGAGCGGGTTCGGTTCTCAGAGAACCGAACCGCCCCGAACTTTGGCTTCCGAGTCCGGATCTGATCAAGGCTCGGATCTTCCCTCTTGACTCGGAAACCCGAACTCGGCAAAACGTCATCATCCCGCTGTCGGATTCTCGCGGGATTTGAATTCCATATAAGGAGCCGCACGTCACGCCCATTTTTCACTCCAGTCTCGGAGAGTGAGTGGACGTGTACTATTCAGTGTGCTCAGTCTCTGTTTATTCGGGCGGGAAAGTGGGGTGACAAGTGTTGTACTGCTCAGTCCAGTCCATATAGCCAATGTAGCTGTAAAGTGGTGCTGTGTTGTGAAGACCAGTCCAGTGTAGTCACTCAGTGTATTGTGCTGCATCAGTCCAGGCAGTCACAGTGTTGGTGTTCTCTGCTGCCATATATCCAGTGTAGCTGTAAAGTGGGGCTGTGTTGGCAGACCAGTCCAGTGTAGTCACTCAGTGTATTGTGCTGCATCAGTCCAGGCAGTCACAGTGTTGGTGTTCTCTGCTGCCATATATCCAGTGTAGCTGTAAAGTGGGGCTGTGTTGGCAGACCAGTCCAGTGTAGTCACTCAGTGTATTGTGCTGCATCAGTCCAGGCAGTCACAGTGTTGGTGTTCTCTGCTGCCATATATCCAGTGTCCTGTGTCATCAGTAATTCCAGTGACGATATACACTGCTGCTATATATATCCACTGCTGCGGTATAACAAATTACAATTATATTATTATTAAAAAGCTGTTGGACTGCATCAGACCAGTGGTAGTGTGTGTCCTGTGTCATCAGTAATTCCAGTGGCGATATACGCTGCTGCTATATATCCACTGCTGCAGTATAACAATTATAACAACCTGTTGGCTGCATCAGACCAGTGGAAGTGTCCTGTGTCATCAGTAATTCCAGTGACGATATACGCTGCTGCTATATGTCCACTGCTACAGTATAATAATAATTATAACAACAACCTGATGTGCTGCATCAGACCAGTGGTAGTGTCCTGTCTCATCAGTCATTCCAGTCATTCCTGTGCCGCATATTGTCTCATATAACTCCCAAAAAATAATGGAGAACAAAAATTTTGAGGATAAAATAGGGAAAGATCAAGAAGAACCACTTCCTCCTAGTGCTGAAGCTGCTGCCACTAGCCATGACACAGACGATGAAATGCCATCAACGTCATATGCCAAGGCCGATGCCCAATGTGATAGTAGAGGGCATGTAAAATCCAAAAAGCCAAAGTTCAGTAAAAAGAACCAAAAAAAGACATTTAAATGGTCTGAGGAGAAACGTAAACTTGCCAATATGCCATTTACCACACGGAGTGGCAAGGAACGGCTGAGACCCTGGCCTATGTTCATGACTAGTGGTTCAGCTTCACATGACGATGGAAGCCCTGATAACTGAGGCCTTGACACTTATGTTGGTGTTAGACGTGCATCCGGTATCCGCCATTAGTGCAGTGGGATTTAGACAATTGATGGAGGTATTGTGTCCCCGGTAACAAATCCCATCTAGATTCCACTTCACTAGGCAGGCAATAGCGAGATTTTGCCATTTAATTCCAGTGATTTGGACATATAATTACAGTGATTTTGCCAATTAATTTCAGTGATTTATAATTATTAATTACAGTGAGCTTGCCAATTAATTCCAGTGATTTGGACGTATAATTACAGCGATTTTGCCAATTAATGTCAGTGATTTATAATTATTAATTCCAGTGATCTTGCCATTTAATTCCAGTAATTTGGACGTATAATTACAGTGATTTTGCCAATTAATGTCAGTGATTTACAATTATTAATTCCAGTGATCTTGCCAATTAATTCCAGTGATTTGGATGTATAATTCCAGTTGGAATTGTTTGTGTCACTTAGCTTAGTAATACAGCTACCTCATAGCACCTCTTCGACATTTTTGCATGAGGTGCTGTTTGGGGCCTAGTTTTTGAAAAGTGCCATCCTGTGTGACACTGCCGTATGAGTCCAGAGGTACTGCTGTATTAGTCCTGGGGTACTGCCATATAAGTCCACCAATTGCAGTGACTGGAGCATGCTGGAGATGCTGTCAGTGGACCAAACAATTGCAGCACACTCTCGACATTCAGCAACTGCGTGACACTACTAGATGGGCCAGGTGGTTGTGTCACTTAGCTTAGTCACACAGCAACCTCGGTGCACCTTTTTTTCTTCTTTGCATCATGTGCTGTTAGGGGTCTTTTTTTTTATATCTGCCCTCCTGTCTGCAACTGCAGTGCCACGCCTAGTTGGGCCAATTGTGTGTGTCGCTTGGTTAGTCATACAACTACCTCATTGCAAATCTTTTTCTTCTTTGCATGATGTGCTATTTGGGGCTTTTTTTTTTATATATCTGCCCTCCTGTCTGCCATTGCAGTGCCACGCCTAGTTGGGCCAATTGTGTGTGTCGCTTGGTTAGTCATACAACTACCTCATTGCAAATCTTTTTCTTCTTTGCATGATGTGCTATTTGAGGCCTCCATCTAGGAGTGCAGTGCACTCCTAGATGGGCCAATTGTTTGTGTCACTTGGCTTAGTCATACAACTACCTCATTGTAGTGATGAGCGGGTTCGGTTTCCGAGAAACCGAACCCACCCGAGCTTTACCTTTTTTTACACGGGTCCGAGCAGACTCGGATCCTCCCGCCTTGCTCGGCTAACCCGAGCGCGCCCGAACGTCATCATCCCGCTGTCGGATTCTCGAGAGATTCGGATTCTATAAGCAGCCGCGCGTCGCCGCCATTTTCACACGTGCATTGAGATTGATAGGGAGAGGTCGTGGCTGGCGTCCTCTCCGTTTATACGAGACACTACAGTTGATCTGATTGCTTTGCTTTGCTTGTTTATTTTACTATTGTGGGGAGGATTGGGGAGCAGCTGTTAGGAGGAGTACAGTGCAGAGTTTTGCTGATAGTGACCACCAGTTTTTTATCCGTTCTCTTCTCTGCCTGAAAAAAACGCTCCATACCATATCTGTGCTCAGTGTGCTGCATGATATATCTGTGCTGAGTGCTCACACTGCTTAATTGTGGGGACTGGGGAGCAGCTATAGCAGGAGTACAGTGCAGAGTTTTGCTGACAGTGACCACCAGTATACGTTTGTCTGCCTGAAAAACACTCCTGTGGCTTTTATTTTTTATACTAGTAGTTTAGCAGTTTGCTGACAGTGTCCACCAGGTCCATTATACTGTATATAGCAGTACGGTAGGCCACTGATGTACCTACCTCTGTGTTGACTCGTCACTCGTCATCCATAAAGTATACTATCCATCCATCTACATTGTATACCTATGGTGGCTTTTTTTTATACTAGTAGTTTAGCAGTCTGCTGACAGTGTCCACCAGGTCCATTATACTGTTTATAGCAGTATGGTAGGCCACTGCTGTACCTACCTCTGTGTCGTCACTCGTCATCCATAAAGTATACTAACCATCCATCTACATTGTATACCTGTGGTGGCTTTTTTTTTTATACTAGTAGTTTAGCAGTCTGCTGACAGTGTCCACCAGGTCCATTATACTGTATATAGCAGTACGGTAGGCCACTGCTGTACCTACCTCTGTGTCGTCACTCGTCATCCATAAAGTATACTATCCATCCATCTACATTGTATACCTGTGGTGGCTTTTTTTTTTATACTAGTAGTTTAGCAGTCTGCTGACAGTGTCCACCAGGTCCATTATACTGTATATAGCAGTACGGTAGGCCACTGCTGTACCTACCTCTGTGTCGTCACTCGTCATCCATAAAGTATACTATCCATCCATCTACATTGTATACCTGTGGTGCCTTTTAGTTGTGCGCATTAAAATATGGAGAACAAAAATGTGGAGGTTAAAAAAATAGGGAAAGATCAAGATCCACTTCCACCTCGTGCTGAAGCTGCTGCCACTAGTCATGGCCGAGACGATGAAATGCCATCAACGTCGTCTGCCAAGGCCGATGCCCAATGTCATAGTACAGAGCATGTAAAATCCAAAACACAAAAGATCAGTAAAATGCCTCAAAAATCAAAATTAAAAGCGTCTGAGGAGAAGCGTAAACTTGCCAATATGCCATTTACGACACGGAGTGGCAAGGAACGGCTGAGGCCCTGGCCTATGTTCATGGCAAGTATTTCAGCTTCACATGAGGATGGAAGCACTCATCCTCTCGCTAGAAAAAAGAAAAGACTTAAGCTGGCAAAAGCACAGCAAAGAACTGTGCGTTCTTCGAAATCACAAATCCCCAAGGAGAGTCCAATTGTGTCGGTTGTGATGCCTGACCTTCCCAACACTGGACGGGAAGAGCTTGCGCCTTCCACCATTTGCACACCCCCTGCAAGTGCTGGAAGGAGCACCCGCAGTCCAGTTCCTGATAGTCAAATTGAAGATGTCACTGTTGAAGTACACCAGGATGAGGATATGGGTGTTGCTGGCGCTGGGGAGGAAATTGACAAGGAGGATTCTGATGGTGAGGTGGTTTGTTTAAGTCAGGCACCCGGGGAGACACCTGTTGTCCATGGGAGGAATATGGCCCTTGACATGCCTGGTCAAAATACAAAAAAAATCAACTCTTCGGTGTGGAATTATTTCAACACAAATGTGGACAACAGGTGTCAAGCCCTGTGTTGCCTTTGTCTTCTGTAATAAGTAGGGGTAAGGACGTTAACCACCTCGGAACATCCTCCCTTATACGTCACCTGCAGCGCATTCATCATAAGTCAGTGACAAGTTCAAAAACTTTGGGTGACAGCGGAAGCAGTCCACTGACCGCTAAATCCCTTCCTCTTGTAACCAAGCTCCTGCAAACCACACCACCAACTCCCTCAGTGTCAATTTCCTCCTTACCCAGGAAAGCCAATAGTCCTGCAGGCCATGTCACTGGCAAGTCTGACGAGTCCTCTCCTGCCTGGGATTCCTCCGATGCATCCTTGAGTGTAACGCCTACTGCTGCTGGCGCCAGGGCCGGTGCAAGGTTTCTCGGCACCCTAGGCAAAATTTCTGCCTACACCCCCCCCCCCCCCCCCCGTCCTCCCGGCCCTCCCCTTCCCCTGTTGCTTGGACAGCGGAGTGATCACGTTATCTAGAGGCTGTGTTAACAGTATGTTGATCCTCCTGAAGCAGCCAAATAACAGCAAAAGAAAACCTGACAAATATTATATTAAATACACACAAGTTAAAAAGCATCCAGCCCCACATCCATATATAGTATAATACCACAGTCTGTTGTTTTATACAGTATTATAGATAGGCACCAGGGTTGTAACTAGAACTTTGTGGCAGTGACGTGCGGTGACGTCATTGGCTGGGGAGGCACTGAGATTTATATATATATATATATATATATATATATATATACACACGCATACATATACAGTGGTCGAAGTGGACATTTTGAAGTGGTGGTATGGAAAAGTGAAGGTTGCACTCAAATGGGGGCGTGTCCTTCAGTGTAGTAGGACCCCTTATACTATCTAGAAATTCTTATACTATCTAGAAATTCACATTACAGCACACGGTATGAGCCAAAATTCACATTACAGCACATGGTATGAGCCAAAATTCACATTATAGCACACTGTATGAGCCGAAATTCACATTACAGCACATCGTATGATCCAAAATTCACATTACAGAACACGGTATGAGCCAAAATTCACACTACAGCACACGGGATGAGCCAAAATTCACATTACAGCACACCGTATGATCCGAAATTCATATTTTACCACACAGTATGAGCCGAAATTCACATTACAGCACATGGTATGACCCACAATTCAGGGACAGGGAGAGAAAGTGACAGCAGGGACTGAGAGAGTGACAGCAGGGACTGAGAGCGTGACAGCAGAGACATAGGGTAACATTACCTGATATGTGCAGCAGAGGTGCGGAAGGGACTGTGGTTGTCGGTGGCGTATGAGCCCATGGTCTGCGGGGGATGCGGTGGTACTAAGCTGTCCTTCGTCGCTGCGGCGTTGATGTCCCTCTGACCACCGCCAGTTGTGGTCTGCGGTGGTCAGCTTTTAATGGCGGTGCAGCGTGCAGCAGTGAGCGCTGGTCAGTGGTGGGCGGCGGGCAGCTGTGATACAAATATATAATTTTTTTTTACATTTATTTTTCCCTGTCCCTGCGTCCAAGTGATCTGGGGGTGAGCTGCAGTCCAAGTAATCTTGCCCAGAGCACTTGGACTGCAGCTCACCCCCAGATCACTTGGACTGCAGCTCACCCCCAGATCACTTGGACTGCAGCTCACCCCCAGATCACTTGGACTGCAGCTCACCCCCAGATCACTTGGACTGCAGCTCACCCCCAGATCACAAGGGGAGAGCTGCAGTCCAAGTGATCTGGGGGGGAGCTGCCCAGACACTTACCACCAAGCACAAACCCCCCCCCCCCCCCTGTAGGCAACTCCAACATCAGGTCCCGCCGCTGCCCCCCCTCCGCGCTCCTGAAGTGGCAGGCAGCTCCACTGTAGTGTCGGGTCCCGCCGCAGCTTGACCTCAATGCCTATGGGTGATTGGACAGCGGATCCGCCGTCCAATCACATCTGCCTCGCTGACAGGGGCAGGTTTTCCCTGTCAATGACGCACTGGCATATGTGCCGCTTCCCCCGCAGTTTTTTAATGGGCTTTTACAACCCTGTGCCTGGCCCCGCCCCCCTTTCTCTCCCATTCCAATTGTTAACGGGAGGCACTGCTATCTGTGCCTCCCAAAGTGATTTAAAGATTTAAAATGCTTATCATAATATAAAGAGATTACTTATGACACAGAATATGTGTCATAAGTATCTTCTTTATATTATTTTAATCATTAATGGCAGGGGAGGCACTGCCTCCTACCTCCCCTGCCTCCCGACTACACGTCCCTGCTTTGTGGGCCCCCGTAGTAGGATCTTGAAAGGGCAGCATCGAGAGGATAGGGAGACGCGGAGCTGCAGGGAGGGGATAGGGAGACGCTGGGCGGCAGGGAGGGGATAGGGAGACGCAGGGCGGCAGGGAGGGGATAGGGAGACGCAGGGCGGCAGGGAGGGGATAGGGAGACGCGGGGCTGCAGGGAGGGGATAGGGAGACGCGGGGCTGCAGGGAGGGGATAGGGAGACGCAGGGCTGCAGGGAGGGGATAGGGAGACGCAGGGCTGCAGAGAGTGGATAGGGAGACGCGGGGCTGCAGGAAGGGGATAGGGAGACGCGGGGCGGCAGGGTGGGGATAGGGAGACGCGGAGCTGCAGGGAGGGGATAGGGAGACGCGGGGCTGCAGGGAGGGGATAGGGAGACGCGGGGCTGCAGGGAGGGGATAGGGAGACGCGGGGCTGCAGGGAGGGGATAGGGAGATGCGGGCGGCAGGGAGGGGATAGGGAGACGCGGAGCTGTAGGGAGGGGATAGGGAGACGCGGGGCGGCAGGGTGGGGATAGGGAGACGCGGAGCTGCAGGGAGGGGATAGGGAGACGCGGGCGGCAGGGAGGGGATAGGGAGACGCGGAGCTGTAGGGAGGGGATAGGGAGACGCGGGGCGGCAGGGTGGGGATAGGGAGACGCGGAGCTGCAGGGAGGGGATAGGGAGACGCGGGGCGGCAGGGAGGGGATAGGGAGACGCGGGGCGGCAGGGAGGAAGGGGATAGGGCGACGCGGGGTAGGAGGGAGGGGATAGGGAGACGCGGGGCGGCAGGGAGGGAGGGGATAGGGAGGCGCGGGACAGTAGGGAGGGAGGGGATACGGAGACGCGGGGCGGCAGGGATGGAGGGGATAGGGAGGCGCGGGACGGCAGGGAGGGAGGGGATAGGGAGGCGCGGGACGGCAGGGAGCGAGGGGATAGGGAGACACGGGGCGGCAGAGAGGGAGGGGATAGGGAGGCGCGAGATGGCAGGGAGCGAGGGGATAGGGAGACACGGGGCGGCAGAAAGGGAGGGGATAGGGAGGCGCGGGACGGCAGGGAGTGAGGGGATAGGGAGACACGGGGCGGCAGAGAGGGAGGGGATAGGGAGGCGTGGGGCGGCAGGGAGGGAGGGGATAGGGAGACTTCTCTTGCCTTTCAGATGCAGTAGACATCACCATCCGCAGCGTCTCCCCTCTGCCCATTCTTCCTGGGGCTTCCGGCTGCAGTACTGACGATAATGTTAGGGGGAGGGCTCGTCGATGGCAGTCAGAGGGGAGAACTTGAAGTGCTGTCTCCTCCGCATAATGCGACAGCCCTGCCCCTGCTCCTCCTCTCTAAAAATTAAATTTTGCTAGTTAAATGGTAAACAAATGGGGCGGCCGCGGCGAGGGTCTAGCCTGCCACAGCCGTCAGTCACCTCACCAACGCTAGTGTATTGCTTTCCCCTGCTCCCTGTCTCTAACAGAAATTGACTTTGCTGCGCGTATGAGAGAGTAGGTCAGGAGACGGGCGCCGCACAAGCGCACAGACAGCATGTCAGTGCTGACGGCGCCTGGGACGAGTGTTAGGCTGTCAGTGGGCGGCGCCCGTCTCCTGACCTGCTCTCTCATACGCGCAGCAAAGTCAATTTCTGTTAGAGACAGGGAGCAGGGAAAGCAATACACTATCGTTGGTGAGGTGACTGACGGCTGTGGCAGGCTAGACCCTCGCCGCGGCCGCCCCTGTCTGGGCTTACTTATCAAAATATATATATTTTTTTTGGTAAAATAGATTTAAGTGGAGCCTGCCGCCCTCCAGTGGCCAGCGCCCATAGGCAGCTGCCTAAAGCTGCCTAATGGTAGCGCCGGCCCTGGCTGGCGCTGCTGTTGTTGCTGCTGGGAGTCGATCGTCATCCCAGAGGGGAAGTCGGAAGACCACTTGTACTACTTCCAGTAAGCAATTGACTGTCCAACAGTCCTTTGCGAGGAAGATGAAATATCACAGCAGTCATCCTGCTGCAAAGCGGATAACTGAGGCCTTGGCAGCCTGGGCGGTGAGAAACGTGGTTCCGGTATCCATCGTTAATTCAGAGCCAACTAGAGACTTGATTGAGGTACTGTGTCCCCGGTACCAAATACCATCTAGGTTCCATTTCTCTAGGCAGGCGATACCGAAAATGTACACAGACCTCAGAAAAAGACTCACCAGTGTCCTAAAAAATGCAGTTGTACCCAATGTCCACTTAACCACGGACATGTGGACAAGTGGAGCAGGGCAGACTCAGGACTATATGACTGTGACAGCCCACTGGGTAGATGTATTGCCTCCCGCAGCAAGAACAGCAGCGGCGGCACCAGTAGCAGCATCTCGCAAACGCCAACTCGTTCCTAGGCAGGCTACGCTTTGTATCACCGCTTTCCAGAATACGCACACAGCTAAAAACCTCTTACGGCAACTGAGGAAGATCATCGCAGAATGGCTTACCCCAATTGGACTCTCCTGGGGATTTGTGACATCGGACAACGCCAGCAATATTGTGCGTGCATTACATCTGGGCAAATTCCAGCACGTCCCATGTTTTGCACATACCTTGAATTTGGTGGTGCAGAATTATTTAAAAAACGACAGGGGCGTGCAAGAGATGCTGTCGGTGGCCCGAAGAATTGCGGGCCATTTTCGGCGTTCAGGCACCGCGTACAGAAGACTGGAGCACCACCAAAAATACCTGAACCTGCCCTGCCATCATCTGAAGCAAGAGGTGGTAACGAGGTGGAATTCAACCCTCTATATGCTTCAGAGGATGGAGGCGCAGCAAAAGACCATTCAAGCCTATACATCTGGCCACGATATAGGCAAAGGAGGTGGAATGCACCTGTCTCAAGCGCAGTGGAGAATGATTTCAACGTTGTGCAAGGTTCTGCAACCCTTTGAACTTGCCACACATGAAGTCAGTTCAGACACTGCCAGCCTGAGTCAGGTCATTCCCCTCATCAGGCTTTTGCAGAAGAAGCTGGAGACATTGAAGGAGGAGCTAAAACAGAGAGATTCCGCTAGGCATTTGGGACTTGTGGATGGAGCCCTTCATTCGCTTAACCAGGATTCACGGGTGGTCAATCTGTTGAAATCAGAGCACTACATTTTGGCCACCGTGCTCGATCCTAGATTTAAAACCTAAATTGTACCTCTCTTTCTGGCAGACACAAGTCTGCAGGGGTTCAAAGACCTGCTGGTGAGAAAATTGTCAAGTCAAGCGGAACGTGACCCGTCAACAGCTCCTCCTTCACATTCTCCCGCAACTGGGGGTGCGAGGAAAAGGCTAAGAATTCAGAGCCCACCCGCTGGCGGTGATGCAGGGCAGTCTGGAGCGAGTGCTGACATCTGGTCCGGACTGAAGGACCTGCCAACGATTACTGACATGTCGTCTACTGTCACTGCATATGATTCTCTCACCATTGAAAGAATGGTGGAGGATTATATGAGTGACCGCATCCAAGTAGGCACGTCAGACAGTCCGTACGTATACTGGCAGGAAAAAGAGGCAATTTGGAGGCCCTTGCAGAACTGACTTTATTCTACCTAAGTTGCCCTCCCTCCAGTGTGTACTCCGAAAGAGTGTTTAGTGCAGCCGCTCACCTTGTCAGCAATCGGCATACGAGGTTACTTCCTGAAAATGTGGAGAAGATGATGTTCATTAAAATGAATTATAATCAATTCCTCCGTGGAGACATTCACCAGCAATTACCTCCAGAAATTACACGGGGACCTGAGATGGTGGATTCCAGTGGGGACGAATTAATAATCTGTGAGGAGGGGGATGTACACAGTGAAAGGGGTGATGAATCGGACGATGATGATGAGGTGGACATCTTGCCTCTGTAGAGCCAGTTTGTGCAAGGAGAGATTGATTGCTTATTTTTGGTGGGGGCCCAAACCAACCAGTCATTTCAGCCTCAGTCGTGTGGCAGACCCTGTCGCTGAAATAATGGGTTCGTTAAAGTGTGCATGTCCTGTTTATACAACATAATGGTGGGTGGGAGGGACCAAGGACAATTCCATCTTGCACCTCTTTTTTCTTTCATTTTTCTTTGCATCATGTGCTGTTTGGGGAGTATTTTTTTGAAGGGCCATCCTGCCTGACACTGCAGTGTCACTCCTAGATGGGCCAGGTGTTTGTGTCGGCCACTTGGGTCGCTGAGCTTAGTCACACAGCTACCTCATTGCGCCTCTTTATTTCTTTGCATCATGTGCTGTTTGGGGACTATTTTTTTCAAGTGCCATCCTGTCTGACACTGCAGTGCCACTCCTAGATGGGCCAGGTGTTTGTGTCGGCCACTAGGGTCGCTTAGCTTAGTCACACAGCTACCTCATTGCGCCTCTTTTTTTCTTTGCATCATGTGCTGTTTGGGGACTATTTTTTTCAAGTGCCATCCTGTCTGACACTGCAGTGCCACTCCTAGATGGGCCAGGTGTTTGTGCCGGCCACTAGGGTCGCTTAGCTTAGTCCCACAGCTACCTCATTGCGCCTCTTTTTTTCTTTGCATCATGTGCTGTTTGGGGACTATTTTTTTCAAGTGCCATCCTGTCTGACACTGCAGTGCCACTCCTAGATGGGCCAGGTGTTTGTGTCGGCCACTTGGGTCGCTGAGCTTAGTCACACAGCTACCTCATTGCGCCTCTTTTTTTCTTTGCATCATGTGCTGTTTGGGGACTATTTTTTTCAAGTGCCATCCTGTCTGACACTGCAGTGCCACTCCTAGATGGGCCAGGTGTTTGTGTCGGCCACTAGGGTCGCTTAGCTTAGTCACACAGCTACCTCATTGCGCCTCTTTTTTTCTTTGCATCATGTGCTGTTTGGGGACTATTTTTTTCAAGTGCCATCCTGTCTGACACTGCAGTGCCACTCCTAGATGGGCCAGGTGTTTTTGTCGGCCACTAGGGTCGCTTAGCTTAGTCACACAGCTACCTCATTGCACCTCTTTTTTTCTTTGCATCATGTGCTGTTTGGGGACTATTTTTTTCAAGTGCCATCCTGTCTGACACTGCAGTGCCACTCCTAGATGGGCCAGGTGTTTGTGTCGGCCACTAGGGTCGCTTAGCTTAGTCACACAGCTACCTCATTGCGCCTCTTTTTTTCTTTGCATCATGTGCTGTTTGGGGACTATTTTTTTCAAGTGCCATCCTGTCTGACACTGCAGTGCCACTCCTAGATGGGCAGGGTGTTTTTGTCGGCCACTAGGGTCGCTTAGCTTAGTCACACAGCTACCTCATTGCGCCTCTTTTTTTCTTTGCATCATGTGCTGTTTGGGGACTATTTTTTTCAAGTGCCATCCTATCTGACACTGCAGTGCCACTCCTAGATGGGCCAGGTGTTTGTGTCGGCCACTTGGGTCGCTGAGCTTAGTCACACAGCTACCTCGTTGCGCCTCTTTTTTTCTTTGCATCATGTGCTGTTTGGGGACTATTTTTTTCAAGTGCCATCCTGTCTGACACTGCAGTGCCACTCCTAGATGGGCAAGGTGTTTGTGTCGGCCACTAGGGTCGCTTAGCTTAGTCACACAGCTACCTCATTGCGCCTCTTTTTTTCTTTGCATCATGTGCTGTTTGGGGACTATTTTTTTCAAGTGCCATCCTGTCTGACACTGCAGTGCCACTCCTAGATGGGCCAGGTGTTTGTGTCGGCCACTAGGGTCGCTTAGCTTAGTCACACCGCTACCTCATTGCGCCTCTTTTTTTCTTTGCATCATGTGCTGTTTGGGGACTATTTTTTTCAAGTGCCATCCTGTCTGACACTGCAGTGCCACTCCTAGATGGGCCAGGTGTTTGTGTCGGCCACTAGGGTCGCTTAGCTTAGTCACACAGCTACCTCATTGAGCCTCTTTTTTTCTTTGCATCATGTGCTGTTTGGGGACTATTTTTTTCAAGTGCCATCCTGTCTGACACTGCAGTGCCACTCCTAGATGGGCCAGGTGTTTGTGTCGGCCACTAGGGTCGCTTAGCTTAGTCACACAGCTACCTCATTGCGCTTCTTTTTTTCTTTGCATCATGTGCTGTTTGGGGACTATTTTTTTCAAGTGCCATCCTGTCTGACACTGCAGTGCCACTCCTAGATGGGCCAGGTGTTTGTGTCGGCCACTAGGGTCGCTTAGCTTAGTCACACAGCTACCTCATTGCGCCTCTTTTTTTCTTTGCATCATGTGCTGTTTGGGGACTATTTTTTTCAAGTGCCATCCTGTCTGACACTGCAGTGCCACTCCTAGATGGGCAAGGTGTTTTTGTCGGCCACTAGGGTCGCTTAGCTTAGTCACACAGCTACCTCATTACGCCTCTTTTTTTCTTTGCATCATGTGCTGTTTGGGGACTATTTTTTTCAAGTGCCATCCTGTCTGACACTGCAGTGCCACTTCTAGATGGGCCAGGTGTTTGTGTCGGCCACTAGGGTCGCTTAGCTTAGTCACACAGCTACCTCATTGCGCCTCTTTTTTTCTTTGCATCATGCGCTGTTTGGGGACTATTTTTTTCAAGTGCCATCCTGTCTGACACTGCAGTGCCACTTCTAGATGGGCCAGGTGTTTGTGTCGGCCACTAGGGTCGCTTAGCTTAGTCACACAGCTACCTCATTGCGCCTCTTTTTTTCTTTGCATCATGTGCTGTTTGGGGACTATTTTTTTCAAGTGCCATCCAGTCTGACACTGCAGTGCCACTCCTAGATGGGCCAGGTGTTTGTGTCGGCCACTAGGGTCGCTTAGCTTAGTCACACAGCTACCTCATTGCGCCTCTTTTTTTCTTTGCATCATGTGCTGTTTGGGGACTATTTTTTCAAGTGCCATCCTGTCTGACACTGCAGTGCCACTTCTATATGGGCCAGGTGTTTGTGTCGGCCACTATGGTCGCTTAGCTTAGTCACACAGCTACCTCATTGCGCCTCTTTTTTTCTTTGCATCATGTGCTGTTTGGGGACTATTTTTTTCAAGTGCCATCCAGTCTGACACTGCAGTGCCACTCCTAGATGGGCCAGGTGTTTGTGTCGGCCACTAGGGTCGCTTAGCTTAGTCACATAGCTACCTCATTGCGCCTCTTTTTTTCTTTGCATCATGTGCTGTTTGGGGACTATTTTTTTCAAGTGCCATCCTGTCTGACACTGCAGTGCCACTCCTAGATGGGCCAGGTGTTTGTGTCGGCCACTAGGGTCGCTTAGCTTAGTCACATAGCTACCTCATTGCGCCTCTTTTTTTCTTTGCATCATGTGCTGTTTGGGGACTATTTTTTTCAAGTGCCATCCTGTCTGACACTGCAGTGCCACTCCTAGATGGGCCAGGTGTTTGTGTCGGCCACTTGGGTCGCTGAGCTTAGTCACACAGCTACCTCATTGCGCCTCTTTTTTTCTTTGCATCATGTGCTGTTTGGGGACTATTTTTTTCAAGTGCCATCCTGTCTGACACTGCAGTGCCACTCCTAGATGGGCCAGGTGTTTGTGTCGGCCACTAGGGTCGCTTAGCTTAGTCACACAGCTACCTCATTGCACCTCTTTTTTTCTTTGCATCATGTGCTGTTTGGGGACTATTTTTTTCAAGTGCCATCCTGTCTGACACTGCAGTGCCACTCCTAGATGGGCCAGGTGTTTGTGTCGGCCACTAGGGTCGCTTAGCTTAGTCACACAGCTACCTCATTGCGCCTCTTTTTTTCTTTGCATCATGTGCTGTTTGGGGACTATTTTTTTCAAGTGCCATCCTGTCTGACACTGCAGTGCCACTCCTAGATGGGCAAGGTGTTTTTGTCGGCCACTAGGGTCGCTTAGCTTAGTCACACAGCTACCTCATTGCGCCTCTTTTTTTCTTTGCATCATGTGCTGTTTGGGGACTATTTTTTTCAAGTGCCATCCTGTCTGACACTGCAGTGCCACTCCTAGATGGGCCAGGTGTTTGTGTCGGCCACTTGGGTCGCTGAGCTTAGTCACACAGCTACCTCGTTGCGCCTCTTTTTTTCTTTGCATCATGTGCTGTTTGGGGACTATTTTTTTCAAGTGCCATCCTGTCTGACACTGCAGTGCCACTCCTAGATGGGCAAGGTGTTTGTGTCGGCCACTAGGGTCGCTTAGCTTAGTCACACAGCTACCTCATTGCGCCTCTTTTTTTCTTTGCATCATGTGCTGTTTGGGGACTATTTTTTCAAGTGCCATCCTGTCTGACACTGCAGTGCCACTTCTAGATGGGCCAGGTGTTTGTGTCGGCCACTAGGGTCGCTTAGCTTAGTCACACAGCTACCTCATTGCGCCTCTTTTTTTCTTTGCATCATGTGCTGTTTGGGGACTATTTTTTTCAAGTGCCATCCTGTCTGACACTGCAGTGCCACTCCTAGATGGGCCAGGTGTTTGTGTCGGCCACTAGGGTCGCTTAGCTTAGTCACACAGCTACCTCATTGCGCCTCTTTTTTTCTTTGCATCATGTGCTGTTTGGGGACTATTTTTTTCAAGTGCCATCCTGTCTGACACTGCAGTGCCACTCCTAGATGGGCAGGGTGTTTTTGTCGGCCACTAGGGTCGCTTAGCTTAGTCACACAGCTACCTCATTGCGCCTCTTTTTTTCTTTGCATCATGTGCTGTTTGGGGACTATTTTTTCAAGTGCCATCCTGTCTGACACTGCAGTGCCACTTCTAGATGGGCCAGGTGTTTGTGTCGGCCACTAGGGTCGCTTAGCTTAGTCACACAGCTACCTCATTGCGCCTCTTTTTTTCTTTGCATCATGTGCTGTTTGGGGACTATTTTTTTCAAGTGCCATCCTGTCTGACACTGCAGTGCCACTCCTAGATGGGCCAGGTGTTTGTGTCGGCCACTTGGGTCGCTGAGCTTAGTCACACAGCTACCTCGTTGCGCCTCTTTTTTTCTTTGCATCATGTGCTGTTTGGGGACTATTTTTTTCAAGTGCCATCCTGTCTGACACTGCAGTGCCACTCCTAGATGGGCAAGGTGTTTGTGTCGGCCACTAGGGTCGCTTAGCTTAGTCACACAGCTACCTCATTGCGCCTCTTTTTTTCTTTGCATCATGTGCTGTTTGGGGACTATTTTTTCAAGTGCCATCCTGTCTGACACTGCAGTGCCACTTCTAGATGGGCCAGGTGTTTGTGTCGGCCACTAGGGTCGCTTAGCTTAGTCACACAGCTACCTCATTGCGCCTCTTTTTTTCTTTGCATCATGTGCTGTTTGGGGACTATTTTTTTCAAGTGCCATCCTGTCTGACACTGCAGTGCCACTCCTAGATGGGCCAGGTGTTTGTGTCGGCCACTAGGGTCGCTTAGCTTAGTCACACAGCTACCTCATTGCGCCTCTTTTTTTCTTTGCATCATGTGCTGTTTGGGGACTATTTTTTTCAAGTGCCATCCTGTCTGACACTGCAGTGCCACTCCTAGATGGGCCAGGTGTTTGTGTCGGCCACTTGGGTCGCTGAGCTTAGTCACACAGCTACCTCGTTGCGCCTCTTTTTTTCTTTGCATCATGTGCTGTTTGGGGACTATTTTTTTC
Source organism: Pseudophryne corroboree (assembly GCF_028390025.1). Taxonomy (NCBI): domain Eukaryota; kingdom Metazoa; phylum Chordata; class Amphibia; order Anura; family Myobatrachidae; genus Pseudophryne; species Pseudophryne corroboree. The sequence continues at coordinate 569,189,101 of NC_086446.1, read as the reverse complement.
AAGTGCCATCCTGTCTGACACTGCAGTGCCACTCCTAGATGGGCAAGGTGTTTGTGTCGGCCACTAGGGTCGCTTAGCTTAGTCACACAGCTACCTCATTGCGCCTCTTTTTTTCTTTGCATCATGTGCTGTTTGGGGACTATTTTTTCAAGTGCCATCCTGTCTGACACTGCAGTGCCACTTCTAGATGGGCCAGGTGTTTGTGTCGGCCACTAGGGTCGCTTAGCTTAGTCACACAGCTACCTCATTGCGCCTCTTTTTTTCTTTGCATCATGTGCTGTTTGGGGACTATTTTTTTCAAGTGCCATCCTGTCTGACACTGCAGTGCCACTCCTAGATGGGCCAGGTGTTTGTGTCGGCCACTAGGGTCGCTTAGCTTAGTCACACAGCTACCTCATTGCGCCTCTTTTTTTCTTTGCATCATGTGCTGTTTGGGGACTATTTTTTTCAAGTGCCATCCTGTCTGACACTGCAGTGCCACTCCTAGATGGGCAGGGTGTTTTTGTCGGCCACTAGGGTCGCTTAGCTTAGTCACACAGCTACCTCATTGCGCCTCTTTTTTTCTTTGCATCATGTGCTGTTTGGGGACTATTTTTTTCAAGTGCCATCCTGTCTGACACTGCAGTGCCACTCCTAGATGGGCCAGGTGTTTGTGTCGGCCACTTGGGTCGCTGAGCTTAGTCACACAGCTACCTCGTTGCGCCTCTTTTTTTCTTTGCATCATGTGCTGTTTGGGGACTATTTTTTTCAAGTGCCATCCTGTCTGACACTGCAGTGCCACTCCTAGATGGGCAAGGTGTTTGTGTCGGCCACTAGGGTCGCTTAGCTTAGTCACACAGCTACCTCATTGCGCCTCTTTTTTTCTTTGCATCATGTGCTGTTTGGGGACTATTTTTTTCAAGTGCCATCCTGTCTGACACTGCAGTGCCACTCCTAGATGGGCAGGGTGTTTTTGTCGGCCACTAGGGTCGCTTAGCTTAGTCACACAGCTACCTCATTGCGCCTCTTTTTTTCTTTGCATCATGTGCTGTTTGGGGACTATTTTTTTCAAGTGCCATCCTGTCTGACACTGCAGTGCCACTCCTAGATGGGCCAGGTGTTTGTGTCGGCCACTAGGGTCGCTTAGCTTAGTCACACAGCTACCTCATTGCGCCTCTTTTTTTCTTTGCATCATGTGCTGTTTGGGGACTATTTTTTTCAAGTGCCATCCTGTCTGACACTGCAGTGCCACTCCTAGATGGGCAGGGTGTTTTTGTCGGCCACTAGGGTCGCTTAGCTTAGTCACACAGCTACCTCATTGCGCCTCTTTTTTTCTTTGCATCATGTGCTGTTTGGGGACTATTTTTTTCAAGTGCCATCCTGTCTGACACTGCAGTGCCACTCCTAGATGGGCCAGGTGTTTGTGTCGGCCACTTGGGTCGCTGAGCTTAGTCACACAGCTACCTCGTTGCGCCTCTTTTTTTCTTTGCATCATGTGCTGTTTGGGGACTATTTTTTTCAAGTGCCATCCTGTCTGACACTGCAGTGCCACTCCTAGATGGGCCAGGTGTTTGTGTCGGCCACTAGGGTCGCTTAGCTTAGTCACACCGCTACCTCATTGCGCCTCTTTTTTTCTTTGCATCATGTGCTGTTTGGGGACTATTTTTTTCAAGTGCCATCCTGTCTGACACTGCAGTGCCACTCCTAGATGGGCCAGGTGTTTGTGTCGGCCACTAGTGTCGCTTAGCTTAGTCACACAGCTACCTCATTGCGCCTCTTTTTTTCTTTGCATCATGTGCTGTTTGGGGACTATTTTTTTCAAGTGCCATCCTGTCTGACACTGCAGTGCCACTCCTAGATGGGCCAGGTGTTTGTGTCGGCCTCTAGGGTCGCTTAGCTTAGTCACACAGCTACCTCATTGCGCCTCTTTTTTTCTTTGCATCATGTGCTGTTTGGGGACTATTTTTTTCAAGTGCCATCCTGTCTGACACTGCAGTGCCACTCCTAGATGGGCCAGGTGTTTGTGTCGGCCACTAGGGTCGCTTAGCTTAGTCACACAGCTACCTCATTGCGCTTCTTTTTTTCTTTGCATCATGTGCTGTTTGGGGACTATTTTTTTCAAGTGCCATCCTGTCTGACACTGCAGTGCCACTCCTAGATGGGCCAGGTGTTTGTGTCGGCCACTAGGGTCGCTTAGCTTAGTCACACAGCTACCTCATTGCGCCTCTTTTTTTTTTGCATCATGTGCTGTTTGGGGACTATTTTTTTCAAGTGCCATCCTGTCTGACACTGCAGTGCCACTTCTAGATGGGCCAGGTGTTTGTGTCGGCCACTAGGGTCGCTTAGCTTAGTCACACAGCTACCTCATTGCGCCTCTTTTTTTCTTTGCATCATGCGCTGTTTGGGGACTATTTTTTTCAAGTGCCATCCTGTCTGACACTGCAGTGCCACTCCTAGATGGGCCAGGTGTTTGTGTCGGCCACTAGGGTCGCTTAGCTTAGTCACACAGCTACCTCATTGCGCCTCTTTTTTTCTTTGCATCATGTGCTGTTTGGGGACTATTTTTTTCAAGTGCCATCCAGTCTGACACTGCAGTGCCACTCCTAGATGGGCCAGGTGTTTGTGTCGGCCACTAGGGTCGCTTAGCTTAGTCACACAGCTACCTCATTGCGCCTCTTTTTTTCTTTGCATCATGTGCTGTTTGGGGACTATTTTTTTCAAGTGCCATCCTGTCTGACACTGCAGTGCCACTCCTAGATGGGCAAGGTGTTTTTGTCGGCCACTAGGGTCGCTTAGCTTAGTCACACAGCTACCTCATTGCGCCTCTTTTTTTCTTTGCATCATGTGCTGTTTGGGGACTATTTTTTTCAAGTGCCATCCTGTCTGACACTGCAGTGCCACTTCTAGATGGGCCAGGTGTTTGTGTCGGCCACTAGGGTCGCTTAGCTTAGTCACACAGCTACCTCATTGCGCCTCTTTTTTTCTTTGCATCATGCGCTGTTTGGGGACTATTTTTTTCAAGTGCCATCCTGTCTGACACTGCAGTGCCACTCCTAGATGGGCCAGGTGTTTGTGTCGGCCACTAGGGTCGCTTAGCTTAGTCACACAGCTACCTCATTGCGCCTCTTTTTTTCTTTGCATCATGTGCTGTTTGGGGACTATTTTTTTCAAGTGCCATCCAGTCTGACACTGCAGTGCCACTCCTAGATGGGCCAGGTGTTTGTGTCGGCCACTAGGGTCGCTTAGCTTAGTCACACAGCTACCTCATTGCGCCTCTTTTTTTCTTTGCATCATGTGCTGTTTGGGGACTATTTTTTCAAGTGCCATCCTGTCTGACACTGCAGTGCCACTTCTAGATGGGCCAGGTGTTTGTGTCGGCCACTAGGGTCGCTTAGCTTAGTCACACAGCTACCTCATTGCGCCTCTTTTTTTCTTTGCATCATGTGCTGTTTGGGGACTATTTTTTTCAAGTGCCATCCAGTCTGACACTGCAGTGCCACTCCTAGATGGGCCAGGTGTTTGTGTCGGCCACTAGGGTCGCTTAGCTTAGTCACATAGCTACCTCATTGCGCCTCTTTTTTTCTTTGCATCATGTGCTGTTTGGGGACTATTTTTTTCAAGTGCCATCCTGTCTGACACTGCAGTGCCACTCCTAGATGGGCCAGGTGTTTGTGTCGGCCACTTGGGTCGCTGAGCTTAGTCACACAGCTACCTCATTGCGCCTCTTTTTTTCTTTGCATCATGTGCTGTTTGGGGACTATTTTTTTCAAGTGCCATCCTGTCTGACACTGCAGTGCCACTCCTAGATGGGCCAGGTGTTTGTGTCGGCCACTAGGGTCGCTTAGCTTAGTCACACAGCTACCTCATTGCGCCTCTTTTTTTCTTTGCATCATGTGCTGTTTGGGGACTATTTTTTTCAAGTGCCATCCTGTCTGACACTGCAGTGCCACTCCTAGATGGGCCAGGTGTTTGTGTCGGCCACTAGGGTCGCTTAGCTTAGTCACACAGCTACCTCATTGCACCTCTTTTTTTCTTTGCATCATGTGCTGTTTGGGGACTATTTTTTTCAAGTGCCATCCTGTCTGACACTGCAGTGCCACTCCTAGATGGGCCAGGTGTTTGTGTCGGCCACTAGGGTCGCTTAGCTTAGTCACACAGCTACCTCATTGCGCCTCTTTTTTTCTTTGCATCATGTGCTGTTTGGGGACTATTTTTTTCAAGTGCCATCCTGTCTGACACTGCAGTGCCACTCCTAGATGGGCCAGGTGTTTGTGTCGGCCACTAGGGTCGCTTAGCTTAGTCACACAGCTACCTCATTGCGCCTCTTTTTTTCTTTGCATCATGTGCTGTTTGGGGACTATTTTTTTCAAGTGCCATCCTGTCTGACACTGCAGTGCCACTCCTAGATGGGCAAGGTGTTTTTGTCGGCCACTAGGGTCGCTTAGCTTAGTCACACAGCTACCTCATTGCGCCTCTTTTTTTCTTTGCATCATGCGCTGTTTGGGGACTATTTTTTTCAAGTGCCATCCTGTCTGACACTGCAGTGCCACTCCTAGATGGGCCAGGTGTTTGTGTCGGCCACTAGGGTCGCTTAGCTTAGTCACACAGCTACCTCATTGCGCCTCTTTTTTTCTTTGCATCATGTACTGTTTGGGGACTATTTTTTTCAAGTGCCATCCTGTCTGACACTGCAGTGCCACTCCTAGATGGGCCAGGTGTTTTTGTCGGCCACTAGGGTCGCTTAGCTTAGTCACACAGCTACCTCATTGCGCCTCTTTTTTTCTTTGCATCATGTGCTGTTTGGGGACTATTTTTTTCAAGTGCCATCCTGTCTGACACTGCAGTGCCACTCCTAGATGGGCCAGGTGTTTGTGTCGGCCACTAGGGTCGCTTAGCTTAGTCACACAGCTACCTCATTGCGCCTCTTTTTTTCTTTGCATCATGTGCTGTTTGGGGACTATTTTTTTCAAGTGCCATCCTGTCTGACACTGCAGTGCCACTCCTAGATGGGCAAGGTGTTTTTGTCGGCCACTAGGATCGCTTAGCTTAGTCACACAGCTACCTCATTGCGCCTCTTTTTTTCTTTGCATCATGTGCTGTTTGGGGACTATTTTTTTCAAGTGCCATCCTGTCTGACACTGCAGTGCCACTTCTAGATGGGCCAGGTGTTTGTGTCGGCCACTAGGGTCGCTTAGCTTAGTCACACAGCTACCTCATTGCGCCTCTTTTTTTCTTTGCATCTTGCGCTGTTAGGGGACTATTTTTTTCAAGTGCCATCCTGTCTGACACTGCAGTGCCACTCCTAGATGGGCCAGGTGTTTGTGTCGGCCACTAGGGTCGCTTAGCTTAGTCACACAGCTACCTCATTGTGCCTCTTTTTTTCTTTGCATCATGTGCTGTTTGGGGACTATTTTTTTCAAGTGCCATCCAGTCTGACACTGCAGTGCCACTCCTAGATGGGCCAGGTGTTTGTGTCGGCCACTAGGGTCGCTTAGCTTAGTCACACAGCTACCTCATTGCGCCTCTTTTTTTCTTTGCATCATGTGCTGTTTGGGGACTATTTTTTCAAGTGCCATCCTGTCTGACACTGCAGTGCCACTTCTAGATGGGCCAGGTGTTTGTGTCGGCCACTAGGGTCGCTTAGCTTAGTCACACAGCTACCTCATTGCGCCTCTTTTTTTCTTTGCATCATGTGCTGTTTGGGGACTATTTTTTTCAAGTGCCATCCAGTCTGACACTGCAGTGCCACTCCTAGATGGGCCAGGTGTTTGTGTCGGCCACTAGGGTCGCTTAGCTTAGTCACATAGTAGAGATGAGCGGGTTCGGTTTCTTTGAATCCGAACCCGCACGAACTTCACTTTTTTTTCCACGGGTCCGAGCGACTCGGATCTTCCCGCCTTGCTCGGTTAACCCGAGCGCGCCCGAACGTCATCATGACGCTGTCGGATTCTCGCGAGGCTCGGATTCTATCGCGAGACTCGGATTCTATATAAGGAGCCGCGCGTCGCCGCCATTTTCACTCGTGCATTGAGATTGATAGGGAGAGGACGTGTCTGGCGTCCTCTCCATTAGAATAGAGATAGATAGATTAGATAGAGAGAGATTGTGCAGAGTCGCAGACAGAGTTAGTTTACCACAGTCAGTGACCAGTGCAGTTGCTAGTTAACTTTTATTTAATATAATATATCCGTTCACTTCTCTCTGCTATATCCGTTCTCTGCCTGAAAAAAAAAACGATACACAGCACAGTCAGTCACACAGTGTGACTCAGTCTGTGTGCACTCAGCTCAGCCCAGTGTGCTGCACAGTCATCAATGTATAAATTAAAAGCTTATAATTAATTGTGGGGGAGACTGGGGAGCACTGCAGGTTGTTAGCAGGAGCCAGGAGTACAATTATATTAATTAACAGTGCACACTTTTGCTGCAGGAGTGGTGACCAGTGCCTGACCACCAGTATAGTATTGTTGTATACTACTAATATCTCTTTAAATATCAACCAGTCTATATTAGCAGCAGACACAGTACAGTGCGGTAGTTCACGGCTGTGGCTACCTCTGTGTCGGCACACGGCAGGCAGTCCGTCCGACCAGAATTGTATTATTTATTATTATATACCTACCACCTAACCGTGGTTTTTTTTTCATTCTTTATACCGTCATAGTGTCATCCTAATTGTTACGAGTATACTACTATCTCTTTATCAACCAGTGTACAGTGCGGTAGTTCACGGCTGTGGCTACCTCTGTGTCGGCACACGGCAGGCAGTCCGTCCGACCAGAATTGTATTATTTATTATTATATACCTACCACCTAACCGTGGTTTTTTTTTCATTCTTTATACCGTCATAGTGTCATCCTAATTGTTACGAGTATACTACTATCTCTTTATCAACCAGTGTACAGTGCGGTAGTTCACGGCTGTGGCTACCTCTGTGTCGGCACACGGCAGGCAGTCCGTCCGACCAGAATTGTATTATTTATTATTATATACCTACCACCTAACCGTGGTTTTTTTTTCATTCTTTATACCGTCATAGTGTCATCCTAATTGTTACGAGTATACTACTATCTCTTTATCAACCAGTGTACAGTGCGGTAGTTCACGGCTGTGGCTACCTCTGTGTCGGCACACGGCAGGCAGTCCGTCCGACCAGAATTGTATTATTTATTATTATATACCTACCACCTAACCGTGGTTTTTTTTTCATTCTTTATACCGTCATAGTGTCATCCTAATTGTTACGAGTATACTACTATCTCTTTATCAACCAGTGTACAGTGCGGTAGTTCACGGCTGTGGCTACCTCTGTGTCGGCACTCGGCAGCCCGTCCATAATTGTATATACCACCTAACCGTGGTTTTTTTTTCTTTCTTTATACATACATACTAGTTACGAGTATACTATCTCTTTATCAACCAGTCTATATATTAGCAGCAGACACAGTACAGTGCGGTAGTTCACGGCTGTGGCTACCTCTGTGTCGGCACTCGGCAGCCCGTCCATAATTGTATATACCACCTAACCGTGGTTTTTTTTTCTTTCTTTATACATACATACTAGTTACGAGTATACTATCTCTTTATCAACCAGCCTATATATTAGCAGCAGACACAGTACAGTGCGGTAGTTCACGGCTGTGGCTACCTCTGTGTCGGCACTCGGCAGCCCGTCCATAATTGTATATACCACCTAACCGTGGTTTTTTTTTCTTTCTTTATACATACATACTAGTTACGAGTATACTATCTCTTTATCAACCAGTCTATATATTAGCAGCAGACACAGTACAGTGCGGTAGTTCACGGCTGTGGCTACCTCTGTGTCGGCACTCGGCAGCCCGTCCATAATTGTATATACCACCTAACCGTGGTTTTTTTTTCTTTCTTTATACATACATACTAGTTACGAGTATACTATCTCTTTATCAACCAGTCTATATATTAGCAGCAGACACAGTACAGTGCGGTAGTTCACGGCTGTGGCTACCTCTGTGTCGGCACTCGGCAGCCCGTCCATAATTGTATATACCACCTAACCGTGGTTTTTTTTTCTTTCTTTATACATACATACTAGTTACGAGTATACTATCTCTTTATCAACCAGTCTATATATTAGCAGCAGACACAGTACAGTGCGGTAGTTCACGGCTGTGGCTACCTCTGTGTCGGCACTCGGCAGCCCGTCCATAATTGTATATACCACCTAACCGTGGTTTTTTTTTCTTTCTTTATACATACATACTAGTTACGAGTATACTATCTCTTTATCAACCAGTCTATATATTAGCAGCAGACACAGTACAGTGCGGTAGTTCACGGCTGTGGCTACCTCTGTGTCGGCACTCGGCAGCCCGTCCATAATTGTATATACCACCTAACCGTGGTTTTTTTTTCTTTCTTTATACATACATACTAGTTACGAGTATACTATCTCTTTATCAACCAGTCTATATATTAGCAGCAGACACAGTACAGTGCGGTAGTTCACGGCTGTGGCTACCTCTGTGTCGGCACTCGGCAGCCCGTCCATAATTGTATATACCACCTAACCGTGGTTTTTTTTTCTTTCTTTATACATACATACTAGTTACGAGTATACTATCTCTTTATCAACCAGTCTATATATTAGCAGCAGACACAGTACAGTGCGGTAGTTCACGGCTGTGGCTACCTCTGTGTCGGCACTCGGCAGCCCGTCCATAATTGTATATACCACCTAACCGTGGTTTTTTTTTCTTTCTTTATACATACATACTAGTTACGAGTATACTATCTCTTTATCAACCAGTCTATATATTAGCAGCAGACACAGTACAGTGCGGTAGTTCACGGCTGTGGCTACCTCTGTGTCGGCACTCGGCAGCCCGTCCATAATTGTATACTAGTATCCAATCCATCCATCTCCATTGTTTACCTGAGGTGCCTTTTAGTTGTGCCTATTAAAATATGGAGAACAAAAATGTTGAGGTTCCAAAATTAGGGAAAGATCAAGATCCACTTCCACCTCGTGCTGAAGCTGCTGCCACTAGTCATGGCCGAGACGATGAAATGCCAGCAACGTCGTCTGCCAAGGCCGATGCCCAATGTCATAGTACAGAGCATGTCAAATCCAAAACACCAAATATCAGTAAAAAGCCTCTTTTTTTCTTTGCGTCATGTGCTGTTTGGGGAGGGTTTTTTGGAAGGGACATCCTGCGTGACACTGCAGTGCCACTCCTAGATGGGCCCGGTGTTTGTGTCGGCCACTAGGGTCGCTAATCTTACTCACACAGCTACCTCATTGCGCCTCTTTTTTTCTTTGCGTCATGTGCTGTTTGGGGAGGGTTTTTTGGAAGGGACATCCTGCGTGACACTGCAGTGCCACTCCTAGATGGGCCCGGTGTTTGTGTCGGCCACTAGGGTCGCTTATCTTACTCACACAGCGACCTCGGTGCAAATTTTAGGACTAAAAATAATATTGTGAGGTGTGAGGTATTCAGAATAGACTGAAAATGAGTGTAAATTATGGTTTTTGAGGTTAATAATACTTTGGGATCAAAATGACCCCCAAATTCTATGATTTAAGCTGTTTTTTAGTGTTTTTTGAAAAAAACACCCGAATCCAAAACACACCCGAATCCGACAAAAAAAATTCGGTGAGGTTTTGCCAAAACGCGGTCGAACCCAAAACACGGCCGCGGAACCGAACCCAAAACCAAAACACAAAACCCGAAAAATTTCAGGCGCTCATCTCTATCACATAGCTACCTCATTGTGCCTCTTTTTTTCTTTGCATCATGTGCTGTTTGGTGACTATTTTTTTCAAGTGCCATCCTGTCTGACACTGCAGTGCCACTCCTAGATGGGCCAGGTGTTTGTGTTGGCCACTTGGGTCGCTGAGCTTAGTCACACAGCTACCTCATTGTGCCTCTTTTTTTCTTTGCATCATGTGCTGTTTGGGGACTATTTTTTTCAAGTGCCATCCAGTCTGACACTGCAGTGCCACTCCTAGATGGGCCAGGTGTTTGTGTCGGCCACTAGGGTCGCTTAGCTTAGTCACATAGCTACCTCATTGCGCCTCTTTTTTTCTTTGCATCATGTGCTGTTTGGTGACTATTTTTTTCAAGTGCCATCCTGTCTGACACTGCAGTGCCACTCCTAGATGGGCCAGGTGTTTGTGTTGGCCACTTGGGTCGCTGAGCTTAGTCACACAGCTACCTCATTGTGCCTCTTTTTTTCTTTGCATCATGTGCTGTTTGGGGACTATTTTTTTCAAGTGCCATCCAGTCTGACACTGCAGTGCCACTCCTAGATGGGCCAGGTGTTTGTGTCGGCCACTAGGTTCGCTTAGCTTAGTCACATAGCTACCTCATTGCGCCTCTTTTTTTCTTTGCATCATGTGCTGTTTGGGGACTATTTTTTTCAAGTGCCATCCTGTCTGACACTGCAGTGCCACTCCTAGATGGGCCAGGTGTTTGTGTCGGCCACTAGGGTCGCTTAGCTTAGTCACACAGCTACCTCATTGCGCCTCTTTTTTTCTTTGCATCATGTGCTGTTTGGGGACTATTTTTTTCAAGTGCCATCCTGTCTGACACTGCAGTGCCACTCCTAGATGGGCCAGGTGTTTTTGTCGGCCACTAGGGTCGCTTAGCTTAGTCACACAGCTACCTCATTGCACCTCTTTTTTTCTTTGCATCATGTGCTGTTTGGGGACTATTTTTTTCAAGTGCCATCCTGTCTGACACTGCAGTGCCACTCCTAGATGGGCCAGGTGTTTGTGTCGGCCACTAGGGTCGCTTAGCTTAGTCACACAGCTACCTCATTGCGCCTCTTTTTTTCTTTGCATCATGCGCTGTTTGGGGACTATTTTTTTCAAGTGCCATCCTGTCTGACACTGCAGTGCCACTCCTAGATGGGCCAGGTGTTTTTGTCGGCCACTAGGGTCGCTTAGCTTAGTCACACAGCTACCTCATTGCGCCTCTTTTTTTCTTTGCATCATGTGCTGTTTGGGGACTATTTTTTTCAAGTGCCATCCTGTCTGACACTGCAGTGCCACTCCTAGATGGGCCAGGTGTTTGTGTCGGCCACTAGGGTCGCTTAGCTTAGTCACACAGCTACCTCATTGCGCCTCTTTTTTTCTTTGCATCATGTGCTGTTTGGGGACTATTTTTTTCAAGTGCCATCCTGTCTGACACTGCAGTGCCACTCCTAGATGGGCAAGGTGTTTTTGTCGGCCACTAGGATCGCTTAGCTTAGTCACACAGCTACCTCATTGCGCCTCTTTTTTTCTTTGCATCATGTGCTGTTTGGGGACTATTTTTTTCAAGTGCCATCCTGTCTGACACTGCAGTGCCACTTCTAGATGGGCCAGGTGTTTGTGTCGGCCACTAGGGTCGCTTAGCTTAGTCACACAGCTACCTCATTGCGCCTCTTTTTTTCTTTGCATCTTGCGCTGTTTGGGGACTATTTTTTTCAAGTGCCATCCTGTCTGACACTGCAGTGCCACTCCTAGATGGGCCAGGTGTTTGTGTCGGCCACTAGGGTCGCTTAGCTTAGTCACACAGCTACCTCATTGCGCCTCTTTTTTTCTTTGCATCATGTGCTGTTTGGGGACTATTTTTTTCAAGTGCCATCCAGTCTGACACTGCAGTGCCACTCCTAGATGGGCCAGGTGTTTGTGTCGGCCACTAGGGTCGCTTAGCTTAGTCACACAGCTACCTCATTGCGCCTCTTTTTTTCTTTGCATCATGTGCTGTTTGGGGACTATTTTTTCAAGTGCCATCCTGTCTGACACTGCAGTGCCACTTCTAGATGGGCCAGGTGTTTGTGTCGGCCACTAGGGTCGCTTAGCTTAGTCACACAGCTACCTCATTGCGCCTCTTTTTTTCTTTGCATCATGTGCTGTTTGGGGACTATTTTTTTCAAGTGCCATCCAGTCTGACACTGCAGTGCCACTCCTAGATGGGCCAGGTGTTTGTGTCGGCCACTAGGGTCGCTTAGCTTAGTCACATAGCTACCTCATTGTGCCTCTTTTTTTCTTTGCATCATGTGCTGTTTGGTGACTATTTTTTTCAAGTGCCATCCTGTCTGACACTGCAGTGCCACTCCTAGATGGGCCAGGTGTTTGTGTCGGCCACTAGGGTCGCTTAGCTTAGTCACACAGCTACCTCATTGCGCCTCTTTTTTTCTTTGCAATATGTGCTGTTTGGGGACTATTTTTTTCAAGTGCCATCCTGTCTGACACTGCAGTGCCACTCCTAGATGGGCAAGGTGTTTTTGTCGGCCACTAGGATCGCTTAGCTTAGTCACACAGCTACCTCATTGCGCCTCTTTTTTTCTTTGCATCATGTGCTGTTTGGGGACTATTTTTTTCAAGTGCCATCCTGTCTGACACTGCAGTGCCACTTCTAGATGGGCCAGGTGTTTGTGTCGGCCACTAGGGTCGCTTAGCTTAGTCACACAGCTACCTCATTGCGCCTCTTTTTTTCTTTGCATCTTGCGCTGTTTGGGGACTATTTTTTTCAAGTGCCATCCTGTCTGACACTGCAGTGCCACTCCTAGATGGGCCAGGTGTTTGTGTCGGCCACTAGGGTCGCTTAGCTTAGTCACACAGCTACCTCATTGCGCCTCTTTTTTTCTTTGCATCATGTGCTGTTTGGGGACTATTTTTTTCAAGTGCCATCCAGTCTGACACTGCAGTGCCACTCCTAGATGGGCCAGGTGTTTGTGTCGGCCACTAGGGTCGCTTAGCTTAGTCACACAGCTACCTCATTGCGCCTCTTTTTTTCTTTGCATCATGTGCTGTTTGGGGACTATTTTTTCAAGTGCCATCCTGTCTGACACTGCAGTGCCACTTCTAGATGGGCCAGGTGTTTGTGTCGGCCACTAGGGTCGCTTAGCTTAGTCACACAGCTACCTCATTGCGCCTCTTTTTTTCTTTGCATCATGTGCTGTTTGGGGACTATTTTTTTCAAGTGCCATCCAGTCTGACACTGCAGTGCCACTCCTAGATGGGCCAGGTGTTTGTGTCGGCCACTAGGGTCGCTTAGCTTAGTCACACAGCTACCTCATTGCGCCTCTTTTTTTCTTTGCATCATGTGCTGTTTGGGGACTATTTTTTTCAAGTGCCATCCTGTCTGACACTGCAGTGCCACTCCTAGATGGGCCAGGTGTTTTTGTCGGCCACTAGGGTCGCTTAGCTTAGTCACACAGCTACCTCATTGCACCTCTTTTTTTCTTTGCATCATGTGCTGTTTGGGGACTATTTTTTTCAAGTGCCATCCTGTCTGACACTGCAGTGCCACTCCTAGATGGGCCAGGTGTTTGTGTCGGCCACTAGGGTCGCTTAGCTTAGTCACACAGCTACCTCATTGCGCCTCTTTTTTTCTTTGCATCATGCGCTGTTTGGGGACTATTTTTTTCAAGTGCCATCCTGTCTGACACTGCAGTGCCACTCCTAGATGGGCCAGGTGTTTTTGTCGGCCACTAGGGTCGCTTAGCTTAGTCACACAGCTACCTCATTGCGCCTCTTTTTTTCTTTGCATCATGTGCTGTTTGGGGACTATTTTTTTCAAGTGCCATCCTGTCTGACACTGCAGTGCCACTCCTAGATGGGCCAGGTGTTTGTGTCGGCCACTAGGGTCGCTTAGCTTAGTCACACAGCTACCTCATTGCGCCTCTTTTTTTCTTTGCATCATGTGCTGTTTGGGGACTATTTTTTTCAAGTGCCATCCTGTCTGACACTGCAGTGCCACTCCTAGATGGGCAAGGTGTTTTTGTCGGCCACTAGGATCGCTTAGCTTAGTCACACAGCTACCTCATTGCGCCTCTTTTTTTCTTTGCATCATGTGCTGTTTGGGGACTATTTTTTTCAAGTGCCATCCTGTCTGACACTGCAGTGCCACTTCTAGATGGGCCAGGTGTTTGTGTCGGCCACTAGGGTCGCTTAGCTTAGTCACACAGCTACCTCATTGCGCCTCTTTTTTTCTTTGCATCTTGCGCTGTTTGGGGACTATTTTTTTCAAGTGCCATCCTGTCTGACACTGCAGTGCCACTCCTAGATGGGCCAGGTGTTTGTGTCGGCCACTAGGGTCGCTTAGCTTAGTCACACAGCTACCTCATTGCGCCTCTTTTTTTCTTTGCATCATGTGCTGTTTGGGGACTATTTTTTTCAAGTGCCATCCAGTCTGACACTGCAGTGCCACTCCTAGATGGGCCAGGTGTTTGTGTCGGCCACTAGGGTCGCTTAGCTTAGTCACACAGCTACCTCATTGCGCCTCTTTTTTTCTTTGCATCATGTGCTGTTTGGGGACTATTTTTTCAAGTGCCATCCTGTCTGACACTGCAGTGCCACTTCTAGATGGGCCAGGTGTTTGTGTCGGCCACTAGGGTCGCTTAGCTTAGTCACACAGCTACCTCATTGCGCCTCTTTTTTTCTTTGCATCATGTGCTGTTTGGGGACTATTTTTTTCAAGTGCCATCCAGTCTGACACTGCAGTGCCACTCCTAGATGGGCCAGGTGTTTGTGTCGGCCACTAGGGTCGCTTAGCTTAGTCACATAGCTACCTCATTGTGCCTCTTTTTTTCTTTGCATCATGTGCTGTTTGGTGACTATTTTTTTCAAGTGCCATCCTGTCTGACACTGCAGTGCCACTCCTAGATGGGCCAGGTGTTTGTGTCGGCCACTAGGGTCGCTTAGCTTAGTCACACAGCTACCTCATTGCGCCTCTTTTTTTCTTTGCATCATGTGCTGTTTGGGGACTATTTTTTTCAAGTGCCATCCTGTCTGACACTGCAGTGCCACTCCTAGATGGGCAAGGTGTTTTTGTCGGCCACTAGGATCGCTTAGCTTAGTCACACAGCTACCTCATTGCGCCTCTTTTTTTCTTTGCATCATGTGCTGTTTGGGGACTATTTTTTTCAAGTGCCATCCTGTCTGACACTGCAGTGCCACTTCTAGATGGGCCAGGTGTTTGTGTCGGCCACTAGGGTCGCTTAGCTTAGTCACACAGCTACCTCATTGCGCCTCTTTTTTTCTTTGCATCTTGCGCTGTTTGGGGACTATTTTTTTCAAGTGCCATCCTGTCTGACACTGCAGTGCCACTCCTAGATGGGCCAGGTGTTTGTGTCGGCCACTAGGGTCGCTTAGCTTAGTCACACAGCTACCTCATTGCGCCTCTTTTTTTCTTTGCATCATGTGCTGTTTGGGGACTATTTTTTTCAAGTGCCATCCAGTCTGACACTGCAGTGCCACTCCTAGATGGGCCAGGTGTTTGTGTCGGCCACTAGGGTCGCTTAGCTTAGTCACACAGCTACCTCATTGCGCCTCTTTTTTTCTTTGCATCATGTGCTGTTTGGGGACTATTTTTTCAAGTGCCATCCTGTCTGACACTGCAGTGCCACTTCTAGATGGGCCAGGTGTTTGTGTCGGCCACTAGGGTCGCTTAGCTTAGTCACACAGCTACCTCATTGCGCCTCTTTTTTTCTTTGCATCATGTGCTGTTTGGGGACTATTTGTTTCAAGTGCCATCCAGTCTGACACTGCAGTGCCACTCCTAGATGGGCCAGGTGTTTGTGTCGGCCACTAGGGTCGCTTAGCTTAGTCACATAGCTACCTCATTGTGCCTCTTTTTTTCTTTGCATCATGTGCTGTTTGGTGACTATTTTTTTCAAGTGCCATCCTGTCTGACACTGCAGTGCCACTCCTAGATGGGCCAGGTGTTTGTGTTGGCCACTTGGGTCGCTGAGCTTAGTCACACAGCTACCTCATTGTGCCTCTTTTTTTCTTTGCATCATGTGCTGTTTGGGGACTATTTTTTTCAAGTGCCATCCAGTCTGACACTGCAGTGCCACTCCTAGATGGGCCAGGTGTTTGTGTCGGCCACTAGGGTCGCTTAGCTTAGTCACATAGCTACCTCATTGCGCCTCTTTTTTTCTTTGCATCATGTGCTGTTTGGTGACTATTTTTTTCAAGTGCCATCCTGTCTGACACTGCAGTGCCACTCCTAGATGGGCCAGGTGTTTGTGTTGGCCACTTGGGTCGCTGAGCTTAGTCACACAGCTACCTCATTGTGCCTCTTTTTTTCTTTGCATCATGTGCTGTTTGGGGACTATTTTTTTCAAGTGCCATCCTGTCTGACACTGCAGTGCCACTCCTAGATGGGCCAGGTGTTTGTGTCGGCCACTAGGGTCGCTTAGCTTAGTCACACAGCTACCTCATTGCGCCTCTTTTTTTCTTTGCATCATGTGCTGTTTGGGGACTATTTTTTTCAAGTGCCATCCTGTCTGACACTGCAGTGCCACTCCTAGATGGGCCAGGTGTTTGTGTCGGCCACTAGGGTCGCTTAGCTTAGTCACACAGCTACCTCATTGCGCCTCTTTTTTTCTTTGCATCATGTGCTGTTTGGGGACTATTTTTTTCAAGTGCCATCCTGTCTGACACTGCAGTGCCACTCCTAGATGGGCAAGGTGTTTTTGTCGGCCACTAGGGTCGCTTAGCTTAGTCACACAGCTACCTCATTGCGCCTCTTTTTTTCTTTGCATCATGTGCTGTTTGGGGACTATTTTTTTCAAGTGCCATCCTGTCTGACACTGCAGTGCCACTCCTAGATGGGCAAGGTGTTTTTGTCGGCCACTAGGATCGCTTAGCTTAGTCACACAGCTACCTCATTGCGCCTCTTTTTTTCTTTGCATCATGTGCTGTTTGGGGACTATTTTTTTCAAGTGCCATCCTGTCTGACACTGCAGTGCCACTTCTAGATGGGCCAGGTGTTTGTGTCGGCCACTAGGGTCGCTTAGCTTAGTCACACAGCTACCTCATTGTGCCTCTTTTTTTCTTTGCATCATGCGCTGTTTGGGGACTATTTTTTTCAAGTGCCATCCTGTCTGACACTGCAGTGCCACTCCTAGATGGGCCAGGTGTTTGTGTCGGCCACTAGGGTCGCTTAGCTTAGTCACACAGCTACCTCATTGCGCCTCTTTTTTTCTTTGCATCATGTGCTGTTTGGGGACTATTTTTTTCAAGTGCCATCCAGTCTGACACTGCAGTGCCACTCCTAGATGGGCCAGGTGTTTGTGTCGGCCACTAGGGTCGCTTAGCTTAGTCACACAGCTACCTCATTGCGCCTCTTTTTTTCTTTGCATCATGTGCTGTTTGGGGACTATTTTTTCAAGTGCCATCCTGTCTGACACTGCAGTGCCACTTCTAGATGGGCCAGGTGTTTGTGTCGGCCACTAGGGTCGCTTAGCTTAGTCACACAGCTACCTCATTGCGCCTCTTTTTTTCTTTGCATCATGTGCTGTTTGGGGACTATTTTTTTCAAGTGCCATCCAGTCTGACACTGCAGTGCCACTCCTAGATGGGCCAGGTGTTTGTGTCGGCCACTAGGGTCGCTTAGCTTAGTCACATAGCTACCTCATTGCGCATCTTTTTTTCTTTGCATCATGTGCTGTTTGGTGACTATTTTTTTCAAGTGCCATCCTGTCTGACACTGCAGTGCCACTCCTAGATGGGCCAGGTGTTTGTGTCGGCCACTTGGGTCGCTGAGCTTAGTCACACAGCTACCTCATTGCGCCTCTTTTTTTCTTTGCATCATGTGCTGTTTGGGGACTATTTTTTTCAAGTGCCATCCAGTCTGACACTGCAGTGCCACTCCTAGATGGGCCAGGTGTTTGTGTCGGCCACTAGGTTCGCTTAGCTTAGTCACATAGCTACCTCATTGCGCCTCTTTTTTTCTTTGCATCATGTGCTGTTTGGGGACTATTTTTTTCAAGTGCCATCCTGTCTGACACTGCAGTGCCACTCCTAGATGGGCCAGGTGTTTGTGTCGGCCACTTGGGTCGCTGAGCTTAGTCACACAGCTACCTCATTGCGCCTCTTTTTTCTTTGCATCATGTGCTGTTTGGGGACTATTTTTTTCAAGTGCCATCCTGTCTGACACTGCAGTGCCACTCGTAGATGGGCCAGGTGTTTGTGTCGGCCACTAGGGTCGCTTAGCTTAGTCACACAGCTATCTCATTGCGCCTCTTTTTTTCTTTGCATCATGTGCTGTTTGGGGACTATTTTTTTCAAGTGCCATCCTGTCTGACACTGCAGTGCCACTCCTAGATGGGCAAGGTGTTTTTGTCGGCCACTAGGGTCGCTTA
This sequence comes from Pseudophryne corroboree, assembly GCF_028390025.1. Taxonomy (NCBI): domain Eukaryota; kingdom Metazoa; phylum Chordata; class Amphibia; order Anura; family Myobatrachidae; genus Pseudophryne; species Pseudophryne corroboree. The sequence goes on along the minus strand of NC_086446.1, from coordinate 569,170,996 downwards.
GCTTAGTCACACAGCTACCTCATTGCGCCTCTTTTTTTCTTTGCATCATGTGCTGTTTGGGGACTATTTTTTTCAAGTGCCATCCTGTCTGACACTGCAGTGCCACTCCTAGATGGGCCAGGTGTTTGTGTCGGCCACTTGGGTCGCTGAGCTTAGTCACACAGCTACCTCGTTGCGCCTCTTTTTTTCTTTGCATCATGTGCTGTTTGGGGACTATTTTTTTCAAGTGCCATCCTGTCTGACACTGCAGTGCCACTCCTAGATGGGCAAGGTGTTTGTGTCGGCCACTAGGGTCGCTTAGCTTAGTCACACAGCTACCTCATTGCGCCTCTTTTTTTCTTTGCATCATGTGCTGTTTGGGGACTATTTTTTTCAAGTGCCATCCTGTCTGACACTGCAGTGCCACTCCTAGATGGGCCAGGTGTTTGTGTCGGCCACTAGGGTCGCTTAGCTTAGTCACACAGCTACCTCATTGCGCCTCTTTTTTTCTTTGCATCATGTGCTGTTTGGGGACTATTTTTTTCAAGTGCCATCCTGTCTGACACTGCAGTGCCACTCCTAGATGGGCCAGGTGTTTGTGTCGGCCACTTGGGTTGCTTAGCTTAGTCACAAGCTACCTCATTGCGCCTCTTTTTTTCTTTGCATCATGTGCTGTTTGGGGACTATTTTTTTCAAGTGCCATCCTGTCTGACACTGCAGTGCCACTCCTAGATGGGCCAGGTGTTTGTGTCGGCCACTAGGGTCGCTTAGATTAGTCACACAGCTACCTCATTGCGCCTCTTTTTTTCTTTGCATCATGTGCTGTTTGGGGACTATTTTTTTCAAGTGCCATCCTATCTGACACTGCAGTGCCACTCCTAGATGGGCCAGGTGTTTGTGTCGGCCACTAGGGTCGCTTGGCTTAGTCACACAGCTACCTCATTGCGCCTCTTTTTTTCTTTGCATCATGTGCTGTTTGGGGACTATTTTTTTCAAGTGCCATCCTGTCTGACACTGCAGTGCCACTCCTAGATGGGCCAGGTGTTTTTGTCGGCCACTTGGGTCGCTTAGCTTAGTCACACAGCTACCTCATTGCGCCTCTTTTTTTCTTTGCATCATGTGCTGTTTGGGGACTATTTTTTTCAAGTGCCATCCTGTCTGACACTGCAGTGCCACTCCTAGATGGGCCAGGTGTTTTTGTCGGCCACTAGGGTCGCTTAGCTTAGTCACACAGCTACCTCATTGCACCTCTTTTTTTCTTTGCATCATGTGCTGTTTGGGGACTATTTTTTTCAAGTGCCATCCTGTCTGACACTGCAGTGCCACTCCTAGATGGGCCAGGTGTTTGTGTCGGCCACTAGGGTCGCTTAGCTTAGTCACACAGCTACCTCATTGCGCCTCTTTTTTTCTTTGCATCATGTGCTGTTTGGGGACTATTTTTTTCAAGTGCCATCCTGTCTGACACTGCAGTGCCACTCCTAGATGGGCAAGGTGTTTTTGTCGGCCACTAGGATCGCTTAGCTTAGTCACACAGCTACCTCATTGCGCCTCTTTTTTTCTTTGCATCATGTGCTGTTTGGGGACTATTTTTTTCAAGTGCCATCCTGTCTGACACTGCAGTGCCACTCCTAGATGGGCCAGGTGTTTGTGTCGGCCACTTGGGTCGCTGAGCTTAGTCACACAGCTACCTCGTTGCGCCTCTTTTTTTCTTTGCATCATGTGCTGTTTGGGGACTATTTTTTTCAAGTGCCATCCTGTCTGACACTGCAGTGCCACTCCTAGATGGGCAAGGTGTTTGTGTCGGCCACTAGGGTCGCTTAGCTTAGTCACACAGCTACCTCATTGCGCCTCTTTTTTTCTTTGCATCATGTGCTGTTTGGGGACTATTTTTTTCAAGTGCCATCCTGTCTGACACTGCAGTGCCACTCCTAGATGGGCCAGGTGTTTGTGTCGGCCACTAGGGTCGCTTAGCTTAGTCACACAGCTACCTCATTGCGCCTCTTTTTTTCTTTGCATCATGTGCTGTTTGGGGACTATTTTTTTCAAGTGCCATCCTGTCTGACACTGCAGTGCCACTCCTAGATGGGCCAGGTGTTTGTGTCGGCCACTTGGGTCGCTTAGCTTAGTCACACAGCTACCTCATTGCGCCTCTTTTTTTCTTTGCATCATGTGCTGTTTGGGGACTATTTTTTTCAAGTGCCATCCTGTCTGACACTGCAGTGCCACTCCTAGATGGGCCAGGTGTTTGTGTCGGCCACTAGGGTCGCTTAGCTTAGTCACACAGCTACCTCATTGCGCCTCTTTTTTTCTTTGCATCATGTGCTGTTTGGGGACTATTTTTTTCAAGTGCCATCCTGTCTGACACTGCAGTGCCACTCCTAGATGGGCCAGGTGTTTGTGTCGGCCACTAGGGTCGCTTAGCTTAGTCACACAGCTACCTCATTGCGCCTCTTTTTTTCTTTGCATCATGTGCTGTTTGGGGACTATTTTTTTCAAGTGCCATCCTGTCTGACACTGCAGTGCCACTCCTAGATGGGCAAGGTGTTTTTGTCGGCCACTTGGGTCGCTTAGCTTAGTCACACAGCTACCTCATTGCGCCTCTTTTTTTCTTTGCATCATGTGCTGTTTGGGGACTATTTTTTTCAAGTGCCATCCTGTCTGACACTGCAGTGCCACTCCTAGATGGGCCAGGTGTTTTTGTCGGCCACTAGGGTCGCTTAGCTTAGTCACACAGCTACCTCATTGCGCCTCTTTTTTTCTTTGCATCATGTGCTGTTTGGGGACTATTTTTTTCAAGTGCCATCCTGTCTGACACTGCAGTGCCACTCCTAGATGGGCAAGGTGTTTTTGTCGGCCACTAGGATCGCTTAGCTTAGTCACACAGCTACCTCATTGCGCCTCTTTTTTTCTTTGCATCATGTGCTGTTTGGGGACTATTTTTTTCAAGTGCCATCCTGTCTGACACTGCAGTGCCACTTCTAGATGGGCCAGGTGTTTGTGTCGGCCACTAGGGTCGCTTAGCTTAGTCACACAGCTACCTCATTGCGCCTCTTTTTTTCTTTGCATCATGCGCTGTTTGGGGACTATTTTTTTCAAGTGCCATCCTGTCTGACACTGCAGTGCCACTCCTAGATGGGCCAGGTGTTTGTGTCGGCCACTAGGGTCGCTTAGCTTAGTCACACAGCTACCTCATTGCGCCTCTTTTTTTCTTTGCATCATGTGCTGTTTGGGGACTATTTTTTTCAAGTGCCATCCAGTCTGACACTGCAGTGCCACTCCTAGATGGGCCAGGTGTTTGTGTCGGCCACTAGGGTCGCTTAGCTTAGTCACACAGCTACCTCATTGCGCCTCTTTTTTTCTTTGCATCATGTGCTGTTTGGGGACTATTTTTTCAAGTGCCATCCTGTCTGACACTGCAGTGCCACTTCTAGATGGGCCAGGTGTTTGTGTCGGCCACTAGGGTCGCTTAGCTTAGTCACACAGCTACCTCATTGCGCCTCTTTTTTTCTTTGCATCATGTGCTGTTTGGGGACTATTTTTTTCAAGTGCCATCCAGTCTGACACTGCAGTGCCACTCCTAGATGGGCCAGGTGTTTGTGTCGGCCACTAGGGTCGCTTAGCTTAGTCACATAGCTACCTCATTGCGCCTCTTTTTTTCTTTGCATCATGTGCTGTTTGGTGACTATTTTTTTCAAGTGCCATCCTGTCTGACACTGCAGTGCCACTCCTAGATGGGCCAGGTGTTTGTGTCGGCCACTTGGGTCACTGAGCTTAGTCACACAGCTACCTCATTGCGCCTCTTTTTTTCTTTGCATCATGTGCTGTTTGGGGACTATTTTTTTCAAGTGCCATCCAGTCTGACACTGCAGTGCCACTCCTAGATGGGCCAGGTGTTTGTGTCGGCCACTAGGTTCGCTTAGCTTAGTCACATAGCTACCTCATTGCGCCTCTTTTTTTCTTTGCATCATGTGCTGTTTGGGGACTATTTTTTTCAAGTGCCATCCTGTCTGACACTGCAGTGCCACTCCTAGATGGGCCAGGTGTTTGTGTCGGCCACTTGGGTCGCTGAGCTTAGTCACACAGCTACCTCATTGCGCCTCTTTTTTTCTTTGCATCATGTGCTGTTTGGGGACTATTTTTTTCAAGTGCCATCCTGTCTGACACTGCAGTGCCACTCCTAGATGGGCCAGGTGTTTGTGTCGGCCACTTGGGTCGCTGAGCTTAGTCACACAGCTACCTCATTGCGCCTCTTTTTTTCTTTGCATCATGTGCTGTTTGGGGACTATTTTTTTCAAGTGCCATCCTGTCTGACACTGCAGTGCCACTCCTATATGGGCCAGGTGTTTGTGTCGGCCACTAGGGTCGCTTAGCTTAGTCACACAGCTACCTCATTGCGCCTCTTTTTTTCTTTGCATCATGTGCTGTTTGGGGAATATTTTTTTCAAGTGCCATCCTGTCTGACACTGCAGTGCCACTCCTAGATGGGCCAGGTGTTTTTGTCGGCCACTAGGGTCGCTTAGCTTAGTCACACAGCTACCTCATTGCACCTCTTTTTTTCTGTGCATCATGTGCTGTTTGGGGACTATTTTTTTCAAGTGCCATCCTGTCTGACACTGCAGTGCCACTCCTAGATGGGCCAGGTGTTTGTGTCGGCCACTAGGGTCGCTTAGCTTAGTCACACAGCTACCTCATTGCGCCTCTTTTTTTCTTTGCATCATGTGCTGTTTGGGGACTATTTTTTTCAAGTGCCATCCTGTCTGACACTGCAGTGCCACTCCTAGATGGGCAAGGTGTTTTTGTCGGCCACTAGGGTCGCTTAGCTTAGTCACACAGCTACCTCATTGCGCCTCTTTTTTTCTTTGCATCATGTGCTGTTTGGGGACTATTTTTTTCAAGTGCCATCCTGTCTGACACTGCAGTGCCACTCCGAGATGGGCCAGGTGTTTTTGTCGGCCACTTGGGTCGCTTAGCTTAGTCACACAGCTACCTCATTGCGCCTCTTTTTTTCTTTGCATCATGTGCTGTTTGGGGACTATTTTTTTCAAGTGCCATCCTGTCTGACACTGCAGTGCCACTCCTAGATGGGCCAGGTGTTTGTGTCGGCCACTAGGGTCGCTTAGCTTAGTCACACAGCTACCTCATTGCGCCTCTTTTTTTCTTTGCATCATGTGCTGTTTGGGGACTATTTTTTTCAAGTGCCATCCTGTCTGACACTGCAGTGCCACTCCTAGATGGGCAAGGTGTTTTTGTCGGCCACTAGGGTCGCTTAGCTTAGTCACACAGCTGCCTCATTGCGCCTCTTTTTTTCTTTGCATCATGTGCTGTTTGGGGACTATTTCTTTCAAGTGCCATCCTGTCTGACACTGCAGTGCCACTCCTAGATGGGCCAGGTGTTTTTGTCGGCCACTAGGGTCGCTTAGCTTAGTCACACAGCTACCTCATTGCACCTCTTTTTTTCTGTGCATCATGTGCTGTTTGGGGACTATTTTTTTCAAGTGCCATCCTGTCTGACACTGCAGTGCCACTCCTAGATGGGCCAGGTGTTTGTGTCGGCCACTAGGGTCGCTTAGCTTAGTCACACAGCTACCTCATTGCGCCTCTTTTTTTCTTTGCATCATGTGCTGTTTGGGGACTATTTTTTTCAAGTGCCATCCTGTCTGACACTGCAGTGCCACTCCTAGATGGGCAAGGTGTTTTTGTCGGCCACTAGGGTCGCTTAGCTTAGTCACACAGCTACCTCATTGCGCCTCTTTTTTTCTTTGCATCATGTGCTGTTTGGGGACTATTTTTTTCAAGTGCCATCCTGTCTGACACTGCAGTGCCACTCCGAGATGGGCCAGGTGTTTTTGTCGGCCACTTGGGTCGCTTAGCTTAGTCACACAGCTACCTCATTGCGCCTCTTTTTTTCTTTGCATCATGTGCTGTTTGGGGACTATTTTTTTCAAGTGCCATCCTGTCTGACACTGCAGTGCCACTCCTAGATGGGCCAGGTGTTTGTGTCGGCCACTAGGGTCGCTTAGCTTAGTCACACAGCTACCTCATTGCGCCTCTTTTTTTCTTTGCATCATGTGCTGTTTGGGGACTATTTTTTTCAAGTGCCATCCTGTCTGACACTGCAGTGCCACTCCTAGATGGGCAAGGTGTTTTTGTCGGCCACTAGGGTCGCTTAGCTTAGTCACACAGCTGCCTCATTGCGCCTCTTTTTTTCTTTGCATCATGTGCTGTTTGGGGACTATTTTTTTCAAGTGCCATCCTGTCTGACACTGCAGTGCCACTCCTAGATGGGCCAGGTGTTTTTGTCGGCCACTAGGGTCGCTTAGCTTAGTCACACAGCTACCTCATTGCGCCTCTTTTTTTCTTTGCATCATGTGCTGTTTGGGGACTATTTTTTTCAAGTGCCATCCTGTCTGACACTGCAGTGCCACTCCTAGATGGGTCAGGTGTTTGTGTCGGCCACTAGGGTCGCTTAGCTTAGTCACACAGCTACCTCATTGCGCCTCTTTTTTTCTTTGCATCATGTGCTGTTTGGGGACGATTTTTTTCAAGTGCCATCCTGTCTGACACTGCAGTGCCACTCCTAGATGGGCCAGGTGTTTGTGTCGGCCACTTGTGTCGCTTAGCTTAGTCACACAGCTACCTCATTGCGCTTCTTTTTTTCTTTGCATCATGTGCTGTTTGGGGACTATTTTTTTGAAGTGCCATCCTGCCTGACACTGCAGTGCCACTCCTAGATGGGCCAGGTGTTTGTGTCGGCCACTTGTGTCGCTTAGCTTAGCCATCCAGCGACCTCGGTGCAAATCTTAGGACTAAAAATAATATTGTGAGGTGTGAGGTGTTCAGAATAGACTGAAAATGAGTGGAAATTATGGTTATTGAGTTTAATAATACTATGGGATCAAAATGACCCCCAAATTCTATGATTTAAGCTGTTTTTTAATGTTTTTTGAAAAAAACACCCGAATCCAAAACACACCCGAATCCGACAAAAAAATTCTGGTGAGGTTTTGCCAAAACGCCTCCGAACCCAAAACACGGCCGCGGAACCGAACCCAAAACCAAAACACAAAACCCGAAAAATCTTTTTCTTCTTTGCATGATGTGCTGTTTGGGGCCTTTTTTTTATATGCGCCCTCCTGTCTGACACTACAGTGCCACACCTAGATGGGCCAATTGTTTGTGTCGCTTAGCTTAGTCATAAAACTACCTCATTGCAATTATTTTTCTTCTTTGCATCATGTGCTGTTTGGGGCCTTTTTTTTTTATATCTGCCCTCCTGTCTGACACTGCAGTGCCACTCCTAGATGGGCCAGGTGGTTGTGCCGCACACTTGTGACGCTTAGCTTAGTCATACAGCCACCTCTGTGCAACTTTTAGGCCTAAAAACAATATTGTGAGGTGTGAGGTGTTCAGAATAGACTGGAAATGAGTGGAAATGATTGTTATTGAGGTTAATAATACCTTAAGAGCAAAATTACCCCCAAATTCTGTGATTTTAGCTGTTTTTATGGGGTTTTTTTCCCCAAAAATCATCCAGATCCAAAACCAAAAAGAAAACACGAAAGGGTGGTTTTGGCAAAACCAAGCCAAAACCAAAACACGAAAATGGAATTAGAACCAAAACACAAAACACGAAAAGTGCCCGCCGCACATCTCTACTCAAAAGGCGATGATGAAATCAGTATTTCTCAGAAGTGTGTGTTCCAGAAAAGTTTTTATTTATATCAGTGACATTTCCTGCTCTCATATTCTTCGATACTTACCTCTCTGCAGAGGCAAATGCAGGATTTTCAGGGGGGCGGGGATGGGGGGTTTCTATACATTGGTTGGGATACTGTATGTTTCTATTGTGACCGGCCGTCTCCTGACTGCCGGTCACATAACCGTATCCCGTTCCGAAGTGGCGGCTGTCACGGACCACAAAACAATCACAGATAGCTGCTTTGCTTCTACAAAATGTTTTATATCTGTGCTATTAGTTAAATTGCATTAAATAATTTATTATATCTGTATTCCTGATGACGGTTGAATTACCCGAAACATAGACGCAAAGCACCTATCAGTGATTCTTTTGTGGTCTGTGAGTGCCACCAGTTTGGAATGTGTGCAACAATTTTATTATGGAGGGAACCCGGCAATAGATATCATTGAATGGATGGGAGCGCCGAGCAGCATAGAATATTTTTATTTAATTTTTTTGAACATGTCGCACACATACATATTACAGTACACACTGCATACTTGCATTAATGCACATAGCATACATACACACACAGACACAAACAGCACATACGCAACATATTTACAAACATCCACAGGGCATACACACACATAGCATACAGCACATTACACATAGCATAGTTATACACAATGCATACACGATATTACACTTACAAACGCAGGGTATTCAGAAACCCCCCTGCGTGCGCTACTGCTCTGGAGTACCAAACCAGCACCTGCAGCTCTGCAAAATTGCAGGTAGAAAATGAAGCATGCGCAGTAAATAAATCGCCAGGAAAATGGCCACCACACCATTTTCCCGGAGACCTGTGCATGCATAGTAAACTCTAGCATACAGCTAGTCTACTAGTGCTCAGACCTGCCGTCAGCCTAATAATACCCCCCTGATTTATATGTTTGTTTATTGTTGCTTAAACTATAAAACAGGTTTTATATACAATTCCCCTTCACATCATCTTTCAGAAGGGGTTCTAAATGTGCTCATCCTTGTCTGTTTATGGAATGTAATCTTAATTCAGTTTACGGATACTCTGCAACAATGCATGCTTCAATAAGTACCTAGTAACATGTTATAGCCAAATATGGATCTGAGAACAAATGCTTAAAAAAGTTTTTGTTAAATATTTGTTAAATGACATGTAGCATCCATTGTTAAAATGAAAAATAAATTAGTTATATTTAGATCCCCAGAAAATGACAACAGAGGCGGATATACAGGATATAGTAAGAAGCCAAGTATATGTTTTCATTTACTTATACAGAAGTAAATTGAAAGAATATGACTATTTTAAGTGAAAATAGAAATAGAACTTTCAATAATTAGATGTATAAAAGAAACATATGCATTTAAATGTTTCCATAATGTACCAGAGGATAATTACTTGCATGAAGCCGATTAACAAGGGTTATATACTGTTTATGGATGTTACATTCTGTTTTGACATTCTTATGACCTACACCATTAAGCTCATTTGCTGTAAAAGGGAACTAATTCACCTGAAAACGTGTTACAAATTGTTAACTTTTTAATAATATATTTATACCACCTGTGCTGGCCGTGTAGCCAATATGGGGGTCCATGTCTGAAGTTGGTTTGCACTGTGTACTCAGTGCTGGACATTTTAATCCACCCAGTTTCTTCATTACAACTCCATGGATCACATAAAAAATTCACATAATAGTCGGGATGTATCAAGCTGTATTTTGCAGTGAATCCTCCGAAAATGCAGTTTTCAGAGGTTTGGCTGCTTATGCATATGCACCAAGCTCCGGAATGCAATACATCCCAGGCTTGGATGCAGTGGGCAATACCATCTGGCACTGCCCAATAGAAGCCCATTGGCTTCTTTCATATTACCCCCTGAGAGGGATCCATTTGGATCCCTCCCAGCACCCCCACAGTGCATGAGTCACTAGACATATACGCAGAAGGACTCTCAGGTCCAAAGCCTGTACAGCCTTCTATCGCAAAGAACAGACTTTACAGAGAGAGCTGTCCTTTGTGATTTTCTTCTAGCATATGGCGTTAATAAACACTGTTATGCTTGCGATGAGTGGCAGGATGCATTGCATGCAAAATGCAATTAGTCATGCATCATGCCCAATATGTTAGACCCTAGCGTGTCCGTATCTATTATAGTTGCAGGGTGTGCAGTGCACACAGGCCCCTAGGTCTAGGGGGGCCCACACTGCACATCTTGCACCCATAGGGGCAGATGTACTAAGCATTGGAGAAAGATAAAGGGGAGAGAGATAAAGGGGCAGATTTAACAACAAGTGATAATCTTATTATCACTCATTTACATTTGTTGATTGGTGATCCAGCCAATCAGCTCCTGTCATTTTTCAAACATTTGACAGTTAGGAGCTGGTTGACTGGAGAACCATTTATCACTCATAACAGTACGGATGGTGTAATGGTTAGGACTACTGCCTTACAGCACTGAGGTCATGGGTTCAATTCCCACCATGGCCCTAACTGTGTGGAGAAGTGTATATTTTCCCCGTACTTGCGTGGGCTACCTCCAGGCACTCTGGTTTCTTCCCACAATTCAAAAATATACTGGTAGGTTAATTGGCTCCCAACAAAATGAACCCTAGTTTGAATATGTGTGTGTGTACATGTGATAGGGAATATAGAACACATGTATTAAGCCAGGAGAAGTGATAAAGCAGTGATAAGTGCAAGGTGATAACGCACCAGCCAGGCAGCTCCTAACTGTCAATTTACATATTGGAGCTGATTGGCTGGGGCACAGTGGCGGAAGTCTGGGAGGCAATGGAGTCGGCTGCCGCCGGGCTCCAGCAGTGAAGTGGGCACCTTCTCCATTGCCTCTAGTGACAGTGCGGCTGCCCGGCTCCTGCATGACAACCCTGGCTACCCGGCTCTCGCATAACACCCCTGTGTGCACGGCTCCCGCATGAGAAAGCCGGCTCCCGCATGACATCCCCAGCTGCCTGGCTTCCGCATGACACTCCCGGCTGCATGAAACCCCCGGCTGCCCGGCTCCCGCCCCCCTGACAGCGCAGCTGCCCGGCTCCGGCTTCTGGACCATGACTGACCGGCTCCCGCCACACAGTAGAGCTGCCCGACTCCGGCTCCCACATACTGATACCACAGCTGCCGGCACCTGGTGAGAAGAGGGAACTAATGGTGTGTGTATGTGTAAATATGGCTATGTGTGTCTGTGTGTATTTATATACAGTATGTGTGTGTATATGTGGCTGTGAGTATGTAGATATGTGGCTATGTTTGTATAAGGTGCGCCTGTGTATGTGGCTGGGTGTTTACTTGTATATATGTAAGTGTGTATATGTGGCTGTGTGTGTATACCTGAACTGGGGGGGGCGCAATATAAACTTTCACCGCCTCCGGGCGTCTGGTATTAACTTACACCCCTGCTGGGGCATTATCACCTTGCACTTATCACTGCTTTATCACTGTTTTATCACTTCTCCAGGTTTAATACATCTGCCCCACTGATTGTAAGCTCCACTGGGGCAGGGACTGATGTGAATGGCCAAATATTCCCTGTAAAGCGCTGCAGAATATATGTGCGCTATCTAAATAATGGGTAATAAATAAATAATAAATAACTTGTGATAACAAGAATATTACTCATTGTTTAATCTGCACCAAAGTATCAACCAACCAGCTCCTAATGCTGGGTACACACTGGCAGATATATTGGCCATTCAATTGATTGGCCAATATATCTTTTGCTGATATACAGGTCTGTATAAGCAATATGTCTGTGAACGACATCTTTCACAGATATATTGCATCTGCAGCACAGCAGATGGCCAATATGTCTGCAGATACAGCATATTGGTGCATCTTTCTGTGTGTCTGAACACTCACCATCTTCATATATAGCTGCAGATCGATTGAATAGCAGATACTGGTTGAGTATCCCATATCCATATATTCCGAAATACGGAATATTCTGAAATACGGAATTTTTTGAGTGAGAGTGAGGTAGTGAAACCTTTGTTTTCTGATGGCTCAATGTACACAAACTTTGCTTAATACACAAAGTTATTAAAAATATTGTATTAAATGACCTTCAGGCTGTGTGTATAAGGTGTTTATGAAACACAAATTAATTGTGTGAATGTACACACACTTTGTTAATGCAGAAAGTTATTAAAAATATTGGCTAAAATTACCTTCAGGCTGTGTGTATAAGGTGTATATGAAACATTAATGCATTCTGTGCTTAGACTTGGGTCCTATCCTCATGATATCTCATTATGGTATGCAATTATTCCAAAATACGGAAAAATCCGATATCCAAAATACTTCTGGTCCCAAGCATTTTGGATAAGGGATACTCAACCTGTTTATCTTTAAGCTATACTTGCTCATCTTTCTGTGTTTATGAGCAACCACCATCGGCAGATAATATATGTGCAGATCGATTGAACTGCAGATATATCTGCCAGTGTGTACCTAGCTTTAAGCTGGGTACACACTGGCAGATATATTTCAAACACAACCTATTACATGGCTGTAACATAGCAGTTAGGAACTGATTGGCTGGTACTTTATGTTTCTCCACTTCATCATTCTCCAAGGCTCAGTACAGCTCCTTCATAGACTAGACCTGCCTCTCCGTCGACTGCCACAGAAATCACTGACACCATTTTTCTGGTAATTTGCGCATTATCAGCAGACTGGCACAGTGCCAGAGTTTACACAGCACATGCGCTGGCAAGAGAGAAGGGGGGCTGCACACGAACCACCTCCTGTCTTGAACAGCCCCTGGTGGGAAGGTTATTTCAAAGAGGGGTTGTCCAAAAGTAATCATCTGCTACTTATATAAAAAAAAAAATATATATATATATATATATATATATATATATATATATATTAGAGATGAGCGGGTTCGGTTTCTTTGAATCCGAACCCGCACGAACTTCACTTTTTTTTCCACGGGTCCGAGCGACTCGGATCTTCCCGCCTTGCTCGGTTAACCCGAGCGCGCCCGAACGTCATCATGACGCTGTCGGATTCTCGCGAGGCTCGGATTCTATCGCGAGACTCGGATTCTATATAAGGAGCCGCGCGTCGCCGCCATTTTCACTCGTGCATTGAGATTGATAGGGAGAGGACGTGTCTGGCGTCCTCTCCATTAGAATAGAGATAGATAGATTAGATAGAGAGAGATTGTGCAGAGTCGCAGACAGAGTTAGTTTACCACAGTCAGTGACCAGTGCAGTTGCTAGTTAACTTTTATTTAATATAATATATCCGTTCACTTCTCTCTGCTATATCCGTTCTCTGCCTGAAAAAAAAAACGATACACAGCACAGTCAGTCACACAGTGTGACTCAGTCTGTGTGCACTCAGCTCAGCCCAGTGTGCTGCACAGTCATCAATGTATAAATTAAAAGCTTATAATTAATTGTGGGGGAGACTGGGGAGCACTGCAGGTTGTTAGCAGGAGCCAGGAGTACAATTATATTAATTAACAGTGCACACTTTTGCTGCAGGAGTGGTGACCAGTGCCTGACCACCAGTATAGTATTGTTGTATACTACTAATATCTCTTTAAATATCAACCAGTCTATATTAGCAGCAGACACAGTACAGTGCGGTAGTTCACGGCTGTGGCTACCTCTGTGTCGGCACACGGCAGGCAGTCCGTCCGACCAGAATTGTATTATTTATTATTATATACCTACCACCTAACCGTGGTTTTTTTTTCATTCTTTATACCGTCATAGTGTCATCCTAATTGTTACGAGTATACTACTATCTCTTTATCAACCAGTGTACAGTGCGGTAGTTCACGGCTGTGGCTACCTCTGTGTCGGCACACGGCAGGCAGTCCGTCCGACCAGAATTGTATTATTTATTATTATATACCTACCACCTAACCGTGGTTTTTTTTTCATTCTTTATACCGTCATAGTGTCATCCTAATTGTTACGAGTATACTACTATCTCTTTATCAACCAGTGTACAGTGCGGTAGTTCACGGCTGTGGCTACCTCTGTGTCGGCACACGGCAGGCAGTCCGTCCGACCAGAATTGTATTATTTATTATTATATACCTACCACCTAACCGTGGTTTTTTTTTCATTCTTTATACCGTCATAGTGTCATCCTAATTGTTACGAGTATACTACTATCTCTTTATCAACCAGTGTACAGTGCGGTAGTTCACGGCTGTGGCTACCTCTGTGTCGGCAGTCGGCAGGCAGTCCGTCCATCCATAATTGTATTATTATTATAATATATACCACCTAACCGTGGTTTTTTTTTCATTCTTTATACCGTCATAGTGTCATACTAGTTGTTACGAGTATACTACTATCTCTTTATCAACCAGTGTACAGTGCGGTAGTTCACGGCTGTGGCTACCTCTGTGTCGGCAGTCGGCAGGCAGTCCGTCCATCCATAATTGTATTATTATTATAATATATACCACCTAACCGTGGTTTTTTTTTCATTCTTTATACCGTCGTCATAGTGTCATACTAGTTGTTACGAGTATACTACTATCTCTTTATCAACCAGTGTACAGTGCGGTAGTTCACGGCTGTGGCTACCTCTGTGTCGGCAGTCGGCAGGCAGTCCGTCCATCCATAATTGTATTATTATTATAATATATACCACCTAACCGTGGTTTTTTTTTCATTCTTTATACCGTCGTCATAGTGTCATACTAGTTGTTACGAGTATACTACTATCTCTTTATCAACCAGTGTACAGTGCGGTAGTTCACGGCTGTGGCTACCTCTGTGTCGGCAGTCGGCAGGCAGTCCGTCCATCCATAATTGTATTATTATTATAATATATACCACCTAACCGTGGTTTTTTTTTCATTCTTTATACCGTCGTCATAGTGTCATACTAGTTGTTACGAGTATACTACTATCTCTTTATCAACCAGTGTACAGTGCGGTAGTTCACGGCTGTGGCTACCTCTGTGTCGGCAGTCGGCAGGCAGTCCGTCCATCCATAATTGTATTATTATTATAATATATACCACCTAACCGTGGTTTTTTTTTCATTCTTTATACCGTCGTCATAGTGTCATACTAGTTGTTACGAGTATACTACTATCTCTTTATCAACCAGTGTACAGTGCGGTAGTTCACGGCTGTGGCTACCTCTGTGTCGGCAGTCGGCAGGCAGTCCGTCCATCCATAATTGTATTATTATTATAATATATACCACCTAACCGTGGTTTTTTTATACCACCTAACCGTGGCAGTCCGTCCATAATTGTATACTAGTATCCAATCCATCCATCTCTATTGTTTACCTGAGGTGCCTTTTAGTTCTGCCTATAAAATATGGAGAACAAAAAAGTTGAGGTTCCAAAATTAGGGAAAGATCAAGATCCACTTCCACCTCGTGCTGAAGCTGCTGCCACTAGTCATGGCCGAGACGATGAAATGCCAGCAACGTCGTCTGCCAAGGCCGATGCCCAATGTCATAGTACAGAGCATGTCAAATCCAAAACACCAAATATCAGAAAAAAAAGGACTCCAAAACCTAAAATAAAATTGTCGGAGGAGAAGCGTAAACTTGCCAATATGCCATTTACCACACGGAGTGGCAAGGAACGGCTGAGGCCCTGGCCTATGTTCATGGCTAGTGGTTCAGCTTCACATGAGGATGGAAGCACTCAGCCTCTCGCTAGAAAACTGAAAAGACTCAAGCTGGCAAAAGCACCGCAAAGAACTGTGCGTTCTTTGAAATCCCAAATCCACAAGGAGAGTCCAATTGTGTCGGTTGCGATGCCTGACCTTCCCAACACTGGACGTGAAGAGCATGCGCCTTCCACTATTTGCATGCCCCCTGCAAGTGCTGGAAGGAGCACCCGCAGTCCAGTTCCTGATAGTCAGATTGAAGATGTCAGTGTTGAAGTACACCAGGATGAGGAGGATATGGGTGTTGCTGGCGCTGGGGAGGAAATTGACCAGGAGGATTCTGATGGTGAGGTGGTTTGTTTAAGTCAGGCACCCGGGGAGACACCTGTTGTCCGTGGGAGGAATATGGCCGTTGACATGCCAGGTGAAAATACCAAAAAAATCAGCTCTTCGGTGTGGAGGTATTTCACCAGAAATGCGGACAACAGGTGTCAAGCCGTGTGTTCCCTTTGTCAAGCTGTAATAAGTAGGGGTAAGGACGTTAACCACCTCGGAACATCCTCCCTTATACGTCACCTGCAGCGCATTCATAATAAGTCAGTGACAAGTTCAAAAACTTTGGGTGACAGCGGAAGCAGTCCACTGACCAGTAAATCCCTTCCTCTTGTAACCAAGCTCACGCAAACCACCCCACCAACTCCCTCAGTGTCAATTTCCTCCTTCCCCAGGAATGCCAATAGTCCTGCAGGCCATGTCACTGGCAAGTCTGACGAGTCCTCTCCTGCCTGGGATTCCTCCGATGCATCCTTGCGTGTAACGCCTACTGCTGCTGGCGCTGCTGTTGTTGCCGCTGGGAGTCGATGGTCATCCCAGAGGGGAAGTCGTAAGCCCACTTGTACTACTTCCAGTAAGCAATTGACTGTTCAACAGTCCTTTGCGAGGAAGATGAAATATCACAGCAGTCATCCTACTGCAAAGCGGATAACTGAGTCCTTGACAACTATGTTGGTGTTAGACGTGCGTCCGGTATCCGCCGTTAGTTCACAGGGAACTAGACAATTTATTGAGGCAGTGTGCCCCCGTTACCAAATACCATCTAGGTTCCACTTCTCTAGGCAGGCGATACCGAGAATGTACACGGACGTCAGAAAAAGACTCACCAGTGTCCTAAAAAATGCAGTTGTACCCAATGTCCACTTAACCACGGACATGTGGACAAGTGGAGCAGGGCAGGGTCAGGACTATATGACTGTGACAGCCCACTGGGTAGATGTATGGACTCCCGCCGCAAGAACAGCAGCGGCGGCACCAGTAGCAGCATCTCGCAAACGCCAACTCTTTCCTAGGCAGGCTACGCTTTGTATCACCGCTTTCCAGAATACGCACACAGCTGAAAACCTCTTACGGCAACTGAGGAAGATCATCGCGGAATGGCTTACCCCAATTGGACTCTCCTGTGGATTTGTGGCATCGGACAACGCCAGCAATATTGTGTGTGCATTAAATATGGGCAAATTCCAGCACGTCCCATGTTTTGCACATACCTTGAATTTGGTGGTGCAGAATTTTTTAAAAAACGACAGGGGCGTGCAAGAGATGCTGTCGGTGGCCAGAAAAATTGCGGGACACTTTCGGCGTACAGGCACCACGTACAGAAGACTGGAGCACCACCAAAAACTACTGAACCTGCCCTGCCATCATCTGAAGCAAGAAGTGGTAACGAGGTGGAATTCAACCCTCTATATGCTTCAGAGGTTGGAGGAGCAGCAAAAGGCCATTCAAGCCTATACAATTGAGCACGATATAGGAGATGGAATGCACCTGTCTCAAGTGCAGTGGAGAATGATTTCAACGTTGTGCAAGGTTCTGATGCCCTTTGAACTTGCCACACGTGAAGTCAGTTCAGACACTGCCAGCCTGAGTCAGGTCATTCCCCTCATCAGGCTTTTGCAGAAGAAGCTGGAGGCATTGAAGAAGGAGCTAACACGGAGCGATTCCGCTAGGCATGTGGGACTTGTGGATGCAGCCCTTAATTCGCTTAACAAGGATTCACGGGTGGTCAATCTGTTGAAATCAGAGCACTACATTTTGGCCACCGTGCTCGATCCTAGATTTAAAGCCTACCTTGGATCTCTCTTTCCGGCAGACACAGGTCTGCTGGGGTTGAAAGACCTGCTGGTGACAAAATTGTCAAGTCAAGCGGAACGCGACCTGTCAACATCTCCTCCTTCACATTCTCCCGCAACTGGGGGTGCGAGGAAAAGGCTCAGAATTCCGAGCCCACCCGCTGGCGGTGATGCAGGGCAGTCTGGAGCGACTGCTGATGCTGACATCTGGTCCGGACTGAAGGACCTGACAACGATTACGGACATGTCGTCTACTGTCACTGCATATGATTCTCTCAACATTGATAGAATGGTGGAGGATTATATGAGTGACCGCATCCAAGTAGGCACGTCACACAGTCCGTACTTATACTGGCAGGAAAAAGAGGCAATTTGGAGGCCCTTGCACAAACTGGCTTTATTCTACCTAAGTTGCCCTCCCACAAGTGTGTACTCCGAAAGAGTGTTTAGTGCCGCCGCTCACCTTGTCAGCAATCGGCGTACGAGGTTACATCCAGAAAATGTGGAGAAGATGATGTTCATTAAAATGAATTATAATCAATTCCTCCGCGGAGACATTGACCAGCAGCAATTGCCTCCACAAAGTACACAGGGAGCTGAGATGGTGGATTCCAGTGGGGACGAATTGATAATCTGTGAGGAGGGGGATGTACACGGTGATATATCGGAGGGTGAAGATGAGGTGGACATCTTGCCTCTGTAGAGCCAGTTTGTGCAAGGAGAGATTAATTGCTTCTTTTTTGGGGGGGGTCCAAACCAACCCGTCATATCAGTCACAGTCGTGTGGCAGACCCTGTCACTGAAATGATGGGTTGGTTAAAGTGTGCATGTCCTGTTTTGTTTATACAACATAAGGGTGGGTGGGAGGGCCCAAGGATAATTCCATCTTGCACCTCTTTTTTCTTTTCTTTTTCTTTGCATCATGTGCTGATTGGGGAGGGTTTTTTGGAAGGGACATCCTGCGTGACACTGCAGTGCCACTCCTAGATGGGCCCGGTGTTTGTGTCGGCCACTAGGGTCGCTAATCTTACTCACACAGCTACCTCATTGCGCCTCTTTTTTTCTTTGCGTCATGTGCTGTTTGGGGAGGGTTTTTTGGAAGGGACATCCTGCGTGACACTGCAGTGCCACTCCTAGATGTGCCCGGTGTTTGTGTCGGCCACTAGGGTCGCTAATCTTACTCACACAGTCAGCTACCTCATTGCGCCTCTTTTTTTCTTTGCGTCATGTGCTGTTTGGGGAGGGTTTTTTGGAAGGGCCATCCTGCGTGACACTGCAGTGCCACTCCTAGATGGGCCCGGTGTTTGTGTCGGCCACTAGGGTCGCTTATCTTACTCACACAGCGACCTCGGTGCAAATTTTAGGACTAAAAATAATATTGTGAGGTGTGATGTGTTCAGAATAGGCTGAAAATGAGTGTAAATTATGTTTTTTGAGGTTAATAATACTTTGGGATCAAAATTACCCCCAAATTCTATGATTTAAGCTGTTTTTTAGGGTTTTTTTAAAAAAACACCCGAATCCAAAACACACCCGAATCCGACAAAAAAAATTCGGTGAGGTTTTGCCAAAACGCGGTCGAACCCAAAACACGGCCGCGGAACCGAACCCAAAACCAAAACACAAAACCCGAAAAATTTCCGGCGCTCATCTCTAATATATATACAGGTATATATATATATATATATATATATATTACAATGCTTATATAACTAAGTGCTACCCAATTAAAAGCTACACTAGATTATATACAATATAACATATGCCACCATGCACACACAGATCACTATGGCTACTTGCATCTTTGCATCACATAGAAATAAAAAATCATATCTTATCTTGCCTATGACCTCACATCAGGCTTTCAAATATGTTTTGTTAAGGGTCACATTCTGATAAAAATGTATATAACAGGGCATTTACTTTTTAAAAATAGCATTGTATTGTACAGTTAATGCTAAACGGGATGCAGTCAAATTACAACTTGTCGGGATCCCAGCGTTCAGGAGACGGATGCCAGAATCCCTACAACCAGCATTTTACCGACACCCAAAATCCCAACACCCGGCTTGCTATTCCCACTTGATTGGTGGGTCCATGCTACCAACCGAGTGGGAATAGAACCTATGGCAAGCGAAGCAGACGGCATGACGCTGTCGGTATAGTCACAGCCGGCATCCGGTCTGTGGAGATTTCATATGTATCCCTGCTAAGCGGCTAAACCCATAGAGGAACTACACCTGGGATGAATGGTTACTTGGTTTTAAGTGCGTAAAACACATGGAAATCTATTTATACTTGCAAAAAAATGAACAACACGTACTGTATTTCTAGGATTCATGATAACAGTTTATGCAACAGTAAAATATAGTTAGCTGAATCCTGTGTTTAATAATAAAAATGACACAACTAAATAATATATCACGTAAGATAAAACCACTATTAATCAAAATCAGAAATAGCGCACTTCCCATGCTGCTGCCAATCTTTTAACAATCATGAGCTAATATTTGCAAATAACCAACTTTTATTGTATCCCATAAGTACAGTAAAGCACCTGTGAGTTTTGTCATATGTCTGAATTCATTTATATTTGCAATATGGAGGAATGTTGTAATAAATTCTGCATTTTAGATGTTCAATTAGTTTTTCATTTTGTGCTGGCATGGCACCAAGTAATTTAAAAATCATATGAGAGTTTTAATTTTATAACATGGATAAATTTAATGTGCATGAGAGAAAAAATGGATAAGAGAGACACATTACAGCCTAGATCTACTGATACGGCAGAGAAAATGTAAACATACTATATTCAATATAGGCTGCAAGCATTATGGCTCAAACATCCAGTACAGTATGTTTCTTAGCAAGCACCATAACAAGTATCATGTATCATAACAGGTATCATGTGTGCCGACACTCGTGGTTTTGGTTTTGTGTGTTGGATCTGTATCTCCCTCGTGTTTTGGATCTTTGGGGTTCATTCCGAGTTGTTCGCTCGCTATTTTTTTCTCGCAACGGAGCGATTAGTCGCTAATGCGCATGCACAATGTCCGCAGTGCGACTGCGCCAAGTAAATTTGCTATGCAGTTAGGTATTTTACTCACGGCATTACAATGTTTTTTCTTCGTTCTGGTGATCGGAGTGTGATTGACAGGAAGTGGGTGTTTCTGGGCGGAAACAGGCCGTTTTACGGGAGTGTGTGAAAAAACGCTACAGTTTCTGGGAAAAACGCGGGAGTGGCTGGAGAAACGGAGGAGTGTCTGGGCGAACGCTGGGTGTGTTTGTGACGTCAAACCTGGAACGACAAGCACTGAACTGATCGCACTGGCAGAGTAAGTCTCGAGCTACTCAGAAACTGCACAGAGAAGTCTTTTCGCAATATTGCGAATCTTTCGTTCGCAAAATTTGATAAGCTAAAATTCACTCCCAGTAGGCGGCGGCTTAGCGTGTGCAATGCTGCTAAAAGCAGCTTGCGAGCGAACAACTCGGAATGACCACCTTTATTTGGTTATGCAAAAACCTCCCTTCTGGGTTTTGGTTTTCGATCTGTATTTTTGTGAAAAAAATCATAAAAACAGCTCAAATAATGGAATTTGGCCCTGTTTTTGTTCCTACGGTATTATTAACCTCAATAACATTAATTTCCAGTCATTTACAGTCAAGATTGACCACCTCACATCTCACAATATTGTTTTCATCCATTCTAGGCCAAAGCCTGCAGCGAGCTGACTGGTTACTAACCGACACATCTGCGGCACAAGTACATGGCAGTTTAAAGCACATCTAAAACACTGCCACACAACACTGCAGAAATGAAAAGTGATGCAAGATGGAATTGTCCTTGGGCCCTTGCTCCCACCCTTACGTTGGATATTAAAAAGGACATGCACAGTTTAATAAATATAGCACCTTAGTAACAGAGACTGCCACTTTTGTGGCTGAAGTGCTTGCTTTGTTTGTGCCCACACAAAAAATTTTTTGGAAGGACTGCCTCCGATCACTAATAAGGAGGTTGATGATGAGGGTGTTAATTACATTTTTAGAAAGAGCGCTATATAAATAAAATTATTATTATTATTATTAAAATAAAATTCATGAACTCGAAAATGACGTAACATGGAGGAGTTGCCTAGATGGCTAACGTCCCTCTACTAACTTTGGGTTCACAAATGGAGCAGATGCCTTTACAAACATTGTCAGGATTTGGGTAAAAATAATCCTACACCCAAGAAGTGGCTTTTTTGGTCTTATGCCCAGGCATCACAGTGGCTTTCTTTTTATCATGGGCAAGAACTGCAGCCACTAGTATCTGACTTACACAGACAACATCATCATCAACATCCTCAGTGTCAGATAGAAGTACAGACATATCCCCCTCATTCTGTCCCACTTCCACACATGAACCCTCAATTTCTATTATGCCCTCATCATCACCATCTTTACTTGTACTGCTCCCCAGCAGATGGTGTGGAAATGGTGGAAGGAGGTACAGTAAAAGAGGCTTCTCTATGAGGACAGTGTGAGTAATGTCAGACTCACACATAGCTGATGTGGGCACCCCTAAACGTTCCCCAGGAATGTGTGACGGTTCTGAATGCACAGTTTGTTCTACTACTTTAGTGTTTTTTATTTTTTTGATGCCTCTTCTAGATGGGTTCTAAAGCTGGAGTAGCATGTCCCCTCCTAGCTATGAAAGAACCAGACGGCACTCCTTGGCTTTTGCAAAATCGTAGAAAAAAGCTGTATTAAGCACACAAGTGATCAAATACAAACAGGCATTGGTGCAGTCCACCAACGTTTCAATGCCCTCATGGCGTTTTTATCATGGTGCTATGCTGTGAAGGGAAAACACACAAAAAAACCAGACAAACACATGAGGAAACATTTCTGTGCCTTAAATACCTGTAGTGAGGAAGACCATCCCTGCCCGTTACCGTCGATGTGTCCCCGGGACCGGAAGTCGCGGCTCTCCAAAATTATGGTCACATGGCAGGCTGCTATGACGCGACCTGCGTCTGATTCCGTTGTTGCTAAGCAACTGCGGCTCAACGGTCTCCAGGGCAGCCATCACTAGGGGAGGGGAGGGAATAGCATAGTGAGTATACAATCAATCATATATACGTAAAGAAGTGCTAAAGTGCATACAGTGCAAAATATAAACATAAAAGTAAAAATTCTGATGGGTTTGCTACATGGGTTGCAAAAGTAGCAAAAAATAACACACGGGGTATGAACCCCAACAAGGTAAAATCATAATGGTAAGTATGGACCTGGATCTAAGCATTAAGTGGGTTTATAGAACCCTCACGATTATTTTTAAAATCAGTGATTCTAGGTATGGGCACAATATAGGTATGCTTGTACATACTAAAATGAAGGTGAGTATATGAGAGCCCCAAAATTAAGTCCCTATGGCATGAGCATACAGTATATAGCCAGTTTATACAGACAGGGAGATAAAAACATGCATATAAGCAAGTAATGGGACTACAGGTCCTAGGTTATACTAAGCCACTCAAGGCCACTTAGCACACAGGAGGCGGGATGTATTAACATACATCGCCGCCCCTCGCCGCAATGTTTATCGCATATGTACTAGAGATGAGCGGGTTCGGTTTCTCTGAATCCGAACCCGCCAGAACTTCATGGTTTTTTTCACGGGTCCGAGCGACTCGGATCTTCCCGCCTTGCTCGGTTAACCCGAGCGCGCCCGAACGTCATCATGACGCTGTCGGATTCTCGCGAGGCTCGGATTCTATCGCGAGACTCGGATTCTATATAAGGAGCCGCGCGTCGCCGCCATTTTCACACGTGCATTGAGATTGATAGGGAGAGGACGTGGCTGGCGTCCTCTCCGTTTAGAATAGATTAGAGAGACACTTGATTTACTAATTTTGGGGAGCATTAGGAGTACTCAGTACAGTGCAGAGTTTTGCTGATAGTGACCACCAGTTTTATTTATAATCCGTTCTCTGCCTGAAAAAAGCGATACACAGCACACAGTGACTCAGTCACATACCATATCTGTGTGCACTGCTCAGGCTCAGGCCAGTGTGCTGCATCATCTATTATCTATATATAATATTATATATATCTGTCTGACTGCTCAGCTCACACAGCTTATAATTGTGGGGGAGACTGGGGAGCACTACTGCAGTGCCAGTTATAGGTTATAGCAGGAGCCAGGAGTACATAATATATTATATAGTGAGTGACCACCAGACACACAGTGCAGTTTATTTAATATATCCGTTCTCTGCCTGAAAAAAGCGATACACACAGTGACTCAGTCAGTCACATACCATATCTGTGTGCACTGCTCAGGCTCAGGCCAGTGTGCTGCATCATCTATATATATTATATATCTGTCTGACTGCTCAGCTCACACAGCTTATAATTGTGGGGGAGACTGGGGAGCACTACTGCAGTGCCAGTTATAGGTTATAGCAGGAGCCAGGAGTACATAATATTATATTAAAATTAAACAGTGCACACTTTTGCTGCAGGAGTGCCACTGCCAGTGTGACTAGTGACCAGTGACCTGACCACCAGTATATATAATATTAGTAGTATACTATCTCTTTATCAACCAGTCTATATTAGCAGCAGACACAGTACAGTGCGGTAGTTCACAGCTGTGGCTACCTCTGTGTCGGCACTCGGCAGCCCGTCCATAATTGTATATACCACCTAACCGTGGTTTTTTTTTCTTTCTTTATACATACATACTAGTTACGAGTATACTATCTCTTTATCAACCAGTCTATATTAGCAGCAGACACAGTACAGTGCGGTAGTTCACGGCTGTGGCTACCTCTGTGTCGGCACTCGGCAGCCCGTCCATAATTGTATATACCACCTAACCGTGGTTTTTTTTTCTTTCTTTATACATACATACTAGTTACGAGTATACTATCTCTTTATCAACCAGTCTATATATTAGCAGCAGACACAGTACAGTGCGGTAGTTCACGGCTGTGGCTACCTCTGTGTCGGCACTCGGCAGCCCGTCCATAATTGTATATACCACCTAACCGTGGTTTTTTTTTCTTTCTTTATACATACATACTAGTTACGAGTATACTATCTCTTTATCAACCAGTCTATATATTAGCAGCAGACACAGTACAGTGCGGTAGTTCACGGCTGTGGCTACCTCTGTGTCGGCACTCGGCAGCCCGTCCATAATTGTATATACCACCTAACCGTGGTTTTTTTTTCTTTCTTTATACATACATACTAGTTACGAGTATACTATCTCTTTATCAACCAGTCTATATATTAGCAGCAGACACAGTACAGTGCGGTAGTTCACGGCTGTGGCTACCTCTGTGTCGGCACTCGGCAGCCCGTCCATAATTGTATATACCACCTAACCGTGGTTTTTTTTTCTTTCTTTATACATACATACTAGTTACGAGTATACTATCTCTTTATCAACCAGTCTATATTAGCAGCAGACACAGTACAGTGCGGTAGTTCACGGCTGTGGCTACCTCTGTGTCGGCACTCGGCAGCCCGTCCATAATTGTATATACCACCTAACCGTGGTTTTTTTTTCTTTCTTTATACATACATACTAGTTACGAGTATACTATCTCTTTATCAACCAGTCTATATATTAGCAGCAGACACAGTACAGTGCGGTAGTTCACGGCTGTGGCTACCTCTGTGTCGGCACTCGGCAGCCCGTCCATAATTGTATATACCACCTAACCGTGGTTTTTTTTTCTTTCTTTATACATACATACTAGTTACGAGTATACTATCTCTTTATCAACCAGTCTATATATTAGCAGCAGACACAGTACAGTGCGGTAGTTCACGGCTGTGGCTACCTCTGTGTCGGCACTCGGCAGCCCGTCCATAATTGTATACTAGTATCCAATCCATCCATCTCCATTGTTTACCTGAGGTGCCTTTTAGTTGTGCCTATTAAAATATGGAGAACAAAAATGTTGAGGTTCCAAAATTAGGGAAAGATCAAGATCCACTTCCACCTCGTGCTGAAGCTGCTGCCACTAGTCATGGCCGAGACGATGAAATGCCAGCAACGTCGTCTGCCAAGGCCGATGCCCAATGTCATAGTACAGAGCATGTCAAATCCAAAACACCAAATATCAGTAAAAAAAGGACTCCAAAACCTAAAATAAAATTGTCGGAGGAGAAGCGTAAACTTGCCAATATGCCATTTACCACACGGAGTGGCAAGGAACGGCTGAGGCCCTGGCCTATGTTTATGGCTAGTGGTTCAGCTTCACATGAGGATGGAAGCACTCAGCCTCTCGCTAGAAAAATGAAAAGACTCAAGCTGGCAAAAGCAGCACAGCAAAGAACTGTGCATTCTTCGAAATCCCAAATCCACAAGGAGAGTCCAATTGTGTCGGTTGCGATGCCTGACCTTCCCAACACTGGACGTGAAGAGCATGCGCCTTCCACCATTTGCACGCCCCCTGCAAGTGCTGGAAGGAGCACCCGCAGTCCAGTTCCTGATAGTCAGATTGAAGATGTCAGTGTTGAAGTACACCAGGATGAGGAGGATATGGGTGTTGCTGGCGCTGGGGAGGAAATTGACCAGGAGGATTCTGATGGTGAGGTGGTTTGTTTAAGTCAGGCACCCGGGGAGACACCTGTTGTCCGTGGGAGGAATATGGCCGTTGACATGCCAGGTGAAAATACCAAAAAAATCAGCTCTTCGGTGTGGAGGTATTTCACCAGAAATGCGGACAACAGGTGTCAAGCCGTGTGTTCCCTTTGTCAAGCTGTAATAAGTAGGGGTAAGGACGTTAACCACCTCGGAACATCCTCCCTTATACGTCACCTGCAGCGCATTCATAATAAGTCAGTGACAAGTTCAAAAACTTTGGGTGACAGCGGAAGCAGTCCACTGACCAGTAAATCCCTTCCTCTTGTAACCAAGCTCACGCAAACCACCCCACCAACTCCCTCAGTGTCAATTTCCTCCTTCCCCAGGAATGCCAATAGTCCTGCAGGCCATGTCACTGGCAATTCTGACGAGTCCTCTCCTGCCTGGGATTCCTCCGATGCATCCTTGCGTGTAACGCCTACTGCTGCTGGCGCTGCTGTTGTTGCCGCTGGGAGTCGATGGTCATCCCAGAGGGGAAGTCGTAAGCCCACTTGTACTACTTCCAGTAAGCAATTGACTGTTCAACAGTCCTTTGCGAGGAAGATGAAATATCACAGCAGTCATCCTACTGCAAAGCGGATAACTGAGTCCTTGACAACTATGTTGGTGTTAGACGTGCGTCCGGTATCCGCCGTTAGTTCACAGGGAACTAGACAATTTATTGAGGCAGTGTGCCCCCGTTACCAAATACCATCTAGGTTCCACTTCTCTAGGCAGGCGATACCGAGAATGTACACGGACGTCAGAAAAAGACTCACCAGTGTCCTAAAAAATGCAGTTGTACCCAATGTCCACTTAACCACGGACATGTGGACAAGTGGAGCAGGGCAGGGTCAGGACTATATGACTGTGACAGCCCACTGGGTAGATGTATGGACTCCCGCCGCAAGAACAGCAGCGGCGGCACCAGTAGCAGCATCTCGCAAACGCCAACTCTTTCCTAGGCAGGCTACGCTTTGTATCACCGCTTTCCAGAATACGCACACAGCTGAAAACCTCTTACGGCAACTGAGGAAGATCATCGCGGAATGGCTTACCCCAATTGGACTCTCCTGTGGATTTGTGGCATCGGACAACGCCAGCAATATTGTGTGTGCATTAAATATGGGCAAATTCCAGCACGTCCCATGTTTTGCACATACCTTGAATTTGGTGGTGCAGAATTTTTTAAAAAACGACAGGGGCGTGCAAGAGATGTTGTCGGTGGCCAGAAAAATTGCGGGACACTTTCGGCGTACAGGCACCACGTACAGAAGACTGGAGCACCACCAAAAACTACTGAACCTGCCCTGCCATCATCTGAAGCAAGAAGTGGTAACGAGGTGGAATTCAACCCTCTATATGCTTCAGAGGTTGGAGGAGCAGCAAAAGGCCATTCAAGCCTATACAATTGAGCACGATATAGTAGGTGGAATGCACCTGTCTCAAGTGCAGTGGAGAATGATTTCAACGTTGTGCAAGGTTCTGATGCCCTTTGAACTTGCCACACGTGAAGTCAGTTCAGACACTGCCAGCCTGAGTCAGGTCATTCCCCTCATCAGGCTTTTGCAGAAGAAGCTGGAGGCATTGAAGAAGGAGCTAAAAGGGAGTGATTCCGCTAGGCATGTGGGACTTGTGGATGCAGCCCTTAATTCGCTTAACAAGGATTCACGGGTGGTCAATCTGTTGAAATCAGAGCACTACATTTTGGCCACCGTGCTCGATCCTAGATTTAAAGCCTACCTTGGATCTCTCTTTCCGGCAGACACAGGTCTGCTGGGGTTGAAAGACCTGCTGGTGACAAAATTGTCAAGTCAAGCGGAACGCGACCTGTCAACATCTCCTCCTTCACATTCTCCCGCAACTGGGGGTGCGAGGAAAAGGCTCAGAATTCCGAGCCAACCCGCTGGCGGTGATGCAGGGCAGTCTGGAGCGACTGCTGATGCTGACATCTGGTCCGGACTGAAGGACCTGACAACGATTACGGACATGTCGTCTACTGTCACTGCATATGATTCTCTCAACATTGATAGAATGGTGGAGGATTATATGAGTGACCGCATCCAAGTAGGCACGTCACACAGTCCGTACTTATACTGGCAGGAAAAAGAGGCAATTTGGAGGCCCTTGCACAAACTGGCTTTATTCTACCTAAGTTGCCCTCCCACAAGTGTGTACTCCGAAAGAGTGTTTAGTGCCGCCGCTCACCTTGTCAGCAATCGGCGTACGAGGTTACATCCAGAAAATGTGGAGAAGATGATGTTCATTAAAATGAATTATAATCAATTCCTCCGCGGAGACATTGACCAGCAGCAATTGCCTCCACAAAGTACACAGGGAGCTGAGATGGTGGATTCCAGTGGGGACGAATTGATAATCTGTGAGGAGGGGGATGTACACGGTGATATATCGGAGGGTGAAGATGAGGTGGACATCTTGCCTCTGTAGAGCCAGTTTGTGCAAGGAGAGATTAATTGCTTCTTTTTTGGGGGGGGTCCAAACCAACCCGTCATATCAGTCACAGTCGTGTGGCAGACCCTGTCACTGAAATGATGGGTTGGTTAAAGTGTGCATGTCCTGTTTTGTTTATACAACATAAGGGTGGGTGGGAGGGCCCAAGGACAATTCCATCTAGCACCTCTTTTTTCTTTTCTTTTTCTTTGCATCATGTGCTGATTGGGGAGGGTTTTTTGGAAGGGACATCCTGCGTGACACTGCAGTGCCACTCCTAGATGGGCCCGGTGTTTGTGTCGGCCACTAGGGTCGCTAATCTTACTCACACAGTCAGCTACCTCATTGCGCCTCTTTTTTTCTTTGCGTCATGTGCTGTTTGGGGAGGGTTTTTTGGAAGGGACATCCTGCGTGACACTGCAGTGCCACTCCTAGATGGGCCCGGTGTTTGTGTCGGCCACTAGGGTCGCTAATCTTACTCACACAGCTACCTCATTGCGCCTCTTTTTTTCTTTGCGTCATGTGCTGTTTGGGGAGGGTTTTTTGGAAGGGACATCCTGCGTGACACTGCAGTGCCACTCCTAGATGGGCCCGGTGTTTGTGTCGGCCACTAGGGTCGCTTATCTTACTCACACAGCGACCTCGGTGCAAATTTTAGGACTAAAAATAATATTGTGAGGTGTGAGGTATTCAGAATAGACTGAAAATGAGTGTAAATTATGGTTTTTGAGGTTAATAATACTTTGGGATCAAAATGACCCCCAAATTCTATGATTTAAGCTGTTTTTTAGTGTTTTTTGAAAAAAACACCCGAATCCAAAACACACCCGAATCCGACAAAAAAAATTCGGTGAGGTTTTGCCAAAACGCGTTCGAACCCAAAACACGGCCGCGGAACCGAACCCAAAACCAAAACACAAAACCCGAAAAATTTCAGGCGCTCATCTCTAATATGTACTAACATATTAGAGATGTGCACCGGAAATTTTTTTGGTTTTGTGTTTTGGTTTTGGATTCGGACGCGTTTTGGCAAAACCTCGCTTAAAATTTTTTGTCGGATTCGGGTGTGTTATGGATTCGGGTGTTTTGTTTTTAAAAAAAACCTGAAAAACAGCTTAAATCATAGGATTTGGGGGTTATTTTGATTCTATAGTATTATTAACCTCAGTAACCATAATTTCCACTCATTTCCAGTCTATTCTGAACACCTCACACCTCACAATACTATTTTAAGTCCTAAAATTTGCACCGTGGTCGCTGGATGACTAAGCTAAGCGACCCAAGTGGGCGTCACAAACACCTGGCCCATCTAGGAGTGGCACTGCAGTGTCAGACAGGATGGCACTTAAGAAAATTCGCCCCAAACAGCACATAGGGGGTAATTCCAAGTTGATCGCAGCAGGAATTTTGTTAGCAGTTGGGCAAAACCATGTGCACTGCAGGGGAGGCAGATATAACATGCGCAGAAAGAGTTAGATTTGGGTGGGTTATTTTATTTTGTGCAGGGTAAATACTGGCTGCTTTATTTTTACACTGCAAATTAGATTGCAGTTTGATCACACCACACCCAAATCTAACTCTCTCTGCACTTGTTAAATCTGCCTCCCCTGCAGTGCACATGGTTTTGCCCAATTGCTAACAAAATTCCTGCTGCGATCAACTTGGAATTACCCCCATGGTGCAAAGAAAAGAGAAAAAGAGGTGCACTGTGGTCGCTGGACGGCTAAGCTAAGCGACACAAACACCTCAATATCACAGGAATTATTCGTTCTAATCAATGGTATTATTGGTCCAAATCACTGGAAGAAAATGACAAAATCACAGGAATTACCGGTATTCGTTCTAATCAATGGTATTATTTGTCCAAATCACTGGATGAAAATGACAACATCACAGGAATTATTTGTTCTAATTAGTGATGTGCACCGGAAATTTTTCGGGTTTTGTGTTTTGATTTTGGATTCGGTTCCGCGGCCGTGTTTTGGATTCGGACACGTTTTGGGAAAACCTCCCTGAAAAGTTTTTGGCGGATTCGGGTGTGTTTTGGATTCGTTTTTTTTTTTTTTACAAAAAACCCTCAAAAACAGCTTAAATCATAGAATTTGGGGGTCATTTTGATCCCATAGTATTATTAACCTCAATAACCATAATTTCCACTAATTTCCAGTCTATTCTGAACACCTCACAATATTATTTTTAGTCCTAAAATGTGCACCGAGGTCGCTGGATGACTAAGCTAAGCGACCCAAGTGGGCACACAAACACCTGGCCCATCTAGGAGTGGCACTGCAGTGTCAGACAGGATGGACGATTTAAAAAATAGTCCCCAAACAGCACATGACGCACAGAAAAAAAGAGGTGCGCCAAGGTTGCTGGATGGCTAAGCTAAGCAACCTAAGTGGCCGACACAAACACCTGGCCAATCTAGGAGTGGCACTGCAGTGTCAGACAGGATGGCCGATTTAAAAAATAGTCCCCAAACAGTACATGATGCAAAGAAAAAAAGAGGTGCACCAAGGTCGCTGGATGGCTAAGCTAAGTGACCCAAGTGGCCGACACAAACACCTGGCCCACCTAGGAGTGGCACTGCAGTTTTCTAGCAAGAGGATGAGTGCTTCCATCCTCATGTGAATCTGAACCACTAGCCATGAACATAGGCCAGGGCCTCAGCCATTCCTTGCCACTCCGTGTCGTAAATGGCATATTGGCAAGTTTACGCTTCTCATCAGATGCTTTAAATTTTGATTTTTGGGTAATTTTACTGAACTTTTGTAGTATACTTGACGACATAGAGGTAGAGCAATGGACTACTGTACCGTACTGCTATATATTTACTGGTGGTCAGCAAAATTCTGCACTGTCCTCCTACTATATAATACTGCACACAACTAAAATGCACCACAGGTATGGATGGATAGTATACTTGACGACACAGAGGTAGGTAGAGCAGTGGCCTACTGTACCGTACTGCTATATATTATATACTGGTGGTCAGCAAAATTCTGCACTGTCCTCCTACTATATAATACTGCGCACAACTAAAATGCACCAAAGGTATGGATGGATAGTATACTTGACGACACAGAGGTAGGTAGAGCAGTGGACTACTGTTCCATACTGCTATATATTATATACTGGTGGTCAGCAAAATTCTGCACTGTCCTCCTACTATTTATTACTGCACACAACTAAAATGCACCACAGGTATGGATGGATAGTATACTTGACGACACAGAGGTAGGAAGAGCAGTGGCCTACTGTACCGTACTGCTATATATTATATACTGGTGGTCAGCAAAATTATGCACTGTCCTCCTGCTATATATACTGCGCACAACTAAAATGCACCACAGGTATGGATGAATAGTATACTTGACGACACAGAGGTAGGTAGAGCAGTGGACTACTGTACCGTACTGCTATATATTATATACTGGTGGTCAGCAAAATTATGCACTGTCCTCCTACTATATATACTGTGCACAACTAAAATGCACCACAGGTATGGATGAATAGTATACTTGACGACACAGAGGTAGGTAGAGCAGTGGACTACTGTACCGTACTGCTATATATTATATACTGGTGGTCAGCAAAATTCTGCACTGTCCTCCTACTATATAAAACTGTGCACAACTAAAATGCACCACAGGTATGGATGAATAGTATACTTGACGACACAGAGGTAGGTAGAGCAGTGGACTACTGTACCGTACTGCTATATATTATATACTGGTGGTCAGCAAAATTCTGCACTGTCCTCCTACTATATAAAACTGTGCACAACTAAAATGCACCACAGGTATGGATGAATAGTATACTTGACGACACAGAGGTAGGTAGAGCAGTGGACTACTGTACCGTACTGCTATATATTATATACTGGTGGTCAGCAAAATTCTGCACTGTCCTCCTACTATATATACTGCGCACAACTAAAATGCACCACAGGTATGGATGGATAGTATACTTGACAACACAGAGGTAGGTAGAGCAGTGGACTACTGTACCGTACTGCTATATATTATATACTGGTGGTCAGCAAAATTCTGCACTGTCCTCCTACTATATAATAGTGCGCACAACTAAAATGCACCACAGGTATGGATGGATAGTATACTTGACGACAGAGGTAGGTAGAGCAGTGGCCTACTGTACCGTACTGCTGTATATTATATACTGGTAGTCAGCAAAATTCTGCACTGTCCCCTTACTATATATACTGCGCACAACTAAAATGCACCTCAGGTATGGATGGATAGTATACTTGACGACACAGAGGTAGGTAGAGCAGTGGACTACTGTACCGTACTGCTATATAATACTGGTGATCACTGGTCAGCAAAATTCTGCACTGTTCTCCTATACTACAATGCAGCACAGATATGGAGCGTTTTTCAGGCAGAGAACGTAGATATTTTCAGCACACTGAGCACAGATATTTGCAAGCACACTGAGCACA
This sequence comes from Pseudophryne corroboree, assembly GCF_028390025.1. Lineage (NCBI taxonomy): Eukaryota > Metazoa > Chordata > Amphibia > Anura > Myobatrachidae > Pseudophryne > Pseudophryne corroboree. The sequence continues at coordinate 569,138,004 of NC_086446.1, read as the reverse complement.
GATATTTGCAGCACACTGAGCACAGATATTTGCAGCACACTGAACACAGAAACTGAGAGAACGCTGCACGTCCTCTCCCTATCATCTCCAATGCACGAGTGAAAATGGCGGCGATGCGCTGCTCCTTATATAGAATACGAATCTCACGAGAATCTGACAGCGGGATGATGACGTTCGGGCGTGCTCGGGTTAACCGAGCAAGGCGGGAGGATCCGAGTCTGCCTCGGAACCGTGTAAAATGGGTGAAGTTCGGGGGGGTTCGGATTCCGAGAAACCGAACCCGCTCATCACTAGTTCTAATTAATGGTATTATTGGTCCAAATCACTGGAATAAAATGACAAAATCACTTGAATTAAATGGCAGTAATATCAGGAATTATATCAAATGGCAGTACAACTGGACATATACGGAAGTGTCAGACAGGATGGCACTTAAAAAAATAGTCCCCAAACAGCACATGATGCAAAGAAAAGAGAAAAAGAGGTGCACTGTGGTCGCTGGATGGCTAAGCTAAGCGATACAAACACCTCAATATCACAGGAATTATTCGTTCTAATCAATGGTATTATTGGTCCAAATCACTGGAAGAAAATGACAAAATCACAGGAATTATTTGTTCTAATCAATGGTATTATTGGCCCAAATCACTGGAAGAAAATGACAAAATCACAGGAATTATTCGTTCTAATCAATGGTATTATTGGTCCAAATCACTGGAAGAAAATGACAAAATCACAGGAATTATTCGTTCTAATCAATGGTATTATTGGTCCAAATCACTTGAAGAAAATGACAAAATCACAGGAATTATTCGTTCTAATCAGTGGTATTATTGGTCCAAATCACTGGAAGAAAATGACAAAATCACTGGAATCATTTGGCAAGATTACTGTAATAAATAATTAATTATAAATCACTCATATTAATTGGTAAAATCTCGCTATCGCCTGCCTAGTGAAGTGGAATCTAGATGGGATTTTGTACCGGGGACATAATAACTTCATCAATTGTCTAAATCCCAATGCACTAATGGCGGAAAATGGGCGCACGTCTAACAGCGCACTAATTATACTGAGAACTGATTATACTGATCAATCACTGATTATACTGAGCACTGATTTTACTGAGCACTGATGATACTACGGAGAAATGACACTGAGCAGCGAGAACAGCACTGGACTATTGTACTGTAGTATACTGGTAACCACAATGCTGCACTGTACTACTATACTAGTGATGTGCACCGGACATTTTTCGGGTTTTGTGTTTTGGTTTTGGATTCGGTTCCGCTGCCGTGATTTGGATTCGGACGCGTTTTGGCAAAACCTCACCGAATTTTTTTTGTCGGATTCGGGTGTGTTTTGGATTCGGGAGGTTTTTTTTCAAAAAACCCTAAAAAACAGCTTAAATCATAGAATTTGGGGGTCATTTTGATCCCATAGTATTATTAACCTCAATAACCATAATTTCCACTCATTTCCAGTCTATTCTGAACACCTCACACCTCACAATATTATTTTTAGTCCTAAAATTTGCACCGAGGTCGCTGGATGGCTAAGCTAAGCGGCACAAGTGGCCGACACAAACACCTGGCCCATCTAGGAGTGGCACTGCAGTGTCAGGCAGGATGGCACTTCAAAAAAATTGTCCCCAAACAGCACATGATGCAAAGAAAAAAAGAGGTGCACCAAGGTCGCTGTGTGACTAAGCTAAGCGACACAAGTGGCCGACACAAAAACTTGGCCCATCTAGGAGTGGCACTGCAGTGTCAGGCAGGATGGCACTTCAAAAAAATAGTCCCCAAACAGAACATGATGCAAAGAAAAAAAGAGGCGCACCAAGGTCGCTGTGTGACTAAGCTAAGCGACACAAGTGGCCGACACAAAGACCTGGCCCATCTCGGAGTGGCACTGCAGTGTCAGGCAGGATGGCACTTCAAAATTGTCCCCAAACAGCACATGATGCAAAGAAAAATGAAAGAAAAAAGAGGTGCAAGATGGAATTGTCCTTGGGCCCTCCCACCCACCCTTATGTTGTATAAACAGGACATGCACACTTTAACGAACCCATCATTTCAGCGACAGGGTCTGCCACACGACTGTGACTGAAATTACTGGTTGGTTTGGGCCCCACCAAAAAAAGAAGCAATCATTCTTTCCTTGCACAAACTGGCTCTACAGAGGCAAGATGTCCACCTCATCATCATCCTCCGATTCCTCACCCCTTTCACTGTGTACATCCCCCTCCTCACAGATTATTAATTCGTCCCCACTGGAATCCACCATCTCAGGTCCCTGTGTACTTTGTGGAGGCAATTGCTGCTGGTGAAGGTCTCCACGGAGGAATTGATTATAATTCATTTTGATGAACATCATCTTCTCCACATTTTCTGGAAGTAACCTCGTACGCCGATTGCTGACAAGGTGAGCGGCTGCACTAAACACTCTTTCGGAGTACACACTGGAGGGAGGGCAACTTAGGTAGAATAAAGCCAGTTTGTGCAAGGGCTTCCAAATTGCCTCTTTTTCCTGCCAGTATACGTACGGACTGTCTGACGTGCCTACTTGGATGCGGTCACTCATATAATCCTCCACCATTCTTTCAATGGTGAGAGAATCATATGAAGTGACAGTAGACGACATGTCAGTAATCGTTGGCAGGTCCTTCAGTCCGCACCAGATGTCAGCACTTGCTCCAGACTGCCCTGCATCACCGCCAGCGGGTGGGCTCGGAATTCTTAGCCTTTTCCTCGCACCCCCAGTTGCGCGAGAATGTGAAGGAGGAGATGTTGACGGGTCACGTTCCACTTGACTTGACAATTTTCTCACCAGCAGGTCTTTGAACCTCTGCAGACTTGTGTCTGCCGGAAAGAGAGATACAACGTAGGTTTTAAATCTAGGATCGAGCATGGTGGCCAAAATGTAGTGCTCTGATTTCAACAGATTGACCACCTGTGAATCCTGGTTAAGCGAATTAAGGGCTCCATCCACAAGTCCCACATGCCTAGCGGAATCGCTCTGTTTTAGCTCCTCCTTCAATGTCTCCAGCTTTTTCTGCAAAAGCCTGATGAGGGGAATGACCTGACTCAGGCTGGCAGTGTCTGAACTGACTTCATGTGTGGCAAGTTCAAAGGGTTGCAGAACCTTGCACAACGTTGAAATCATTCTCCACTGCGCTTGAGTCAGGTGCATTCCCCCTCCTTTGCCTATATCGTGGCCAGCTGTATAGGCTTGAATGGCCTTTTGCTGCTCCTCCATCCTCTGAAGCATATAGAGGGTTGAATTCCACCTCGTTACCACCTCTTGCTTCAGATGATGGCAGGGCAGGTTCAGGATTGTTTGGTGGTGCTCCAGTCTTCTGTACACGGTGGCTGAATGCCGAAAGTGGCCCGCAATATTTCGGGCCACCGACAGCATCTCTTGCATGCCCCTGTCGTTTTTTAAATAATTCTGTCCCACCAAATTCAATGTATGTGCAAAACATGGGACGTGCTGGAATTTGCCCAGATGTAAGGCACGCACAATATTGCTGGCGTTGTCCAATGTCACAAATCCCCAGGAGAGTCCAATTGGGGTAAGACATTCTGCGATGATCTTCCTCAGTTTCCGTAAGAGGTTGTCAGCTGTGTGCCTCTTCTGGAAAGCGGTGATACAAAGCGTAGCCTGCCTAGGAACGAGTTGACGTTTGCGAGATGCTGCTACTGGTGCCGCCGCTGCTGTTCTTGCGGCGGGAGGCAATACATCTACCCAGTGGGCTGTCACAGTCATATAGTCCTGAGTCTGCCCTGCTCCACTTGTCCACATGTCCGTGATTAAGTGGACATTGGGTACAACTGCATTTTTTAGGACACTGGTGAGTCTTTTTCTGAGGTCTGTGTACATTTTCGGTATCGCCTGCCTAGAGAAATGGAACCTAGATGGTATTTGGTATTGGGGACACTACCTCAATCAAGTCTCTAGTTGCCTCTGAATTAACGGTGGATACCGGAACCACGTTTCTCACCGCCCACGCTGCCAAGGCCTGAGTTATCTGCTTTGCAGCAGGATGACTGCTGTGATATTTCATCTTCCTCGCAAAGGACTGTTGGACAGTCAATTGCTTACTGGAAGTAGTACAAGTGTTCTTCCGACTTCCCCTCTGGGATGACGATTGACTCCCAGCAGCTACAACAGCAGCGCCAGCAGCAGTAGGCGTTACACTCAAGGATGCATCGGAGGAATCCCAGGCAGGAGAGGACTCATCAGACTTGCCAGTGACATGGCCTGCAGGACTATTGGCTTTCCTGTGTAAGGAGGAAATTGACACTGAGGGAGTTGGTGGTGTGGTTTGCAGGAGCTTGGTTACAAGAGGAAGGGATTTAGTGGTCAGTGGACTGCTTCCGCTGTCACCCAAAGTTTTTGAACTTGTCACTGACTTATGATGAATGTGCTGCAGGTGACGTATAAGGGAGGATGTTCCGAGGTGGTTAACGTCCTTACCCCTACTTATTACAGCTTGACAAAGGCAACACACGGCTTGACACCTGTTGTCCGCATTTGTGTTGAAATAATTCCACACCGAAGAGCTGATTTTTTTTGTATTTTGACCAGGCATCTCAATGGCCATATTCGTCCCATGGACAATAGGTGTCTCCCCGGGTGCCTGACTTAAACAAACCACCTCACCATCAGAATCCTCCTTGTCAATTTCCTCCCCAGCGCCAGCAACACCCATATCCTCATCCTGGTGTAGTTCAACAGTGACATCTTCAATTTGACTATCAGGAACTGGACTGCGGGTGCTCCTTCCAGCACTTGCAGGGGGCGTGCAAATGGTGGACGGCGCAAGCTCTTCCCGTCCAGTGTTGGGAAGGTCAAGCATCGCAACCGACACAATTGGACTCTCCTTGGGTATTTGTGATTTAGAAGAACGCACAGTTCTTTGCTGTGCTTTTGCCAGCTTAAGTCTTTTCATTTTTCTAGCAAGAGGATGAGTGCTTCCATCCTCATGTGAAGCTGAACCACTAGCCATGAACATAGGCCAGGGCCTCAGCAGTTCCTTGCCACTAAGTGTCGTAAATGGCATATTGGCAAGTTTACGCTTCTCCTCAGACGCTTTTAATTTTGATTTTTGGGTCATTTTACTGAACTTTTGTTTTTTGGATTTTACATGCTCTCTACTATGACATTGGGCATCGGCCTTGGCAGACGACGTTGATGGCATTTCATCGTCTCGGCCATGACTAGTGGCAGCAGCTTCAGCATGAGGTGGAAGTGGATCTTGATCTTTCCCTATTTTAACCTCCACATTTTTGTTCTCCATATTTTAAAGTGTGGAATTATATGCCAGTATCAATAGCAATGGCCTACTACTATATATACTGCGCACAACTAAAATGCACCACAGGTATAGAATGTAGATGGATAGTATACTTAATGACGACACAGAGGTAGGTACAGCAGTGGCCTTCCGTACCGTACTGCTATATATAGTATACTGGTGGTCACTGTGTCAGCAAACTGCAAAACTAAAAAGCACCACAGGTATAGAATGTAGATGGATAGTATACTTAATGACGACACAGAGGTAGGTACAGCAGTGGCCTTCCGTACCGTACTGCTATATATAGTATACTGGTGGTCACTGTGTCAGCAAAACTCTGCACTGTACTCATCCTATATAATATTATACTGGTGGTCCCGACTCCCCAGTCTCCACAATAAAGCAGCACACTGAGCACAGATATGGAGTGTTTTTCAGGCAGACAACGTATAATAGTGGTCACCGTCAGCAAAACTCTGCACTGTACTCCTGCTATATAATACAGCTGCTCCCCAGTCCCCACAATTAAGCAGTGTGAGCACAGATATATATGCAGCACACTGAGCACAGATATGGAGCGTTTTTTTCAGGCAGAGAACGGATAACTGGTGGTCACTGATCAGCAAAACTCTGCACTGTACTCCTCCTATATTATACAGCTGCTCCCCAGTCCTCCCCACAATGAATTAAGCCATAATGCACAATCAAATTCAACAATAACGGAGAGGACGCCAGCCACGTCCTCTCCCTAACATTTGCAATGCATGAGTGAAAATGGCGGCGACACGCGGCTGCTTATATAGAATCCGAATCTCGCGAGAATCCGACAGCGGGATGATGACGTTCGGGCGCGCTCGGGTTACCCGAGCCATACGGGAGAATCCGAGTATGGCTCGGACCCGTGTAAAAAGGGTGAAGTTCGGGGGGTTCGGTTTCCGAGAAACCGAACCCGCTCATTACTAATATATACTGCTCACAACAAGGCAGCACAGATATGGAATGGATACTTGAAGTGACACGGAGCTGCAAGATACAGCAATGGCCTACTGAACTGTACAACTATATACTGTTGGTCACCAAAATGCTGCACTGTACTACTATATATATACTGCTCAAAACAATGCAGCACAGGTATGGAATGGATACTTGAAGTGACACGGAGCTGCAAGATACAGCAATGGCCTACTGTACTGTACAACTATATACTGTTGGTCACCAAAATGCTGCACTGTACTACCATATATACTGCTCACAACAATGCAGCACAGATATGGAATGGATACTTGAAGTGACACGGAGCTGCAAGATACAGCAATGGCCTACTGTACTGTACAACTATATACTGTTGGTCACCAAAATGCTGCACTGTACTACTATATATATACTGCTCACAACAATGCAGCACAGATATGGAATGGATACTTGAAGTGACACGGAGCTGCAAGATACAGCAATGGCCTACTGTATTGTACTATACTGGTGGTCACCAAAATGCTGCACTGTACTACCATATATACTGCTCACAACAATGCAGCACATATATGGAATGGATACTTGAAGTGACACGGAGCTGCAAGATACAGCAATGGCCTACTGTACTGTACAACTATATACTGTTGGTCACCAAAATGCTGCACTGTACTACTATATATATACTGCTCACAACAATGCAGCACAGATATGGAATGGATACTTGAAGTGACACGGAGCTGCAAGATACAGCAATGGCCTACTGTATTGTACTATACTGGTGGTCACCAAAATGCTGCACTGTACTACTATATAGTATACTGGTCACACAATAATGCAGCAGATATTGAGCACTGATCAGGATACTGTCTAGAACTGAGTCTGACACGGAGCTGCAAGATACAGCAATGGCCTACTGTACTGTACTACTATTATATACTGGTGGTCCCCACAATACAGCACACTGAGCACAGATATTTTCAGCACACTGAGCACAGATATGGAGCTTTTCAGGGAGAGAACGTAGCCACGTCCTCTCCGTTCAATCTCCAATGCACGAGTGAAAATGGCGGCGATGCGCGGCTCTTTATATGGAATACGAATCTCGCGAGAATCCGACAGCGGGATGATGACGTTCGGCCTCGTTAGGGTTAACCGAGCAAGGCGGGAAGATCTGAGGCTTCCTCGGACCCGTGAAAAACACGTGAAGTTCGGGGGGGGGGGGGGTTCGGATCTCGACGAACCGAACCCTCTCATCTCTATAACATATGCGATCAACATTGCAATGCGGTGACAGGGACCCCCCGCGATACCTGTAAGGTGGTGTGCGGGTTGTCTCCGTCACCTTAGTGGGCTCTCCTTCACCTCAGCTGCTGGGAACAAGGCAGCAGGCTGTCCCCGGCACCTCCTCCTCCCCCTTCAGCCGGAAGGACTTCCGGCTGCGTTGCTAGGGGGAGGAGGAGATTACCTTCCGGGACCAGGGCTGCCTGGAGGAAGGTATGCCGGGGGGAGGGGGGGCGGCGGAGGCAGAGGGTTGCGGCGGCCGTCGATAAGAGTCCTTAGGCTTCTATAGGGTATCGCCATCCAGAGATGGCGATACCCTGGGTGGAGAAAAACCAGCGGTGGAGTCTTAGTACATTTGAAAATGCAGTAAAACCCCCGAAAACGGGGGGTTTACCGCATTTTTCCCTTAGTACATCCCACCCAGGGTGAGGTAACTCCTGACCATAGGGTATAATACCCTACCAGGCATACATATAACCAATGACAAAAATCACCAGGTTTTTTAGAAATATATCATAATAATTTTAAAGAAAGACATTCCACGCAATCTGTTCATTTAAGACACTGGTAGTAAGGGCTACCAGCATATATATCAATTTGGTCTCTTTCTGGAAAATGGTCCTGGCACGATCTCCCCCCGAAGGGGTTTTGGCACACGTTCCACTATCATATATTTTAACTGTGACAGAGTATGGTTCATAGTTTTAAAGTGGTGTGCCACGGGATTGTCATTCCGCTTTCCCTTCAGGGTCGCTCTAATGGCCGACCTATGTAGCGCCATGCGCTCTCGGAATGTTCTAATTGTTTGGTCCACATAGATCAAGCCACATGGGCAGATGATAACATAAATGACAAATTGAGATGTGCATGAAAGGTAGTGCCTGATGTCATGCTCTTTTTTTGTACATGGGTGTTTAAATGTATTTCCTGTAATCATATAGTTACATGTCTCACGTTTGGGACATTTGAAGCATCCCTTCCGGTGCGGGCCCTGGGGTTTCTTTGGCACATCCAATTTCACCACCCGATTTTTGAGGTTACGGCCCCTTTTCTAGCTGGGCATAATAGATCTTCCTTTAAAGCAGGCTACCTCTGGGTGGGTAGTTACCAGGGGCCACAGGGCTCTCATGGCTCTAGTTAGTACCAAGCTTGCTGTCGTAAATTCCGTGATGAGTGGAATCCTGGACTCCTCGATGTTTCTCTGTGCTGGACGCAATAGGTCATCTCTAGGGATCTGTAGCACCTCATTCTTAAGGGAAAGTAGTGACCTCCTATGATATCCTCTCTGTTGGAATTTATTGACTACTAAGTCCAGTGCAGGTTCAACTTTATCCCTGTCGCTTGTTATACGTACCACCCTTATAAGTTGCGTTTTGGGCAGGCCTTTCTTAAGGGCCGGTTGATGGAAGCTATTATGCAATAATTATGTATTGCGGTCTGTAGATTTATTATATACATCCGTTACCATTTCCCCTTCTCTGATGGAAATACATACATCCTGGAAGTTGATTTTCAACCGGCTGCTGGACAGTGTCAGTTTAACGGGCGAATCACTGTTATTGTTTCTCTCCAACAAGTCCTTTAGATCACTTTCCTTTCCCATCCACAATAGTAGAAGATCGTCTATATAGCGCTTATATAGTAAGATGTTATTTCTAATGGCTGATGAGGACAGTAAGAGGTCCTTTTCCACAAAGAACATATAGTGCCAAAATATGTGCCAAAACCCCTTTGACCATGTGCCAAAAACCCTTCGGGCGCGAGATCGTGCCAGGACCCTTTACCAGAAAGAGACAAAATGGATCCATATGCTGGGAGCTCTTACTCCCAGTGTCTTAAATGAACAGATTAAAGAGCGTGGAATGTCTTTCTTTAAAATTATTATGATATATTTCTAAAAAAACATGGTGATTTTTGTCATTGGTTATATGTATGCCTGGTAGGGTATTATACCCTATGTAGGAAAAAAAAAAAAAAAAAAAAACTGTGTTCCCTAATGCACACCGAGTGAATAATATTACTATATAATAATCAGATAATACGGAGATCTTAGTTGCGTATATCTGCAGATATAGGGTTAAGCCCCCAGGCCGATCGACAAGGCTTCTCCGTCACTGGGGGTCCCTAATACTAGGTATGGGCCTGGGGCGCAGGACCCCACAATGTCGGCACAGGTCGGCCACCCCAGGTCAGCACACAGGTGAAAATTAATAGGGGTTAATAAGAAGCACAGAAGTGCTATGTAAGTGGTGTGATTAAAATAATATATACAAAGTGATAGGAAAAATAATAAGTGTTAATAAAGTGTTAGGGTGTGCCGACCTGCAGCAGCCCACCCATACCGACACAGGGGCCACTGCACCCCACACCCACCCCATAAATAATTACATATATATATATCTGGGTTAAATTCCCAGTGTAAGGCCACATGGTAATGGCACCTACAGCATCTGAGAGCCAGCTTACCTGGGGATACCCCTGACTTCCCCTATGGCACTACTAGAGTCAGCAATCCCTCCTAATGCTGACCCATTTGTGCCTCTCTATATACAATACACAAGGTGGGAAGCTGCTCAATCAGATTGTAATGTCACTCAGGTGCTAAAAGGGGAGGGGTAATTCTGTGTAGGAAAAAAAAAAAAAAAAAAACTGTGTTCCCTAATGCACACCGAGTGAATAATATTACTATATAATAATCAGATAATACGGAGATCTTAGTTGCGTATATCTGCAGATATAGGGTTAAGCCCCCAGGCCGATCGACAAGGCTTCTCCGTCACTGGGGGTCCCTAATACTAGGTATGGGCCTGGGGCGCAGGACCCCACAATGTCGGCACAGGTCGGCCACCCCAGGTCAGCACACAGGTGAAAATTAATAGGGGTTAATAAGAAGCACAGAAGTGCTATGTAAGTGGTGTGATTAAAATAATATATACAAAGTGATAGGAAAAATAATAAGTGTTAATAAAGTGTTAGGGTGTGCCGACCTGCAGCAGCCCACCCATACCGACACAGGGGCCACTGCACCCCACACCCACCCCATAAATAATTACATATATATATATCTGGGTTAAATTCCCAGTGTAAGGCCACATGGTAATGGCACCTACAGCATCTGAGAGCCAGCTTACCTGGGGATACCCCTGACTTCCCCTATGGCACTACTAGAGTCAGCAATCCCTCCTAATGCTGACCCATTTGTGCCTCTCTATATACAATACACAAGGTGGGAAGCTGCTCAATCAGATTGTAATGTCACTCAGGTGCTAAAAGGGGAGGGGTAATTCTGTGTAGGAAAAAAAAAAAAAAAAAAAAAAAACTGTGTTCCCTAATGCACACCGAGTGAATAATATTACTATATAATAATCAGATAATACGGAGATCTTAGTTGCGTATATCTGCAGATATAGGGTTAAGCCCCCAGGCCGATCGACAAGGCTTCTCCGTCACTGGGGGTCCCTAATACTAGGTATGGGCCTGGGGCGCAGGACCCCACAATGTCGGCACAGGTCGGCCACCCCAGGTCAGCACACAGGTGAAAATTAATAGGGGTTAATAAGAAGCACAGAAGTGCTATGTAAGTGGTGTGATTAAAATAATATATACAAAGTGATAGGAAAAATAATAAGTGTTAATAAAGTGTTAGGGTGTGCCGACCTGCAGCAGCCCACCCATACCGACACAGGGGCCACTGCACCCCACACCCACCCCATAAATAATTACATATATATATATCTGGGTTAAATTCCCAGTGTAAGGCCACATGGTAATGGCACCTACAGCATCTGAGAGCCAGCTTACCTGGGGATACCCCTGACTTCCCCTATGGCACTACTAGAGTCAGCAATCCCTCCTAATGCTGACCCATTTGTGCCTCTCTATATACAATACACAAGGTGGGAAGCTGCTCAATCAGATTGTAATGTCACTCAGGTGCTAAAAGGGGAGGGGTAATTCTGTGTAGGAAAAAAAAAAAAAAAAAAAAAACTGTGTTCCCTAATGCACACCGAGTGAATAATATTACTATATAATAATCAGATAATACGGAGATCTTAGTTGCGTATATCTGCAGATATAGGGTTAAGCCCCCAGGCCGATCGACAAGGCTTCTCCGTCACTGGGGGTCCCTAATACTAGGTATGGGCCTGGGGCGCAGGACCCCACAATGTCGGCACAGGTCGGCCACCCCAGGTCAGCACACAGGTGAAAATTAATAGGGGTTAATAAGAAGCACAGAAGTGCTATGTAAGTGGTGTGATTAAAATAATATATACAAAGTGATAGGAAAAATAATAAGTGTTAATAAAGTGTTAGGGTGTGCCGACCTGCAGCAGCCCACCCATACCGACACAGGGGCCACTGCACCCCACACCCACCCCATAAATAATTACATATATATATATCTGGGTTAAATTCCCAGTGTAAGGCCACATGGTAATGGCACCTACAGCATCTGAGAGCCAGCTTACCTGGGGATACCCCTGACTTCCCCTATGGCACTACTAGAGTCAGCAATCCCTCCTAATGCTGACCCATTTGTGCCTCTCTATATACAATACACAAGGTGGGAAGCTGCTCAATCAGATTGTAATGTCACTCAGGTGCTAAAAGGGGAGGGGTAATTCTGTGTAGGAAAAAAAAAAAAAAAAAAAAACTGTGTTCCCTAATGCACACCGAGTGAATAATATTACTATATAATAATCAGATAATACGGAGATCTTAGTTGCGTATATCTGCAGATATAGGGTTAAGCCCCCAGGCCGATCGACAAGGCTTCTCCGTCTGGGGGTCCCTAATACTAGGTATGGGCCTGGGGCGCAGGACCCCACAATGTCGGCACAGGTCGGCCACCCCAGGTCAGCACACAGGTGAAAATTAATAGGGGTTAATAAGAAGCACAGAAGTGCTATGTAAGTGGTGTGATTAAAATAATATATACAAAGTGATAGGAAAAATAATAAGTGTTAATAAAGTGTTAGGGTGTGCCGACCTGCAGCAGCCCACCCATACCGACACAGGGGCCACTGCACCCCACACCCACCCCATAAATAATTACATATATATATATCTGGGTTAAATTCCCAGTGTAAGGCCACATGGTAATGGCACCTACAGCATCTGAGAGCCAGCTTACCTGGGGATACCCCTGACTTCCCCTATGGCACTACTAGAGTCAGCAATCCCTCCTAATGCTGACCCATTTGTGCCTCTCTATATACAATACACAAGGTGGGAAGCTGCTCAATCAGATTGTAATGTCACTCAGGTGCTAAAAGGGGAGGGGTAATTCTGTGTAGGGAAAAAAAAAAAAAAAAAAAAAAACTGTGTTCCCTAATGCACACCGAGTGAATAATATTACTATATAATAATCAGATAATACGGAGATCTTAGTTGCGTATATCTGCAGATATAGGGTTAAGCCCCCAGGCCGATCGACAAGGCTTCTCCGTCACTGGGGGTCCCTAATACTAGGTATGGGCCTGGGGCGCAGGACCCCACAATGTCGGCACAGGTCGGCCACCCCAGGTCAGCACACAGGTGAAAATTAATAGGGGTTAATAAGAAGCACAGAAGTGCTATGTAAGTGGTGTGATTAAAATAATATATACAAAGTGATAGGAAAAATAATAAGTGTTAATAAAGTGTTAGGGTGTGCCGACCTGCAGCAGCCCACCCATACCGACACAGGGGCCACTGCACCCCACACCCACCCCATAAATAATTACATATATATATATCTGGGTTAAATTCCCAGTGTAAGGCCACATGGTAATGGCACCTACAGCATCTGAGAGCCAGCTTACCTGGGGATACCCCTGACTTCCCCTATGGCACTACTAGAGTCAGCAATCCCTCCTAATGCTGACCCATTTGTGCCTCTCTATATACAATACACAAGGTGGGAAGCTGCTCAATCAGATTGTAATGTCACTCAGGTGCTAAAAGGGGAGGGGTAATTCTGTGTAGGAAAAAAAAAAAAAAAAAAAAAAACTGTGTTCCCTAATGCACACCGAGTGAATAATATTACTATATAATAATCAGATAATACGGAGATCTTAGTTGCGTATATCTGCAGATATAGGGTTAAGCCCCCAGGCCGATCGACAAGGCTTCTCCGTCACTGGGGGTCCCTAATACTAGGTATGGGCCTGGGGCGCAGGACCCCACAATGTCGGCACAGGTCGGCCACCCCAGGTCAGCACACAGGTGAAAATTAATAGGGGTTAATAAGAAGCACAGAAGTGCTATGTAAGTGGTGTGATTAAAATAATATATACAAAGTGATAGGAAAAATAATAAGTGTTAATAAAGTGTTAGGGTGTGCCGACCTGCAGCAGCCCACCCATACCGACACAGGGGCCACTGCACCCCACACCCACCCCATAAATAATTACATATATATATATCTGGGTTAAATTCCCAGTGTAAGGCCACATGGTAATGGCACCTACAGCATCTGAGAGCCAGCTTACCTGGGGATACCCCTGACTTCCCCTATGGCACTACTAGAGTCAGCAATCCCTCCTAATGCTGACCCATTTGTGCCTCTCTATATACAATACACAAGGTGGGAAGCTGCTCAATCAGATTGTAATGTCACTCAGGTGCTAAAAGGGGAGGGGTAATTCTGTGTAGGAAAAAAAAAAAAAAAAAAACTGTGTTCCCTAATGCACACCGAGTGAATAATATTACTATATAATAATCAGATAATACGGAGATCTTAGTTGCGTATATCTGCAGATATAGGGTTAAGCCCCCAGGCCGATCGACAAGGCTTCTCCGTCACTGGGGGTCCCTAATACTAGGTATGGGCCTGGGGCGCAGGACCCCACAATGTCGGCACAGGTCGGCCACCCCAGGTCAGCACACAGGTGAAAATTAATAGGGGTTAATAAGAAGCACAGAAGTGCTATGTAAGTGGTGTGATTAAAATAATATATACAAAGTGATAGGAAAAATAATAAGTGTTAATAAAGTGTTAGGGTGTGCCGACCTGCAGCAGCCCACCCATACCGACACAGGGGCCACTGCACCCCACACCCACCCCATAAATAATTACATATATATATATCTGGGTTAAATTCCCAGTGTAAGGCCACATGGTAATGGCACCTACAGCATCTGAGAGCCAGCTTACCTGGGGATACCCCTGACTTCCCCTATGGCACTACTAGAGTCAGCAATCCCTCCTAATGCTGACCCATTTGTGCCTCTCTATATACAATACACAAGGTGGGAAGCTGCTCAATCAGATTGTAATGTCACTCAGGTGCTAAAAGGGGAGGGGTAATTCTGTGTAGGAAAAAAAAAAAAAAAAAAAAAAAACTGTGTTCCCTAATGCACACCGAGTGAATAATATTACTATATAATAATCAGATAATACGGAGATCTTAGTTGCGTATATCTGCAGATATAGGGTTAAGCCCCCAGGCCGATCGACAAGGCTTCTCCGTCACTGGGGGTCCCTAATACTAGGTATGGGCCTGGGGCGCAGGACCCCACAATGTCGGCACAGGTCGGCCACCCCAGGTCAGCACACAGGTGAAAATTAATAGGGGTTAATAAGAAGCACAGAAGTGCTATGTAAGTGGTGTGATTAAAATAATATATACAAAGTGATAGGAAAAATAATAAGTGTTAATAAAGTGTTAGGGTGTGCCGACCTGCAGCAGCCCACCCATACCGACACAGGGGCCACTGCACCCCACACCCACCCCATAAATAATTACATATATATATATCTGGGTTAAATTCCCAGTGTAAGGCCACATGGTAATGGCACCTACAGCATCTGAGAGCCAGCTTACCTGGGGATACCCCTGACTTCCCCTATGGCACTACTAGAGTCAGCAATCCCTCCTAATGCTGACCCATTTGTGCCTCTCTATATACAATACACAAGGTGGGAAGCTGCTCAATCAGATTGTAATGTCACTCAGGTGCTAAAAGGGGAGGGGTAATTCTGTGTAGGAAAAAAAAAAAAAAAACTGTGTTCCCTAATGCACACCGAGTGAATAATATTACTATATAATAATCAGATAATACGGAGATCTTAGTTGCGTATATCTGCAGATATAGGGTTAAGCCCCCAGGCCGATCGACAAGGCTTCTCCGTCACTGGGGGTCCCTAATACTAGGTATGGGCCTGGGGCGCAGGACCCCACAATGTCGGCACAGGTCGGCCACCCCAGGTCAGCACACAGGTGAAAATTAATAGGGGTTAATAAGAAGCACAGAAGTGCTATGTAAGTGGTGTGATTAAAATAATATATACAAAGTGATAGGAAAAATAATAAGTGTTAATAAAGTGTTAGGGTGTGCCGACCTGCAGCAGCCCACCCATACCGACACAGGGGCCACTGCACCCCACACCCACCCCATAAATAATTACATATATATATATCTGGGTTAAATTCCCAGTGTAAGGCCACATGGTAATGGCACCTACAGCATCTGAGAGCCAGCTTACCTGGGGATACCCCTGACTTCCCCTATGGCACTACTAGAGTCAGCAATCCCTCCTAATGCTGACCCATTTGTGCCTCTCTATATACAATACACAAGGTGGGAAGCTGCTCAATCAGATTGTAATGTCACTCAGGTGCTAAAAGGGGAGGGGTAATTCTGTGTAGGGAAAAAAAAAAAAAAACTGTGTTCCCTAATGCACACCGAGTGAATAATATTACTATATAATAATCAGATAATACGGAGATCTTAGTTGCGTATATCTGCAGATATAGGGTTAAGCCCCCAGGCCGATCGACAAGGCTTCTCCGTCACTGGGGGTCCCTAATACTAGGTATGGGCCTGGGGCGCAGGACCCCACAATGTCGGCACAGGTCGGCCACCCCAGGTCAGCACACAGGTGAAAATTAATAGGGGTTAATAAGAAGCACAGAAGTGCTATGTAAGTGGTGTGATTAAAATAATATATACAAAGTGATAGGAAAAATAATAAGTGTTAATAAAGTGTTAGGGTGTGCCGACCTGCAGCAGCCCACCCATACCGACACAGGGGCCACTGCACCCCACACCCACCCCATAAATAATTACATATATATATATCTGGGTTAAATTCCCAGTGTAAGGCCACATGGTAATGGCACCTACAGCATCTGAGAGCCAGCTTACCTGGGGATACCCCTGACTTCCCCTATGGCACTACTAGAGTCAGCAATCCCTCCTAATGCTGACCCATTTGTGCCTCTCTATATACAATACACAAGGTGGGAAGCTGCTCAATCAGATTGTAATGTCACTCAGGTGCTAAAAGGGGAGGGGTAATTCTGTGTAGGAAAAAAAAAAAAAAAAAAACTGTGTTCCCTAATGCACACCGAGTGAATAATATTACTATATAATAATCAGATAATACGGAGATCTTAGTTGCGTATATCTGCAGATATAGGGTTAAGCCCCCAGGCCGATCGACAAGGCTTCTCCGTCACTGGGGTTCCCTAATACTAGGTATGGGCCTGGGGCGCAGGACCCCACAATGTCGGCACAGGTCGGCCACCCCAGGTCAGCACACAGGTGAAAATTAATAGGGGTTAATAAGAAGCACAGAAGTGCTATGTAAGTGGTGTGATTAAAATAATATATACAAAGTGATAGGAAAAATAATAAGTGTTAATAAAGTGTTAGGGTGTGCCGACCTGCAGCATTTATGGGGTGGGTGTGGGGTGCAGTGGCCCCTGTGTCGGTATGGGTGGGCTGCTGCAGGTCGGCACACCCTAACACTTTATTAACACTTATTATTTTTCCTATCACTTTGTATATATTATTTTAATCACACCACTTACATAGCACTTCTGTGCTTCTTATTAACCCCTATTAATTTTCACCTGTGTGCTGACCTGGGGTGGCCGACCTGTGCCGACATTGTGGGGTCCTGCGCCCCAGGCCCATACCTAGTATTAGGGACCCCCAGTGACGGAGAAGCCTTGTCGATCGGCCTGGGGGCTTAACCCTATATCTGCAGATATACGCAACTAAGATCTCCGTATTATCTGATTATTATATAGTAATATTATTCACTCGGTGTGCATTAGGGAACACAGTTTTTTTTTTTTTTTTTTTTCCTACACAGAATTACCCCTCCCCTTTTAGCACCTGAGTGACATTACAATCTGATTGAGCAGCTTCCCACCTTGTGTATTGTATATAGAGAGGCACAAATGGGTCAGCATTAGGAGGGATTGCTGACTCTAGTAGTGCCATAGGGGAAGTCAGGGGTATCCCCAGGTAAGCTGGCTCTCAGATGCTGTAGGTGCCATTACCATGTGGCCTTACACTGGGAATTTAACCCAGATATATATATATGTAATTATTTATGGGGTGGGTGTGGGGTGCAGTGGCCCCTGTGTCGGTATGGGTGGGCTGCTGCAGGTCGGCACACCCTAACACTTTATTAACACTTATTATTTTTCCTATCACTTTGTATATATTATTTTAATCACACCACTTACATAGCACTTCTGTGCTTCTTATTAACCCCTATTAATTTTCACCTGTGTGCTGACCTGGGGTGGCCGACCTGTGCCGACATTGTGGGGTCCTGCGCCCCAGGCCCATACCTAGTATTAGGGACCCCCAGTGACGGAGAAGCCTTGTCGATCGGCCTGGGGGCTTAACCCTATATCTGCAGATATACGCAACTAAGATCTCCGTATTATCTGATTATTATATAGTAATATTATTCACTCGGTGTGCATTAGGGAACACAGTTTTTTTTTTTTTTTTTTTTTTTTCCTACACAGAATTACCCCTCCCCTTTTAGCACCTGAGTGACATTACAATCTGATTGAGCAGCTTCCCACCTTGTGTATTGTATATAGAGAGGCACAAATGGGTCAGCATTAGGAGGGATTGCTGACTCTAGTAGTGCCATAGGGGAAGTCAGGGGTATCCCCAGGTAAGCTGGCTCTCAGATGCTGTAGGTGCCATTACCATGTGGCCTTACACTGGGAATTTAACCCAGATATATATATATGTAATTATTTATGGGGTGGGTGTGGGGTGCAGTGGCCCCTGTGTCGGTATGGGTGGGCTGCTGCAGGTCGGCACACCCTAACACTTTATTAACACTTATTATTTTTCCTATCACTTTGTATATATTATTTTAATCACACCACTTACATAGCACTTCTGTGCTTCTTATTAACCCCTATTAATTTTCACCTGTGTGCTGACCTGGGGTGGCCGACCTGTGCCGACATTGTGGGGTCCTGCGCCCCAGGCCCATACCTAGTATTAGGGACCCCCAGTGACGGAGAAGCCTTGTCGATCGGCCTGGGGGCTTAACCCTATATCTGCAGATATACGCAACTAAGATCTCCGTATTATCTGATTATTATATAGTAATATTATTCACTCGGTGTGCATTAGGGAACACAGTTTTTTTTTTTTTTTTTTTCCTACACAGAATTACCCCTCCCCTTTTAGCACCTGAGTGACATTACAATCTGATTGAGCAGCTTCCCACCTTGTGTATTGTATATAGAGAGGCACAAATGGGTCAGCATTAGGAGGGATTGCTGACTCTAGTAGTGCCATAGGGGAAGTCAGGGGTATCCCCAGGTAAGCTGGCTCTCAGATGCTGTAGGTGCCATTACCATGTGGCCTTACACTGGGAATTTAACCCAGATATATATATATGTAATTATTTATGGGGTGGGTGTGGGGTGCAGTGGCCCCTGTGTCGGTATGGGTGGGCTGCTGCAGGTCGGCACACCCTAACACTTTATTAACACTTATTATTTTTCCTATCACTTTGTATATATTATTTTAATCACACCACTTACATAGCACTTCTGTGCTTCTTATTAACCCCTATTAATTTTCACCTGTGTGCTGACCTGGGGTGGCCGACCTGTGCCGACATTGTGGGGTCCTGCGCCCCAGGCCCATACCTAGTATTAGGGACCCCCAGTGACGGAGAAGCCTTGTCGATCGGCCTGGGGGCTTAACCCTATATCTGCAGATATACGCAACTAAGATCTCCGTATTATCTGATTATTATATAGTAATATTATTCACTCGGTGTGCATTAGGGAACACAGTTTTTTTTTTTTTTTTTTCCTACACAGAATTACCCCTCCCCTTTTAGCACCTGAGTGACATTACAATCTGATTGAGCAGCTTCCCACCTTGTGTATTGTATATAGAGAGGCACAAATGGGTCAGCATTAGGAGGGATTGCTGACTCTAGTAGTGCCATAGGGGAAGTCAGGGGTATCCCCAGGTAAGCTGGCTCTCAGATGCTGTAGGTGCCATTACCATGTGGCCTTACACTGGGAATTTAACCCAGATATATATATATGTAATTATTTATGGGGTGGGTGTGGGGTGCAGTGGCCCCTGTGTCGGTATGGGTGGGCTGCTGCAGGTCGGCACACCCTAACACTTTATTAACACTTATTATTTTTCCTATCACTTTGTATATATTATTTTAATCACACCACTTACATAGCACTTCTGTGCTTCTTATTAACCCCTATTAATTTTCACCTGTGTGCTGACCTGGGGTGGCCGACCTGTGCCGACATTGTGGGGTCCTGCGCCCCAGGCCCATACCTAGTATTAGGGACCCCCAGTGACGGAGAAGCCTTGTCGATCGGCCTGGGGGCTTAACCCTATATCTGCAGATATACGCAACTAAGATCTCCGTATTATCTGATTATTATATAGTAATATTATTCACTCGGTGTGCATTAGGGAACACAGTTTTTTGTTTTTTTTTTTCCTACACAGAATTACCCCTCCCCTTTTAGCACCTGAGTGACATTACAATCTGATTGAGCAGCTTCCCACCTTGTGTATTGTATATAGAGAGGCACAAATGGGTCAGCATTAGGAGGGATTGCTGACTCTAGTAGTGCCATAGGGGAAGTCAGGGGTATCCCCAGGTAAGCTGGCTCTCAGATGCTGTAGGTGCCATTACCATGTGGCCTTACACTGGGAATTTAACCCAGATATATATATATGTAATTATTTATGGGGTGGGTGTGGGGTGCAGTGGCCCCTGTGTCGGTATGGGTGGGCTGCTGCAGGTCGGCACACCCTAACACTTTATTAACACTTATTATTTTTCCTATCACTTTGTATATATTATTTTAATCACACCACTTACATAGCACTTCTGTGCTTCTTATTAACCCCTATTAATTTTCACCTGTGTGCTGACCTGGGGTGGCCGACCTGTGCCGACATTGTGGGGTCCTGCGCCCCAGGCCCATACCTAGTATTAGGGACCCCCAGTGACGGAGAAGCCTTGTCGATCGGCCTGGGGGCTTAACCCTATATCTGCAGATATACGCAACTAAGATCTCCGTATTATCTGATTATTATATAGTAATATTATTCACTCGGTGTGCATTAGGGAACACAGTTTTTTTTTTTTTTTTTTTTCCTACACAGAATTACCCCTCCCCTTTTAGCACCTGAGTGACATTACAATCTGATTGAGCAGCTTCCCACCTTGTGTATTGTATATAGAGAGGCACAAATGGGTCAGCATTAGGAGGGATTGCTGACTCTAGTAGTGCCATAGGGGAAGTCAGGGGTATCCCCAGGTAAGCTGGCTCTCAGATGCTGTAGGTGCCATTACCATGTGGCCTTACACTGGGAATTTAACCCAGATATATATATATGTAATTATTTATGGGGTGGGTGTGGGGTGCAGTGGCCCCTGTGTCGGTATGGGTGGGCTGCTGCAGGTCGGCACACCCTAACACTTTATTAACACTTATTATTTTTCCTATCACTTTGTATATATTATTTTAATCACACCACTTACATAGCACTTCTGTGCTTCTTATTAACCCCTATTAATTTTCACCTGTGTGCTGACCTGGGGTGGCCGACCTGTGCCGACATTGTGGGGTCCTGCGCCCCAGGCCCATACCTAGTATTAGGGACCCCCAGTGACGGAGAAGCCTTGTCGATCGGCCTGGGGGCTTAACCCTATATCTGCAGATATACGCAACTAAGATCTCCGTATTATCTGATTATTATATAGTAATATTATTCACTCGGTGTGCATTAGGGAACACAGTTTTTTTTTTTTTTTTTTTCCTACACAGAATTACCCCTCCCCTTTTAGCACCTGAGTGACATTACAATCTGATTGAGCAGCTTCCCACCTTGTGTATTGTATATAGAGAGGCACAAATGGGTCAGCATTAGGAGGGATTGCTGACTCTAGTAGTGCCATAGGGGAAGTCAGGGGTATCCCCAGGTAAGCTGGCTCTCAGATGCTGTAGGTGCCATTACCATGTGGCCTTACACTGGGAATTTAACCCAGATATATATATATGTAATTATTTATGGGGTGGGTGTGGGGTGCAGTGGCCCCTGTGTCGGTATGGGTGGGCTGCTGCAGGTCGGCACACCCTAACACTTTATTAACACTTATTATTTTTCCTATCACTTTGTATATATTATTTTAATCACACCACTTACATAGCACTTCTGTGCTTCTTATTAACCCCTATTAATTTTCACCTGTGTGCTGACCTGGGGTGGCCGACCTGTGCCGACATTGTGGGGTCCTGCGCCCCAGGCCCATACCTAGTATTAGGGACCCCCAGTGACGGAGAAGCCTTGTCGATCGGCCTGGGGGCTTAACCCTATATCTGCAGATATACGCAACTAAGATCTCCGTATTATCTGATTATTATATAGTAATATTATTCACTCGGTGTGCATTAGGGAACACAGTTTTTTTTTTTTTTTTTCCTACACAGAATTACCCCTCCCCTTTTAGCACCTGAGTGACATTACAATCTGATTGAGCAGCTTCCCACCTTGTGTATTGTATATAGAGAGGCACAAATGGGTCAGCATTAGGAGGGATTGCTGACTCTAGTAGTGCCATAGGGGAAGTCAGGGGTATCCCCAGGTAAGCTGGCTCTCAGATGCTGTAGGTGCCATTACCATGTGGCCTTACACTGGGAATTTAACCCAGATATATATATATGTAATTATTTATGGGGTGGGTGTGGGGTGCAGTGGCCCCTGTGTCGGTATGGGTGGGCTGCTGCAGGTCGGCACACCCTAACACTTTATTAACACTTATTATTTTTCCTATCACTTTGTATATATTATTTTAATCACACCACTTACATAGCACTTCTGTGCTTCTTATTAACCCCTATTAATTTTCACCTGTGTGCTGACCTGGGGTGGCCGACCTGTGCCGACATTGTGGGGTCCTGCGCCCCAGGCCCATACCTAGTATTAGGGACCCCCAGTGACGGAGAAGCCTTGTCGATCGGCCTGGGGGCTTAACCCTATATCTGCAGATATACGCAACTAAGATCTCCGTATTATCTGATTATTATATAGTAATATTATTCACTCGGTGTGCATTAGGGAACACAGTTTTTTTTTTTTTTTTTCCTACACAGAATTACCCCTCCCCTTTTAGCACCTGAGTGACATTACAATCTGATTGAGCAGCTTCCCACCTTGTGTATTGTATATAGAGAGGCACAAATGGGTCAGCATTAGGAGGGATTGCTGACTCTAGTAGTGCCATAGGGGAAGTCAGGGGTATCCCCAGGTAAGCTGGCTCTCAGATGCTGTAGGTGCCATTACCATGTGGCCTTACACTGGGAATTTAACCCAGATATATATATATGTAATTATTTATGGGGTGGGTGTGGGGTGCAGTGGCCCCTGTGTCGGTATGGGTGGGCTGCTGCAGGTCGGCACACCCTAACACTTTATTAACACTTATTATTTTTCCTATCACTTTGTATATATTATTTTAATCACACCACTTACATAGCACTTCTGTGCTTCTTATTAACCCCTATTAATTTTCACCTGTGTGCTGACCTGGGGTGGCCGACCTGTGCCGACATTGTGGGGTCCTGCGCCCCAGGCCCATACCTAGTATTAGGGACCCCCAGTGACGGAGAAGCCTTGTCGATCGGCCTGGGGGCTTAACCCTATATCTGCAGATATACGCAACTAAGATCTCCGTATTATCTGATTATTATATAGTAATATTATTCACTCGGTGTGCATTAGGGAACACAGTTTTTTTTTTTTTTTTTTTTTCCTACACAGAATTACCCCTCCCCTTTTAGCACCTGAGTGACATTACAATCTGATTGAGCAGCTTCCCACCTTGTGTATTGTATATAGAGAGGCACAAATGGGTCAGCATTAGGAGGGATTGCTGACTCTAGTAGTGCCATAGGGGAAGTCAGGGGTATCCCCAGGTAAGCTGGCTCTCAGATGCTGTAGGTGCCATTACCATGTGGCCTTACACTGGGAATTTAACCCAGATATATATATATGTAATTATTTATGGGGTGGGTGTGGGGTGCAGTGGCCCCTGTGTCGGTATGGGTGGGCTGCTGCAGGTCGGCACACCCTAACACTTTATTAACACTTATTATTTTTCCTATCACTTTGTATATATTATTTTAATCACACCACTTACATAGCACTTCTGTGCTTCTTATTAACCCCTATTAATTTTCACCTGTGTGCTGACCTGGGGTGGCCGACCTGTGCCGACATTGTGGGGTCCTGCGCCCCAGGCCCATACCTAGTATTAGGGACCCCCAGTGACGGAGAAGCCTTGTCGATCGGCCTGGGGGCTTAACCCTATATCTGCAGATATACGCAACTAAGATCTCCGTATTATCTGATTATTATATAGTAATATTATTCACTCGGTGTGCATTAGGGAACACAGTTTTTTTTTTTTTTTTTTTTCCTACACAGAATTACCCCTCCCCTTTTAGCACCTGAGTGACATTACAATCTGATTGAGCAGCTTCCCACCTTGTGTATTATACCCTATGGTCAGGAGTTACCTCACCCTGTGTACTAAGTGGCCTTGAGTGGCTTAGTATAACACAGGACCTGTAGTCCCATTATTTGCTTATATGCATGTTTTTATTTCCCCGTGCCTGTATAAACTGGCTATATATGCTCATGCTATAGGGGCTTAATTTTGGGGCTCTCAGATACTCACCTTAATTTTGGTATGCACAAGCATACCTGGAATCACTGTTTTTAAAACTAATCGTGAGGGTTCTATAAACCCTCTTAATGCTTAGATCCAAGTCCATACTTACCATTATGAATTTACCTTGTCGGGGTTCATACCCCGTGTGTTATTTTTTGCTACTTTTGCAACCCATGCAGCAAACCCATCAGAATTTTAACTTTTATGTTTATATTTTGCACTGTATGCACTTTAGCACTTCTTTACATGTATATATTTGATTGTATACTCACTATGCTATTCCCTCCCCTCCCCTAGTGATGGCTGCCCTGGAGACCATTGAGCCGCAGTTGCTTAGCAACAACAGAAGCAGACGCAGGTCGCGTCATAGCAGCCTCCCATGTGACCAGAGTTTTGGAGAGCTTCCGGTCCCGGGGACGCGCCGTTGGTAGCGGTCAGGGGTGGTCTTACTCACTAAAGGTATTTAAAGCACAGAAATGTTTCCTCATGTGTTTCCCCTTCACCCCAAGAGACTGCGGGACCTGGAGCCAAATCGTTGGGACATGACTCGCTGGTTTTCCCGCTTGAATTGGGGGGGAGTGTGGCCAGAGACCCTGGCTGCCACATGTTTAATGGTGGCCACAGCATG
Organism: Pseudophryne corroboree; assembly: GCF_028390025.1. Taxonomy (NCBI): domain Eukaryota; kingdom Metazoa; phylum Chordata; class Amphibia; order Anura; family Myobatrachidae; genus Pseudophryne; species Pseudophryne corroboree. The sequence goes on along the minus strand of NC_086446.1, from coordinate 569,112,834 downwards.
TAAGGGGTTAGCCCTTAAGTGCCCAGCGCCATTTTAAGGACACCTGGTGCTGGGCACCATATTTGAAATGTACTTACGGCGCTGGGCGCGGACAGTTTAAAAATATGTTTAATGATGTGTTTTAACATGTCATATGTAGTGCTCTGTGCACAATTGTAGGATTGCATGTTTAAATGTATTTATATGTAAGAGGTATTTTAAAGGGAAAAATGCACTTACTACTGTATATATGTCTGAATATGCATCCCCTATCTTCTGTGACTAGGAAATGGCATGCTAATTGCCCTCTCCTAGCAGATGTGTGAATGACAAAACCTTTTGAGGTTGGACAGTGCACAGCAGGTAAATGCTGGTAGTGTGAGTTCCTCAGGGAAAGATGTTAATCACAGGGGGTTTCCTTAGTCCATATGTGAAGTGGTATGGATTGGTATGGGTTTGGAACCTGTATTTATTTATGTAGCTGGTTTAGTTGATATACGAATCCTGAATGGTATATGCAGGAAGGAAGAACATTTGTTTGGGAAATCAAATACAAACTGTATTTTGAAGGTATATGATAAATGTATCAATGGCGAAGTGTAAACTACCAGGTGGTAGGAATTGGAGTTTAAATTACACCAAACTTTGTGTGTGACAGGGAGGAGAAAATTGCTTCATGCACTTATATCCTTTTAAAATGTAATTTATTTATATTTTGTAAGATATCCTGATTGAATGGAAAAGACTCAGGGGTGAACTACCCCCTGAGATGCATTGTGATTTTACTGTAAAAAAAGAGGAGGCCTGTGAGCTCCAGGTTGTATTATACCATTTTCATTCTGCTGTAACATCTTGCTGTATTGCTGTTGCCCCTAGCAATAGGGAAGAGTCTTTTTGAAGACTGTATTTGAGCAAATAAACATCATCTGCCTCAAGACGACCGCTTCATCTTGTGACCTGCTGGGCTAGGCAGACCCGGCCTTAGGCATAGGCAATATAGGCAATTGCCTAGGGCATTTGGTATGCCTAGGGGCACAAGCAGCTTCTGCTGATTAAAATGATATGCAGCATGCTACATTACAGTTTATTCCTGGAAATCACAGTAACGTAGCATTTAGCACGCAGATACAGCCACAGTCGCACACCGAATATAGGCAAGCCACATATCATTTTAATCATCAGAAGCTGCTTGTGCATCTAGTCATATAGCAATGCACATAAGGTGAAATTTCAGCAGCGAAATGCACCCATCTTTAGTAGAGCTGCCAGCTGACTCATGCCAGGCATCTCCTGCTGCATGGTGTATTGAGGCAAGATGTATGAGGACACATCTATATCCAAACAGAGGCAGAGGTCACAGTGTTAGCGGACGTTTGAATGCTGTGTGCATGTGGGCTGATTGTGCAATAGTCTTCGGCGTATGTGTAAGGGGCATTATGTGTGTCATTATGTGTATAAGGGCATTAATAATGTGTGGCATATGTGTAAGGGACATTATGTGTATGAGGGCTTTAATAAAGGTTGGCATAATGTGTAAGGCGCATTATGTTTATAAAGACATTAATAATGTGTATCATATATGTAAAGGCATTACTAATGTGTGGCATTATGTGTATAAGGTGCACTACTGTGTGGCATAACGTATAGAAAGGGCACTACTGTGTGGTCTAATGTGAATAAAGAGCAATATGGTGTGGTGTAATGTGAACAAGGGGCACTACTGTGAGGAGTAACTTATTTAAGGTAAAGTGGTACTACTGTGTGATGTAACATGAATTAGGGACACTATCACATGATAAAATGTGAATAATGTTGCACTACTGTGTGGCGTAATTTGAATTGGGGGTACTATTGTGTAGTCGTGCCCCTTCCCAGCAAGAAAATGCCCCGTTTTGGGCTGCACGCCGAATGTGCACACTGTTCCTATTTAAAATATAGGGGGTAGGAGCACCAAAATGAAGACTGCAATGGGTGAGGGGTGATGGTGCTGGGAAAGGGAAAGGGGTGCAGGGTCAGAAGCGAAACTAGTGGTGTTGCTAGGGGGCACCAGCCAAAATCTTGCCTAGGGCATCATATTGTTTAGGGCCGGCTCTGGGGCTAGGCGAAACCTATCTTCATTTTCCAGCTGTCCAGGGTGTATCCAGCATCTCCAAGCGCCGCCTCCAGCCAGCTACCGGGTAGAGACCTAGTCAAGCGACTAGTGGGGATTCGTCAGCACCACACAGGTGTGGTAAGGCAGCGTGCCGACTCATACAGAGCAGAACCGTGGTTCCAGACGCCATGGAATGTTAGGAGTTTGGTTGTGGCAGCATAGAACCCGCCCACTGCGCAGTGGGTGGAGTCAGTAACAGGTGGTAACTGACGATAAGTGGGAATCCCCTATGTGGCCAGGTCCGGTGTGACCTAAATCTCCATTCTGTGACTGGGGACGGGACGCAAAGCAGTGAGGGCTCTTGTACAGGACCGTCCGGTCACAGAAATTGGTGTAAGCTTGCGAGCAGGGCCTTCTTACCTCTATGTCTGTCTTTACCCAGTTTTGTTCTATTACTGTTGTTCTAATTGTAAAGTGCAACGGAATATGCTGCGCCATATAAGAAACTGTTAATAAATAATAAATAAATGTGTTTGTCTTTTTTGTGTGATTTCACTTCACAGCATAGCACCTTGATAAAAACGCAAGGAGGGCGCTGAAACATTGGTGGACTGTACTATGCCTGTTTGTATTTGATCACTTGTGTGCTTAAAACAGCTTTTTTCTACGATTTTGCAAAAACCAAGCAGTGCCGCCTGGTTCTTTTATAGCTAGGAGGGGACATGCTACCCCAGCTTTAGAACCCACCCCCCTCTATCAAAACGGAGGAAGGCACCTGGGTCGATAGCCTACGGAATGGGAGTCCCATAAGTACATATGGATAGTACTGTGTATATATGTCTATATATATATGTATATGAAAAAAAAAATATATATATAGTGGCAGGGACCGCATAGTTCCACGTGGAGTTAATGTAGGATATCAGGATTTGCCAGGTTTAGCAGAGCAGTAGCAGGACTGAAGGGTCCACTCCAGGTTTTGCCTCAATCAGTTGTCAGCCAGAAGCTAGGCTAATTAATTAACACCCCCTGTAATATGACTTTAAGTAGGTATTCAGTGAACAGAGACATTGCTCCTGATGGCAGTTAGTTCCCAGGCGATAGGTGGGCGTGTGGGGTTACGCTTGGAGCCCTTTGGAACATGCACTGTTTGTGATTACCAGTATTTGGACTGTTAACTGCCTGTAAACCTGACCTGTGTGTTGGAGTTTACCCCGCCTATGTGATTTCTATCACATGTGGTGCCAAAACAGGGACTAAAAGTTGCTGGGCAGTATCCGCAGCAAATTCTACATGGATCCACCCACAGTGAGATGCATCGGAGGATGCTACCTGCTGCACAGCAGCTTGGTGAGTTTGTATGTTTAAACAGCAGTGGATACCTGTATATCTGTTTTTCCCAAGTTGTGCATACTATAAAGTGGTTACCAATTCCTGTATATGGTGCTAGGCGCCCAGGGAATGGTATGCAGGGTTATGAATAATCAGCTGAGGTAGTGTGCTGGAAAGCTGGCTTACCCTATCCACTTAATTAGGCCTGCTAAATTTGTATATCAGAAGCAGGGAAATATGGAGGAAGTTTTGATGGTGTTTGCTGAATTGGCTGCAGACCAGAAAAATCTGACCGCTGGCCAACAAACACAGAGCCAGCTACTGCATGATGAGTTCAAGGAAATGAGAAAAAGTGGGCAGGATCGTGAGGTGTTACAAAAACTCACAGCCTCAGATAATATTGAGGTATCTTTGTGCACTGTTGAATGCACTGCCGCACGGTTAAAGTGGGCTGCCAGGTAAGCTCCCTGTCTATCTTAGTTGACACTGACAGTCCACTTACCGTTGTCTCTGCTAACCTGACACCTCCGGGGGCTGACCAGGTTTTACTGCCTACCAAAGTATTGTATACACATGGGGATGTCGAGGATTGCCCACGTGTCCATCTACCACGAATTATAAAAGACCGTCCATTGAAAGTGGTAGCTGTAGTGGCATCCAGACCACCTTATCCACTGATTCTGGTCCGTAGTTTCCTATTGCTGCATTAGGTGGTTACATGGCACGACAACAGCAAATGGTCAACAGCTGAGGCACCCTAGAAGCCGAGGACCATTGGTTCCCAGAACATGGTGATCCTAAAAGCTTCCTTGGCTGGTGAGTTGCAGGAGGACACAGACTGAGGGACAGTGGTCTCCTGTTGGTATGCAAGTGTCTTTAAAGGACTTTAATGGTCTTTAAAAGAACCACTCAGTACACATCACTTCCCCCACTCAGCACAGCATGATGTGTGCTGAGCGAGAGGGGGGGCGGGGGCGCTCAAATAAGCGATGTGCTAGATTGTGCCTGCATGCAGGCCAACCTAGCACCGGTGGTAGCGACGCGCGGGGCCGCGCATTGCTATCGCTAAGGGGCATACACACGAAAGATCCATGCTTAAAATCTAAGCAGTCTAGTAAGATTGCTTAGATTTTAAGAACGGATCTCTCCGTGTATACACCCCTTAGCGCCTACCCTATTTAATGTTTGCAGTACAAGAGGTGCCCCAATCCTCTACGGGGTTTAGCCCTTTGAAACTCCTCTATGTGAGGCAAAATAGAGGGATTTTAAATCTATTAAAAGAAGGATGGGAACAACAGTCATGCCAAGAACCTAATATCGTTCAGTTTGTGTCCCAATTGTATGGCTGTTAAAGGCAGATTGCACCACTCCTGAACGAGCACATGGATAGGGCCCAACAGTGTAAAAAGCATAATAATGACATCAAATATTTCAATACCCTCCAAGCTTGAAATAAGATAATTTGTTGTCACCGTGATATAAAAGCAGCCATACAAATAGGTATATGTAATCTAAAAACACTATGGGGTCTACCAATAAGGTGCTGCTTCTGTGAGTTGCTGTTGCCACAGGGTTTAAAAGCTGGCAATGGCACCACATCTCGCACCCCTCATGGTCCAGTTTATGCATGAATTTGCTCAGAAGTGCTAACGGCCCTATGGGGTTGCAAACAGTTTTGAGCGGGTTTGGGCTGTCATAAAGTGCGTCTGTTGCCGTGCTGACTCGTGGGTGCAAAAATCTCGCACCCAATTGGATTGATCCCTAAATATAAGATGTTTTTCATGTAAAATTATAAAACCCAAATAATTCAAAATCCTTATTTAGGCCCTTTGGAGTCAATATTTTTAAAGTTAGAAATCCATGACATCTCTGCTTTGGCAAGCATTGTTTTATCTATGTATCTTCAATTGGATTTTATTGTTTAAGTACCCCCCAAATTTCTTGATGTCAGCAGTAGAGCACTTATGTATATTGTTAAAATGTCAGAAAGTGCATTTGTGCTGAGCCCTGTCTTGATGTTCCTAAAATGTTTTGACATCCTTGTTTTTAGAGCTCTTGATGATCAGCCAATATAAATAAGACCACAGTTGTAATCTATTAAGTAAATTACATTGATGCTATTGCTTGTAATGGAGTCCTTAATTCTGTAGGTCATATCCTTCTCTCTAAATTCTGTTCATTTTGAATGTTTGTTCCCTGTAGCTCTACATGCAATGTACATTCCACATCTATGGAAGTCTTGCGCTCTAACCTTACTTGAAGCAATAAAAGGTAGGGCACTTGGTTTCAATTTTGTTTTCAAATTACAGCAGGTACTGTACCTTTCAGTAGCTAAAATGAGTTTTGTTTGATAAGTGCCCCTTTAGGATAGGTTCTTTTTGTAGGACACTCCAATACTTTTTAATAATTGATTCCAATCTTTTATGGTGCAATTTATATTGGATAATGAAGGCCCATTCCCCATTGTTGTTTATGTGTCCTGGGATAGGGCTAGAGATCATGAATAGAGTTGCTCTATCCATTTTAATGACATCTTCTTTTGTTTTCTCTATTCGGTGATTATTGTACCCTTTAGTTAATAATTGTTTTTCCATTTCATTAATTTGGATTTTCGGATGTCTTCATCATTACAGTTTTTTTTATCTATACAAATTGTCCTTTTTCTATGCCTTATAGCCAATTTTTGTGATGTACATTATCATTACAGATATAGCTATAGTATTTGGTAAATGTCTTAAAACCCTATCAGTACAGATATAGCTATAGCATTCTGTAAATGTCTTAAAACCCTAGGGGTAGATGTACCAAACCTTGGAGAGAGTTAAAGGCAAAAGAGTTAAAGTACCAACCAATCAGATTCTAACTCTTATTTTACAGGATGTATTTGAAAATGACAGTTAGAAGCCGTTTGTGTGGTACTTTATCTCTCTCCACTTAATCTCTCTTCAATTTTGGATATATCACAACCTTTGTATGGATAAATTGTCTTTAATATAAAATGAAATGTCTAAAAAGTAAATTTATTCTTAGCTAAAATTAAAAGATAGTTTAATATTGAGATCATTAATGCTTAAAAAAGTAAAAAAGAAATTAAAAATCAGACTTACGGTAGATCCTTTCCAGATAAAAAGCACATCATCTAAATATCTATGCCAGGATACAAAGTTTGCCTCATTATTGAGGATGCTTACCTCCTCTCATAATGCAATGAACAGATTAGAACAAATTTGGGTAAATGTGGTACCCATTACTGTGCTAATTTCTACATATAAAAATTACTATTAAAAAATAAGTAATTATTCACTCTCATTCACAATTGCAGGACTTTCTTTGGGCTGCACCCACTCTGTAGAATGCTCTCCCACGCACAGTAAGACTCTCCTCGAGTTTCTGAACATTCAAGTGTTCTCTGAAATCTTACCTCTTCAAGAAAATTATCAAATTCCAAATCCTTCCACATAACCTTCATAATCTTTCCTATCCAATTACATCCCCGCTGTTCAGTCCACACATATCCTCAAATATTTTCCTTCTTCACTTTCCCATCCTCCCGACCCCTGGCCGACATTGCTGTGTGACCATATCATACAGCCTACCAAGTACCTTTGCAATCTGGTGGACCATTAAGCAATAGATAACACCTACCCTTGTGTATCAGTGCCTATTTCCCTACAGATTGTAAGCTTGCAATCAGGCCCTTCCTACCTTTATAACTGTCTCTAGTTACCCAGTTTTGTTCCATCATTGTTGTTTCCAATTTTAAGGTGCAAAGGAATTTGCTGCACTATACATAAGAAACTGTTGTTAATAATAATAATAATAATAATAACAGAAATAAAATTAATTCCATATCTAATAAAATGGAAGTTCTTGGGAATTAATGTGAATTTTTAAGGAAACTCCACTGTTGCCCTTATTCATTTTTCATGATTGATAATGGTTTATAAAGATGACACATTGGCAGAAAATTAAAAACAAGTTGGTGATATCTTGGTGTCTTTGAGATCTGATTTTCTTTTCATAACAGAGGGTGTAGATGGAAATCTATATAAGATGAGATATATATGTTCTACTATTGAATCCTCCAATAATTGGATGACCTAGTGGTGTTGTGTCATTCTTGTGTACTTTAGGTAATTTGTATATGTTGGTTTTATTGGTTTTAGAATATTAAGACACTGAAAGTCATCTTCCATTTTCCAGTAATTTCAAATAGTTGTTCCTGATCCTATTATTTGGATCACTCCATAATTTGATAAAAGTACTGTATTCCTGTAATTGTCTACATATCTTTTTCATAGTCATAATCAAGTAATACTACACCCCCCACCCCCCTTCAGTGGGTTTAATTGGGAGTGTTTTGACCTTACTTATGTTTTTGTATGTTCCTTTTTCGTGCTATTACTTTCCATGTGCCAGTTTTTTTTTCCTCCCTAGTAATGTTTCCATGTTGGCAAGGACTAGTTTTTTATAATGCTGCCTTTCATATGTGCTAAGTAAAATATTGATTATACTTTATTATATATATATATATATACACATACACCAGCAGTTCTCCGGGCTCCGACGGAGCGGCTGGTGCAGGCAGCGCTGCTTCATACTGGTGGGCTTCTCACCTTTATAGGCTAAGACCAGTACACTTTTGCACTTTGTTCACACCTTCACAATGGGGCTACTCGCCCTGCAATGTTGGAATTATAGCAGGTGAGGATTGGGATGGGAAACCGGAATGGTAAATTTATGGAAGCAGCCCTAATGGGGGTGGGGTCTGTTGAGGGGGTGTGGTCTTTTGAGGGGAGCAGGATCGCTCCTCATAGTGCCTGACTGTATGCAATTGCGGCCTTCCAGGCATCTTTTGCGCAGTTGTGTCTGAGTTCACATGGATGGAAACTAAAAGTGGCCTATTAAAATTTTATAGAAGTGTCCCGACATGGGCGGCACAAGTGGTATAACATACAGTGTAGCCATGGCAGCAGCACTGAATAGCAGAGTTGCTGTACTGCAGAGATGGAATAACAAAATGAGTGGGGACAATGTACTGAGTGTGGTGGGCTGCCTTTCATGTGTGGGGTGGGGCCACATGACAACACACAAAACAGGCCCCACAGAAACATCGGCCTACCAGGAATCTTTCTGGTTTGCCCTATGGCCAATCCACTCCTGAATTTATGTGACACCCCAATACGGGAATTTACTTTTTTCACTAGTCCTTGAGTGACGCTGTTTTTTGTTCGGATATGCATAATTTCTTAACAGAAGGCACTAAGGCAACAAATGAATTGTAAGAGGACTGCCGAACTATACTTTGCTATATTTCTTTCTCTCTCTTTCTTTCTTTCTTTCTTTCTTTCTTTCTTTCTTTCTTTCTTTCTTTCTTTCTTTCTTTCTTTCTTTCTTTCTTATACTGAATTTTTGCATAAATTGGTCTTAAAATGCAATGTGACTTTCATCTAAATCAAAACAAGCATAGGCAATCACAATCTGTTTAAACTAATAATACACCAACAAATGTACATTTTGATGTCTTTATTGAGTGCACATGTAAACATTCACAGGGTAGGATGAAGAAAGTGTGTGAACTGTTGACTTTAAAAACGTATTCCTTCCTAGACATCTGTAATCTCCACCAAACATTTCCTGTAGCAGCAGATCAGAACTGCACAACAGTTAGTGAATTTGGGACCATTTCTCCTCACAAAACTGTTTCAGTTCAGCCATGTTCTTGTTATGTCTGACGTGAACCACTTTCTTCTGTTCCTGCCACAGCATCTCAATCAGTTGAGGTCAGATCTCTGACTGGGCCACTCCAGAAGGAACATTTTATTCTATTCTATTCTTCAGTTTCTGATTTACTTGAACTGTTACATCATCCAACCTCTGTTGAGCTTCAATTGACAGACAGCTACCCTTACATTCTTCTCCAAAATGTCTTGTAAATGTATTTTTCCATCAATGACAGCAAGCAGTCCAGGCACTCAGGCAGTACAGCAGCCCCAAACTATGATAATCCCTCCACCATACATTAAAGATGAGAAGGTTTTTTTTATGTCGGCATGATTTACCTTTATTTCTTCACATATAGGGGCAGATTTATTAACCTTTTTTTTCCCTAAAATAATGTGAAAAGGGTGTTAAAATGCATTAGAGCAGTTTTTGTGAAAACGGTGCTGTGGTGAGGACTGTGGATTGGGACGATTTTATCACATCACATCGGCATCCTCAGATGTGGATTTGATAAATTGGCTCGCTAATGTTGTGTGTTCCTTACAAACAACTCAACTTTCATTTCATCTGTCCACATTACATTTTTCCAGATGCTCTTAGCAAAATTCAGGCATACAGAAATAATTTTTTGGGGACAGCAATGGCTTCTTCTGCTGTGTGTTCTTATCAGAGCCGGCCCTAGGTATAGGCAAACTAGGCAATTGCCTAGGGCATTTGGTATGCCTAGAGGCAAAAGCAGCTTCTGCTGATTAAAATTATATGTGCCATGCCTATATTCTGTGTGTAGCATTTCGTACGCAGATACAGCCACAGTCGCACACAGTATATAGACATGCTGCATATCATTTTAATCAGCAGAAGCTGCTTGTGTATCCTAGCCACATAGCAATGCAAATAAGATGCATTTTCTTTTCTTTTTGAGAAAAAGTTTTTATTGAATTTTGTACTTTTAACAAGATATTCTTAAGATATACATTACAGGTATCACACATTGGTACATATCGCAGTTAACTGTCAAATAACAGTGACAGCATATCTATCTATGTACAATATCGAGTGAGTGAAGAATCAAACAGGCATGCATGCCGATGTATAGAAAGCTGTCAATAGATAGTGTAATACACTTGGTGTGTACCGTAACTAAGGGCGAAGGAATAACTTTTAATGAAGCATTATAGCTTATAAAAGAAGGACAAAGAGTAAGCTTAAGATTAGAAGTAGAAGTGAAAAGAGGCAAGGAGGGGGGAGAGAAAAGAGGGGAGGGAGGATTGGGTAGGGAGGTAAGGGAGGAATGGTCGGGCGGTCCCAGCCGCCTGGGCAGTGCGTCAGATTATCCTCAGTTGGATAGGGTATTGTGATGGTTTCCATTATCTTATATGGTAGTTAGTGGAGGTTCAGCACCGAAGTGTGACGTCCAGGGTGACCACGTATTGCTAAAATTATCTGGGGTGTCCCGGAGAACCGCTGTAATACGTTCCAATCTATAGGTTTGCCATATAGCATTAATGGTAGCAGGGGTCGTGGGGGGTGACAGCGATTTCCAGTTGGCCGCGATTTGGCATTTGGCCGTATTTAAAATATGTTTAATTAGCTTTTGTTGGTGGCGAGGGGTGTGAGGTATTGGGCGAGAGAGCAGGGAATAGAGAGGAGACATCGGGATCGTCAATCCGAGGACCTTAAAAATAAGTCTATGGACCCTAGTCCAATATCCCTTAATTCGCGGGCAGTTCCACCAAATATGCAGCAGGGTTCCGCGCTGACCACATTGACGCCAACAGTTATCCGAGCAGGAGGGGTAAATTGAATGGAGACGCGATGGTACCAGGTACCAACGGTAATATAGTTTGTAGGCATTTTCTTTAATTCGGACCGAAATGGAGCTCGTGGAGATTTCTTGCCTGATCTCAGACCATTCATCTGTCGTCAGGGTTTCACCTACCTCCCGCTCCCACGCTACTTCGTGAGGTTCCTTCAGGGGCGAGTTGTGAGCTAATAAGATTTGATGTATAGTTGAGAGTAAGCCTTTAGTTGATCGGCAGGTACAGCAGAGGGATTCAAAGCTCGTTTTACCTCCCACGGGCGGTGTTCCGGAGGTAGAGGCAAAAAAGTGGCGTATCTGCAAGAATTGATAAAAGGTTGAGCGTGGGAGCGAGAAACGGGATTGTAAGTTGTCAAACGTGGGGAACGTATGTAGCGGGGTGATGTCTAGAAGGAAAAGTGAGTTATGGCTGGTCCAGGAATCAAAGGCTAAGTGGTTCTCCCCTGGCGGGAATGCCAGGTTGTTCCACAGAGGGGTGAGTAGAGGGTAAAAAGAGCATAGCCGGTAAAGACGTGAGCAAAGGTCCCATATGGCAAGGGTGAATTTCACTGTGGGCAACAGCGAGGAAGCTGGGGGACGGCTATTCGGTCGACACCAGAGCAAGCTGTAGGGGGAATATCTGTGGAGTGTGGTAGCCTCTAGTTGCGTCCAGATTCTGTGTCCGGGATTATCGTGCCAAAGGACACATGTGGTTAAGTGAGCAGCTCTATAGTATTTGAGGAGGTCAGGAACTCCTAGACCCCCTTCTAGACGATGCTTTTGGAAGATTCGCATCTTTACTCTGGGCTGTCGCCCTGCCCAGATAAATCTGGTGAGGTCTGCTTGAAGATTTTTAAGGATTGAGGTGGGGACGTGGATGGGAAGAGTTTGCCACAGATATAACAGACGAGGCAGTAGTGTCATCTTAACGGCCGTCATCCGTCCAAACCAAGATAGGATGTATTTATTCCACTTTGTCATATCGTGTTTGATAGAGGTTAAGAGTCTGGGAAAGTTGGCAGCATAGAGACCAGAGTAGGACTTAGTGAGATAGATGCCCAGGTATTTGAGCTTATCAGCTCGCCAAGCACATGGGAAGGCGGCCTGTAGGAGTCGAAGATCTGGGTCCGCGACATGTAGGGCCAATATTTCGGTTTTGTCTGAGTTAATGTTGTAATTTGAAAACCTGCTGTACGTAGCTATCTCCTCTATCAGATGTGGGAGGGAGGCAGGTGGGTCAGTCAGAGTGAGAATGACGTCATCGGCATATAGAGCAATTTTGTGGTTGTGAGCTCCCGACGTGATACCAGTTATGTTACGGTTTAGTCTAATTCTAGCTGCCAACGGTTCCATAATAAGGGCGAAGAGTAGGGGGGAAAGGGGACAGCCCTGTCGGGTGCCGTTGCGTATGGGAAGAGGATCGGAGGAAAGGCCATTAATTAAGATAGAGGCTGAGGGGTTCTGATACAGCGAGGTAACGCCTTTATAGAAGGCGCCATGCAGGCCCATATTTAGGAGTGTCTGTTGTAGGAATGGCCAAGCCACCCTATCGAAGGCCTTTTCTGCGTCGAGAGCCACGACCAGCGTCGGGAGAGACTTGTCATGTGCCAATTGGATGAGGTCAATGAGACGCCTAGTATTATCTGCGGCTTGTCTGGAGGGAATGAAACCGACCTGGTCGGGGTGAATGAGGGCGGGTAAGAATGGAGCAAGTCTATTAGCCAAGATTTTGGCGAAAAGCTTTAGGTCCACATTCAAGAGCGAGATGGGTCGATAGTTCTTCATCTCCATCGGGTCCCTGTCAGGTTTCGGAATGAGGATAAGGTTGGCCCTAGTGGTGGCTGCATCGAATGAGTCCCCATCTAGGATTGCATTAAACAGAGATTGGAGCATGGGGAGCAAAGAGGTAGTAAATTTTTTATAATATAGAGCGGTGAAGCCATCCGGGCCAGGGGCTGCTGTGCGGCGTAACTGCTGAATGGCCACTGAGATTTCCTCTGTGGAAATGGGGGCATTGAGTGTCAATATATCCGAGTCGGAGAGTTTAGGAAGTTTGCAAGTGGAAAGATAGTCTCGGAGTTTAGAGACGTGATCAGGATCAGCATCAAGAGTGGAAGGGAGATTGTACAAGGATGTATAATATTCCCGAAATTGGGCGGCCATTCGCGACGGATCAGATGTGGCAGATCCGTCCGCACAGCGTAGGGATACAATGCGATTTTGAGTGCGTTTCACTCTAAGTTTTTGGGCTAGGAGAGTGTCAGCCTTATCAGATTTCTCATAGAACCTTTGGCGTGCCCATAAGAGTGCCTTGACTGCCTTTTTGGTGAGGATTTGGGATAGCTGACCTTTAACTGCTAGGAGTTTGGAATACGATTTCTTTCTGGGGCGGCGCTGAAGCAGAAGGGTCAAGGCGGCAAGTTCTGTTTCTAAAACTCGGATCCGTTGGGCTTCAGCTTTCTTCTGGGCAGCTGTAAGGCTTATAAGGTAGCCTCGGATGGTCGCCTTATGTGCTTCCCATATTAGGGAGGGAGAGACGTCAGGAGTCGCATTTTCCGCATAATAGTTAGCTAAGGCGGTAGCAATATCAGCTACGGTGCATTTTTTAAGTAGAAGAGATTCATTTAGCCGCCAGAATCTGGTGGGGAGGGGTGAAGAGGATGAGATCTCGAGCAAAACAGCGGAGTGGTCCGACCAGGAGATAGGGAGCGTCTGGGCACTGAGGAGTTTACGAGTAGTGTCCCTGTCGACGAACATATAGTCTATGCGGGTATAGAGGTCGTGGGGCGGGGAGTAGTGAGTGAAACCCTTCGCTGAGGGGTACAAGGTCCTCCAACTGTCATACAGGTTATATAGTGTTAAATGTGTCTGCAGACGCTTGGCCAGTTTGGCGGCGGTAGAGGTAGTAGGGGCGGGGCGAGATCTGTCATGGAGTGGATCCAGCGTGACATTGCAGTCTCCACCAATTATAGTCGTGCCCGTAGGGAGGCGGGATAGGGTGTCAAAAAAGGCTGTAAATAGAGAACCCTGCTGCGCATTAGGGGCATATATGGAGGCCAGAATCAGGGGAGCTTGGTTATAGGAACATGAAAGTATAACGTAACGGCCCTGGGGGTCCGAGATAGTATCATGAACAGTTACAGGGAGGCCTCGACGTATCATAATAGCGGTTCCCCTTCGTTTGGTAGGCATGCTTGAATAATAGACATGTGGAAATTGTTTGCAGGACATAGAGGGGTGTGGGGGTTTAAAATGGGTCTCCTGAATTAGTACCACATCAGACTTTTGTCTGTTAAAGAATTGGATGGCCATGGCTCGTTTGGTGGGAGAGTTAAGGCCATTAGCATTAACCGATATAATTTTCAGGGTCATGGTGGGAAGAACTGTGGGTGACGCAAATAGAGGGGCGGGATGGGAGCCGTCCGACCATGGGGATGGAGAGGGGGAAAGGAGAGATAGAGGCGGAAAGAAAAGGGGAAAGGGACTGTATGAGAATACAGAGGGGGAGAACCTTTTCCTGTAGAAGGGCCAGGTTTAACACTAAAAGGAAAAACGCCATCCTGGCGTATCCTTCGGGGGGGGACGTGGCATTGTGACAGAACGATAAGTAGGGTAAGGAGGAGCATATGGGAGGGAGAGGTTGTAATAGGAACGACCAAGTGATAAGTAGGGTAAGGAGGAGCATATGGGAGGGAGAGGTTGTAATAGGAACGACCAAGTGACAGGGGGGAATAAAGGGAGCGAGGAGGATCGCATTGTTGAGATAAATAGGAGTAGTGTGAGCGGTATAGACATGATGAGGGAGAAGGATAAAGCATGCAGTGGTGGCGGATACTAAACCAACATCAGTCTTACCAGGAGATTATGAACAGTAACAAATGAGCGCCACGCTAATGTTAGGCGCCGAGGGTCCGCCCGTCAGTGCGGCCCGGCGCCTAGCAACTAGGGACGCCGCATGCGGACAGCCGCCGGCTCCCTAGCAACGCTAGACGCCGGGCGCACGGAGCCGCTCAGACCCTAGCAACGGGGACGCCACTGTCGGACCGCGTTCCCCGTTGCTGGGTCTAGATTAATCACCTCATTGGTATCCTGGCCGTGCAGCATGCAGCTGCACGGCATGATTGTTAATTACCCTGTCTGGCTCCTGATTGGAGAGCTCCCAGTTAAAAGCACTCTCTGGACTTCTCACAGACGCCGGTAATAGCTTCCTGTTTGCTGTGTCTGTTGCAGAGAGTTTTCCAGTCCTGTCTATCCGGTCGTTCCTGTCCTCAGTGGTCCAATACTCGGAAGTTGTCATCTTTTCCTGGAGTCCTGACCGAGCACCTTTAACATCCTGTGGTGTTCGTGAGTCGCGGCGTAGCCGTGTGTTGCGGCTTGACCGCTTACTATTTATTATTTGGTTATATTGTGTTTCGGAGCTTTTGCGGAGGATTCCGCTCCCACAAATCCACTCTGGTATCCAGCGGTGCTGGATAGGAGTAACGGATTTGTGGATTTTTGGTTGTCCTTTTCCCTGGCGGTTTGTCCGCACATACTTCTGGTTTAAGTTAGTTAGCTTGTAGCCCCTGGCCTGGTTGCTTAGTCAGAGGGCCCCTTGTTATCACCCTGTCTCGGATTTCCCTTTGTCTCCCATTAAGACCTGAGGGGGCATCGGAGTTGGGCAGACATAATCCGCCCTTCAAACGCGGCTGCCATGGGCTCAAGCAACCATAGTCTCGCAGGGGATTTCTGATAACACGGGCGAGACAACGGAGTTAGGGCGCCAGGGGTTACTAGGCTTTCCTGCTCCCGTAACCAGCATTCCATTCCAGTACTCTGACCTCCGTCATAAGATCACCTCTGGTCAGACGTACTGGTATCATAACATTATTACCGGCCAGACTAAAATTTAAAATTAAACAGGGTTTTATTTTTTCCCTTATTTCAGTTTGGAAGATTTGTCGGCCTCATGAATCCCACTGTTGTAGGGCCAAATCCTGGCCAGCTTCTAGTTAGTCAGATTCAAGAACTTACTCAGATGGTTCAGGATCTATCCCTTCGGGTGAGGTCACAGGAAGATCTGTTACAGACTTCCCCGAGGGTCGTTCCTGAACCAAAAATGCATTTGCCTGACCGTTTTTCTGGGGATAGAAAGCAGTTTTTTAATTTTAAAGAGTCTTGTAAACTTTATTTTCGTTTAAGACCAGTCTCCTCAGGTACGGAATCTCAGCGGGTCGGAATTATTATTTCTTTACTTCAGGGGGATCCCCAGACCTGGGCTTTTGGTTTAAGAACTGACGATCCGGCATTGTTGTCTGTAGACGCCTTTCTGGGGTCTTTAGGGCTATTGTATGATGACCCTGATAGAGAGGCATCCGCCGAAAGTCATTTGCGTGCTCTCAGACAGGGTAGAATCCCGCAGAGATTTATTGTACGGAGTTTCGCCGTTGGTCGAACGACTGTGGATGGAATGACCCAGCCCTGCGCAGTCAGTTTCGCCTCGGCTTATCTGAGTCTATAAAAGACAGTCTCCTTCAGTATCCCGCTCCTGAGACGCTTGATAAACTCATGGAGCTTTCTATTAAGATTGATCGTCGTCTCAGAGAGCGGAGGGCTGAAAAAGGAGCATCTGTCGGGTCTACTCCTGGTGTTTTTTCCATTCCTGTGGACATAGAGGAGCCCATGCAGATAGGTCTCTCCAAGCTGTCTCCTGAAGAAAGAACCAGAAGGCAAAATTCTGGTCTTTGTTTGTACTGTGGGAGTAAGGGACAATTTGCCCGTAATTGTCCGAACAAGTCGGGAAACGCCTCGACCAAGTGAATTGTGAGGGGGTTCACTTTGGTCTGCAGCTTATCTCCTCAAATAATTCACTGTTAGTCCCAGCTAAAGTTTCCTTTGGCAGCCTCTGTTCCTCAGTGTCGGCTTTTGTTGACAGTGGAGCTGCAGGGAACTTTATGGACTTAACGTGGGCCAAGGCCTTAGGTATTCCTCAGTTAGCCTTGGGTAGGTGTATCACCATGCATGGTTTAGATGGGAGTCCCTTGTCCAATGGGGTTATTTCTCTCTGTACACCTCCTGTACTATTTTCGGTAGGAGCTCTTCATTCCGAAAAAATTGAATTTTTCCTTACCCACTGCCCAGCAGTTCCAGTGGTTCTGGGTCACCCTTGGCTGGCCTTTCATAATCCCATCATTGATTGGCAGTCGGGGGAGATCTCACAGTGGGGTACCATCTGTAATAAGGAATGTATTACGCTTCCCATCAGAATAGCTGCTGTCATTCCCGCACCCATTCCTGTGGAATACCAGGATTTTGTTGATGTATTTTCCAAGGGCAATGCGGACATTCTGCCTCCCCATCGGCCTTATGATTGTGCTATTGAGCTAATTCCTGGTGCCACTTTGCCTAAGGGAAGGTTATATGCATTGTCCGGACCAGAAACTGTGGCCATGAATGAATATGTTAAAGAAAGCCTAGGGAAAGGATTTATCAGGCCGTCTAAATCCCCTTTAAGTGCAGGCTTCTTCTTTGTGGAGAAGAAGGATGGATCACTCAGACCTTGCATTGACTTTAGAGCCTTGAATAAAATCTCAGTAAAAAATACTTACCCTTTGCCGCTGATTTCTGTCCTCTTTGATCAGCTACGTTCGGCTGTGATTTTTTCTAAGATTGACCTGAGAGGAGCATATAACCTCATCCGAATCAAGTCAGGGGATGAGTGGAAAACGGCATTCAGTACTCAGTCGGGTCACTATGAGTATCTGGTTATGCCATTCGGCCTGTCTAATGCTCCGGCAGTTTTCCAGGATCTCATTAACGATGTGCTCCGTGATTTTCTTGGAAGATTCGTAGTTGTCTATTTAGACGATATCTTGATATATTCTGACTCTATTGAACAACACGTTACCCAGGTGCGTCAGGTTCTAAAAAAATTACGTGAAAATCACCTATATGCCAAGCTGGAGAAGTGTGAATTTCATGTCACGGAGGTATCCTTTTTAGGGTACATTATTTCCCCTCGGGGATTCTGTATGGAACCGAAGAAGCTCCAAGCCATCCTTAGTTGGGCGCAACCCACCAACTTAAAAGCAATTCAGCGCTTTTTAGGGTTTGCGAATTATTATAGAAGATTTATTCACTCTTTCTCCGACCTAGTTGCTCCCATTGTGGCACTGACTAAGAAGGGAGCGGATCCAACCAACTGGTCACGTGAAGCTGAGTTATCTTTTCAGGCCTTGAAACAAGCCTTTGTCTCAGCCCCGGTCCTCAGACATCCCAACCCAGAATTGCCTTTCATTGTTGAGGTTGATGCCTCGGAGGTTGGAGTAGGGGCTATCCTATCTCAGAAGGATCCGGATTCTCTAGAATTACATCCTTGTGCCTTTATGTCCAGGAAATTCTCATCTGCTGAATCCAACTACGATGTTGGTAACCGGGAATTACTGGCTATTAAATGGGCTTTCGAGGAGTGGAGGCATTGGCTTGAGGGAGCAACACATACCATTTCAGTTTTGACTGATCACAAAAATCTTCAGTACATTGAATCAGCTAAACGGCTGAATGCCCGGCAAGCTCGTTGGGCTTTATTTTTTACTCGTTTCAAGTTTATTATCACCTTCAGGCCAGGTTCCAAGAATGCCAAGGCGGATGCCCTGTCACGCAGTTTTCTTCCAGTTCATGATAACAGTCCTGTTACTCCCATACTTCCGTCTTCAGTCATTCGGGCAGGCCTCACACAAGATTTATTTACCCAGTTAAAGCAGCTTCAACATCAAGCTCCTGGAAATACTCCTGCTGGTCGTCTTTATGTCCCTGAGTTTTTGAGAGCAACTGTTTTGACAGAGTTTCATGATAGCAAAGTTGCCGGGCATCCGGGGATCGCTAAGACTTTGGAATTAGTCTCCCGCTCAGTATGGTGGCCTGGTCTTTCCAAAGACATTAAGGAGTTTGTTTTTTCGTGTCAGGTCTGTGCACAGCATAAAGTTCCCCGTTCCTTGCCTATCGGTCAACTTATGCCCTTGAATGTTCCTCTCAGGCCATGGTCTCATATTTCCATGGATTTTGTGGTGGACCTCCCTCTGTCAGCCGGATGCCGAGTCATATGGGTGGTAGTTGACCGTTTTAGCAAGATGGCCCATTTCATTGCTCTTCCCCGATTGCCATCTGCCCAGGGATTGGCAGTTTTGTTCCTCCGCCATGTTTTCAGACTCCATGGGTTACCCACTGATATTGTTTCTGATCGGGGTCCACAATTCATTGCACAATTTTGGAAGTCTTTTTGTGCCTCTTTAAAGATGAAATTGTCTTTAACGTCTGGCTACCATCCCCAATCCAACGGGCAGACTGAGCGAGTTAATCAATCATTAAAACAATATTTGCGTTTGTACTCGGCCAAACTCCAAAATGACTGGTCCGAGTTTCTTCCGTTGGCAGAGTTTGCTTACAATAATGCCTGTCATTCCTCCACCAATGTGTCTCCATTTTTTAGTTTTTGGTTTTCACCCCAGAGCTAATTCCTTTTTTCAACATTCCTCTGTCTCCTCACTGACCTTGACCGCTCATCTCAGACTCATTTGGAGAAAAGTGCACCTTGCTCTCAGAAAAGCGGCATTTCGGGAGAAAAAATTTTCTGACAGGCTCCGGCGGCCGTGCACTTTTAAAGTTGGAGATAGGGTGTGGTTGTCGACTCGCAACATTAGACTTCGACAAACCTCAGCCAGATTGGGCCCTAAATTTATTGGACCATTTCATATTATAAAAAAAATCAATCCAGTTGCTTTCCGGTTACGTTTACCAAGAACTCTCCGGATCGGAAATACTTTCCATTGCTCCCTGTTGAAACCATCCGTTTCTTCCAGTAGATTTCCTCGGAAGATCTCTCAGGGGAAATCACCAATAGATGTACAGGGTCAGCAGGAGTTCTTGGTGGAGAAGGTTCTCGATTCCAAGTTGTCCCGGGGTC
The DNA here is from genome assembly GCF_028390025.1 of Pseudophryne corroboree. Taxonomy (NCBI): domain Eukaryota; kingdom Metazoa; phylum Chordata; class Amphibia; order Anura; family Myobatrachidae; genus Pseudophryne; species Pseudophryne corroboree. Next base: position 569,092,968 of record NC_086446.1, on the reverse strand, counting down.
GGCTTTATTTTTTGGTACATTGGAGAGGTTATGGTCCAGAAGAAAGGTCTTGGGTCCTGGATGAGGATCTCCATGCCCCGAGGCTCAAAAAGGCATTTTTTCGAGAATTTCCTCAGAAACCTGGCCTTAGGGGTTCCTTAACCCCTCCTCAAGGGGGGGGTACTGTTAGGCGCCGAGGGTCCGCCCGTCAGTGCGGCCCGGCGCCTAGCAACTAGGGACGCCGCATGCGGACAGCCGCCGGCTCCCTAGCAACGCTAGACGCCGGGCGCACGGAGCCGCTCAGACCCTAGCAACGGGGACGCCACTGTCGGACCGCGTTCCCCGTTGCTGGGTCTAGATTAATCACCTCATTGGTATCCTGGCCGTGCAGCATGCAGCTGCACGGCATGATTGTTAATTACCCTGTCTGGCTCCTGATTGGAGAGCTCCCAGTTAAAAGCACTCTCTGGACTTCTCACAGACGCCGGTAATAGCTTCCTGTTTGCTGTGTCTGTTGCAGAGAGTTTTCCAGTCCTGTCTATCCGGTCGTTCCTGTCCTCAGTGGTCCAATACTCGGAAGTTGTCATCTTTTCCTGGAGTCCTGACCGAGCACCTTTAACATCCTGTGGTGTTCGTGAGTCGCGGCGTAGCCGTGTGTTGCGGCTTGACCGCTTACTATTTATTATTTGGTTATATTGTGTTTCTGAGCTTTTGCGGAGGATTCCACTCCCACAAATCCACTCTGGTATCCAGCGGTGCTGGATAGGAGTAACGGATTCGTGGATTTTTGGTTGTCCTTTTCCCTGGCGGTTTGTCCGCACATACTTCTGGTTTAAGTTAGTTAGCTTGTAGCCCCTGGCCTGGTTGCTTAGTCAGAGGGCCCCTTGTTATCACCCTGTCTCGGATTTCCCTTTGTCTCCCATTAAGACCTGAGGGGGCATCGGAGTTGGGCAGACATAATCCGCCCTTCAAACGCGGCTGCCATGGGCTCAAGCAACCATAGTCTCGCAGGGGATTTCTGATAACACGGGCGAGACAACGGAGTTAGGGCGCCAGGGGTTACTAGGCTTTCCTGCTCCCGTAACCAGCATTCCATTCCAGTACTCTGACCTCCGTCATAAGATCACCTCTGGTCAGACGTACTGGTATCATAACAGCTAATCATGGGCCAACATGAACAAACATGAAAACAGACTATAGAAATAATAATAAAAAAAATAAAAATAAATTTGAAATAAGAAAAACAGCTTGGCGCTCACGTGTAGCCAAGTGGACCGCGCCGCCCAAGGCGTCGCAGCCAGTCGGCCACGCAGAGGGCCTGAGTAAACACATGTGGTTACGTAGCACGTCGAGGCAGTAAAGTATGCAGATTAAAGCATTCAGCAACTATACATATCGCATTTAACAAGGATTGTATCATTGGGTGCCTGAGAGCAGTCAAGTAGAATACTACTTCGGGGCCGAGGCCCTTGGGCTTGAGATCAAGGGTGACATCCGGTCTTGGGTCAAAATCGACATCAGTCTAACCAGGAGATTATGAATAATAACAATAACAGATGTGCACCCTGTTAATCACAAACCAATATGAACAGACATGAAAACATACTATATACGTAAAAATAAAGAGATAAAATAAAAATGAAAAACTATTTGACTCTCAGGCGTAACCAAGTGGACAGCACCGCCCATGGCATCGCAGCCAGTCGGCCACGCGGAGAGCCTGAAAAACATATATGAAAACATGACAAACCGAGGTATGAAAGCCTTCATACTATAGAAATAAAAAATAAAAATAAATAAATGAGACAAAAATATATATATGGAGAACTATTTGACTCTCACGTGTAACCAAGTGGAGAGCACCGCCCATGGCGCCGCAGCTAGCCGGTCACGCGGAGAGCCTGAAAAACGTATATGAATACGTGGCGAACCGCGGTATGTAAGCTTTCAGTAATTATTGAGTGTACATTTAACAAGGGTAGTAACTTGGAGTATCTGAAATCTTTCAAGTAGAAGACCATTCCGGGGCTGGGGCCCATGGGCTTGAGATTGAGGGTGACATCTGGTCTTGGGTTGATTCAGGGAGATCTTCAAAAATGCCGAAAGTTTTAAGTAGATCAGCCCCTTGCGCTGGTGTCTTGACTGTGAAAGTCTTTCCATTCTGCGTTACCTGCAGTGAGAAGGGGAAGCCCCATTTATATTTTATGGAATGGGCTCGAAGGACCTTGGTAATATGTGCTAGGTCCCTGCGCTTTTTGAGGGTAGAGGGGGCAAGGTCCTGGAACAGCTGTAACTGGGAGCCCGCATAAGACACCGTTGGTAGACCTCTAGCCGCCAGCATGACACGCTCTTTGGTGGCGTAGTAATGAAAACGTATAATGACGTCTCGTGGCAGTTGTGTCGGAGGCGGTCTAGGGCGGAGGGCCCTGTGGGCTCGGTCTAGCTGGAGAAGGGCCTCGGGGACATCCGGCGTCAGTTGTAAAAAAAGGCTCTCCAGATACTCAGGGAGAGAGCTAGGGGACACATTTTCAGGGATGTTGCGGACTCGGATGTTATTCCGACGATTGCGGTTGTCCATATCCTCTAGTTGTTCTTTGTACGCTTCCATATCTGCCCGAATATACAAAAGTTCCTGTTCCACCACCGTTTGAAATTGGCAGACGTCGTCCACTTTGCGCTCCAGTGTGTCTGTGCGGGAGCCCAGGTCGGCTATTTCGGATCTGAACTCATTTCTGACTGGATCGTTTTTGTAACGATAGCCACCACATCCTGAGTGGTCAGTGGACTGCTGGAGGTGGCGATGTCAGCAGGATCAAAGGATTGTTCAGTTGATGGGGAGCTCCGGGTGGAGGAGCCGGACTTCTCCCAAGCACGCAGGATACTAGCTTTAGGTATCTGAGAGTTCTTGCGGTTTTTTTGCGACATTGTAAATAAGGCGCTTTGTATCAATGTAATAGATTAATGCAACATGAATAGTAGAGCCCCCTGTCACTTCGTGGTCGTTATGCTTAAGGAGCCATGAGCTCTATGAGGCTCAGCGAGCGGGGAGAGAAACTTGGTTTGGTAATGGAGTGCAGGTCACACTTGCAGGCCGCTCTTGCGGTGGGTAGGTGGGGTGAGGGCTATCCAAGCACCCGCACTGTGGGACCGCAGCTTTCCCCGTAGTTAGCGAGGGGAGAGTGGAGGGTCGGCGAGTCCATGCCTCCAGAACGCGGGCACTCCCCAGGAATCCAGGTTAGGATGCCGTGTCGTAGGGGGTCCAGGGGTCCTGTGTCGTTGGCTTCAGACAGGCTATTGCTCGTGGGGGTGAAATAGAGGGGTCGCGGGTCCCGCAATAGGCAGCGGGCCGCGTGAGGGTTCACCCGTCGGGTCCGATGACGTCTAGGAGCCGCATTGTCTGTCAGCAGGCAGTGATGGCGGCCGATGACCTCAGTGGGGTCCGGCAAAATGGTCGCCGCGTGGCTCCCCTATCTGTCGCAGTCGGGTCACCGCTCCGCGCAGCCGGTGTGAGCTCTGCGGCTCATGTGACTGACTAGCTCCAAAGCCTGTGGCCACTTATATTCCCTGGCAGTGCGGTCCGTAGCCACCCTGGGAGCTCTCGTGGCCACTGCAGGGCGGGAGGCGGATAGCGGCTGGCGGGAGGTGCGGCGACTGGAGCTCAGAGAGATTGAGCCCAGCGGTAGTGGGAGCCGGCCGCCTCAGCGGCAAGGGGACCAGCGGTCGAGGGGAGGGGTGCAGCAGCTTACCCGACCGGAGTCCCGTCCTCTTCACGAGGTGCACAGCCGGAGGCAAGATGGCCGCCGCTCCGTCCCCGTCCTGAAGGGCCGCGTCTCCCGCTTCGTGTCCCGTGCTCCGAGGCTGCGGCGCGGTGGGCGGGGGTCCCTAGGCGCTATCAGGCTGGTCGCCAGGTACTCTCCAGGGATCCAAAGAAGCTCCACGAGGCAGCAGCACGGCTCCGGATGCCTTGCCCGGCCACAGTCCAGACTCCAGGTCCCGGCTCCACGCTGAGGGGAAGGCCGCAATCCGCAGGAGGGCTGAGAAGCGCTCCCCGACTCCGCGGGATCCCCCCAGCAGGTGCAGCAGGGTAAGAGAGGCTGCCTGGGGCACTTCCAGGAACCCAGGGAGGGAGCCAGTTTATTTTAGGAAGGGTTTGGTGAAGTGCTCTCAGGAGCAGGTGAAAAGCACGTCTGCTCAGTGTGAAAGCTAGGCCACGCCCCCAATAAGATGCATTTTCATAAAAAATAGGCACCCGACGTTAGCAGAGCTGCCAGTTGGCTCACGCTGGGAACTACATGTGTCATTATGTGTATAAGGGCATTAATAATGTGTAACATATGTGTAAGGGGCACTATGTGTGTCATTATGTGTATAAGGGCACTAATAATGTGCGGCATATGTGTAAGGCCAAATGTGCACACTGTTCTTATTTAAATTACAGGGGGTAGGAAAACAAAAAAAAGGACTGCTATGGGTGGGGGGTGATGGTGCTGGGAAAGGGGTGCAGGGTCAGAGGCGGAACTAGCGGTGGTGCTAGGGGGCACCAGCCAAAATCTTGCCTAGGGCATCATATTGGTTAGGGCCGGCTCTGGTTCTTATGAACATCATTCTTGTTCATTTTTATTACATATTGTGGGCTTATGACCAGTATCAGCTACAGACTTTCTTTTCTTCCTTTTTTTTTCCCATTTATAGACAATTTGGGGAGTATGCAATTTGCTCTGGTAATCTCGGAGCTGTTGATTTTGCCCCCCTGCCTATTCAACAACGTCCCGTTTTTAAGGCATTTTCGGCAATGCCTTTTTTTTTTTGTGAAAAGGCATTGGCGAAAAATACCTCAAGATCGGTGAAAACGAGCCGCAGGTGAGAAAACATGTGGATTTGACAATCCACATGTTTTTCATTCCTGCTGAATTTTTCACCTAAATGAAGAAATGGCCCTACTATTGAAAAGGGTGAATCCCCATTCGCCCTAAAAATAGTAAGAAGTCAAGTTTTTTCGCCTAGGTGAAAAAAACGGACTTAAATACAAGCCCCTATTTGTCTTACTGAGGACTTCTGAACACAAGGCTTTTAGAGATAATTTGTAACCTTTTCCAGCATTATGCAAGTCAACTTTCAGAATCTTATTTCTTTTGAGATTTAAGGGTGTATTTACTAAGCCTTGGACAGAGATAAAGTGGATGGAGATAATGTACCAGCCAATCACCTCCTAACTGTCATTTTTCAAACCCAGCCTGTAACATGGCAGTTAGGAGCCGATTGGCTGGGACTTTATCTCCATCCACTTTATCTCCATCCAAGGCTTAGTAAATAGACCCCTTAATTTGTTGGAGGAATGTTTCACATCATCAAAGTTACCTGTTCTCCGATCTTGTTTCATTGATTGAATTCTAGCACTGATATTGAGCTGATATTGAGCTTTCCACTCAGAGAACGTAGCCACATCCTCTCGCTCTCTCAACAGTGCACGAGTGAAAATGGCGGCGACGCGCGGCTCTTTATATGGAATCCAAATTTTGCGAGAATCTGACAGCGGGATGATGACGTTTTGCCTCGTTCGGGTTTTGCCTCGGACCGGTGTAAACCACGTGGAGTTCGGGGGGGGGGGGGGGTTCGGGTCTCGGAGAACCAAACCCGCTCATCTCTAATATGTGTATATATATATATATATATATATAAAAAATATAATACCATAATTTTACCTTCTGTTTCTTCTGTCAGAGTTACTCTATTTCAATGTGCGTCTTCTTCCTTTTTTTATCTTTTTTTATTAATATTATTTTTATTATTATGTTCCCGGTCTCAGGAGCACTGTTCATCTACTCTGTTATACTTTATTTCTTTCATTTTCTGCAGACACATTACAGGCAGTTCTCCTTTTTTTGGCATATAGTCCTTATTAGTATGTTGGATATTTCCCTGATGTTAACACTATTAGCATCTGTGTTTTATCTAATTTTTCCCAGTCTATCTTACTATTTCATATATCAACTTCAAGGACCTATTAAGGTTCGATGTATACTGCCTGTACTGTGCTTTAGGGGCAGGATACTGTATTTTCTCTTTTTCTCTTTTTTCTATCGTTTCACAGCGCACTACAATTCCCGTTAAGCTCTGCGGCAATGACGGAGCCCAGGTTGTCATGGCTCCGGGCGGCCCCTTGATGATGACGTCACTTGATAGCGCTGAACGGTGGCTCCGTTTGGCGCTTGCTGCATGCACACAAGAGGTTTCTACACTATAAAGGTATGTTTTATACTGTTATTCACTGTTGTACACCTTGACAAAGGGGCATGTGAGCCCCGAAACGTCGGACTTTCTATGTGTTGTTTAAATACAAGATATTGACTTCAAGACGCCGAGTGCCGCTCTCTCTTCCTTTTTATGTATATATATATATATATATATATGAGAGAGAGAGAGAGAGAGAGGTTAGACAAAAATATGGAACCAGCACGCCGATGGCATGCGTGAACAAGACGTGTGATTTTTACATGAAGTTGTGGTGCCACAGTAGTTTGTGTTTCCCATATGAATCTTCCTTCACCCTGTTCTCAACCGCAAGACGAGTTTACATGCGGAGATCACCAAGCCAAGTGTATGATAATGTGCCAAAAGTGAAGCAAGACTAGTAATATACTTACTGATACTCGCACTCACCCTACCAAACTTTAATGGGACAGTGGCCAGGACGTTCCAGAACGCCGTTACAGGTGACATCATTTTGAAGTACACCTTCAGGAACAGCGTTCCGGCTGAAAAATAGCCCTGACTCTATACTGTGTGTGTGTGTGTGTGTGTGTGTGTGTGTGTGTGTGTGTGTGTATATATAATATATATATATATATATATATATATATAAAATCTATCTATCTATCTATCTATCTATCTATCTATCCATATATATATATATATATATATATAATGAGAGAGAGAGAGAGACGCAGAAACCGGCCCTCCATGCTCTCCCAGTCATATTAAAACCAGGTGACCTCCACATATTAATGTAACAAGGTAGAAAAGGTCATCAGCACTCAATTGGCATAAACTCACAAGGCAACAAAGATTGCTTCTAAGTTTCGGTTTTATTGCAAAACCATCCTGATGACAGTTAAGCAATAAAACTGAAACGTAAAAGAAATTTTTGTTGCATTGCGAGATTATGCCAAGTAAGTGCCGCCGTCCTTTTCTACTATAAATATATATTACAGTATATCTACATAGATAAATAGATGTCTGTGTATATATATATATATATATATATATATATTAGTGATGAGCGGGTTCGGTTCCTCGGAAACCGAACCCCCCCGAACTTCACCCATTTTACACGGGTCCGAGGCATACTCGGATTCTCCCGTATGGCTCGGTTAACCCGAGCGCGCCCGAACGTCATCATCCCGCTGTCGGATTCTCGCGAGATTCGGATTCTATATAAGGAGCCGCGCGTCGCCGCCATTTTCACTCGTGCATTGGAAATGTTAGGGAGAGGACGTGGCTGGCGTCCTCTCCGTTTATGAATGTTGATGCAAATATTTGTGCTTATTGCTTAATTGTGGGAACTGGGGAGCAGCTGTATTATATAAGAGGAGTACAGTGCAGAGTTTTGCTGACAGTGACCACCAGTATATATAGCAGTACGGTAAGGAAGGCCACTGCTCTACCTACCTCTGTGTCGTTAAGTATACTATCCATCTAGATTCTATACCTGTGGTGCATTTTAGTTTTGCAGTTTGCTGACAGTGACCACCAGTATATAAAGAAGTACGGTACAGAAGGCCACTGCTCTACCTACCTCTGTGTCGTCAAGTATACTATCCATCTAGATTCTATACCTGTGGTGCATTTTAGTTTTGCAGTTTGCTGAAAGTGACCACCAGTATATATAGCAGTACGGTACGGAAGGCCACTGCTCTACCTACCTCTGTGTCGTCAAGTATACTATCCATCTAGATTCTATACCTGTGGTGCATTTTAGTTTTGCAGTTTGCTGACAGTGACCACCAGTATATATAGCAGTACGGTACGGAAGGCCACTGCTCTACCTACCTCTGTGTCGTCAAGTATACTATCCATCTAGATTCTATACCTGTGGTGCATTTTAGTTTTGCAGTTTGCTGACAGTGACCACCAGTATATATAGCAGTACAGTACGGAAGGCCACTGCTCTACCTACCTCTGTGTTGTCAAGTATACTATCCATCCATACCTGTGGTGCATTTCAGTTGTGCGCAGTATATATAGTAGTAGGCCATTGCTATTAATACTGGCATATAATTCCACACATTAAAAAATGAAGAACAAAAATGTGGAGGTTAAAATAGGGAAAGATCAAGATCCACTTCCATCTTGTGCTGAAGCTGCTGCCACTAGTCATGGCCGAGACGATGAAATGCCATCAACGTCATCTGCCAAGGCCGATTCCCAATATCATAGTAGAGAGCATGTAAAATCCAAAAAACAAAAGTTCAGTAAAATGACCCAAAAATCAAAATTGAAAGCGTCTGATGAGATGCGTAAACTTGCCAATATGCCATTTACGGCACGGAGTGGCAAGGAACGGCTGAGGCCCTGGCCTATGTTCATGGCTAGTGGTTCAGATTCACATGAGGATGGAAGCACTCATCCTCTCGCTAGAAAACTGCAGTGCCACTCCTAGATGGCCCAGGTGTTTGTGTCGGCCACTTGTGTCGCTTAGCTTAGTCAAACAGCTACCTCATTGCGCCTCTTTTTTTCTTTGCATCATGTGCTGTTTGGGGACTATTTTTTTGAAGTGCCGTCCTGTCTGACACTGCAGTGCCACTCCTAGATGGGCCAGGTGTTTGTGTCGGCCACTTGTGTCGCTTAGCTTAGTCACACAGCGACCTTGGTGCGCCTCTTTTTTTCTTTGCATCATGTGCTGTTTGGGGACAATTTTTTTGAAGTGCCATCCTGCCTGACACTGCAGTGCCACTCCTAGATGGGCCAGGTGTTTGTGTCGGCCACTTGTGTCGCTTAGCTTAGCCATCCAGTGACCTCGGTGCAAATTTTAGGACTAAAAATAATATTGTGAGGTGTAAGGTGTTCAGAATAGTCTGAAAATGAGTGTAAATTATGGTTATTGAGGTTAATAATACTATGGGATCAAAATGACCCCCAAATTCTATGATTTAAGCTGTTTTTGAGGGTTTTTTGAAAAAAAACACCCGAATCCAAAACACACCCGAATCCGACAAAAAAATTTTCAGGGAGGTTTTGCCAAAACGCGTCCGAATCCAAAACACGGCCGCGGAACCGAATCCAAAACCAAAACCCGAAAAATTTCCGGTGCACATCACTAATATATATATATATATATATATATATTACAAAACGAGGAAACCCTTTTTTTGCGCTGTACCACTAGTCTCAAACCACTAAGAAATACCCTCTGTCAGATAAGGTATCAAAAATAGATATGGAGTAAAAAAGGTTCTCGTGGGAGCCAATCAGCCTTTAGAATAACAATATTTAAAAGTTTTTATTCATACACAAATGAAAGGTATTTGTAACCTAAAAGTTCGTCATTGGTACAATTATCTAAAAATTCAATAAAACAATTTCACAATCTTATACATAGACATTTTTAGTTGATATGAGGAATTTACAATCAGGTGATCACAATCGGAACTTGAAAGGGACGTGTATCCAACCAGATGCTTGTGGTGGTGGCTTTGTTAACCCAATAATGCGAAACCCAACGCGTTTCGTCTGTTAGGACTTCATCAGGGGTTTACAATCCGTTTTTATGATAAAATGATTTACCACTGGTTAAGACAGGTTTAAATTCTTAATGTTACATCCAATCACATGTTCTTTTCAGATGATATGGTATCTAAATGTGCTTCATCAAAACAGAAAATTTACAATTAAGTTGAAGTCAGATGTTGTAATTTTCCCTAATCTCCTCAAGGAGAGTGGAACCCTATAATCCACCTCAGCTAGCTGTGTTCCTGTGAGGTTGTGCCGGTTCCTGTGAAAAAGGAATAGTGCGGTTCAGGATTGGAGATCTCTAAAGAACCCCATTTTTGGTGATATTGTTTGGAGAAGAGGTGCATCATTGGATAATGAAGTCCCATTCCCCATTGTTGTTTATATGTCCTGGGATAGGGCTAGAGATCATGAATAGAGTTGCTCTATCCATTTTAATGACATCTTCTTTTGTTTTCTCTATTCAGTGATTATTGTACCCTTTAGTTAATAATTGTTTTTCCATTTCATTAATTTGGATTTTCGGATGTCTTCATCATTACAATATGTCACAACTGAGGGCCTGAGCTGACGGGAGGCAGCCTCAGTTGTAGGGACTGTCACAACTGAGGGCCTGAGCTGACGGGAGGCAGCCTCAGATGTAGGGGCTGAGGTGTAATGGAACCTGGCAGGTTGTATCAGACCCCTAGACATGTAGAAGAATTGCCCGAAGGCGTGACCACGACAACCAGGAATAAAAGTCAATGATGTTTATTTATGACAACTCCGCAACACAGCAGCAGTAAAAGAAAACGTAAAAGTCAGCAAAGAATAAATACAGTTCCTGGGTACTACAGGATGGCAGGAGCCACAGGGCACTGGTAGTGTGAGATAGTTCTTATGATCTTCTAGATGGAAAGTCCTTACCAGGCCCGACTGTAGCAATGGAGATAACCCAGGATTGTGCCAGCTGGTGTTCCAGGAAAAGCTGGGTTGCTGAAGATAAAACAGCTGCTGTGGATACTGGCTGGAACCAGACTGTTGTTAGCACGGAGTGGATACTGGCTGGAACCAGTTAAATAATAAATGAACTTGGGAGCGATGAAATATGAACTGAAATGTAGAACTTGAGAGCGGAGAAATAATAATACCGGTGGAGAGTGGTAAAGTGTAGAAAGGACACCGGCCCTTTAAGGGAAGCTGTACTCTGCTGGTAGCTGAGCTGGAAGCAGGTAATGTTGTAGCTGGAAACAGATGAATCCACAATGGATTGGAGAGTCAGGCTACACCGCAGGTGGAATGCTGGTGCGGGTCCCTATGGTGGAAGTCTTGAGACAGGAGCTGGAACCTGGAAGACAATCACAGGAGAGAGACAAACAGGAACTAGGTTTGACAACCAAAGCACTGACGCCTTCCTTGCTCAGGCACAGTGTATTTATACCTGCAGCAAGGAAGGGATTGGCTAGGCAATTATGCAGATTAACAATACTGACAACAGATTGGAGGAAATGATCAGCTGACAGAATCCAAGATGGCTGCGCCCATGCAGACACTTGGAGGGAAGTTTGGTTTGTAATCCATGTGGTAATGAAAACAGTAATGGCGGCGCCGGCCACTGGAGACAGGAGACGCCAGGCTGACAAGTGCACATCCAACCACGCGGACACAGCGGAGGCCGCGGCTGACGTAATCGCCACTCTGACACTCTGCATGCAGAAGCTCAGGGACGGCGGCGGAGGCCGCGGGAGACGCCATGCCAGATGTAATAAGGCGTTACTGTGACAGCGTCTCAGAGAGACAGGAGAGGATGCAGGAATGTGAACATTAGGATAACAGATGGGATCCGGTCCTGGAGCGCTGAGCCAGCCTTAGGAGGCATCTGATGGGTAAGAAATGGCGTCCAGATACCCGGATCGTGACAGCACCCCCCCCTTTAGGAGTGGCCCCAGGACACTTCTTTGGCTTTTGAGGAAACTTGGAATGGAATCTCCGGACCAAGGCAGGAGCATGGACATCAGAAGCATTGGTCCATGAACGTTCCTCAGGGCCGTAACCCTTCCAGTCAATAAGATACTGTAGTTGACCGTAACGGTGACGTGAGTCCAGGATCTTGGCCACTTCATACTCAACGCCTCGTTGAGTTTGGACTTTCGGAGTTGGAGGAAGTGAGGAATGAAACCGATTCAAGATCAGCAGTTTCAACAGGGAAACATGGAATGTCCTGGGTATTTTTAAGAAGGGAGGCAACTGAAGTCTGTAAGCAACAGGATTGATGACTTGTTCAATCTTGAAAGGACCGATATAGCGAGGTGCAAACTTCATACTGGGAACTCTTAACCTCAGATTCTTCGTGGATAACCATACCCGATCACCCACCTTGAGAGCAGGAACTGCTCGACGCTTCTTATCCGCAAACTTCTTGTACCTGAACGATGCCTTGAGCAGAGCTGATCGTACGCTCTTCCAGATATTGGCAAACTGATGCAAGGTGATATCCACTGCGGGAACAGAAGTTGCTGGAAGCGGTTGGAACTCAGGGACTTTAGGGTGGAATCCAAAGTTAGTGAAGAATGGTGTTGAAGCAGATGAAGAATGATACTGGTTGTTATGACAGAACTCGGCCCAGGGAAGTAATTGAACCCAGTCATCTTGAGAGGAGGACACATAGATGCGGAGGAAGGCCTCCAAGTCCTGATTCACCCTCTCGGTTTGACCATTGGTCTGAGGATGGTAAGCCGTGGAAAACTTTAGCTTGACTTGAAGGACTTGACATAAACTTCGCCAGAATTTGGCTGTCAATTGAACTCCCCGATCTGAGATAATTTCTTCAGGAAGACCGTGGAGTCGGAAGATCTCTTGTATGAATACTTGAGCCAACTTGGAAGCTGACGGAAGACCGGTGAGAGGAATGAAGTGTGCCATCTTGGTGAACCGGTCAACTACCACCCAGATGGTATTGAACTTGTTGCACATGGGTAAATCTGTAATAAAATCCATTGACAAATGGGTCCAAGGTCGACGGGGAACAGATAGTGGAACCAGTTGCCCCGCAGGCGACTGGCGGGATACCTTATGTTGAGCACACTTTGGGCAAGATGCAATAAACTCCAAGACGTCCTTTTTCAGAGTTGGCCACCAATAGGACCTAGAAATAAACTCCAGGGTTTTTTGGATACCTGTATGTCCGGCAAAACGGGAAGCATGGGCCCAATGCATGAGCTTCTTCCTTAGCGTCGGTTTCACAAAACTTTTCCCTGATGGGGGCGTAGAGTCCATCCCTACCGTGGAGAATGCCAACGGATTTATAATAGGATGCTTGTCTGAAGACTCTGACTCATTTTCTTGCTCCCATGAGCGGGAAAGGGCATCGGCCTTGCGATTCTGAGAGCCCGGACAGAACTGGAGTTTAAAGTCGAACCTGGAAAAGAAAAGTGCCCATCTGGCCTGACGAGGGTTGAGACATTGTGCGCCTTTCAGATATAAAAGGTTCTTGTGGTCTGTAAGTATGGTGATTGAATGAGAAGCTCCCTCCAACAGATACCTCCACTCTTCTAGAGCGAGCTTGATGGCTAGCAACTCCTGGTCGCCAATGGCATAGTTGCGCTCAGCTGGGGAGAACTTCCGGGAGAAGAAACTGCAAGGGTGTAAATGGCCATCTTTAGCCCTCTGAGATAACACCGCTCCTACTCCAACGGAGGAGGCATCCACCTCTAAGATGAAAGGAGAGTCGATGTCAGGCTGTTTCAGAACAGGCGCAGAGATGAACCTTTGTTTTAAAAGATGAAATGCTTGCATGGCTTCTTCAGACCACTTGGACGGGTTAGCACCCTTCTTAGTGAAAGCAGTAATAGGCGCCACAATGGTGGAAAAGTCTCGTATAAACTTTCGGTAATAGTTGGCGAACCCCAAGAACCTCTGGACCCCTTTGAGGGTTAAGGGTATCGGCCAATTTTGGATTGCTTGTAGTTTCTCAGGATCCATCTCTAGTCCGGAACCGGACACAATGTACCCTAGAAACGGAATGGACTTGACTTCAAAGACGCATTTCTCTAATTTGCAATAGAGATGATTGACACGGAGACGGGACAGAACCTCTTTAACCCAAAAACGATGTTCCTCTAAATCGTTGGCAAAAATGAGGATATCGTCTAGATAGACCACGACATGACGGTATAGAATGTCTCTGAAGATCTCATTGACAAAATGCTGGAAGACAGCTGGAGCATTGCTCAATCCGAAGGGCATGACGAGGTACTCATAATGTCCGTCATGGGTGTTAAAGGCGGTCTTCCACTCGTCACCCTCACGGATCCGGATGAGATTGTATGCACCTTTCAAGTCCAGCTTTGTAAAGATGGTAGCTCCGCTAACTCTGTCAAAGAGCTCAGTAATCAGGGGTAAAGGATAACGGTTCTTGATGGTAATGTCGTTCAAACCTCTGTAGTCGATGCATGGCCGCAGACCACCATCTTTCTTCTTTACAAAAAAGAAGCCTGCGCCGGCTGGAGAAGAAGAAGGTCGAATGAACCCCTTTGCTAGGTTCTCTTTAATGTATTCCTCCATAGAATGCGTCTCAGGCAGAGACAACGGATAAGTTCGGCCTCGAGGTGGAATCTTCCCTGGAACGAGATCGATCGGGCAGTCCCATTCTCTATGAGGAGGAAGGATATCAGCAGAAGCTTTACTGAACACATCCGTGAAATCTTGATATGGAGGAGGTGGAACATCAGACGACCTGGGGGAGGAAGAACAGACAGGCAATACTTTAAACAAACATGTCTCAGCACAGGAGGAACCCCATGCCAGGATTTGCGTAGTCGTCCAATCAATTGTAGGATTGTGAAGACGGAGCCATGGAAGGCCCAGGACCACAGGGTGTGTGGCTCTTGGAATCACTAAAAAAGAAATAAGTTCGGAATGAAGAACTCCCACTCTCAGACGAACTGGTAGAGTCCTTAAAGAAATAACTGCATCAAAAATTTTGCTGCCGTCCACGGCAGTTAAAGAAATGGACGAAGGAAGTCTCTCGGTGGGTAGGGACCACCGTTTAACATAGGCTTCGGTAATAAAGTTCCCAGCTGCTCCAGAATCAAGGAGGGCAATGACGTTCCGATAACGTTGAGCAACTTGAAGCGAGACTGGGAGATTACAATCTTGAGGAGATGGAGAGGAGATCATTACTCCTAGCCGGCCCTCTCCTTGGCGAGCTAGGGTCTGGAGTCCTGGACGTTTGGGACAGGCATTAATGGTGTGAGACGGAGCTGCACAATAAAGACAGAGAGACTTGGAGAGGCGTCTTCGGCGCTCAGCAGGAGTTAAACGGGAACGACCAATTTGGCTGGACTCATCTTTAGATGGTGACAGTTGGCGAGGAGGAGGAGCAGAAGATTTTGGAGCAGATGATCTTACACGCTCAGTTGCTCTCTCTCTGAAACGTAAATCAACTTTCGTGCAGAGTGAGATTAGCTCATCTAACTTGGAAGGTAAGTCTCTGGTAGCTAACTCATCTTTAATACTCTCAGATAAGCCATGCCAGAATGCAGCATACAGGGCCTCGTCGTTCCATGCCAGTTCGGATGCCAGGATCTGGAACTGTATAAGATATTGTCCTACAGTACGTGATCCCTGGCGCAAACGGAGAATCTCAGATGAAGCTGAAGTTACCCGGCCTGGCTCGTCGAAGATACGCCTGAATGTTGACACGAATGTAGTGTAGGAGGATAGCAGGGTGTCGGACCTCTCCCATAACGGTGATGCCCAATCAAGGGCTGAGCCACTGAGAAGAGAGATAATGTAGGCAATTTTTGTACGGTCACTGGGAAAATTGCCAGGTTGTAGCTCAAACTGAATCTCACACTGGTTGAGAAATCCCCTGCAGAATCTTGGAGATCCGTCAAATTTTGCTGGCGTTGGAAGATGAAGACGTGGAGCAGAAATGGGTAAGGTGGGTGGGGTTATAGCTGGAGTCACTGTGGTTGACGCACCGGACGCGTCTGATCCACGGAGGGTTGTCTGAATCCCATCCAGCCGAGTAGAGAGATCCTGGAGACAGCGGATGATGTGGCCCTGTGCAGCCTCCTGATGTTCAAGTCGGGCTGCCAGTTCTTGCATCGGCCTGGCCGCTTGATCCTGATCTCCGGCTGGATTCATTAGGTCAGTGCTTACTGTCACAACTGAGGGCCTGAGCTGACGGGAGGCAGCCTCAGTTGTAGGGACTGTCACAACTGAGGGCCTGAGCTGACGGGAGGCAGCCTCAGTTGTAGGGGCTGAGGTGTAATGGAACCTGGCAGGTTGTATCAGACCCCTAGACATGTAGAAGAATTGCCCGAAGGCGTGACCACGACAACCAGGAATAAAAGTCAATGATGTTTATTTATGACAACTCCGCAACACAGCAGCAGTAAAAGAAAACGTAAAAGTCAGCAAAGAATAAATACAGTTCCTGGGTACTACAGGATGGCAGGAGCCACAGGGCACTGGTAGTGTGAGATAGTTCTTATGATCTTCTAGATGGAAAGTCCTTACCAGGCCCGACTGTAGCAATGGAGATAACCCAGGATTGTGCCAGCTGGTGTTCCAGGAAAAGCTGGGTTGCTGAAGATAAAACAGCTGCTGTGGATACTGGCTGGAACCAGACTGTTGTTAGCACGGAGTGGATACTGGCTGGAACCAGTTAAATAATAAATGAACTTGGGAGCGATGAAATATGAACTGAAATGTAGAACTTGAGAGCGGAGAAATAATAATACCGGTGGAGAGTGGTAAAGTGTAGAAAGGACACCGGCCCTTTAAGGGAAGCTGTACTCTGCTGGAAGCTGAGCTGGAAGCAGGTAATGTTGTAGCTGGAAACAGATGAATCCACAATGGATTGGAGAGTCAGGCTACACCGCAGGTGGAATGCTGGTGCGGGTCTCTATGGTGGAAGTCTTGAGACAGGAGCTGGAACCTGGAAGACAATCACAGGAGAGAGACAAACAGGAACTAGGTTTGACAACCAAAGCACTGACGCCTTCCTTGCTCAGGCACAGTGTATTTATACCTGCAGCAAGGAAGGGATTGGCTAGGCAATTATGCAGATTAACAATACTGACAACAGATTGGAGGAAATGATCAGCTGACAGAATCCAAGATGGCTGCGCCCATGCAGACACTTGGAGGGAAGTTTGGTTTGTAATCCATGTGGTAATGAAAACAGTAATGGCGGCGCCGGCCACTGGAGACAGGAGACGCCAGGCTGACAAGTGCACATCCAACCACGCGGACACAGCGGAGGCCGCGGCTGACGTAATCGCCACTCTGACACTCTGCATGCAGAAGCTCAGGGACGGCGGCGGAGGCCGCGGGAGACGCCATGCCAGATGTAATAAGGCGTTACTGTGACAGCGTCTCAGAGAGACAGGAGAGGATGCAGGAATGTGAACATTAGGATAACAGATGGGATCCGGTCCTGGAGCGCTGAGCCAGCCTTAGGAGGCATCTGATGGGTAAGAAATGGCGTCCAGATACCCGGATCGTGACACAATATTTTTTTATCTATACAAATTGTCCTTTTACTATGCCTTATAGCCAATTTTTGTGATGTACATTATCAGTACAGATATAGCTATAGTATTCTGTAAATGTCTTAAAAGTTAAAACCCTATCAGTACAGATATAGCAATAGCATTCTGTAAATGTCTTAAAACCCTAGGGGTAGATGTACCAAACCTTGGAGAGAGTTAAAGGCAAAAGAGTTAAAGTACCAACCAATCAGATTCTAACTCTTATTTTACAGGATGTATTTGAAAATGACAGTAAGAAGCCGTTTGTGTGGTACTTTATCTCTCTCCACTTAATCTCTCTTCAATTTTGGATATATTACAACCTTTGTATGGATAAATTGTCTTTAATATAAAATTAAATGTCTAAAAGTAAATTTATTCTTAGCTAAAATTAAAAGATAGTTTAATATTAAGATCATTACTGCTTAAAAAAGTAAAAAGGAAATTAAAAATCAGACTTACGGTAGATCCTTTCCAGATAAAAAGCACATCATCTAAATATCTATGCCAGGATACAAAGTTTGCCTCATTATTGAGGATGCTTACCTCCTCTCATAATGCAATGAACAGATTAGAACAAATTTGGGTAAATGTGGTACCCATTACTGTGCTAATTTCTACATATAAAAATTACTATTAAAAAATAAGTAATTATTCACTCTCATTCACAGTTGCAAGACTTTCTTTGGGCTGCACCCACTCTGTAGAATGCTCTCCCACGCACAGTAAGACTCTCCTCGAGTTTCTGAACATTCAAGTGTTCTCTGAAATCTTACCTCTTCAAGAAAATTATCAAATTCCAAATCCTTCCACATAACCTTCATAATCTTTCCTATCCAATTACATCCCCGCCGTTCAGTCCACACATATCCTCAAATATTTTCCTTCTTCACTTTCCCATCCTCCCGACCCCTGGCCGACATTGCTGTGTGACCATATCATACAGCCCACCAAGTACCTTTGCAATCTGGTGGATCATTAAGCAATAGATAACACCTACCCTTGTGTATCAGTGCCTATTTCCCTACAGATTGTATGCTTGCAATCAGGCCCTTCCTACCTTTATAACTGTCTCTAGTTACCCAGTTTTGTTCCATCATTGTTGTTTCCAATTTTAAGGTGCAAAGGAATTTGCTGCACTATACATAAGAAACTGTTGTTAATAATAATAATAATAATAATAATAATAATAACAGAAATAAAATTAATTCCATATCTAATAAAATGGAAGTTCTTGGGAGTTAATGTGAATTTTTAAGGAAACTCCACTGTTGCCCTTATTAATATTTCATGATTGATAATGGTTTTGTCACGAACCGGTCTCTTACCTCTGCGGGTTCTGGGGTTCATCCGTTGCCAGTGCGGTTGCTCGCGGTGCTGTGCGCCCGTGTGGGGACACGGCGTGATCAATGGCACAGGTAATGCAGAGTCTGGGAACTGTGAGTGCGGGGACCAAATGGCCTAAGGCACTGCGGTGTGTCTGCTGTATAAGAGGTGGCCATGTTCGAGACCAAATAGCTAATACAGAGCACTTGTGAAAACACCTGTGGGCAGGTGTAAGCCAATCCCGTGCTTGTGCTGCCTTTAAGTAGGCTGGGATTATGTTACTCTGGGCCAGTGCTTTGTTGTATCAAAGCTGTGCTCTAGCTCTGAGCTCTCTCCGTGCATTCCTGTGTGATTCCCGTGGTCCAGATATCGCCTCCGTTCCCAGAGGTCCGTCTGCAGCCTTCACTGCTGAAAGATCCACCGGCTCTCTGCTGTGCTGTCAGTTAATTGCACTCCTATTGGAAATAGTTGGATTCCCAGTGTCCTGCATGAGGTTACCTTGTCAGTCTGCCTATCATTCAAAGTCTGGAGGATTCTGTTTCTCTCAGCTGTTCGTTTGTTCAACTCTGCATTTAACCCATTCATCACCTTGTCTTCTACTACAGTTTCACACTGATCTCCGGAACCCGCAAGTAACCCAATTCAGTACTTTTATTTGCTATGTTGTCATTACAAGGATAATTCTTCAGTCTCTCAGTTAACTCTCAAAGCTCCATTGCCAATTCTTACAGTTAATTCTCCATGTCTGCATTAACCAGTTAAACACAATCTGCAGTTCAGCATCAAAGCTTGTTTATATTTGCTATGTTGTCATAACAAGGATAATTCTTCTGTCTCAGTTAATTCTCAAAACTTCATTGCAAATCCTTACAGTTATCTCTTCATGTCTGCATTATCCAGTTAATAACATTCTGCAGTTCAGCATCAAAGCTTGTTTATATTTGCTATGTTGTCATAACAAGGATAATTCTTCACAGTCTCTCAGTTAACTCTCAAAACTCCATTGCAAATCCTTACAGTTATCTCTTCATGTCTGCATTATCCAGTTAATCATATTCTGCAGTTCAGCATCAAAGCTCGTTCATATTTGGACAATCCAACATTTATTCATCAGCTTGTTTTGCATATGTTTCCATGAACATTTCTTTTATGTATTTTTGAGTTTTCTCTTGCATATTATTCCTGCAATACTTCAGTATAATATGATGATTAACAACTTGTCAGTTAACTCTTTACTGAATTGTTATTTTGAATAAATATATGAATCGGAACTTTCTTCGTCCTCCCTGCTTTCTTCATAGCCCAGCACCTACACCTGTGGTTGGTCCCGGGTTAACGGATTCACAAAAACACCCGGACCTGACAGTAAGCACTGGCCACATGGATCCGTCAAGTGACCAATTCGCAGGAGGCGGTGCTACGTCAGATATCCTTTCCCGTCTGGAAAACCAGGAGTCTATACAGACACAAATAGTGCAGTTTATGCAAACTATGGCAGACCGTTTAGAGACTCTTCATACGGCTATTAAAACGTCCCAAGTCCAGATTCTAACCCCGGATGTCCCAGTTACCACTACAGCTTCTCCTGTGACGCTGCCTACGTCCCGCTTGCAGTTACCCTCTCCGAGTAAGTTTGACGGAACTCCAAAACTTTGCAGAGGATTCCTGAATCAATGCGAGATCCAGTTTGAACTGATGTCTGCCAGTTTCCCATCAGCTCGTTCTAAGGTTGCATATATTATTGCCCTCCTCTCCCGTCAGGCTCTGGAGTGGGCATCACCATTATGGGAGAGAGGTGATCCTATCCTCTCTAATTACAAAGAGTTCGTATCTTCCTTCCGGAGAATCTTTGACGAACCAGGCAGGACCACCTCAGCATCCTTGGAGATTCTCCGTCTACGTCAAGGTTTACGTCCTGTCAGTCAATATATTATTCAGTTTCGCACGTTGTCTTCAGAGTTAAACTGGAATGAGGAGGCCCTGATCGCCGCGTTTTGGAATGGACTTTCAGAAAGAATCAAGGATGATTTAACTATCCGGGATGTGCCAATTAAACTGGATGAATTGATTTCTCTCTGTAACAAACTTGATCTACGTTACAGGGAGCGATGTTTAGAGAAATCCAGGGCAGAGCGATCCAGTCCACGTGATCATCTTAGACCTCGACAAGATTCTTCTTCACAGTCTCCAGTAATGACTGAAGAACCTATGCAGATTGGGCACTCTCGCCTCACAGAGGAGGAACGACTTCGTCGTCGACAGGGTAACCTCTGCATGTTCTGTGGGTCCTCCGAACATTTAGTTAAATTCTGCAAACTCCGACCGGGAAACTCTCGCCTCCTAGCTTATTCAAGAGAGGTTAAGCTAGGAGTTACTTTAGAATCACGTTCTGGGAAAGAGCCAACCTTGTCTATTCAATTAGAAGTTCCAAGTTCTACAGTGAAAGTTTCAGCCCTCCTAGATTCCGGGGCAGCCAAGAACTTCATCTCCTCAGCCTTTGTCATACGGTCTAAAGTTCAAACCATGCCCCTGGAAGCAGCAGTTGCTGTTACAGCAGTGGATGGAAGTCGAATTCCAGATGGTATAATTACTCATCGAACCGTATGTCTCAAGATGAAAGTTGGTGAGCTCCATTCCGAATACCTCTCCTTCTACATGATTCCCAAAGCCTCTCAAGATGTGATACTTGGTTTACCTTGGCTGTAGAAACATAATCCTCAACTTAATTGGCAAACCATGGAAGTCCTTTCATGGGGTAAATCTTGTACCAAGGACTGTGTAGCTACAATTGTACCTCTTCGGTCAATTAGCCTTTCCGATCTACCTCCGGTGTATCAATCCCTTGCGGATGTTTCCAGTAAGCAAGCAGCAGACTCTCTACCTCCTCATCGTGAATGGGACTGCCCAGTCGTCCTGGTTCCGGGCAAGACCCCTCCTAGGGGACAAATTCATCTGCTATCCATCCCAGAGACGCGAGCTTTCCGGGATTGGTCCACTCCTACAACTCTCAAGGGGATTCAGCGATTTCTTGGCTTTGCTAATTTCTATAGGAGATTCATTAAGAATTATTCTACGTTAGCTGCTCCTATCACAGCCCTAACTCGCAAGGGAGCAAATCCTACGAACTGGTCTTCTGAAGCAATCAAAGCCTTCTCTGATTTAAAGCAAGCCTTTGTGTCAGCTCCCATTCTTCGACAGCCTGATTTGAATCGTCCCTTTCTACTAGAGGTGCATGCATCTACAGAAGCAGTAGGAGCTGTGTTGTCACAAGTCTTTGAAGATAAAGAGGTCCATCCCTGCGGATATTTCTCCCGTAAGTTCCTCCCGGCAGAACGTAATTATGCAATCGGTGAGCAAGAGTTACTTGCCATCAAGTTGGCATTTGAGGAGTGGAGATACCTTCTAGAAGGAGCTCAACATCGCATTACAGTTTATACTGATCATAAGAATCTTCTGTATCTGCAGTCAGCTCAGTGTTTGAATCCACGACAAGCTCGATGGGCGCTTTTCTTCTCACGATTTGATTTCAAATTCACCTATCGTCCAGGGTCTCAGAACAAAAAGGCAGATGCCCTTTCCCGGTCCTTTGCTTCTTCTGAATTAAATGATGCTACCACGAATCAAGCCATTGTGAATCCTACGTCCTTTTTAATGACTCGAACCTCTCCAGTTCCTCCGCCTGGCAAGACCTTTGTCGCCACAAGTCTCCGAAAACGGCTGCTTACCTGGGCTCACTCCTCTTCCTTCATGGGTCATCCTGGGGTTCTAAAGACTCTCAAATTTATTCAACAGTCTTATTGGTGGCCACGTCTCAAAGCCGATGTCCAAGAGTTTATAGCAGCATGTCCTAAATGTGCCCAACATAAGAGTCCAAGAAGTTCTCCACCAGAGTTTCATCCATTGCCAGCCCTAGAGGTTCCAGCAGCAGATCAAGAGCTTCAACGTCTATCTAGCATCTGGAGTTGTGTACGTAAGTCCTTGGTCAAAACTTCCGCTCGTTATAAATCTTTTGCAGATAGAAAACGTAAAGCTGTACCGAGTTACAAAGTGGGAGACCAAGTTTGGATTTCTACGCGCAATCTCAAGTTCAAAGTTCCTTCTAAGAAATTTGCTCCCAAGTTTATTGGTCCATTTCCCATTGTTAAGGTACTCAACCCTGTGTCATACAAAGTCAAGTTGCCACCGTCTTTGAGAATTCCTAACGCCTTTCATACATCTTTACTGAAGCCTTTGATTCTCAATAAGTTCCGTACTACCCAGTCCAAATCCCCTAAAGTTCACTCTTTGCAGAATGAGGAATTTGAAGTTAAAGAGATTGTGGACTCACGTTCCCGATATGGACGTTTACAGTTTCTGGTCGACTGGAAGGGTTACGGTCCAGAGGAAAGATCCTGGGTTTTCTCTGAAGATGTTCATGCTCCAAGACTGGTACAGAAATACTTCTCCAAAAATCCTGATAAGGTTCAAAGGTGTTCGGAGACCACCCTTAGAGGAGGGGGTACTGTCACGAACCGGTCTCTTACCTCTGCGGGTTCTGGGGTTCATCCGTTGCCAGTGCGGTTGCTCGCGGTGCTGTGCGCCCGTGTGGGGACACGGCGTGATCAATGGCACAGGTAATGCAGAGTCTGGGAACTGTGAGTGCGGGGACCAAATGGCCTAAGGCACTGCGGTGTGTCTGCTGTATAGGAGGTGGCCATGTTGGAGACCAAATAGCTAATACAGAGCACTTGTGAAAACACCTGTGGGCAGGTGTAAGCCAATCCCGTGCTTGTGCTGCCTTTAAGTAGGCTGGGATTATGTTACTCTGGGCCAGTGCTTTGTTGTATCAAAGCTGTGCTCTAGCTCTGAGCTCTCTCCGTGCATTCCTGTGTGATTCCCGTGGTCCAGATATCGCCTCCGTTCCCAGAGGTCCGTCTGCAGCCTTCATTGCTGAAAGATCCACCGGCTCTCTGCTGTGCTGTCAGTTAATTGCACTCCTATTGGAAATAGTTGGATTCCCAGTGTCCTGCATGAGGTTACCTTGTCAGTCTGCCTATCATTCAAAGTCTGGAGGATTCTGTTTCTCTCAGCTGTTCGTTTGTTCAACTCTGCATTTAACCCATTCATCACCTTGTCTTCTACTACAGTTTCACACTGATCTCCGGAACCCGCAAGTAACCCAATTCAGTACTTTTATTTGCTATGTTGTCATTACAAGGATAATTCTTCAGTCTCTCAGTTAACTCTCAAAGCTCCATTGCCAATTCTTACAGTTAATTCTCCATGTCTGCATTAACCAGTTAAACACAATCTGCAGTTCAGCATCAAAGCTTGTTTATATTTGCTATGTTGTCATAACAAGGATAATTCTTCAGTCTCAGTTAATTCTCAAAACTTCATTGCAAATCCTTACAGTTATCTCTTCATGTCTGCATTATCCAGTTAATAACATTCTGCAGTTCAGCATCAAAGCTTGTTTATATTTGCTATGTTGTCATAACAAGGATAATTCTTCACAGTCTCTCAGTTAACTCTCAAAACTCCATTGCAAATCCTTACAGTTATCTCTTCATGTCTGCATTATCCAGTTAATCATATTCTGCAGTTCAGCATCAAAGCTCGTTCATATTTGGACAATCCAACATTTATTCATCAGCTTGTTTTGCATATGTTTCCATGAACATTTCTTTTATGTATTTTTGAGTTTTCTCTTGCATATTATTCCTGCAATACTTCAGTATAATATGATGATTAACAACTTGTCAGTTAACTCTTTACTGAATTGTTATTTTGAATAAATATATGAATCGGAACTTTCTTCGTCCTCCCTGCTTTCTTCATAGCCCAGCACCTACACCTGTGGTTGGTCCCGGGTTAACGGATTCACAAAAACACCCGGACCTGACAGGTTTATAAAGATGACACATTGGCAGAAAATTAAAAACAAGTTGGTGATATCTTGGTGTCTTTGAGATCTGATTTTCTTTTCATAATAGAGGGTGTAGATGGAAATCTATATAAGATGAGATATATATGTTCTACTATTGAATCCTCCAATAATTGGATGACCTAGTGGTGTTGTGTCATTCTTGTGTACTTTAGGTAATTTGTATATGTTGGGTTTATTGGTTTTAGAATAATAAGACACTGAAAGTCATCTTCCATTTTCCAGTAATTTCAAATAGGTGTTCCTGATCCTATTATTTGGATCACTCCATAATTTGATAAAAGTACTGTATTCCTCTAATTGTCTACATATCTTTTTCATAGTCTTAATCAAGTAATACTACACCCCCCACCCCCCTTCAGTGGGTTTAATTAGGAGTGTTTTGACCTAACTTATGTTTTTGTATGTTCCTTTGTTGTGCTATTACTTTCCATGTGCCAGTTTTTTTTCCTCCCTAGTAATGTTTCCATGTTGGCAAGGACTAGTTTTTTTTATAAAGCTGCCTTTCATATGTGCTAAGTAAAATATTGATTATATACTTTATATATATATATATACATATACATATACACACACATACACCAGAAGTTCTCCGGGCTCCGACGGAGCGGCTGGTGCAGGCAGCGCTGCTTCATACTGGTGGGCTTCTCACCTTTATAGGCTAAGACCAGTACACTTTTGCACTTTGTTCACTCCTTCACAATGGGGCTACTCGCCCTGCAATGTTGGAATTATAGCAGGTGAGGATTGGGATGAGAAACCGGAATGGTAAATTTATGGAAGCAGCCCTAATGGGGGTGGGGTCTGTTGAGGGGGTGTGGTCTTTTGAGGGGAGCAGGATCGCTCCTCATAGTGCCTGACTGTATGCAATTGCGGCCTTCCAGGCATCTTTTGCGCAGTTGTGTCTGAGTTCACATGGATGGAAACTAAAAGTGGCCTATTAAAATTTTATAGAAGTGTCCCGACATGGGCGGCACAAGTGGTATAACATACAGTGTAGCCATGGCAGCAGCACTGAATAGCAGAGTTGCTGTACTGCAGAGATGGAATAACTCAAATGAGTGGGGACAATGTACTGAGTGTGGTGGGCTGCCTTTCATGTGTGGGGTGGGGCCACATGACAACACACAAAACAGGCCCCACAGAAACATCGGCCTACCAGGAATCTTTCTGGTTTGCCCTATGGCCAATCCACTCCTGAATTTATGTGACACCCCAATACGGGAATTTACTTTTTTCACTAGTCCTTGAGTGACGCTGTTTTTTGTTCGGATATGCATAATTTCTTAACAGAAGGCACTATGGCAGCAAATGAATTGTAAGAGGACTGCCGAACTATACTTTGCTATATTTTTTTCTTTCTTCTTTCTTTCTTTCTTTCTTTCTTTCTTTCCTATATATACTGAATTTTTGCATAAATTGGTCTTAAAATGCAATGTGACTTTCATCTAAATCACAACAAGTATAGGCAATCACAATCTGTTTAAACTAATAACACACCAACAAATGTACATTTTGATGTCTTTATTGAGTGCACATGTAAACATTCACAGGGTAGGATGAAGAAAGTTTGTGAACTGTTGACTTTAAAAACGTATTCCTTCCTAGACATCTGTAATCTCCACCAAACATTTCCTGTAGCAGCAGATCAGAACTGCACAACAGTTAGTAAGAACTTGGGACCATTTCTCCTCACAAAACTGTTTCAGGTCAGCAATGTTCTTGTTATGTCTGACGTGAACCACTTTCTTCTGTTCCTGCCACAGCATCTCAATCAGTTGAGGTCAGATCTCTGACTGGGCCACTCCAGAAGGAACATTTTATTCTATTCTATTCTTCGGTTTCTGATTTACTTGAACTGTTACATCATCCAACCTCTGTTGAGCTTCAATTGACAGACAGCTACCCTTACATTCTTCTCCAAAATGTCTTGTAAATGTATTTTTCCATCAATGACAGCAAGCAGTCCAGGCACTCAGGCAGTACAGCAGCCCCAAACTATGATAATCCCTCCACCATACATTAAAGATGAGAAGGTTTTTTTTATGTTGGCATGATTTACCTTTATTTCTTCACATATAGGGGCAGATTTATTAACCTTTTTTTTCCCTAAAATAATGTGAAAAGGGTGTTAAAATGCATTAGAGCAGTTTTTGTGAAAACGGTGCTGTGGTGAGGACTGTGGATTGGGACGATTTTATCACATCACATCGGCATCCTCAGATGTGGATTTGATAAATTGGCTCGCTAATGTTGTGTGTTCCTTACAAACAACTCAACTTTCATTTCATCTGTCCACATTACATTTTTCCAGATGCTCTTAGCAAAATTCAGGCATACAGAAATAATTTTTTGGGGACAGCAATGGCTTCTTCTGCTGTGTGTTCTTATGAACATCATTCTTGTTCATTTTTATTACATATTGTGGGCTTATGACCAGTATCAGCTACAGACTTTCTTTTCTTCCTTTTTTTTTCATTTATAGACAATTTGGGGAGTATGCAATTTGCTCTGGTAATCTCGGAGCTGTTGATTTTGTCCCCCAACCTATTCAATAACGTCCCGTTTTTAAGGCATTTTCGGCAATGCCTCTTTTTTTATGTGAAAAGGCATTGGCGAAAAATACCTCAAGATCGGTGAAAACGAGCCGCAGGTGAGAAAACATGTGGATTTGACAATCCACATGTTTTTCATTCCTGCTGAATTTTTCACCTAAATGAAGAAATGGCCCTACTATTGAATAGGGTGAATCCCCATTCGCCCTAAAAATAGTGAGAAGTCAAGTTTTTTCGCCTAGGTGAAAAAAACGGACTTAAATACAAGCCCCTATTTGTCTTACTGAGGACTTCTGAACACAAGGCTTTTAGAGATAATTTGTAACCTTTTCCAGCATTATGCAAGTCAACTTTCAGAATCTTATTTCTTTTGAGATTTAAGGGTGTATTTACTAAGCCTTGGACAGAGATAAAGTGGATGGAGATAAAGTACCAGCCAATCACCTCCTAACTGTCATTTTTCAAACACAGCCTGTGACATGGCAGTTAGGAGCCGATTGGCTGGGACTTTATCTCCATCCACTTTATCTCCATCCAAGGCTTAGTACATAGACCCCTTAATTTGTTGGAGGCATGTTTCACATCATCAAAGTTACCTGTTCTCCAATCTTGTTTCATTGATTGGATTCTAGCACTGATATTGAGCTGATATTGAGCTTTCCACTCAGAGAACGTAGCCACATCCTCTCGCTCTCTCAACAGTGCACAAGTGAAAATGGCGGCGATGCGCGGCTCTTTATATGGAATCCAAATTTTGCGAGAATCTGACAGCGGGATGATGACGTTTTGCCTCATTCGGGTTTTCCGAGTCAGGCGGGAAGAACCGAGGCTGCCTCGGACCGGTGTAAACCACGTGGAGTTCGGGGGGGTTCGGGTCTCGGAGAACCAAACCCGCTCATCTCTAATATATATATATATATATATATATAAGAGAGAGAGAGAGAGAGAGGTTAGACAAAAATATGGAACCAGCACGCCGATGGCATGCGTGAACAAGATGTGTGATTTTTACATGAAGTTGTGGTGCCACAGTAGTTTGTGTTTCCCATATGAATCTTCCTTCACCCTGTTCTCAACCGCAGGACGAGTTTACATGTGGAGATCACCAAGCAAAGTGTATGATAATGTGCCAAAAGTGAAGCAAGACTTGTAATATACTTACTGATACTCGCACTCACCCTACCAAACTTTAATGGGACAGTGGCCAGGACGTTCCAGAACGCCGTTACAGGTGACATCATTTTGAAGTACACCTTCAGGAACAGCGTTCCAGCTTAAAAATAGCCCTGACTCTATACTGTGTGTGAGTGTGTGTTTATATATATATATATATATATATATATATATATATGGTATGGAAAAAAGGGGGGGATCTGGGTGCGCTAAAACTGAACTGTCATTCACAATCATGCAAATAGAA
This sequence comes from Pseudophryne corroboree, assembly GCF_028390025.1. NCBI lineage: Eukaryota > Metazoa > Chordata > Amphibia > Anura > Myobatrachidae > Pseudophryne > Pseudophryne corroboree. The sequence goes on along the minus strand of NC_086446.1, from coordinate 569,064,513 downwards.
ACAGTGATCCAGAAATTTAATATTTATTACATAAAAACAGGGGATTTTTTTCCCTTCACATAAAAACCGAATGGTTCTTTCAGGATTTTCAGACAATACAATTCATACCAATACACGATGAACAGTGTACATTCAATGTTGGTAAAACATTATCAAACGAACTGTGTATGATGGTGGAAACAGTACTTGTGGAAACCCAACGCGTTTCGTCCCAATCAGGGACTTCTTCAGGGGTGTTTATCTAGATAGAGATAACTAGGTATAAGATCTAAAGACTCTTAATCATTGTTTGTATTTGGTGAGCCTATACATACCAAGTGCCAGACTTGTTTATAGAATATCCTGAAAGGACATATATCGCATTATAAAATGATAAAACAGGTATAAACCTAAAGGGCAAAAAAACAAAATAGTAAAATTAATGAGAGGTCTTTATAAATTGAAAAATGAGGAAGGGGAGGAGAAAAGCGAGAGGAAAAGGATGTTACATACCCAAAATTGGTAAGTGGCGGATAATCCGTCAGTAGGTTTCCGTATTTTTTAAAAACGGGCCATATTTAACAGAACATGGAAAAATTACCTAAAGATATAGAAAAGAGGAACCAGTATTTCTAAAGTCAATCAAACTAGACATGGGGTGACTAGAGACTCCGAGTGGAATAGAAGTCCAAATACATACCAGCCATATAATCAAAATAAATACGCTCTGGCTTTATGTGAAGAAGACTAACGCTCAACCTCAATTGATAACTTCTTCACAGTGAATGAAACCTATAATGATAGGTAAAAAAAAAATTTTTTGAATGTGCAATAATATATATATATATATATATATATATAGGCTGGAGGGTATAGGCAGCACTCAGAGTCTGACACACAAAATTTTAAAGAAAAGCCATGTGTGTTTAATATCGACGTTTCGGGGGTCGAACCCCCTTCTTCAGGACACAGCAAACAAGTGAATAAACCAAACAAAACAACTTAAATACCTTACCAGCCTGGGCCCCGTCATCCCCCGCCTCGTCCGCGTTGTCCGGCACCTGGAGTTCGCGCTTCCGGTCACGTGTGGCGCCCGTCTGCCGGAAGTCACGTCATCCCGCAACACGGACCCGCTTCTGACGCGGCTGTGGACAGCAGGGAGCAGGTTGCCATGGAGACGGCACCTAACCACAGCAATACGCCGTGCTCCGTCACCTGGCAACAACAAACAAATGTAGATGTGTACAACAGCAAACAACAAACCTCTGTTGCCCAGTGATATAAAAACTCAAAAGTTTAAGACACACTAAAAAATATAGTGTGATGGACATACTGGTGAATCTAAAAATCTAAAAATCATGTGTTAGAATTTCACATACAGGTTAAAAATATACAACAATTACAGACATGGTGAACAGTGTACGAAATGCATAACATACGTCAACTCTCGCCTATTGTGTTATGGGATCTTACTGATCATTAATATAAACCACTCTTGTAAATTATTATAATTTATATTGAAAAGGCCGTGTGTCTGTGAATTTATCTGAAGATCCTGTGTTTATAGCTGGCGTTACCCAAATGCTGGGTCATGAAATTGCGGTCTCAATGACCTCCGACAGCCTTAGCCTGTGGAGGTCAGCTCATAGTATACTCCCTCTACAATGTCTACAGCAGATGTCGATCCAGGAGATGCCTTGTCCTATGTTTTACAATGTGATAGATATGAGACCCTAAGCTTTTCTGACCTAGAGGCAGAAAACATTTTGCTTAAAGAACCTGCATTTGAAGATGGCACAGGCTCTACCAATGAAGAGTTATACAGAGAATTTTACAAATTGAAAAAGAGAGAAATAGATTTCACTTACCACGGCCGGACGCTTTCTGATTATTACAGAAATAAACAAATCCCCAGGGGGTTCCGTGTACAAAATTCCCCTACCATCGGACGCCACAATACAAATTTTTGTAAACGATGGATTTCGGTCCTCAACAAGTGTGCGATGGACTTGATGCTTTTGGTCATCGAGGAATCTACCCGGGAAGTGAACATCACCAGGGATAAACTAAAATCTTTTGAGGAACAACATCTCAATACCCTCACTGGAGATACTTCAACTAATTGGCTGGAAAAGTTGAAAAATCATATAGAGGCCTATAGAATTGAACTCATCAAATTTAAAAAAGACAAGCTAAAGAAAGTCCAAGCGGATTATGAACAACACCGCGTATAAACATCGGCCACTCCACAAAGGAGAATGATGGGGCCACGTAGACAGCGGTCACAGACCATGCAATACAGTACGTCAGCCAGCGAGACGGAAGAGACCATAGCTCCAGTCAACAAGAGTTCAACACAAGGAGTCCCTTTAGGGGCCATGACCCGGGCAATTACGTCCTGCCGAAAAAAACACCAACCCGCAGGGGCGGCCAGTCGAGGCGGCAAATGGGGCGGCAGACCCCCCAAATCGACTCGGACCTAATTTTCAACTTATCAACCGCCACACTAACTACAGCAAAAATGGCGGTGTTATCCAAAGGACTGTCTTATGTCCCCACTAAAGCTCCGGACAAATTTAAATGGAAAGTGGAGACTTACAATTTTAACAGAACATTAAAGCTCAGAGAACACTTTCACAAACCCTTTCAGCCAGCTGCCAGCACGAGCCTACCACCACAGATCCGCAAGTTGGGTACCTCTTCCAAATTTGACCCAGTATCAGCAAACCCATCTATCAAAACCTTCACCCGTATGATGGACAAATTGCAAGATGACCCGCCCCCCCTGGTCCACAAAAATCTCACAACTAATGAAGTGACAGCGCTCAAATCCTTACAGAAACGACAGGACATAATCATCAGGGGAGCGGACAAAGGGGGAGGGATTGTGGTCATGGACACTGATAAATATATAGCAGAATGTGATCGACTTTTGGCAGACACTGACACATACAGTCTGTTGAAGTCCGACCCTACCATGGAATACAAGGCTGAATTGGATGAGATTTTGAGCACAGCACACTTAGATGGGCTCATTAAACAAGAAATATATCAGAAGCTCACATGCATACATCCAGTTATACCTATCTTTTATGTTACACCAAAATTACATAAAAACGCACAGCAGCCTCCGGGCAGACCTATAATATCTGCCAGAGGCTCGCTGTGTGAAGCAGTAGCCATCTTTTTAGATGTCTACCTTCAGCCTTGTATACAGGCCACGTTTACGCACCTCAAAGATTCCAACATGCTATTAAAAAAATTGATGTCAATGCGGTCTGTACCAGAGGGTACTTCGTTGGCTACACTAGATGTAGCCAGCTTATATACCTGTATCCCGCATCAAGCTGGCTTAGCTGCTGTTAGGCGTCTCATCACGCATAACACATTATACATTGGGCCAGATATTGATTTGTTTATATCTTTGCTTGAATTTACGTTAACGCATAATTATTTTTTGTTTAATGGCCGGTTTTTTAGCCAAAGGACAGGGTGTGCGATGGGGTCGGCCGTAGCTCCATCATTAGCTAATGCCTATATGTGGGATATTGAACGGAATTTATTTTTTATAAAAGAGTCCATTACAGAACACATTTTGCTATATTTTCGTTACATAGACGATTTATTGTTGTTCTGGACCCATGAACCCCAGGCTTTAAATACCCTAATTGAAGAGCATAACCACACAGATAGCCCTGTTAAGCTCACCCTCACTCTACATCCTTATGAAATTTGTTTTCTGGATATTAAGATTAATATCCAACAGGGTGAGATACAGACCTCGCTATATAGCAAGCCCACGGACCTTCACCCTAAGTCCCTGGTGAGAGGTCTCCCTTTCTCCCAATTTCTCCGGGTGCGGAGAATTACCAGCGATCCTAGTGACTTAATCAGTCAGTTAGATAAGATGTCAGAAAAGTTCACCCAGAGGGGATATCCCAAGAACATTCTACAACAGGCCCGTGATAAAGTCATGGCCTTAGACAGAACTGAATAACTTTTCAACGAAAGGACCAAACCCACAAAAGAGAAGGTCACATGGGTTAATGAGTTTAACACAACTAGTGGAAAAAACAGTAGACGCATTAAACAAATGTGGCCTATTGTCACCACTGACCCCAATTTGTCTTCCCTTAAACATAGTAGCATTATGCCGTGCTACACACGTAGCGCCAACATCAAGGACCTTGTTGTCAAAAATGACGTCACTGGCTTTAATACCAGGCCAGTGGCTACTCACTTTTTGAGTCGCAAAGCCGGATGCTTTAAATGCTTAGGGTGCACCACCTGTAGTTACATGCTTACAGGAGATTTCATCACGCACCCACACACAGGCAAAAAAATCAGGATCGCATGGCCCCTCACCTGTAGTTCAACTTTCGTTATCTATGTTTTAATCTGCCCATGTAGCCTGTATTATGTAGGTAAGACCCAATGTCATTTTAAGGAAAGGATGGCCCAGCATAGATCAGCAATCCGGGCTGCACTGAACACTGGTAAAAGTAACCAACCGGTTGCACGACACTTCGTGCAGAAAAAACACAGTTTGGCATCGGTTAGGCACAAAATAGTCGACCAAATCCTGGAAACACCTAGAGGAGGAGATCGAGCAACTAGATTATTACAACTAGAGGCTAGATGGATATATAAACTAGATACCATCTACCCCAGAGGCCTAAATGAACAGTTAAACTTACAGTGTTTTCTGTAAGTTTACTAAAGGAACAGGGGCCTGTGCACTCATCACCTCCACTATGTAGATAACAACGGTCTAAGAATGATCCCCAATTTAAGTTGTATTTATCACTTGGGCATATTTATTCATTGAGACCGCAATTTCATGACCCAGCATTTGGGTAACGCCAGCTATAAACACAGGATCTTCAGATAAATTCACAGACACACGGCCTTTTCAATATAAATTATAATAATTTACAAGAGTGGTTTATATTAATGATCAGTAAGATCCCATAACACAATAGGCGAGAGTTGACGTATGTTATGCATTTCGTACACTGTTCACCATGTCTGTAATTGTTGTATATTTTTAACCTGTATGTGAAATTCTAACACATGATTTTTAGATTTTTAGATTCACCAGTATGTCCATCACACTATATTTTTTAGTGTGTCTTAAACTTTTGAGTTTTTATATCACTGGGCAACAGAAGTTTGTTGTTTGCTGTTGTACACATCTACATTTGTTTGTTGTTGCCAGGTGACGGAGCACGGCGTATTGCTGTGGTTAGGTGCCGTCTCCATGGCAACCTGCTCCCTGCTGTCCACAGCCGCGTCAGAAGCGGGTCCGTGTCGCGGGATGACGTGACTTCCGGCAGACGGGCGCCACACGTGACCGGAAGCGCGAACTCCAGGTGCCGGACAACGCGGACGAGGCGGGGGATGACGGGGCCCAGGCTGGTAAGGTATTTAAGTTGTTTTGTTTGGTTTATTCACTTGTTTGCTGTGTCCTGAAGAAGGGGGTTCGACCCCCGAAACGTCGATATTAAACACACATGGCTTTTCTTTAAAATTTTGTGTGTCAGACTCTGAGTGCCGCCTATACCCTCCAGCCTGTATTGGGGTTAGCACACCCCTATGAGGGCACCGGAGCGAATACCCCCACGGGGACAGCAGAGTGCCGGGCTGCATCTATGGAATATATATATATATATATATATATATTTTTTTTTTATATTTACCCCACTAATACAATGTAGGATCAATCACAAAAAATATACATTAAATGACATCACTATATAAACAAAACAATCCCCGTATCAATATATGGAGGCAAGACAGTGACAGTGGTACTTACTAGATGAGCATGTAGTGGTTCTCTCAGAGTCCAGAGTGTAACTGGAAGAGAACACCACCAGCAGGGTATTTATACCAAAATTGAAATTTCATCACTTCCTGGGGTTGGTAATGGAGTCTAGATAACAAAATAAGTGAAAACCTTATACATGATTAAAGTGGGGATCAAGTTAATAGATGGAGACAATAGTGTATATGTTAAAAACCTAATAGTTTATTCAATAAATAGAATAAACAGGAATAACAAAAGATATAGCTTAATTAACATAGGTGGAATGCATATTTCCGCGTTCCAACAGCCGGAAATAAAGATACAGGAAGTGCGTTCCACCAGCGCTAAAAAATGAAACCTTAAGCACATACAGCATACAAAATGTCATGCGTTCCTCCACGGGGGATTGACCACATCCCGATGGGACGCAATGACGCCGGCCGTTCCGCCGTGACCTGATAAGTGATGGTCTGGAAAATGATAAACTTAGTATAATTACGGCGGTGGAACGCACGGCTATTATGCGCTCCACCGTCAGGAAGTGTCCATCAAGAAGTGTTACTGCGGTGGAACGCATGCACATGCGCTACACCGTCAGGAGGCCCCGTTCCACCCTATACAATGTGGCCAAACTTCAATTTAAAAAACATACACAACGATGAATCGAAAGGTGGAACGCAAAACGAAAATCCCGTGCGCTCCACCAGACTATCGCGCTGGGGACTCTGCGGCTCTAAACCGCATATATAAACATACGTTCCACCTGTATAAATAAATAAATAAAGTGACAGGTGAAACTACTTAAAAAATTAATAATGATTAAGTGCTAACCATTAAATAAGCTTATGGGAAATGAGTGAATATGTGCCTAATTAAGAGGGCCTAATGACCCAATAATAATACCATTAATCAAAAATTATTTGTGTCAATAATTAAATAATATTCAGGACAAAACCACAATAACAATATATTCTGTAAGTGTGAAGTCAAGTTAAACATGAAGCTATATGCTGTATGCATATTTATAATGTAGCTCAGAGCTAGTAAATAACACTGATAACTTTACAATTCATTTGTCTCCATATTTACAATAGTGATAACGAGGTTACACAAAATCCCAATATGGTCGTTTAACAATAAACTGAAGGTTGGAAAACATATATAAAATGCAATGACAACTAGAGATGAGCGGGTTCGGTTCCTCGGAATCCGAACCCGCCCGAACTTCAGCTTTTTTTACACGGATCCGAGCGACTCGGATCTTCCCGCCTTGCTCGGTTAACCCGAGCGCGCCCGAACGTCATCATGACGCTGTCGGATTCTCGCGAGGCTCGGATTCTATCGCGAGACTCGGATTCTATATAAGGAGCCGCGCGTCGCCGCCATTTTCACACGTGCATTGAGATTGATAGGGAGAGGACGTGGCTGGCGTCCTCTCCATTTAGATTAGAAGAGAGAGAGTGAGATTGAGACAGAGACACTTGATTTACTGGAGCTTAGGAGTACTAGAGAGTGCAGAGTTTACTAGTGACTGACCACTGACCAGTGACCACCAGTGCAGTTTTATTTAATATAATCCGTTCTCTGCCTGAAAAAAACGATACACAGTGACTCAGTCACATACCATATCTGTGCTCAGCCCAGTGTGCTGCATCATCTATGTATAATATCTGACTGTGCTCACACAGCTTAATTGTGGGGGAGACTGGGGAGCAGTTATAGGTTATAGCAGGAGCCAGGAGTACATACATATTATTAACATTAAACAGTGCACACTTTTGCTGCAGGAGTGCCACTGCCAGTGTGACTGACCAGTGACCTGACCACACTGACCACCAGTATAGTATACTATATTGTGATTGCCTGAAAAAGTTAAACACTCGTCGTGTGACTTGTGTGGTGTTTTTTTATTCTATAAAAAACTCATTCTGCTGACAGACAGTGTCCAGCAGGTCCGTCATTATATAATATATACCTGTCCGGCTGCAGTAGTGATATATATATATTTTTTATATCATTATTTATCATCCAGTCGCAGCAGACACAGTACGGTAGTTCACGACTGTAGCTACCTCTGTGTCGGCACTCGGCAGTCCATCCATAATTGTATACCACCTACCCGTGGTTTTTTTTTTCTTTCTTCTTTATACATACTACATCTCATTATCATCCAGTCTATATTAGCAGCAGACACAGTACAGTACGGTAGTCCACGGCTGTAGCTACCTCTGTGTCGGCACTCGGCAGTCCATCCATAATTGTATACCACCTACCCGTGTTTTTTTTTTTCTTCTTTATACATACTACATCTCATTATCATCCAGTCTATATTAGCAGCAGACACAGTACAGTATGGTAGTCCACGGCTGTAGCTACCTCTGTGTCGGCACTCGGCAGTCCATCCATAATTGTATACCACCTACCCGTGTTTTTTTTTTCTTTCTTCTTTATACATACTACATCTCATTATCAACCAGTCTATATTAGCAGCAGACACAGTACAGTACGGTAGTCCACGGCTGTAGCTACCTCTGTGTCGGCACTCGGCAGTCCGTCCATAATTGTATACCACCTACCCGTGGTTTTTTTTTCTTTCTTCTTTATACATACTACATCTCATTATCATCCAGTCTATATTAGCAGCAGACACAGTACAGTACGGTAGTCCACGGCTGTAGCTACCTCTGTGTCGGCACTCGGCAGTCCATCAATAATTGTATACCACCTACCCGTGGTTTTTTTTTCTTTCTTCTTTATACATACTACATCTCATTATCAACCAGTCTATATTAGCAGCAGACACAATACAGTACGGTAGTCCACGGCTGTAGCTACCTCTGTGTCGGCACTCGGCAGTCCGTCCATAATTGTATACCACCTACCCGTGGTTTTTTTTTTCTTTCTTCTTTATACATACTACATCTCATTATCATCCAGTCTATATTAGCAGCAGACACAGTACAGTACGGTAGTCCACGGCTGTAGCTACCTCTGTGTCGGCACTCGGCAGTCCATCCATAATTGTATACCACCTACCCGTGGTTTTTTTTTTCTTCTTTATACATACTACATCTCATTATCATCCAGTCTATATTAGCAGCAGACACAGTACAGTACGGTAGTCCACGGCTGTAGCTACCTCTGTGTCGGCACTCGGCAGTCCATCCATAATTGTATACCACCTACCCGTGGTTTTTTTTTCTTTCTTCTTTATACATACTACATCTCATTATCAACCAGTCTATATTAGCAGCAGACACAGTACAGTACGGTAGTCCACGGCTGTAGCTACCTCTGTGTCGGCACTCGGCAGTCCATCCATAATTGTATACTAGTATCCATCCATCTCCATTGTTTACCTGAGGTGCCTTTTAGTTGTGCCTATTAAAATATGGAGAACAAAAATGTTGAGGTTCCAAAATTAGGGAAAGATCAAGATCCACTTCCACCTCGTGCTGAAGCTGCTGCCACTAGTCATGGCCGAGACGATGAAATGCCAGCAACGTCGTCTGCCAAGGCCGATGCCCAATGTCATAGTACAGAGCATGTCAAATCCAAAACACCAAATATCAGTAAAAAAAGGACTCCAAAACCTAAAATAAAATTGTCGGAGGAGAAGCGTAAACTTGCCAATATGCCATTTACCACACGGAGTGGCAAGGAACGGCTGAGGCCCTGGCCTATGTTCATGGCTAGTGGTTCAGCTTCACATGAGGATGGAAGCACTCAGCCTCTCGCTAGAAAACTGAAAAGACTCAAGTTGGCAAAAGCACCGCAAAGAACTGTGCGTTCTTCGAAATCCCAAATCCACAAGGAGAGTCCAATTGTGTCGGTTGCGATGCCTGACCTTCCCAACACTGGACGTGAAGAGCATGCGCCTTCCACCATTTGCACGCCCCCTGCAAGTGCTGGAAGGAGCACCCGCAGTCCAGTTCCTGATAGTCAGATTGAAGATGTCAGTGTTGAAGTACACCAGGATGAGGAGGATATGGGTGTTGCTGGCGCTGGGGAGGAAATTGACAAGGAGGATTCTGATGGTGAGGTGGTTTGTTTAAGTCAGGCACCCGGGGAGACACCTGTTGTCCGTGGGAGGAATATGGCCGTTGACATGCCTGGTGAAAATACCAAAAAAATCAGCTCTTCGGTGTGGAAGTATTTCACCAGAAATGCGGACAACATTTGTCAAGCCGTGTGTTCCCTGTGTCAAGCTGTAATAAGTAGGGGTAAGGACGTTAACCACCTCGGAACATCCTCCCTTATACGTCACCTGCAGCGCATTCATCATAAGTCAGTGACAAGTTCAAAAACTTTGGCCAACAGCGGAAGCAGTCCACTGACCAGTAAATCCCTTCCTCTTGTAACCAAGCTCACGCAAACCACCCCACCAACTCCCTCAGTGTCAATTTCCTCCTTCCCCAGGAATGCCAATAGTCCTGCAGGCCATGTCACTGGCAATTCTGACGAGTCCTCTCCTGCCTGGGATTCCTCCGATGCATCCTTGCGTGTAACGCCTACTGCTGCTGGCGCTGCTGTTGTTGCTGCTGGGAGTCGATGGTCATCCCAGAGGGGAAGTCGTAAGCCCACTTGTACTACTTCCAGTAAGCAATTGACTGTCCAACAGTCCTTTGCGAGGAAGATGAAATATCACAGCAGTCATCCTGCTGCAAAGCGGATAACTGAGGCCTTGACAACTATGTTGGTGTTAGACGTGCGTCCGGTATCCGCCGTTAGTTCACAGGGAACTAGACAATTTATTGAGGCAGTGTGCCCCCGTTACCAAATACCATCTAGGTTCCACTTCTCTAGGCAGGCGATACCGAGAATGTACACGGACGTCAGAAAAAGACTCACCAGTGTCCTAAAAAATGCAGTTGTACCCAATGTCCACTTAACCACGGACATGTGGACAAGTGGAGCAGGGCAGGGTCAGGACTATATGACTGTGACAGCCCACTGGGTAGATGTATGGACTCCCGCCGCAAGAACAGCAGCGGCGGCACCAGTAGCAGCATCTCGCAAACGCCAACTCTTTCCTAGGCAGGCTACGCTTTGTATCACCGCTTTCCAGAATACGCACACAGCTGAAAACCTCTTACGGCAACTGAGGAAGATCATCGCGGAATGGCTTACCCCAATTGGACTCTCCTGTGGATTTGTGGCATCGGACAACGCCAGCAATATTGTGTGTGCATTAAATATGGGCAAATTCCAGCACGTCCCATGTTTTGCACATACCTTGAATTTGGTGGTGCAGAATTTTTTAAAAAACGACAGGGGCGTGCAAGAGATGCTGTCGGTGGCCAGAAGAATTGCGGGACACTTTCGGCGTACAGGCACCACGTACAGAAGACTGGAGCACCACCAAAAACTACTGAACCTGCCCTGCCATCATCTGAAGCAAGAAGTGGTAACGAGGTGGAATTCAACCCTCTATATGCTTCAGAGGTTGGAGGAGCAGCAAAAGGCCATTCAAGCCTATACAATTGAGCACGATATAGGAGGTGGAATGCACCTGTCTCAAGTGCAGTGGAGAATGATTTCAACGTTGTGCAAGGTTCTGATGCCCTTTGAACTTGCCACACGTGAAGTCAGTTCAGACACTGCCAGCCTGAGTCAGGTCATTCCCCTCATCAGGCTTTTGCAGAAGAAGCTGGAGACATTGAAGGAGGAGCTAATACGGAGCGATTCCGCTAGGCATGTGGGACTTGTGGATGGAGCCCTTAATTCGCTTAACAAGGATTCACGGGTGGTCAATCTGTTGAAATCAGAGCACTACATTTTGGCCACCGTGCTCGATCCTAGATTTAAAACCTACCTTGGATCTCTCTTTCCGGCAGACACAAGTCTGCTGGGGTTGAAAGACCTGCTGGTGAGAAAATTGTCAAGTCAAGCGGAACGCGACCTGTCAACATCTCCTCCTTCACATTCTCCCGCAACTGGGGGTGCGAGGAAAAGGCTCAGAATTCCGAGCCCACCCGCTGGCGGTGATGCAGGGCAGTCTGGAGCGACTGCTGATGCTGACATCTGGTCCGGACTGAAGGACCTGACAACGATTACGGACATGTCGTCTACTGTCACTGCATATGATTCTCTCAACATTGAAAGAATGGTGGAGGATTATATGAGTGACCGCATCCAAGTAGGCACGTCACACAGTCCGTACTTATACTGGCAGGAAAAAGAGGCAATTTGGAGGCCCTTGCACAAACTGGCTTTATTCTACCTAAGTTGCCCTCCCACAAGTGTGTACTCCGAAAGAGTGTTTAGTGCCGCCGCTCACCTTGTCAGCAATCGGCGTACGAGGTTACATCCAGAAAATGTGGAGAAGATGATGTTCATTAAAATGAATTATAATCAATTCCTCCGCGGAGACATTGACCAGCAGCAATTGCCTCCACAAAGTACACAGGGAGCTGAGATGGTGGATTCCAGTGGGGACGAATTGATAATCTGTGAGGAGGGGGATGTACACGGTGATATATCGGAGGATGATGATGAGGTGGACATCTTGCCTCTGTAGAGCCAGTTTGTGCAAGGAGAGATTAATTGCTTCTTTTTTGGGGGGGGTCCAAACCAACCCGTCATATCAGTCACAGTCGTGTGGCAGACCCTGTCACTGAAATGATGGGTTGGTTAAAGTGTGCATGTCCTGTTTTGTTTATACAACATAAGGGTGGGTGGGAGGGCCCAAGGACAATTCCATCTTGCACCTCTTTTTTCTTTTATTTTTCTTTGCGTCATGTGCTGTTTGGGGAGGGTTTTTTGGAAGGGACATCCTGCGTGACACTGCAGTGCCACTCCTAGATGGGCCCGGTGTTTGTGTCGGCCACGAGGGTCGCTTATCTTACTCACACAGTCAGCTACCTCATTGCGCCTCTTTTTTTCTTTGCGTCATGTGCTGTTTGGGGAGGGTTTTTTGGAAGGGACATCCTGCGTGACACTGCAGTGCCACTCCTAGATGGGCCCGGTGTTTGTGTCGGCCACTAGGGTCGCTTATCTTACTCACACAGTCAGCTACCTCATTGCGCCTCTTTTTTTCTTTGCGTCATGTGCTGTTTGGGGAGGGTTTTTTGGAAGGGACATCCTGCGTGACACTGCAGTGCCACTCCTAGATGGGCCCGGTGTTTGTGTCGGTCGCTTATCTTACTCACACAGTCAGCTACCTCATTGCGCCTCTTTTTTTCTTTGCGTCATGTGCTGTTTGGGGAGGGTTTTTTGGAAGGGACATCCTGCGTGACACTGCAGTGCCACTCCTAGATGGGCCCGGTGTTTGTGTCGGCCACTAGGGTCGCTTATCTTACTCACACAGTCAGCTACCTCATTGCGCCTCTTTTTTTCTTTGCGTCATGTGCTGTTTGGGGAGGGTTTTTTGGAAGGGACATCCTGCGTGACACTGCAGTGCCACTCCTAGATGGGCCCGGTGTTTGTGTCGGCCACTAGGGTCGCTTATCTTACTCACACAGTCAGCTACCTCATTGCGCCTCTTTTTTTCTTTGCGTCATGTGCTGTTTGGGGAGGGTTTTTTGGAAGGGACATCCTGCGTGACACTGCAGTGCAACTCCTAGATGGGCCCGGTGTTTGTGTCGGCCACTAGGGTCGCTTATCTTACTCACACAGTCAGCTACCTCATTGCGCCTCTTTTTTTCTTTGCGTCATGTGCTGTTTGGGGAGGGTTTTTTGGAAGGGACATCCTGCGTGACACTGCAGTGCCACTCCTAGATGGGCCCGGTGTTTGTGTCGGCCACTAGGGTCGCTTATCTTACTCACACAGTCAGCTACCTCATTGCGCCTCTTTTTTTCTTTGCGTCATGTGCTGTTTGGGGAGGGTTTTTTGGAAGGGACATCCTGCGTGACACTGCAGTGCCACTCCTAGATGGGCCCGGTGTTTGTGTCGGCCACTAGGGTCGCTTATCTTACTCACACAGCTACCTCATTGCGCCTCTTTTTTTCTTTGCGTCATGTGCTGTTTGGGGAGGGTTTTTTGGAAGGGACATCCTGCGTGACACTGCAGTGCCACTCCTAGATGGGCCCGGTGTTTGTGTCGGCCACTAGGGTCGCTTATCTTACTCACACAGCGACCTCGGTGCAAATTTTAGGACTAAAAATAATATTGTGAGGTGTGAGGTATTCAGAATAGACTGAAAATGAGTGGAAATTATGGTTTTTGAGGTTAATAATACTTTGGGATCAAAATGACCCCCAAATTCTATGATTTAAGCTGTTTTTTAGGGTTTTTTGAAAAAAACACCCGAATCCAAAACACACCCGAATCCGACAAAAAAAATTCGGTGAGGTTTTGCCAAAACGCGGTCGAACCCAAAACACGGCCGCGGAACCGAACCCAAAACCAAAACACAAAACCCGAAAAATTTCCGGCGCTCATCTCTAATGACAACATGGCAACATAAATTGTGGTGATGGATGACAAACAGAATCTATAACTAATGTTTGAGGGGTTAAGATAGTACAAAGATGTATCAGCAGTCAACTCGATTCTCTCAGTTCATATATAAAAACCTGTTTAAACGTATGATTAAAGTCAGGGCCGTAACTACATGTGTGCCAAGTGGGCTTGGCACACAGCGCAGTTGCCCTGAGGGCGCACGGCCAGCGGCATGTAATGAGTCAAATTGACTCATTACATGCCGCCTCTAAGTCTCTGCGCCGTGCGCCGCGCTGTGAAGATAGAAGACATCAGCGCCGGGCAGCGGAGAAGGAGGAGGGAGGGGAAGCAGGGAGCCGCAGCAGCGCTATGTTATTGGTAGTAAGCGCCGCTGCAGCATACCCCTCTCCTTCCGTATTGGATGCCGGGCAGCCAATACGGAAGGAGAGGGGGATGCTGCAGCGGCGCTTACTACCAATAACATAGCGCTGCTGCGGCTCCCTGCTCCCCCTACCTCCTCCTTCTTCTCACCTCACTGCCTGCACCGAGGGAGCTGCACGAGGAGCCTGTCAGCGGGGAGAAGGTAAGTATATCCCCCCTCTCTCTCTCTCTCTCTCTCTCGGACACCGCCTGCCGCAATGTGTAAAAAATGGGACTGGCTGCCGCAATGTGTAAAAAATGGGACTGGCTGCCGCAATGTGTAAAATGGGACTGGCTGCCGCAATGTGTAAAAAATGGGACTGGCTGCCGCAATGTGTAAAATGGGACTGGCTGCCGCAATGTGTAAAATGGGACTGGTTGCCGCAATGTGTAAAAAATGGGACTGGCTGCTGCAATGTGTAAAATGGGACTGGCTGCCGCAATGTGTAAAATGGGACTGGCTGCCGCAATGTGTAAAAAATGGGACTGGCTGCTGCAATGTGTAAAAAGGGGGACTGGCTGCTGCAATGTGTAAGAAATGGGACTGGCTGCTGCAATGTGTAAAAAGGGGGACTGGCTGCCGCAATGTGTAAAAAGGGGTCCTGGCTGCCGCAATGTGTAAAAAGGAGGACCGGCTGCCGCAATGTGTTAAAAGGGAGATTGGCTGCTGTAATGTGTAAAAAGGGGGACTGGCTGCCGCAATGTGTAAAAAGGGTCTATCTGCCGCAATGTGTAAAAAGGAGGACTGACTGCCGTAATGTGTAAAAAGGGTCTATCTGCCACAATGTGTAAAAAGGGGGCCTGGCTGCCGCAATGTGTAAGAAGGGGTCCTGGCTTCCACAATGTGTAAAAAGGGAGACTGGCTGCCGCAATGTGTAAAAAGGGGGACTGGCTGCCGCAATGTGTAAAAAGGGGGACACTGTCTGCTGTAATGTATAAAAGGGGCTCTACCTGGTGTAGTGGCGCTACTGTGCAGCGTAATTTGAATAATGTAGACTACTGTGCACCGTAGTATGAATTGCTATTATTTTGTGGCCACGCCCCTTCCCCTTCCCACAGCGCTAAAATGCCTAGTTACGGCACTGATTAAAGTAGGCTACCTGTTTACCAACATATGGTTAATAGGGACTAAAAAGCTGAAAGAGGGGGAAGCAAGCATATGATACTAAACAAAGGAAACTACATCAATCCCTTCATTTAGACCCTGTGGGGCTAAGGTGTCAAGGGTAAAGATCCAAAAACTCTCTCGTTTAGCGAGAAGTAAGTCTCTACTACCACCTCTGATAGGGGTTTTAATATGCTCTAATACAGTAAATACAAAGGTGGAAGTATGGAGCTCAGAATTATGTTTGGCAGCAAAGTGACGAGGGACACTATGGATCTTGACTTTATTTTTTATATTGCGCATATGTTCTTGTATGCGTTGCTTAAGCTGTCTCTTAGTTTTGCCAATATAGAAGAGGCCACAACCGCAAGTGACTCTATAGACCACATATTCGGAATTACAGTTAACTGAATCATTCATAGTATAGGTTCTACCAGAATCTAATTTAAAACTAAATGTGGATCGGTCCATATATTTGCAACAAATGCAATGATTGCATGGTCTGCAGCCAGTTTTTTTAGGCAGCCACAGATTACTGACCTCCTGTTTAGAGGATCTCTGTGGTAACATGCTTGGGGCTAATAAACTTTTTAAATTAGCGGATTTACGGAAAACCATGGTTGGTCTAATCGGTAAATGGGGTCCTAGTACGGGATCCTTAAGGAGGATACCCCAATGACGATCTAATATTTTCCGTATGAAATGATTTTCCTTGTTATATTGGGTAATGAACGGTCTCGCGTTCAATCCTCCCTTGGCTCTGGGTCTAGACAGTAGAAGGTCATCTCTAATTTTCTCAGAAGCTTTCAATCTGGCCTTCTCTATTAGTGATCTTTCATAACCTCTTTGTATAAATCGATCAAAGAGTATCTGTGATTGATCCCAATAATCTTTTATATTGCTACAGTTTCTTCTCACACGAATAAATTGGGAAAAAGGGACACCCCTCTTCCAAGAAGGATGATGGCAACTCGTATGCGGAATAAAGCTGTTAGCATCAACTGATTTAAAATAGGTTTTTGTCTCGATGATGTTGCCTGGAGAGCCTTTAATTTCAAGGTCCAGATATTCTATAACCGTTTTATCCATCTTATGAGTAAATAGAAGGTTGTAATCATTTGTATTTATGTAGGTCATAAAATCATCAATGCCTGAAGGAGATCCTTGCCAAATTATGATGATATCATCAATATAACGCTGGTAAAGTACCAAGTTCTGTTGAAAAACCGACCCGTATATATATTTCTCTTCCCAGTTGTTCATGTATAAATTCGCGTATGCAGGGGCGAATTTAGTGCCCATGGCAGTTCCCTGGGTTTGAAGGTAAAAATTACCATTATATTCAAAAAAATTGTGCTGTAATATAAACTTAATACATTCCAAAAGGAAGGTGACTTCCCTTGGATCCAAGGGTGTCCCATTTTCTAGCGCAGTTTGAATGGCCTCAATTCCTTTTAAATGAGGTATAGAGGAATATAAGGCCTGCACATCTATAGTGAGCCAGGTGTAATTTTCTGACCAGGCTATATCTTTAATTTTTTGAAGAATAGAAGTAGAATCTTTAAGGTGTGATCTGTTCCGCGCCACATACGGCTGTAGTTTGAGATCAATAAAATGAGAGAGATTGGCTGTTATGGAATCCATACCAGCGATGATAGGCCTTACTGGTGGGTGGTCTTTATTTTTGTGAACCTTCGGCAGATGGTAGAATATAGGGGTGGAGGGAAATTTAACCATAAGGTAGTTGTATTCTTCAATACGTATATGACCCTCTTTAAGCCCTCTATTCAAAAGGATATTCAACTGTTCACTGAAGTCTTTAGTGGGGTTTTCTTTAAGTGTCACATAGGTACTCTCATCTAATAAGATCCTGTCTGATTCATCTAAATAGGACTGCCTGTCCATTAATACAACGGAACCCCCCTTATCGGCCTGTTTAATTATGATGTTATCTTCTTTCTTCAATGATTTTAAGGCCGATCTTTCTTGGGAACTCAAGTTACCTGAATATTTATTATTAAGAGGTTTAATTTTCCTAAAATCATCTTTTACAAGATTGTAAAAAATATCAAGATGGCTGCCTCTAGATTCAACCGGGTTGAACCGAGATGGAAGGGCCACAATGGGTCTGTCTGGTGCAGAGACAGCCGCCACAGGATTCTTAATAAAGTGTCTTTGAACCGTAAGATTTCGGATATACTTATTAAGATCTATAAAGAGCCCAAATTTGTCCACATGACAATCAGTGGCAAACTTGAGGCCCTTATCCAGAACAGTAAACTCAGCTAATGATAATTCCTTTTTAGAGTTGTTGATGATGCTTGTTTGTTCTCTTGTGATTGGAAGGCTCTCCTTTTCTTTGGGGACCTTTCTTCTGCCTCTTGCTCCTCGTTTCCACCTAGGCCTCTTTTGAGACCTTGGGGGGAATCCAGTCTTGTATGGAGTTCTTCTTTCCAATTTCGTTGTAAGGTGGGAGGTTTGTTCCTTGGTCTCATGTCTAAAAAATAGCCTGGCCTTCTAGAATCTGGAGTGGGTGAACGAAATACCTCGAATCTTCCAGAATTATGAAAAGTTTCTTCTTGCCGATCATAATAAGATGGAATCCTAGCCCGGAATTGCCTACCGCGGCCATCATCTCTCTGTCGGTTTCTTCGGGATTGTTGGTATTCCCATTTGGGATATTGTTGTCGTTCAAACAATCTCCTTGAATAAGGTGATTGTTCTCTTTGATGCAGCTCACGATATGAATGGCGGTAAGACCGACGTCTGGGGTACCATCTAGTCTGTTGTTGTCCTACTCTCTGAGGGACATTTCCAAAATGATTGGTATTATCTGGATAAACGTTATTGCTAATAGGGTTGCACACTTGTCCTAAAGCGTAATCTTTCTTATCCCTTAGAAACTTTTTTTGCTTCCTGGAGATAATATCTCTCTCAAGGTTATCCATCTTAGACTGAAGATCTTTCATATCTCTCTGATATTCCTCACTGTCTTCAAATTTAATCAAGGTGGATTCAATTTTAGCGATTTCCTCTTGGAGTTTCGCCATTTCTAATTTTCTTTCATTAATAATTAGGCTCATTAGTTGGGCAGAACATTCATCCAAAGTTGAATTCCATTTTATAATGAACGGCAAATTATCCGCTCCAAATGTAGGTGGCTTAGATATCCTGAGCCCTCGGGGGATACGGCCTACCTCTAAATATTTCTCTAGTGTTATTAAGTCATACCAACTTCTCATTTCCTTAGACGCTAGCTTTTCAAGAGAATACAAAAAACCAAAGTACTCATCCTCATCCTCCTCGAACTGACCTAAAAGTTCATCATCATCAAAGATATTCCTAACATTCTGAGACCTCTTGGTTCTATCTAAGCGTGCTGGCATCACACTGCAGCCAAAGGGTATCTAACAGAAATAAATATCAAAACAAAAGGGGGTAACCCTTGGCGCTGTGTGTATATAGACCGAGCTGCACACCAGAGGGAACCTCCTGTTAGATGAGGTCCAATATAAGGTATGGAAAAAAGGGGGGGATCTGGGTGCGCTAAAACTGAACTGTCATCCACAACCATGCAAATAGAAACAGTGATCCAGAAATTTAATATTTATTACATAAAAACAGGGGATTTTTTCCCTTCACATAAAAACCGAATGGTTCTTTCAGGATTTTCAGACAATACAATTCATACCAATACACGATGAACAGTGTACATTCAATGTTGGTAAAACATTATCAAACGAACTGTGTATGATGGTGGAAACAGTACTTGTGGAAACCCAACACGTTTCGTCCCAATCAGGGACTTCTTCAGGGGTGTTTATCTAGATAGAAATAACTTTTTTCCATACATTATATTGGACCTCATCTAACAGGAGGTTCCCTCTGGTGTGCAGCTCGGTCTATATACACACAGCGCCAAGGGTTACCCCCTTTTGTTTTGATTATATATATATATAAAATGAGAGAGAGAGAGAGACGCAGATACCGGCCCTCCATGCTCTCCCAGTCATATTAAAAGCCAGGTGACCTCCATATATTAATGTAACAAGGTAGAAAAGGTGGTCAGCACTCAATTGGCATAAACTCACAAGGCAACAAAGATTGCTTCTAAGTTTCGGTTTTATTGCAAAACCATCCTGATGACAGTTAAGCAATAAAACCGAAACGTAAAAGAAATTTATGTTGCATTGCGAGTTTATGCCAAGTGAGTGCCGCCATCCTTTTCTACTATATATATATATATTACAGTATATCTACATAGATAAATAGATGTCTGTGTATATATATATATATATATATATATATAGTAGAAAAAGCAGATAAGATACTTCTAAGCGACCATTGGTGGCATAAGTAAGTATAGCCTGCGTATTTATAAAAAGATATGGGTTTATTTCAGTAATAACACTTAAAAAAACAAATATGCATAGAAAGTGCAGAAATGCAGGATTAATAATACACACAATTAATACTATAACAAAGTAAATAAATATATGTATCTGTGTTTTTTTTTGTTTTTTTTAAAGACTCAATCCAGGAGACATATAATAAAGGGGGGACATAAAAAGTGGATCATTTTAAAAAATGTATAAATATATGCTAAAAATATCTATTAGCTATATCTATCAAGGACAGGAAGATATGTTAAAAAAAATAGGATTGCTGAGGATTTAGTATTAGTATCAGGTATCAGCCAACGCGTTTCGTCTGGTCTGACTTCATCAAGTCTGGTCTGACTTCATCATATTTGTTTTTTTTAGTGTTATTACTGAAATAAACCCTGTACATATCTTTTTATAAATACGCAGGCTATACTTACTTACGCCACCAATGGTCGCTTAGAAGTATCTTATCCGCTTTTTATACTTTCTACCCTTAACCTTGCACACGTACTAGTGCGGAATATACTTAAGACTCCCTTTATATACCAGGGAGCTGACATTTTGTGATAATATATATATATATATATATATATATATATATATAGTGGCAGAGACAGCATTGTTCCATATGAAATTAATGTGGATGATCCAGACCAGGTTTTGGAAGAAGTAGCAGAATCCCAGGTGTGTGATTAGCAGCACCTGAGATTTCCTGATATAAGGGTTTCCCGGACAGAGTCACCTTGCGCTCGACGGTGGAATAGCTACCCGAGTGATAGGCCGGGTTGTGTGGGTTAGACTAGGGACCACTGGAGCTTATCAGGAGTCTGCTATGCTGTGAGTACCTGTATGCTACTGCCTGTAATACTGACTGTATGGAATCAACTTGCTATGTGCTGACCTGCTATGAAAAATAAACACGGAAAGTGTTCATCCGAGTTCCCGTGTGTGTGCACCTTGTCACAATATATATATTTTATTTTATTTTTTTATTTTAATTTTTAGAATTATTTCTCACCCCTTGGAAATGATCCTCATTACCGGATCACCGGTGAGTCTATGCTCTTCTATGAAAACTCAAGCCAACTTAGACTTCAACTAAATTACTGCTTCGATCCACACATTGTTTTTTTTTAGGGGAAAGACACAAAGGGTTTATTTAGGATTATGTAAACTACTTGGCTTGCTCTAGAACTTTTTAAATGTTTCCGCAGATCATATTTATTTCACTAGATGCACTTGAATAGCTGAGAGGTCAAAGAATGAGAAATGTGGAAATATTTATGCTCCTTATGGATCATTTGCTTAAAAAATGATCAAGGATAAGTTGCAAACGAGTCAGAGGCGTTAAAAGTACATTCTTTGATACAGGCACATGTAGTTATATTTCTTTGTGTAATGATATTTCCGATTAGTAACATCTCAAGGCATATAGAATGCCAATAAGTTTTCATTTTTAAATATCCATATAAGACTGAAATACAGTTTCAAAAAACTCACATTATTAATCTGATGGTTTGCGATTATAAACTAGCTTTTATGTTTTGTTTTTATCAACAAGTTATTGGACCATGGTGTTAGCAAATCTAGTGGTGACATTCAGTGGCGGATTTACCGCAAAGCAACCAAAGCGGCTGCTTAGGGTTTGGCAGGACCTACAGTAGGAGCCAGCCACTACCTCTGACCCAGTGCATAGCTGTCTGCACAGTTGCTCTCCAACTATGGATGGCCATCTGTGGGTTATCCACCGATGGTAACATTGATGGATAACCTCGATGGTGTAAAACCATCTGTAAAGAAACCATCAAGGGTTTTACACATCGATGGTCATCCCTACATTATTATTGTAAAATGAATTGCGGCCCAATCAGAGCCCGGGGACATGGCTCTGTGGGTGTCAGGGAGCAGGGCTAAGCTCTGCTTCCTGACACTGTGAAGAAAAAGAAAACTATTCAGTAGCACTGAACCATCTATGACAGGAAACCATCGATGGTAAAATCATTTGACATCGGCCATAGACAATCGATGATTTTGAATGGTCGATGGCCATCCCTACTCCAGCGTTCCGCACCTTCCCCCCCCCCCCCCCCCCCACGTGTGTTCTGGGTCGACGAGACAGTGCTGAGGATCATCATCCAGCTACACTATCTCCAGAGACTCAACTGCGGGAAAGCATGTGCTGCTAGCCTGCATGCCAGGACTCGGTTAAGACACCTGTAGCACATTTATCTTGTCTGGGCAGAGTGCATACAGTATATCACTGTCACTTGGGCACACTGTACTGAATAGTATATTATGTAGAGCTGGTCCTACGTATCTGTGTACCTATTTAGTGTACTGTAATGATTATATATAGTGAGGGGGATGTAATGACTTAGGGCAGCATATAGGGAGATGTAGTGCAGTGTCTTGTAGTGTAGTGATGTGCAGCATATTGGGAGGGTGTAGTGATGTAGTGCAGCGTATTGGGGGTGTAGCACAGTGATAAGTGCAGCGTTTTGGGGGTGTAGTGATGTAGTGCAGCGTATTGGGTGATGTAGTATAGTTATGTAGTGCAGCGTATAGGAAGGCATAGTGATGTAATGTAGTGATGTAGTGCAGCATATTAGGGGAATTTATGTAGTGATGTAATGCAGCATATTGGGGGATGTAGTGTAGTGATGTAATGTAGTGATGTAGTGCAGCGTATTGGGGGTGTAGCATAGTGATGTAGTTCAGCATATTAGGGGTGTAGTGATGTAGTGCAGCATTTAAGAATGCAGATGTAGTGCAGCGTATTGGAGGTGTAATGTAGTGATGGCGTGCAGCATTTAGGAAGGCATAGGGTTGTAATGTAGTGCAGCATATAGGGGGGATGTAATACAGCATTTAGGAAGAAGTAGTGATGTAGTGCAGCGTATTGGGGATGTAGTGTAGTGATGTAGTGCAGCGTATAGAAAGGCATAGTGATGTAATTAAGTGATGTAGTGCAGTGAATTGGGGGTGATGTAGTGTAGTGATGTAGTGCAGCATATAGGAAGGAGTAGTGATATAGTGCAGTGTGTTGGGGGATGTAGTGTAGTGATGTAGTGCAGCGTATAGGAAGGTGTAGTGATGTAGTTCAGCATATTGGGGGGATGTAGTGCAGCATATAGGAAGGAGTAGTGATGTAGTGCATCATATTGGGGGATGTAGTGCAGCGTATAGGAATGTTTAGTGATGTAATGTAGTAATGTAGTGCAGTGTATTGGGGGACGTAGTGTAATGATGTAATGCAGCATATAGGAAGTAGTAGTGATGTAGTGCATCATATTGGGGGATGTAGGGTAACGTATAGAAAGGCTTAGTGATGTAATGTAGTGCAGCGAATTCGGCGTATAGTGTAGTGATGTAGTGCAGTGAAGTACTGTAGCATATGGGGGGGTGTAGTACAGTGATGTGTAGTGGGGAACACTGCTGCTGTGGAGGGGGCATGCCAGTGAAACACTGGTTGTACACACTGAGGATTGTTTCGTGGAAGGGATGCCCCAATTGGTGTCTTACTTAGGGACCCATGATGTCTAAATACGCATCTGGTGACATTAAGGTTAAGAGGTTTTTTTATACTTTGTTATTAAGTTTATTTGAGAAAGTGTGACTGTCACATATTGTAGACTATCCCCCAGGAAACAGCATTTTATACATGTCTTGATTTATGTAGGTAGGGCTTTTCCCGTCATTGATGATGACTTTTGCATAATGATAACTGATGATCCGTTGGATGTGAGAAGAAAGATAAAGTGCCTGCCGGTCAGCTCCTAATTGCCACATTACATGCTTTGTTTAAAACTTGAGAGTTGGGAGCCGATTGGCTGGTGCTTTATCTTTCTTCACTTTGTCATTCTCTAATGCTTAGTATCTCTCCCTCTAGGTGTTGACTGGATACTATAGATTGTAAGCTTGCGAGCAGGGCCTTCCTAGCTCTATGACTGTTTGTTATTACCCAGTTTTGTTATATCATTGTTATCTCCAATTGTAAAGCGCAACGGAATTTGCTGCGCTATATAAAAAACTGTTAATAAATAAATAAAAATAAATAATAATGTGAGCAGGCACAGGGCCTGATCCAGAGATTTACGACATGTCGACATTTGCGTTGGAGCGATTGTTTTGCCACTGCACATGTGCCGGAGTCACACTGTGCATGTGCAGCGATCCTCTTGATGGCGGCTGCAGAGAGTATATACAGCTTTCGCAAAGTGACTGACAGTCAGCGACTATTTGAGGGAGGTAACAGGGGAAGTGGCACCTGAAACATAAGTGTGTCACAGCTTTATTGGGGGGGTAACTGTCTGCAACTGCCATCCCATGCAGTCAAAATGGCTCTGGCATCTCAGTTGTGTCAGCCAGTCTGCTCTGCCATAGGGTTACTCTGAAGGTCAATGAGCCAATGTGCATCCGCTGGTTGTGTTTTCCTGCACAAGCAGCGGATCTGAGATGCCTGCCAGCAGCTGCAATATTAGCATATTCTTGAACAGCCATTGTGTATGGGATCGCACCTGCAACAGCATTTGCATACATCTCTGGATCAGGCTCTAACTCAAGCAGAAGAGACATTCATTGCTGTACTCCTTTGCTTTAAATTGTCAAATCTGTCCAGCTTTTCATGCTCACTATGGGCCTGATTGTAAGTCAGGCTCAGCTCTTTCTGTGTGTGGCACTAAAAGTATCAGCATGGCAGCACCTCTCTTTAAATTTAGTTAGGGTGTGCAGTCTAGGGCCCCTCCATATATCCTATAGTGTGTATATGGATGTACATTGGAAGGTGGAGACTCCTTCAGCCTGTATTGGCACCCCTCCCATCTGCCCATGATTGTTTTTAATTAGGAACCCTTGCATTTGCTGACTGCACATTGAACAGGGCACTATTATAGGTAACACCTGAACAGATTTATATAGTATGTCCTTTATGGGGTGAGTTTCGGGGCGTGGGGCCCCCTGACCTGCTTTGGTTGGGCTGCTTCAGGGCATCACAATGTAACACTTATTTTAGCACTTTGTAGCAGATTACTAGTTTGGTTTTTTATCAATGTAATACTTTTTCACACATTTATTTTTCACCCATGCAATACTCCAAACACATAGTAGCTGCAATCACCCTAATCAGGGCCGGCTTTACCATTAGGCAGCTTTAGGCGGCTGCCTAGGGGCGCCAGCCCCTGGAGGGCGCCACTGAATTGATCTAGCAAAAAACTGAAGGATAGCTTTGCATGCGTCCTCTTTTTACACTGTGCTGCCTG
This sequence comes from Pseudophryne corroboree, assembly GCF_028390025.1. Taxonomy (NCBI): domain Eukaryota; kingdom Metazoa; phylum Chordata; class Amphibia; order Anura; family Myobatrachidae; genus Pseudophryne; species Pseudophryne corroboree. The sequence goes on along the minus strand of NC_086446.1, from coordinate 569,039,177 downwards.
CTGCTGTGGGTCTAATCAGGTGCAGCCACCACTATCAGGCTGTACGACATAGTGCCTCAGCGCTTCCTCCATGCTGACACGTGTAACATCAAGTCACGTGAAGGCACATAGGGGGCGGATGTAATTATGGCTCCCGAGGGGCACCCCCATGGCGGCTCCTCATAGCCCTGACGCACCTTCTGCAGGAGAGTTGCAGGTTAGGGGGCACCAGGTTGAAGCTTTGCCTAGGGTGCAGAGAGACCTTGCACCGGCCCTGACCCTAATACCCCTTTTCCACCAACATCCCGGGTCTCTCCTGGGATTTTTTACCCTGCATTTTGCCGGCTTAGACCCGTTTCCACTGCACCACTGTCCCATGTTATTCCCAGGTCGCCTCCGTTTCTACTGAACCTGGTTAAGCACAGCAAAACCTCTGAATGTCATTAAAAGTGGGCTTTATTCAGGCCCACAAAGATGAGGTCATAGAAAAGGAATAAAAGGGAGGGGTGGAGACTGTGTCCAGCATCCAGCACCTAGGTCTTCTTCCAGGCTTGCTTTGTGCCCAGCGACCAGAGCCCAGCTCTCCTTACAGGCCCACTCTCTGCCCAGCACACATAAACAGCCTCTGCCAGCACATGGACGCGTCTCCTCTAGTCTCTGGGTGATTATATCACCACTCAGCACCCTGGAGGGACAAATAGGTGGCTTTTGCAATTACCCGGGTCGAAAAACCTGGGTAAGAGTTGTTTCCTCCGCAGTGTTACCGTGTTTAACTCGCTAAACCCTGCTCAATACTTGTGGAAAAAATCCTGGGTCAGTAGACCTGAGATTTTTTCCTCGGAGCAATTTCCACTGAGCTGCTTCCTGTGAAGACACAGAAATTACCCAGGTTTTTTAAGCAGTGGAAAAGGGGTATAAAACTCGTTAACACTTTACTTGGTATCTCTCACTAGTGTGATTGCTTTGGTTGGGCTGGCTTGAAGGTGTCCCACACTCTAGACTTGAACCCTTCGAATGTTAGGGACGTACCCAATGATGAGGTTACCTGAACGTGGTGGGTAAGCCCATAACTTTGGGAAATGATGCCCAAAAAAACTCTCTTTTTTTACATGATGTGTTATTGCAACATTTAGTACAATTCCTATTAGTAATGTTTGTATAGTGCAACTGCATTCTTTCTGTGTATAAGTCTCAGTATGGTAGGACTTTCCATTTAGTTAGGGTGTGCAGTCTAGGTTCAACCCCACCCTTTATATATCCTACATTGGGAATGTTATGTGGACATATGTGAACATGAGAAATCATGGATGGATTACAAAGAAGTAGCACGCAGAGCATCACAAGCTCTGCGGTGCAGTTTAACTGTTTTCTATTCCCATCTCCTGTAATATTAAAAGAACAGAAGTTTTTAAAATTGTGTTTCTTGTCTCCAATCTAATACACTCAGTAGCCTCATAGGAGTGATTCATTATTTAAAGGTTCCAGATCATCACAAACCAGAGACTGATATAAAAGGCATGTATAATAGTTGCTGGCTTTTTTCTACTGTTTATTCATATTGGTGTCAGGCAGAAAACAGTCTAGCAAGGGGAATATTCAATTTGCCCACTGAGCCGAAATCTATTAGTAGAATCTTTAGGGTCCTTTATAAAGTGAAGCTGGATTGGAAGATTGGAGTTACTGGTTACAAGACTGTTGTTTCCTTTAAAAGCATGTCATATATTATATATAATTATCAAGATGTGAATTATAATAAGTATTATATCATATTACAGCACAGGGATCTGCATGGATATCGGATAGTTGCATGCACAAGATATACTTTGGGCCCCAGTACTCTCCAAAGGACAGTGCAGACTGGTACAGTGTATGACTTACTTCATTTAGACACACAATTGTTACCAAATATGATGCTGTGTCCTTGATGTCTGAAATAAATTGTGTAATATCTGAGATATAATATAGTGACCTTGGTATCATATACCACAAATATAATTTCTTTTGCATTTGAAATGGAAATTCATCATACACAGGAGATGAAACTAAGCCTTGCATTTATCAGGTTTAAATTATGGATTTTAGAAGAAAAAAAAAATCTTGTGTAAAATGTATAGATTTTATTTGGTGTTATAAATACAGTAAGAGGGATGAAATAACAGATGCCTTCTTTTTATAAAGTATGCAATTTATGCATTCATATGTTTCTACTTTCTGCTATTCAGGTTGATTGGGATATAAAAAAAATTGAATGCATATTGCTTAGTGCACACATGTATACGCACACACGTTCACACATTAGACAGTGATGTATTATAAATATTATATATATATATATATATATATATATATATATACAGGTTGAGTATCCCATATCCAAATATTCCGAAATACGGAATATTCCGAAATACGGACTTTTTTTTAGTGAGAGTGAGACAGTGAATCCTTTGTTTTTTGATGGCTCAATGTATACAAACTTTGTTTAATACACAAAGTTATTAAAAATATTGTATTAAATGACCTTCAGGCTGTGTGTATAAGGTGTATTTGAAACATACATGAATTGTGTGAATGTACACACACTTTGTTTAATGCACAAAGTTACAAAAAATATTGGCTACAATGACCTTCAGGCTGTGTGTATAAGGTGTATATGTAACATAAATGCATTCTGTGCTTAGATTTAGGTCCCAACACCATGATATCTCATTATGGTATGCAATTATTCCAAAATACGGAAAAATCCCATATCCAAAATACCGCTGGTCCCAAGCATTTTGGATAAGGGATACTCAACCTGTATATATATATATAATATTATATTACTTTTGTCTTTTAGCCAGTGATGACAGAGCAACAAATAATTTATTTATTTATTTACAGTTTCTTATATAGCGCAGCATATTCCGTTGCGCTTTACAATTAGAACAACAGTAATAGAACAAAACTGGGTAAAAACAGACAGACATAGAGGTAGGAAGGCCCTGCTCGCAAGCTTACAATATGTAGGGAAATAGGCATAGATACACAAGGATAGATGCTATCTATTGCATAATGGTCCACCAGATTGCTAGGTTCTTAATGGGTTGTATGATAATACCCCGCAAAGTTGGCCAAGTGTCAGGAGGGTGTGAGACTAAAGAAAGACAAGATATGTGATATTATGAATACTGTATAGAGGATGTAATTAGATAGGGAAGCACTGAAGGTTATCCACATAGGTCTGGAATTGGGTCTGGGTCTGGAATTTGATAGGCTTCTCTGAAGAGGTGAGTTTTCAGGGAACGTTTAAAGGTTTGGAGACTAGGGGGGTAATTCCAAGTTGATCGCAGCAGGATTTTTGTTAGCAATTGGGCAAAACCATGTGCACTGCAGGGGAGGCAGATATAATTTGTGCAGAGAGAGTTAGATTTGGGTGGGGTGTGTTCAATCTGCAATCTAATTTGCAGTGTAAAAATAAAGCAGCCAGTATTTACCCTGCACAGAAATAAAATAACCCACCCAAATCTAACTCTTTCTGCACATGTTATATCTGCCTCCCCTGCAATGCACATGGTTTTGCCCAATTGCTATCAAAAATCCTGCTGCGATCAACTTGGAATTACCCCTTGGAGGCGAGTCTTTCTGTACGTGGGAGGGCATTCCACAGAGTGGGTGAAGCCCGGATAAAGTCCTGTAATTTTGAGTGTGAACAAGTAATGCGCGTGGATGAGAGACGTAGATCTTGTGCAGAGCGGAGAGGTCGGGTAGGGAGATATTTTGAGATGAGTGAAGAGATGTATGTTGGTGTGCAGTTTGGTTAATAGCCTTGTATGTGAGTAAAAGTATTTTATATTTAATACGGTAGAATACCGGAAACCAATGGAGGGACTGACAGAGCGGATCTGCAGACGATGAACGTCTGGCAAAGAAGATTAGCCTCGCAGCTGCATTCAAAATGGATTGTAGTGGTGAGAGCCTATGTTTGGGAAGACCGGTCAGGAGACTATTACAATAATCAATGCGGGAGATAATGAGAGCATGGATTAGAGTTTTTGCTGTGTCTTGTGTAAGATATGGTCGTATTTTGGATATGTTTCTTAGATGTATGTAACATGATCTTGAGACAGATTGAATGTGGGGAACAAAGGACAGTTCAGAGTCAAGAATCACACCTAGGCAGCGAGCTTGTGGGGTAGGGATGATTGCCGAGTTCTCAACAGTGATAGAGATATCAGGTTGGAAACTACTATTGGCCGGTGGAAATATAATTAATTCTGTTTTGGAAATATTAAGTTTGAGGAGGCGAGATGTCATCCAAGATGAAATGGCAGAAAGGCATTCAGTGATACGGCCCAATACAGATGGTGACAAATCTGGGGAGCATAGGTAGATTTGAGTATCATCTGTATACAGATGGTACTGAAATCCGAAAGAGTTGATTAGTTTGCCAAGAGATGTGGTATAGATAGAGAAAAGCAGAGGACCTAGGACCAGAGGACTGAGCCTAGCGGTACTCCACCTGAGAGAGGTAGCGAAGAAGAGGTGGAATCAGAGAAACGAACACTGAAGGAATGATTAGATAAGTAGGATGAGAACCAAGAAAGGGCTGTGTCCTGAAGACCTAGGGATTGTAGTGTTTGTATGAGAAGAGAGTGGTCAGCAGTGTCAAAAGCAGCAGAGAGATCAAGGAGAATAAGTAGAGAGTAATGGCCTTTAGATTTAGCAGTGACCAAATCATTCACCCACTTAATCAGTGCTGTCTCTGTGGAGTGTTGGGCATGAAATCCTGACTGAAGTGGGTCCAGTAGGCTGTGAGAGTTAAGAAAGTGTGTGAGGCGAGTGTATAATTATGACGTTTGTTGTTTTGTGAAATTCTGTTTTTCATAATTAACATTGGCTTTGGGTAGTTAATGTATGCATATATTAAAATTTAGTTATACCTGTTCCCCCTCCCCCACTTCCGCCACCTTCCCCTTCCTCTGTGTACCTATCTGTTGCCCATCACTGGCTTATGTGATATGTGTTTGTATGGTAATTCATTGTGATCACTTTGTAACCCTGTTAAAAGGCTATTGCAAATAAACGTATAGCCTTATTATTTTTATACTTTATTATTATTATTATTATTATTATTATTTGTGTTACCTACTTGGCATGTTTACAGTGTCCAAAAATTTGGCTTTTCAAACTGAGATTAGGTTCTTCATTGTCAGTAAAGGGGCATACACACGGTGCGATCTAGCTACCGATACGAACTATATAGTCCATATCTGTAGTAAACATAGTACATATCGCACTATGGGGGTCATTCCGCCCCGATCGCTCGCTGCAGTTGTTCGCAGCGCAGCGATCAGGTCGGAACTGCGCATGCGCCGAAGGCCGTCATTCCCTAGCGATCGCCTCTGCCTGATTGACAGGCAGAGGCGGTCGCTGGGTGGGAGGGGGCAACAAGGCGACCGCTTTGGGTGCACGGTCCGGCCAACGCAGGCGTGGCCTGACCGTGCGGGGGGCTGGCCACATCGGCTACGTGATGTCACATGCAGCCGATGCGACCAGGGGCAGTGACGAGCAACTCCCGGTCAGCCGCAGGAGCTGCGCTGGCTGGGAGTTACTCAACAAGTGCGATGCTTTTGTACTTGTGTGGGGTGGTGGGCCGGACATACATGCGGGGTGGGCTAGCCCTGTGCTGGGCATCCCCCCGCATGTCTGGGAACATGATCGTATCTGTGCTAACTTTAACACAGCTACGATCAACTCGGAATGACCCCCTATGTGTATACAGCTTGCGATGCCGATGCACACTCCTGCGAGGCCGGCATCACAAGTAAAAATAGACTGTGCAAACAGGTCAATATTTAATATGAAGTGTACAATCTAGTACATTGTATAGTCAAAATTGACCATAGCAAAAATCGCCCCGAGCCATGCTTAATTGGTCTGTTGTACTCCGCAATGTTGGGCTATCCTATTTGTGAATTTATATTCATTATGATGCATTATGTTCAATGTACCATGACTTATACATTGCTTTAATAAAATCAATTAGAAAAAAAAAATTGCCCAGAGCCAAATCGCACCGTGTGTATAGTCAATATCGGTGGATTTTGGCTCTGGGGTGATCAAGGAAAATCGCATAGTGCAAATCTGCCACATAGGCAGAATCGCACCGTGTATGCCCCTTAACTGCTGTGCACATGTAATAATGACAAGTGGAAGAAAAACTATATGCATTTTCATTCTGCAGGAATTATTACAGTATTTGATTACTCTATGAACATAACGTGTTTCAATAATGTTGGGTTTATGAGTCAAGAACATTGTGCATTTTTGCTCAATTATAGTCAATGACTTCCAGATCCCAGCACTCCAGGAAATGGTCTGTTATAAGTAATATGACTATATTTTATAGGTGTGAACGAAGTGCAAGATGCTAAAAAAAATGTTGGAAATGAGATGATAGAAAAAGTCATAGTACATACTGTATGTCTTACTCAGGAGTGGGGATTACAGAGCTAACATTTGCTCAAGGAAGAAATATACCTGCTCCAACATATTATGCACCATCATTGTGTGAATGCTTCTTATTCTTAGAGTCAGAACCTTTGACTTTATCTATAACACGCCACTTTTCCTATAAAGTTATATACACTTACCGATACGTTCATAGATATCACCAGACTTGGGGGACAGTTAAAATTTATTGAAACATATCTGGACTCCTAGTGGAACCTTTGCCTAATAACAACTGCCATAAAACTTGTAGTGATAATCAGAATGGGATAACAACAGTAAACAATCCTAGTGGGAATACCCAAGTGGAGGCAAAAGATAACCCGTCACAATAACCAGATGAATACACTGAGACACATGCTAAGCCAGTATTCATGCAAACGGCCATAGTTTTTCTTCTACGCATGCGTCTAAGTTACACAGCACATGTGTTTCGATTTTGTTTGTACAAAATTTAGATGCACTTTAGCAAAAATGCAACTGGCTTTTCTGTACGCTAACAAGGAGGGGGCAAGGTGGTGGCTAAAAATATGCATGAAGGTAGTGGCGCAGGCGTGTAGCTGAAGTGGTTGTATACGGGATCAGTATGAGATCCCAGCGCATGGGATCCCGGTCTTCAAAATACCAACGCTGGGATCCCGATGTGGAAGAAGCCGACACAGGTGAGTAAGGGGTGTTCTCCCCAACCCCCTAACCCTCCCTACCCGCAGCCTAATCCTAACCCTCCCTACCCGCAACGCAACACTAAGGTGCCAAAACCTAACACCCTCCCCGCTGCCTAGCCCTTACCCCCCCCCCCTCCGAGCCACAGCCTAACCCTTTCCCCACAGCCTAAATCTAATCTCCCTCCCCCGCGGCGTACCTGTGGTGTGCGGTCTGTCCTCGTTCGGGTTCCCAGCTGTCAGTATTCCGGTGCCAGAGGATGGTGCACCCATTCTCAATGCAGGTGTCGCCATTCAGAATAGGGTCGGTATTCCAGCGTTGGTATTCTGACTGCCAGGATACCGACAGCCGGGATCCTGACTGCTTCCCTTGTATACAAAGATGCCGAACCGCTCACATAGGAGGCCATACTCAGACAGAGGAACTGCACCTGCCATAGGTTTTGATGGTCTAAGAGGAATTTCGGCATCTACAGAACCTGGATGTATATGGGGGAAGGACTTTGTAGTGGCATTAGCATATAGACGCAGGGACAACTGCATCAAAAAGTGCAGCCACGTCTGACTCAGACTCTTTATCTGATATTTCCAGATATAATATACACTAGGTATTGAACTAGGTCAGAACAGCTAATAGAAAGGGACAAAATTACTAGGCAACAATACAAAGAAATACAGATCCGAGGTCAGAGCAGGAAGCAAACAAGCAGAGGTCGGAAACACAGGAGCACACTTATACAACCGTATCCTGGAGTAGGGAACTGAAGTTGAAGCTATGACCTGCAATGACTCCTCGCTGCCCATATATTCCAGCATGATCCAGTTACAGGCTAAATGCACAGAAGTGGAATTAGCGCTTACAGTAATTTATATTTTCTCTGCCAAGAAAGTATTTTGTGCATGAACCTTTGACTTTTTTTTGCTTGATGACATTGGTAGAGTAATTACAGTAATGTAGAGCAGTACTTTAAGGCCTGCAGCCTGAACAGCCATAGGAAAACGCAGGGGGGGTTTCCAGTTAGAAACCCCCCGCCTCTTGGAAAGTGGCTCAGACAAAAGCAATGGCAAATAATACGATTACTAGAGCTGCCGCCACCATCATGCAGTTTGGGGGATAGAGCTGTTCTGCTGCACATGCTTAGTGGTAGGAGTTTCTTCTACCAAGTTTGCTATGTGTGTAGATCTAGAGAGTAGCTACCAGGAAGAAGAGACAGGAGCCTTATCATGTGGTGGGAGAATGTGTGCTTAGAAAGTGCAGTAATGGATCTATTATGTTTGTGTATTTATTTATTTATTTATTTATGTATTTATTATGGTATGTTTAACTTTTTCCTGACCACTTACTGTATATATATTATTTAAATGTTTGAAAAAGGCCATCTATGGTGTTAAATATTAATACTGTATTCTACACAGTATTCATTGTATAAAAAGACCAATGTTTACATTAATGTCCAGGATCATTACTAGGTTCTAGTACCGCTCCCCCAGATTCCTGCACTTGCTCCAATGTTCTGCAGATTGGGAGATTGTGGACTGCATTTGGAAACCCCCCTCTAGAAACCCTGCTTTTGCCACTGTGTAGTGTGTACAGCCACCTGTGCTAGCTTCCTGCACTTGGTGTGATGTCACAATGTCAATCTTTGGGGACAGTGCCAGCACAGAGCTCAAAATCGCACTCCTCCAGCACTGGCAGCAACCAAAGGAATGTATTCCCTGTCAATAATATAAAATAATAAGAACTGTAGCAGAAAGCAATGCGGAGGCTTATACTCTCCTCAATAAACCAGCAGCTAAAGTTAGGATAATAAAACTAATGGCAGACTTTGTTCCCAACACAAGTGCCATTTAAAAAATCATTACCAGCACATACAGATTTCAAGTTAACATGCCTAACTCAAAGAAAGCTGCCCGTGACATCCTCTTCTGAGACCAGACAGAAGGACATCTCCAGTACCACTATTTAATGTCTACTGTCCTAGGGCCTGATTCCAATGTGTACACAATCGTCCATGTTCACGCAACTGATCATCAGTAGACTGCGCATGCGCCACGATCGTACTGTGCACACGCCAAGGTACTATTGCAATGCCGCTCACAGTGAGGATTTATTCGCAGAGTGATTGACAGGAGGGGACAATTTGGGAAAGGTAACGGGAAGTGGCGACAAAAATGCAGAAGTTTCATGGACATTTTCGGAGCATGCTTCTGCCTTCAGCTGTGATCACGTATGTAGAGAAACATGGCACCAGCAACGCTACTGCTGCAGGCAGTCTGCGTGACCATACAACCACTTGTGAAGTCGGTGTTCCTCGTTGTTTTGTCGGTGTTGCATATGTGTATGCATATGTGTACTGAAAAATCACAGCAACGTAGGCATGTGCGTAGAATCAGGCTGCTGGTGGCCAATGGTTGGTGGACATGTACTAAGCTGTGGTATAAGTGGAGAAGTGAGCCAGTGGAGAAGTTGCCCATGGCAACCAATCAGCTGCTCTGTATACTTTTATAGTATGCAAATCTAAATGTTACATCAATGCTGATTGGTTGCTATGGGCAACTTCTCCACTGGCTCACTTCTCCACTTTTATCACTGCTTAGTACATGTCCCCCAGTTCTAATGTGATGACTTGTCTTTCTTTATAACACATAGGGCGGGATTCAATTCTTTTCACCCGTTTCCACACTCGTTCTGTTTCTGCCCTCAGGAACGTTGTATCATTATTTCAGCTCGCTACCCCCGGAGTAGTGAGTCACCCAACCCTTTACACAGTAAACCTGATTACTATGGACACAATATGCGCGATAACGGAGATCATTTTAGAAAGGAAATTGGGCGTGATATGTCATGTGAATCTCACCCATAGGGTCAGATGTTTTAAGCCTGGAGAAGTGATAAAGCAGTGATAAGTGCAAGGTGATAATGCACCAGCCAATCAGCTCAAATATGTAAATGTACAGTTAGGAGCTGATTGGCTGGTGCGTTATCACCTTGCACTTATCACTGCTTTATCACTTCTCCAGGCTTAATACATCTGCCCCATAGGGGGGTATTCAATTGCTTGAAAAGTCAGTTTGGTGTCTGTTTTTTCCTATCAAATAGACAGAAAAAAAACAGACACCCAACCGACTTTTCAAACAATTGAATTCTCCCCAAAGGCTACTGCGCTGCAGTGTTTACTGTTATGTTATGAGTTATATTTTGTTTATTAAATTTTTTATTTGAAATACACATTTCTTTGAATTCAGATATACCTTTCTTTTGTGATGTTCTGAACTTCTAGCAGTATAGAAGGTCCATGTAGTCTGATTATTGTTTCTATATATTTTAAATGCTAAAAAGTATTATCTATTGTGTTATTAAACACTGTAATGTGGTCTAACAATTACTCCAAATCCCATTTAGTTTTCAAAACCTTGATGGCTGTCTGGGGGGTTTTACAGTACTATTCCCAAACCGGCACTGCTTTCTCTTTAGATAAACAGAGTGTAGTAAGTTGTTAGATGTAAAGTAAATCATTGTTTTGCCAGAGGTGATCAAAGACACTGTAAATAACAAGCTGCGTAAATAAAATAATTAACTGTAAAATCGTTCTGCATTAAAAAGACTTAATGCTTTTCCAGTCCCTGTGATCATGTTTTATTTGGCCAAATACCAAAGAGGAACTGTGTCTCTTCATTTGTGGTCATAAGCTTCATTTTAGGTTGTCTGACTTTAATTAAACCTGACTACACTTCTATTTGTTGCAGGTCTGGCTTTTACATTAATTTATAGTCTGCCAAAATAATCCCACCTTTTAACCAGCAGTAATCAGAGATCCGATATACAGTACTAGGGGGCTTTGTGTAGAGCAGGCTACGGTTTTCCAGTCTCCACTCATTTATGTCCTGGCATTGGCAGAACATTTGTTCTTAAATGCACAGAAGTGGGAACCGTTCTTTGTTACTGATGTCATATAGACCAACTTCTTTATTAAACTGTGCTTTGAAGCCATCCTGTTTATCATTGGCTTGTGTCTCGCTTATTATAAGAGGTCACTTACCCAGTGGCTGACCTTACACAAAGCTCCGCACACATGCCTCTTACACAGTACTTTCAATGGATTTGTTCTGTTCTTTAATTTTTAGATATCACCTAACAGATGCAGATTAGAATTGAACTGTAAGAGAAAGTGGTGAAGAAGAAAGAATCATTGACCATTAGGTAAGTGAAGAACGTACACAGAGGATGATTTCAGTTTGAAGTGTAGCCAATATTAATGTGAATCCTCCTTTGAAATCAAAGTTATCAGCACTGATAGAGAATATTAAATCTGCTCACATATTGGGTCACTTGTAATGCAGCTAGCCAGCCATCTACTTTATTGTCCCAAAAAAACTTATCTAGTTGTATTGCCGCAAGAACAACCATGTACAAAGTATATTACAGTATATATACAAATTTGAAAGTATGCAAGTAGGCACCTGTGCTGTAATGTAAACACAATATGAATACATCATATTCTGTATATAATATGTTGGTTGTTACTTTATATTAGCGCTATAAATAATATTAGATGTGTTCTACCTAAAAGCACCATAGTTCTTTAACTGTACATTTTGGGCCACACTGAGTCACATATGAGCTGATACATTGCACAGTGCTGTAAACAGCTACAGTAGCCCAGGTAATGCTAGGGGGCATGGCCTAATCATGGAGGTGTGAGCACACCCTCTTTAAAAGGATAAGCTTGCAAACTACCTTTAATGCGCCCAAGGCGGCGTCAACTGCCTCGGAGGATACCATATACCCTTAGCCAGGGTTAGATTCATGGGCCACGATCAATGCGATCGTTCTCCATACTTGCAGGTAGAGGAGAATGCTGACAGCAGCTTCCCTGGACCCATTGCAGCCAAGCACACAGCTAGGCTGTGCTGGGCTAGGGAGAGGCTGCTGCCAGCTGACAGGAAGTGGGGGGGGAGGGGGGCGTGGTTGCAGGCTACCGCCTGGCCCTTCCAAAAAGTCAGAGCCTAGGCAATTAGTACCCATTCCACCTTCCCCTCTCAGTGCCACTAACTATGCCAATAGTCTGTGTGATATCCATATATACTGTTTCTCAATATATATCAATCATCATTATTTTCTACTGTAGATAAAAGAATGTGGGCTGGATGTTCTAAGTGATAAGTTGTGATGCTAATCGCATATGTACTTAAATATGCAATTAGCATTGCGAAGGATTTGTCTTCAAAATAGAGCTGTCCTTCGCGATCTTCGGCGGCTCCCTGGCTTCCGGGTTTCGGCACATGCACAGAGTGACGGGAATGGCCACGGTGCATGCTGGGAGAGATCCGATCGAATCCCTCACAGCAGCGCTGTGGAGTGAAGCCTATAGGCTTCCATGGGGTATCGACAGCTTTTGCTGTCAATCCCCTCTGCGGAGATGTCCTGGCAGCCTGGGGTTAGTGCATTTGGAAAATGAGGTAAACAGGGGTTAACCCTGTTTAGTACATCCTGGCCAAAATCATAGGCATTGTGTGCAGTTCGATACTGGATGTAATAGGGCTAAAATGGGCTGAAAAGTGTAGTCAGTGGCAGACGGTTTCACAAACGTCCTTCACTTGCCCCCACTGTACAGCGCTCTCTCCCCCTGCACCAATGACCCACACATGCAATATACCTGCACCCTACCCCTCAAAACCTATACCTTCTCCTATACGGGTTCTGTAGGTAGCTCGAGATATCTGTGCAGTATGTGGAGGTTACTCACACCAACCGAAGGAGAAATCTGAATCCACACAAATTTTGTGGATCTGTTCCGAACTTAGTCCTATTTCGGATCTGCCCACAGTTTGGAATTCGGATATTAAATTTGAATTTCAGGTTTTGAATTGAAAAAAATTACATGATTTTAACTGATTTTATTGACATTTATCAATGATTATCGCTTTTTTTAAATGATTTTTAAAACCAAACCAAAAACCAAATCTAAACCAAAACATTTGAGGGTGGTTTTGTCAAATCCAAAATCCAAACATGATTAATTAGAAACAAAACCAAAGCACAGGAGTCTGCACACATCTCTGAGAGACACAGAAATGGGGGCATGGGTGAACAAGCATGGAAAAGGGGCTGAGAAAAGAGAGAGAGAGAAAGCTAGACGTGCAGCGATTGGCAGGTCAATAATACTAGTAAATACAAAAAGAATATGATGAATACATAAAGACAACCAGAATGCTGCTAGCAATTAATATTTCTCCCAACTTTAAAGGCAGAGTAATGAGGGTGAACACCTGCTGGTATGCACGTGAGAAGAAAGCGCATGGATGCATCACAGGGGCATGTCCATCACTTTGGAGACTCTGGACCACCCCTCCTTCCTATTCCTCTCCCCTAAAGCACCATTTGAATACTACACACAACATGGCAGGTATAGGCAGCATCACTGCTGCTATGCACAAACAGGACATACCAACCTTCCGGCCGGATCAGGATACTTGAGACTTATAAAATAACAATAATTTATCTCTTACATTCTTATTATTGTAAGGGCTGAATCAATTAACTGCAAGGTAGCAGCCTTATGTGATGGTTCTGCACAAAATAAACTCCTAGAAGTAAAGATGAGTGAAGTTATCACAGTACCATAAATATCTCATGGAAATACTGTACATTGGGGGTAATTCAGACCTGATTGCTGGGCAGCGATTTTTGCAGCCCTGCGATCGGATAGTCGCCGCCTATAGGGGGAGTGTATTTTTAACTGCGCAAGTGTGCGATCGCATGTGTAGCAGAGCTGTACAAACTGAATTTGTGCAGTCTCTGCACAGCCCAGGACTTTCTCAGCCGCTGCAATCACTTCAGCCTGTCCATGACCGGATTTGACGTCAGAGGCCCTCCCTTCCAAAGCTTGGACACACCTGCGTTTTTCCAGACACTCCTTGAAAACGGTCAGTTGCCACCCACAAATGCCCTCTTCCTGTCAATCAGAGCCGGCCCTAACTAATATGATGCCCTAGGCAAGATTTTGGCTGGTGCTCCCTAGCACCGCTGCTAGTTCCTCCTCTCACCCTGCACCCCTTTCCCAGCACCATCACCCCTCACCCATAGCAGTCCTCATTTTGGTGTTCCTATCCCCTATATTTTAAATAGGAACATTGCGCATTTGGCGCACAGTCCAAAAAGGGGTATGTTCCTGCTGGGAAGGGGCAATAGTACCCCCAATTTAAATTATATCACACAGTAGTGCAACTTTATTTACACACATAATGCTAAAACTGTGACCTCTGCCTCTGCTTGGATACAGATGTGTCCGCATACATCTTGCCTCAGTACGCCATGCAGCAGGAGATGCCTGGCATGAGTCAGCTGGCAGCTCTACTAACGTTGGGTGCCTTTTTTTTATGAAAATGCGTCTTATTTGCATTACTATGTGGCTAGAATGTAAAGTTACAGTGATTTCCAGGAATACACTGTAATGTAGCATTTCATATGCAGATACAGCCGCAGTCACACATAGAATATAGGCATGCTGCATATCATTTTAATCAGCAGAAGCTGCTTCTGCCCCTAGGCATACCAAATGCCCTAGGCATTTGCCTAGTTTGCCTATGCCTAAGACCAGCTCTGCTGTCAATCTCCTTGAGATCGCCGGTGCGTACGGAATTTTCGCACCATCCCATCGCTCACCGGCATTCCCCGTTGCTGCAGTCCATCGCGCATGCGCAGTTCAGATCTGATTGCAGGCTTGAGAAAATGCAGCCTACCGATCAGGTCTGAATTACCCCCATTGTGCGAAGCTTCAGCAGAACCTCACGGTTTATTGTATCGACTCTTCAGTGTACTTTGTTTTAAAAACTTTGTAACTTAGTCTATGGATGGTAGCAAAACATGTGTCAAGGGTGAATAACATGATAGCTGATGTCTTTTCTTGTCCACAGCTTGACCCCTTTCTGTGTAGGGTGAAGAATGTGGACTAGCGGGGCCTCAGCTGTCTGGATCACCTGTGAAAGTTAATAGGACTGGGTTACTGCTGTCCTGAGCGATCAGCAGCTCCTACAGCATGGAAAGCATACAGTATAACCAATGCTGATTTGAGAGCTTACATTTCTCATCACTAGTTGAATTACTGTACAACTATTATCAGAGAAACCAAAATAAAATTGAAATTAGGAAATTAGTTAAGGCAGATTTTAGAAAGTTAAGGAAAGGTTAGCGGTTGGTTTCTGTTTGGAAAAAATATCTGGGAGGTTTAAACATTAAATATATGTATTTAGGTAGTAACAGATTGCAAATATTGGTTATAAAAGTCTAAAAATGTTGGTTAGAAAATCCTAATGTGCTGCAAGTCAGTTACATATGCTTGACAAATTGTTTCAGTGATAATTCAATCAAAAGGCCACTTATTTATTCTTCAGAACTGGGAATTCTTGATCTAGTAGAGTATTCACAGAGCTACAGATATGAGATCTAGTAGCCTATTGTACACACTGCCCCAGATATGAGATCTAGTAGCCTATTCTACACACTCCCCTCAGATATGAGACCTAGTAGCCTATTCTACACACTCCCTACCAGATATGAGACCTAGTAGCCTATTCTACACACTCCCCACCAGATATGAGACATAGTAGCCTATTCTGCACACTCCTCCAGTTATGAGACCTAGTAGCCTATTCTACACACTACCCCCAGATATGAGATCTAGTAGCCTATTCTACACACTCCCCCCAGATATGAGACCTAGTAGCTTAGTCTGTACACTCCCCACCATATATGAGATCTAGTAGCCTATTCTGCACACTCCCCACCAGATATGAGTCCTAGTTGCCTATTCTGCACACTCCCCCAGTTATGAGACCTAGTAGCCTATTCTACACACTCCCCTCCAGATATGAGATCTAGTAGCCTATTCAGCAAACTCCCCACCAGATATGAGACCTAGTAGCCTATTCTGCACACTTCCCACTAGATATGAGACCTAGTTGCCTATTCTGCACACTCCCCCAGTTATGAGACCTAGTAGCCTATGCTGCAGACTCTCCCAGATATGAGACCTAGTAGCCTATTCTGCAAACTCCCCACCAGATATGAGACCTAGTAGCCTATTCTGCACACTTCCCACTAGATATGAGACCTAGTTGCCTATTCTGCACACTCCCCCAGTTATGAGACCTAGTAGCCTATGCTGCAGACTCTCCCAGATATGAGACCTAGTAGCCTATTCTGCACACCCTTCCAGAATTGAAACCTAGTAGCCTATTCTACACACTTCCACAGAATTAAGGTCTGGTAGCCTATTCTGCTCCCTCCCCCAATATGAGACCTAGCAGCCTATTCTACACACTGCCCCAGATATGAGACCTAGTAGCCTATTGTGCACACCCCACCAGATTTAAAAGTAACCTATTCTGCACACTCCCACCAGAATTGAGACCTAGTAGTCTATTCTGCTCCCCCCCCCCAATATGAGATCTAGTAGGCTATCTTGCACACTCCCGCAGACATGAGACCTAGTAGCCTATTCTGTTCTCTCCTCTCCCTCAGATATGAGATTAAGTAGCCTATTCTACACACTGTCCCCACAGATGTGAAACCTAGCAACCTATTCTACACACTCCCCAGATATGAGACCTAGTAGCCTATTCTACACACTCCCCCAGATATGAGACCTAGTAGCCTATTCTACACACTCCCCCAGATATAAGATCTAGTAGCCTGTTCTACACACTCCCCAGATATGAGACCTAGTAGCCTATTCTACACACTCCCCAAGATATGAGACCTAGTAACCTATTCTACATGCAATGAACCCCAAAATATTCTTTCTCCCTTCAGAAAGGACAAAAAAGACCAGCCGCTCTTCAATAGAAGATAAAAATATAAATATATTGTCTGAAAACTTAGAAACAGCACAGTTCTGGACTGTAATCATACTTACCTACACTTGAAGTTTCCTGTCCAGGAGAAGCCCGGAGCAGAGATGTAGATACAGATATGTCCTTTTATATTGTTGTTGTGTTTGTTGCCACAGGAACCAGAGCTCAGTCGCTCCCATAGGTCTGTAATGGTTACTCAATGGGAGCGGAAGCGTGTGTATGCACAGCTCCCGGTGTTCCGGGATTTGCACCCAATGCAGCAACAATATAAAAGGGCACATCTGAAGGCAGAGATAGGCAGGGCCGTCTTTTCGTATGGGCTCAATGGGCAGTTGCCCAAGGGCCCTTGGAGTATAAGGTCCTAGACTGATAGCTGAGGGTCCCCTTTTTCCAGTGGTACCAGATTTTTGAAAATCAGCCCTGGGAAATGGGGATATACGCCTTTAAAGCAGTGGACCCCATCCAAGCCAGTTAAATGCTCTTCCCAGACAGATATCTCTGGTTCTGCCTAACTTAGTGTTTTTCTGAGGGTCCACTCCAAAATCTGTGACTCTCCCCTTTCAGTGGACACTGGCAGCTTGTTGCTACTGTGCCCAGAACCAGAGATTCTGTATCAGCCTTTTTAGCAGCTGTTCCCTGCTCCAGCTCCACACGCCTGGTATGCAGTTTTATATTCTCATTGGTGGATTGCTCTGGCTCCTGAATACTGATCCCCAAGTCCCCAGTACTTCCTGAAATGTGGGATTTTCTAGTTGTTTTATCCCATTGAAAGCTAATAAAACTATTTCCAGGAATTGGAGATATCTGCAGTCAAGCAAGCTGCCTTGCAGGTAGCAAGGTAGTGCCTCATGGACATCACTGCAGGCACCTTTATGACATCACAATGCATTCAGCTGCAGGCAGCTAGACTGTTCCTGTAACATCACAATGCATTTACCTGCTGGCAGCTGGACAGTACCTCTGTGACATCACAATGCACTTCGCTGCAGGCACCTGAACAGTACCTTTGTGACATCATAATGCATTCAGCTGCAAGCAGCTAAATTGTGCCTCTATGACATCAAAAATCATTCAGTTACAGGCAGCTATAGAGTACCTCTGTGACATCACAGTGCATTCACTTGCTGGCAGCTAGACATTATCTCTGTAACTTCACAATGCATTCTGCTGCAGGTAGCTAGAAAGTGTCTCTGTTACATCACAATTCATTCAGTTGTAAGCAGCTTGACAGTAACTCTGTGACATCATAATGTATTCAACTGCAGAAAGCTAGTGAATCAGTGACATCACAATGCATTCAGCTGCAGTCAGCCTCTGTGACATCAAAATGCATTCAGCTGCAGGCAGCTAGACACTTCCTCTGTGACATCACAATGCATTAAGCTGCAGGCAGCTAGACAGTACCTCTATGACATCACAAAGCATTAATCTGCAGACAGCTGGACTGTTAGTCCGTGACATCACAATGTATTCACATACTGACAGCTAGACAGTACCTCTGTGACATCACAATGCATTCAGATACAGGCAACTAGACAGTGCCTCTGTGACATCACAATGCACTTAGCTAAAGTCAGGGCCGTCTTTTCATATGAGCTTAATGGGCAGTTGCCCAAGTGCCTTAGGAGTATAAGGGCCCTAAGGTGGTAGCTGAGGGTCGACTTTTTCCAGGGGTACCAGATTTTTTAAAATCGGTCCTGTGGAGAGATCCGCTTTCAAAGAAGTGGTCCCCATCAAAGCCTAAAGTATATATTTCGGTATATAGGCTGGCACTAAAATAACCTCATGAATGTCCCAAAAGAGATAATATTAAAAACATTTTTATTATTTAAAATACAAAGTGTCCAATGCATGTAGCAGTAATGAAATACTTGATGGCACAACACTCAAAGAATAAATAGCATGAATCCTAAAAATGCATCAAACAAAGAAGTGATGTCAATCTCTTAAACACTGGAGAAGTGTCTGTCTCTCACCAATTGGAGATGCTGCAGTGGGCTAGCTGTTGGTGCGGAGCAAGTCCCAAGCTGAGAAGCTCAGCACCACCGCAGATGGCTTTCTTAGTCTTAGTAAGAGATGTCCTCTCCTTTATCACTCCATATAATAAAAAAATAGGGCAGTTTCTCTTAAGTGGCACAATACCGTGGCATAGAATAGATTAGTATCAGTCTCTCATCAAATTGAGATGGAAGTTGGTGCTCATTCCAACAAGGTATATAGGGGGCAGCTTCATATCCTCTTCACTGCGCATTCAGTGGTGTACATATTATATTTGGAGACCCCGTCCAAGCCTGTTAATTGCTCTTCCCAGACAGATATCTCGGGTTCTGCCTAAGTCAGCATTTTTCTGAGGGTACACTCCAAAATCTGTGACTCTCCCCTTTCAGTGGACACTGGCAGCTTGTCTCTACTATGCCCAGAACCAGATATCAGCCTTCCAGCAGCTCGTCCCTGCTCCAGCTCCACACACCTGGTATGCAGTTTTATATTTTCGTTGGTGGATTGCTCTGGCTCCTGAACTCTGATCCCCAAGTCCCCAGTACAGTACTTCCTAAAATGTGGGACTCTCTAGTCTTTTTATCCCATTGAAATCTAAGAAATCTATTTCCAGGAATTGGAGATACCTGCAGTCAATCAAGCTGCCCTCCCACCAGAAAATGGCGAATATTAATCCCACTCCACTATCCATCCCTCCCCAGCATATTAAACCCCCCCTACTACCCTGCAACTCATATATCAGGGCCCATTCATTCAGCCCAATGCCCCCCTTCTACATTGTGTTCTCCCTCGCGCCCCATCTCCCACCATCTGTGCAGTAAAGGTGTAATAGCAGAAATGACTGCTCCAGGTCCTACATGCTGAGCGGAAGATAGAACACCCCTACCCCCCACAGGACATCAAAGCTGCCACTGATACCCCCTCACCCCTACCACTGGAGTATGGGTAGGGGCCCCAGTGCATTGCTTCGCCCAGGGGCCTACACTGCTGTTAAGATGGCCCTAGAGATAGGGACGGAGACGGACTAGTCATATCATTAGGACCCACCCCCTCATGGCAAAATACTGTGATTTATGCATATTTGAATAGGGGGCAGGGTTACATTTATGCTGTTACCATAGAGGTGCATAATTAGGTCCCACTCCCTCCTTTGTGACCCATGAGTCCCATTATTATTCTCCACATTCTGCCTACTTTGCTAGGAAGTAAGTGAGAGAGGTGCCCCCTCCTTGAGTGCCGGGGACTATCCCCCCAAAAATGTGTCTCTCCCGCAAGTTCTGGAACTGTAGGTAAGTATGCTGTAAATCTGCAGGACAGACTCCTTTCAGAACTCATATTCCTATATGCATTTTTTGCATACATTCTGCTGATCAATCATTATAAATAGCAGTAATAATAGACTATAAATATCTGGTCTAGAACCCAATTAATAAATATGCCTGAGGTATCCCTAGCATACAAACTTTCATACATTTAAAAATTCCTTTATTCAATGCGTATAGTATCCTTTTAATAATATTACTCTAATCATTTGATGGCAATAACAAAACAGGCATTGCGGCATTACTAGTAAAGTAAGAAAAACCCTCTAGAAATATTATGTTTGCCCCTAAGGAGATACTGCTCTCAAGGTTCTGCTTGCCTAATGCCTCAGAAAGAGTAATATCACTTTTCCCGTGAAAGAAGCACCCATGCTGCATGCAAGCGGAAACTGGCTCATGTTACCATATAAACAGCTAAAGAGAGTGCTGTTGTGTGACTTTTTGTGTTTTACATCCATGAAGTGTCCTGGATAATGTCAAATAAAAGCTGCAAGTTGTCCAGCCTTGAACACAGAGTTCATGTGGTTATCAGCAGCTTTAACTCTAACTCTATGTTAAAAGTGAAAACATGTACAAATTATCCAATAAGGAAGCTTGATTAAAAAGGGGAACACAGATACCTTTAATTTCATCTACTGATGGAAATCTGAGTCCATGGAAGTTGTTCTTCTTTAGGTTTTAAGAGAAAAATCAGAACTAATGAGGGAAGCAAATTAGTGCAAAATTTGTCCCGACTACAAATATCAAATGTTCATTTATGGGTCTGTTTAGATTATGAGTGTCTGATGTCGTAGCATCTGGCATACAACTCAGCATTGTCAGTCATATGGCTTTTTTTTTTCTTTTACAATCTATGAACTTCTGTTTTTTTTCACTATTTAAAAATATATTTTGAGCCATAGAACTTTCGTTTGTGTATGTGTGCGACTTTTTTTTTTCTCTAAAACTCTCAAGTATCCCCCCAAGTGCCTATAAATCTCAAGGGTGAACAGATGGGTCAAAATCACTCAAAGTCTAGAATAACATTTGAGCTGATTGACATGCTACCTCCTTTTGTAGGCCAGGCGTTGACATACAGCGTTATTTGCTCAGTATTATAGCCATAGATTTAAGGCAGGAAACAGGTCACCAAACTACACTGTGTGAATATTTTCTTTATTAATATAATGGGCAGAATTATTTTTGTGACTGAATGTGGTATCATCACACACTTTTCATTAATTCATATGAGCTAGAATAAACACTAGTAATTAGTCAGATTAGTTTAAAAATAGATAAATTATAGTAAGGGTATTCAATAGAGATGAGCGGGTTCGGTTCCTCGGAATCCGAACCCCCCCGAACATCACCCATTTTACACGGGTCCGAGGCAGACTCGGATCCTCCCGCCTTGCTCGGTTAACCCAAGCGCGCCCAAACGTCATCATCCCGCTGTCGGATTCTCGCGAGATTCGTATTCTATATAAGGAGCCGGGCGTCGCCGCCATTTTCACTCGTGCATTGGAGATGAT
Organism: Pseudophryne corroboree; assembly: GCF_028390025.1. Lineage (NCBI taxonomy): Eukaryota > Metazoa > Chordata > Amphibia > Anura > Myobatrachidae > Pseudophryne > Pseudophryne corroboree. The sequence goes on along the minus strand of NC_086446.1, from coordinate 569,017,361 downwards.
AGGGAGAGGACGTGTGCAGCGTTCTCTCAGTTGTGTTCAGTGTGCTGCAAATATCTGTGCTCAGTGTGCTGCAAATATCTGTGCTCAGTGTGCTTGCAAATATCTGTGCTCAGTGTGCTGAAAATATCTACGTTCTCTGCCTGAAAAACACTCCATATCTGTGCTCAGTGTGCTGCAAATATCTGTGCTCAGTGTACTTTATTGTGGGGACTGGGGACCACCAGTATTATATAGTAGGAGGACAGTGCAGAGTTTTGCTGACCAGTGACCACCAGTATTATACGTTCTCTGCCTTAAAAACGCTCCATATCTGTGCTGCATTTTAGTATATAGTAGGAGGACAGTGCAGAATTTTGCTGACCACCAGTATAACTATATATATAGCAGTATGGTACAGTAGTCCACTGCTCTACCTCTGTGTCGTCAAGTATACTATCCATCCATACCTGTGGTGCATTTCATTTTTGCACAGTTTGCTGACCACCAGTATAGTATACTATCTATCCATACCTGTGGTGCATTTCAGTTTTGCACAGTTTGCTGACCACCAGTATATAATAAATAGCAGTACGGTACAGTAGGCCACTGCTCTACCTACCTCTGTGTCGTCAAGTATACTATCCATCCATACCTGTGGTGCATTTTAGTTGTTGTGCGCAGTAGTAGGAGGACAGTGCATAATTTTGCTGACCACCAGTATATAATATATAGCAGTACGGTACAGTAGTCCACTGCTCTTCCTACCTCTGTGTCGTCAAGTATACTATCCATCCATACCTGTGGTGCATTTTAGTTGTGCGCAGTAATATATAGTAGGAGGACAGTGCAGAATTTTGCTGACCACCAGTATATAATATATAGCAGTACGGTACAGTAGTCCACTGCTCTACCTACCTCTGTGTCGTCAAGTATACTATCCATCCATACCTGTGGTGCATTTTAGTTGTGCGCAGTATTATATAGTAGGAGGACAGTGCATAATTTTGCTGACCACCAGTATATAATATATAACAGTACGGTACAGTAGTCCACTGCTCTACCTACCTCTGTGTCGTCAAGTATACTATCCATCAAAGCAGTGATAAGTGGAAGGTGATAACGCACCAGCCAATCACTACGGATTTGAAAAATAATAGTTAGGGGGGGTGTGGCCTGCTGCCTGACTGACTGGTTGAGTCCCAGGGGAGCTCGTGCAGATAACTCACAATAAAACCCTTATTGGCAGCCCACCCGGAGTATTTACACACTCAGAGGCTCTATAATATTACCCTGAGCCTTATTGATTGCAGAGGGACAGCTGCGGAGCCGGGGAGCAGGTATATCCTGCTCTTGCAGGTTGCGGCCTACCTCTTGTACTGAAGCCGGGGCCTAGATTTGGTTTCCTCCCGGCCGGACATCCGAAGCCTCCGGGAGCCGGGTAATCGTGATCGGCCCCCGCCACCACTGCTTTCACCCTCTACCCACCTAAGCCGGGAGCCGAGCAGCAGCGCCCGTGTCCCTGTGGCCGGGCGCCGGGAGCTGTGAAGGGCCGCGGAAGCACCCGCGATCGTCCGGTGGCGGCGGCCATCTTGGTGGAGGCACGGACCGGCGCGCGGATAAAGCGCTCCCACGGACGACCTCTTTGCCTGCACGCCTCGCGGGGGGGACTGGGGTCTAGCTGGGGGGATCAGCAGTGGCTTCCAGAGGTGGGGACCCCTGTGCTAGCACCATATCCCACGGATCAACAGCGGCGGCCATATTGGAGGTGGCAGAGGGGAGCTAGCTGCTGCTAATGCTGCTGTACACCAAATATAATCCAGCCGATTCACACCACGGTGTCTCCCTTGTTATTTGCAAGCCCCTACACCACCCTGTCGACCCGAGCTGGGCCAAACTGGGAGCTTTGTGATACGGAGCTGGAGAGAGAGCATATGACCGGTACCCCCGCTTTGTCCTCCCGTACGTGTAATCCGTGCTTTCTGGATCCCGCAGTCTTGCACCTATTGCCAACAACTACAATATACATGGTGCGTCTCCACTGGGAGGACATGTCTTTCTAACACCATGTCTACCACACCGTCGCTTCCTGCCTGAATAACCATTCGCTACGGTCATCCTCTCTTTATCTCTATGATCTACTAATCCCCCTCGGGACATCCCGACATGCCGCCAAAGAAGTCGAAGGGATCTAAATCTGCTCCGCAAGTGAATTTCTTTGGGTCCTCCTCCTCCGGTAACAAGGCCCGCACATCCCTTCCCTCACCGACTCTGGCTCAACCATCTCAAACAACTTCATCAAAGTTAAACAACCCGGCTAACGCTGCACAAGCTGATATGGATTCTCTAGATGGTCCGGTCACGCTACGTTCTATTCATTCCTTGTTAGCCTCTTTCAAGTCTGACATTTCGGCCGAGCTTAGATCTAACATACAAGCTCTTCGTTCTGATATCTCTGAAATTGGTGACAGGACGGACCACATTGAGCATAAGATGGAGGAACTGGTCGCATCACACAATGATTTGATCACCGCACACGACTCTCTCTTAGAGGAAGTCTCCCACATTCGAGACAAAACTACGGATTTAGAGGACCGCTCGCGTAGGAATAACATCAAAATAAGAGGCATCCCTGAGGATGTTTCTAATGCTGACCTATATGACTACGCCACTGCTCTTTTCCATAAATTGTTACCGGATGCTTTACTACCTGATCTTCTGATCGACAGAATACATAGACTCCCAAAGTCTAGGCAGGCTCCTGCCCAAGCCTCTCGAGACACACTTCTCAGGGTCCACTTTTTCCACATTAAGGAAAAGATCTTGCGTGCTGCAATGCCTTCTTCACCTACGGCGACCTGTCTGGACTCTCTACAACTTTTTCAGGATCTATCCCCAGCGACTATGGCTAAAAGGCGATCATTCTCCGCGATTACGTCAGCCTTACGGAAAGCTACAATCCAATATAAGTGGGGATTCCCCACGAAGCTAATAGTGCTACGTAATGGTACTACCACTGTTATCAACAACCCTGAGGATGGGCCTAAAATTCTGAAAAATTGGGACATCCTACTCGATATACAACCTCCTCCCTCCGCTACGTCACCGAAACGAATTGCCCAAGACTGGACATTAGCTCCGGGCTGAAGCCTGACTTGGACTAACAATAAGATAACTATTATTTAACCTTCTTTCTTACAGGTTTATCTGTGTTTATGTGTTTATTACACTATAGGCTATGCTATTTGCCTGATGTTCCATTGTTTCCGTTACTCTTAGGTTGAGATAGAACTGTTCTTGATTTAATTATATAGCAAATGTCCGTTTCTTCTTATTTTAGGATGACCTTGCTTACCTTACTTTATTTTTGCGAATGATAATTACCTGCTAAGTATGCTCTGGTTTGGAAGCGACGGTGGGTATTTTTGGCTGACACGCCACCCACCCGTCTTTGCTCGTCACGATACCCATGTGACGGGACCTCTAGCTCCTTTATGGATGCTATTTCTGTTTTTCTCCCCTGTTTTATTTTTTGTTTTATTTTCTCTTTCCATGTTCTTTTCTTTACTGATGCTGACTTTGCTTCTTTCCTCTTAGAGGGCTATGCCGTTGTGTATTGCATTTTGACGCGATTGTTACTGATGCTTTTTGCTGTTTTATGTATCACTCTGTCGTACCTCCCCACATGGCCACCTTTTTAAGTCTTAATGTCAAAGGGCTCAATTCACCCCATAAGAGGCGTTTGGCTCTGAAATACTTTGCTGATAACAGAGCAGACGTAGTAGCTATACAGGAATCTCACTTCCCACTCCACTCTCCCCCACAGTTTTCCAATACCAATTACCCAGTTCATTATGTCTCTTGTGGGCCGTTTAAAAGAAATGGTGTCGCTATACTCTTCCATAAATCGTGCTCTTTCCAATTGGAGGGTAAGTGGGTAGATGGCAATGGCAGATATCTGATCCTAGTGGGGAAATTGCGGAATAGATATGTTACTCTGGTTTCCCTCTACGCCCCTAATTCCAATCAACCCCGGTTTCTGAAATCCTTTCTTCAAAAGTTGTATAGGGTTAGGAAAGGTGCGACTTTTCTTATGGGTGACTTTAATTTGGCTCCGGACCCTAATTTAGACAAATCCTCGAAACTTGATAAACAATCTGCCAACGCGGCTAAATCCCTGGCCTCCTCCTTCTCACACTTACTAACCGAATTCGATCTATATGACGCTTGGAGGGTTAGGAATATTGGCGCCAGAGACTACACATTTTATTCGGCAGTGCACAGATCCTATTCTAGGATCGATTTGCTCCTGACGGATAAATGGACATTACAATCGATCCCTACCGTTAAAATTTTGCCGATTTCATGGTCAGATCATGCACCTTTAATTTGGTCTTGGTCATGCAACCCGCCTACCCCCCCTCCACGCTCTTGGAGGTTGCGGGATTACATTTTGAAAGATGAGGACGGAGTCTCTATATTACGTGAGGCCTTGTCTTCTTATCTGGCCACTAATAACCCCGCTGATACCTCTATTTCTAATCACTGGTGTGCCCTTAAGGCAGTCCTGAGAGGTGCAGCTATCCATGCTTCAGCTCATATAGCGCGCCGTGACCAGGAAGTTCAGTTAGCCTATGAGCTAGAGGTGACGACGTTAGAAACTAAACATAAACAGTCCCCTACCGACGATCTCACTCTCGCGTCTTTGACTGAAGCGAAGAGGAAATTGAACAATCTGTACCTTCTACACGTACAAAGAGCACTCTCCAACCTAAACCAAAAATATTATATGTTAGGCAATAGGGCTGGTAAACTATTGGCGCGGAAACTTAGAGGGAAAAATCTCATCAACAGAATTAAATATTTGACTAACCCAGATGGCTCGCAGTCCCTGAACCCCAAAGATATTGCAAAAATAATAGTTAGGAACTGATTGGCTGGTGCGTTATCACCTTCCACTTATCACTGCTTTATCACTGCTTTATCACGTCTCCAGGCTTAATACATCTGCCTCTGAGTGTTCTAAAAATCATTGATAACACTGCAGCCCTAAAAGGTATCATTTCATATCACTGCATATACGGTAAATGATGATTGAATGATAATGGTTCTGCTATAGCTTTTGCTATCACTTTACTTCTGGGTCCTAACCTGGCTTAGCTACTGCACATGTGCATTGATCAGCACATGTGCATACTGTAGCGTATTGGGATAAATAATTTTACTATAGGGCATAGAAATGGAACCCAAGAAACATTGTCAAATTTAAACATTTCACTGTGTATGAGTCTGTTTCCACTGTTGGGTGTAAATTTACTAAAGTGGGAGTTTTTTTTAGAACTGGTGATGTTGCCTATAACAACCAATCAGATTCTATCTATTATCTTCAAGAAGCAGCTAGATAAATGTTAAGTACAATCTGATTTGTTGCTATGAGCAACATCACCAGTTCTAAAAAAAACTTGTTACCTTAGTAAATTACTAGTTTCCCTTGACATGACATGACTTGACGTGACGTAACTTCCCTGACACCCAAGTCTTCAGCATTTGATAAATACTACGAGTGCTGGGTTGATGGACTTATTGGGATTGGTTCCAGGTTGCCTGATAGGGCTATCAGCAGAACACTATGATTACCTGTTACAGTGCTAGAGTAATTAAGCACCATGCTCTATATCTATTGGCTTCTGTTGTATCTGTTGGATTGCTGCCCTGTCTATAGATTGTGACCACTAATATTCTTATCTACTGGCTTCATTGATATCAGCCTGTTTATTGATTAATCTTGTCCAGTTCCACTTGGCCTGACCACAGTTTGTGACCTCAACTATTCTGTTTGCCCCATGTTACTATTTTGGATTAAATATGACTATTCTCTCCATACCATTTGTCATCTGCTATTTACTCTCTGCAATTCATGGTACTAGACTTTAGTATATCCTTTGTATGCACTATCTTAAAAATATAAAACTATACTTTTTCACAAGAATTGTGAGTGACCATATACAACTCTTTTCCTAGTTTCGTAATAAAAAGCAACGAGGTACAGTAAGATATCAAATAATGGATTAATCAGACCAGAGTGTGACCTCTACCTTCTGTCTCTCTCCAGCTCGCATAGGGAGGTCAGATGAACTACTGTACTAGTCCCACCCCAGCCTCCAACTTCCTCAAGCTTCCATCTTTAATGTTGGGCACACATTATGTAATTATGGAGCTGATCCACAGATTATCGTTGCATCAGGCCGATAATCACATAGTGTACGACCATGACTAATTAGCGGTGATGGGATGGTCAGGCATGAGAAATCTTTCAACATGTCCGAATGATCCATCATTGGTTGGTCGCATCTGGCAGTGTACACGCTGCTGCAGGCGAAGGAGTGCATATAGCGTGGCTGTACACTGTGAGATATCTCACAGTTTATGGCCATGCTATCTGATGGGTGTCAGGCTGCCAGACAAAATTATCTGATGATGTATGACCAGCCTAACAGCGCGCACACACACAGCTCCGCTCCCCAGCTGCCCATTTTACACTGGAAGAAGCCTTTTGACTACTGTGGGCACACATGTATCAAATACACATTTCCTACTTGACACATGTCACCCACCAGGCATAATTTGATCATACATTTTAATATTTGCTTTCTTATGGGCAGTGGTGCAGAGAGAAGGGGGGGTGGGGTGGGGGTGGCGGAGCAGGTACTATTTACCCGGGCCCAGGACTGATGGAGGGGCGCAGCAGGGGTCTAAGTCCCCACCCCCATACTTGGCAGCAGCTGCAGGTCTTCTCCTTAGTCTAGCACACGCTGCTGTGTGCTGGGCTGCAGTGTGGCCAGGGAGGCACTTAAAGTACTATTTTTGCTGTATTTTTTTGTAAGTGTGCATGACCACGCCTCCTGTGATTAGGCCACACACACCAAAAAGTACCTGGGCCCAGCCAGGCTCTCTACTGCTCTGCTTATAGGCTGATTTATCAATGAGTTTTTTCATGCGCAATGAGTTTCAAAAGTCGTTGCATATGTTAAATGGTGCTCCAGCCTGTCATTTTTCAAACACATGACAGTTAGGAGCTGATTGGCTGGAGCACCATTTATCATTCGAATTGAGTTTTAAAACTTGTGTATGATAAAAATTATTAAAACTGCATTGATACAGAGTGGAATTAAAAAAAATTATAAATATTGCTAAGTAGTTGTTAGTCATTATGATACTAATTATATATCAGTCTTAAAAATCGTATATATGTGTTCCTTGGTGTGGCTAAGTAGCTCTTACTTGTGATAGTACTTGTCACTTAATCAGTCTTAAGATCAAGCCATAAGACCACAAGGAAATATAAAGTCACTGTTAACAGTTCTTGAGATTTCAAGGTGTAGCAGTCTGTAGGCAAAAACTGTAAGCAGAATGGGGGTCATTCAGATCCGTTCGCACGATGCAATTTCTCGCAGCTGTGCAAACGGGTCTGAACTGCGCATGCACATGGGCGGCAATGCACAGGTGCATCGGTCGCCGGCAACGGCCATCGCCACGGAGTGATGGACCTTACGAAGAAGCCGTTCGTAGCGGCGAACGCAAGAAGATTGACAAGCAGAAGGCGGACCTGAGCAGCAACTCACTGTTCTCGAGAAACGTCGGCGTGCCCAGCAGTTGAACAGGAGGGTTCCTGACGTCAGCTCCAAGCCAGATCATCGCAGCGGGTGAGTAAGTCCTGAGCTGTGCAGAGACTGCACAAACTTTTTGTTTGTGCAGCTCTCTGCACAAGCGATTGCAGCCCTGCACAGCCCTAACCCACTCCCCTGTAGGCGGCGATTACCTGGTCGCAGCAGTGCAAAAAACGGCCTGCGTGCGACCAGGTCTGAATGGCGCCCTATGTCCATCTAGACGACAAATATGTCCGAATAGGTAAGAAAGTCCATGTGTTGTTCACTGTCACACAAATGTCGCCATTCAGTGTAAATTAAGGAGGGTGTACACCTCGTCTCTCCACATCAGAAACAACAAAATGTGTAGTATGAGGTGCATTGTAGTCTACAAGAGAGTCACTGACTTGTAGCCAATATTATGTTTTCCAAATTTATAAAGCTTAATACTAGCATGAATGTGCTAGTAGCTTAATTTTTTACTTGTATTGTTGTGTGATAAGAGGTAGTCAAAATACATTCCTCCTGAAATGCTGGGTAATCCTATAAATGTACTGGATGATCCTGATACTGAGAACTTGAGGCAATGAATATGGAGTATTTCTCTCCTGGTACAATAAATCTCTGGTAATGTGAATAGTGTTCAGGTCATTGAAGGGGTATTCCATGGCAGGGCAGAAGAAGGATTCATGCCAACCTTGCTAAAACAAGGAAACTTACTTTACCGTCTCTTCAATCTGTATTTTATTGTATCTCTTTGCAGTCTGTTATTAAATTATGATGATGAAACTATGCAGGTATCTATATACTTGTAGTCAGGAAGACTCATTATGTGAGCCATTTTTTTATACAAATTATTATAGCCGTACTGAATGATTGCTATTAGTCTTCTAACACTGCTATTACCTCTTTTCAAAAATCCTAAATAGGTCTTATCTCTGAGTGATATTTTAAATGCTGCTGTTCTCCTCTCTGAGGCCTGAACAAGGTGTTCTCAGACAGGCTCTATGACTTCTCTCTCTCTGCTCACGGCTCCTGTAGCTGGCTCCCTGGCCTCAGTGACGCTTCACTCCACATCTCCGAAGATACAGACAGCAGCCCGTCCACTCTCAGCGAGCAAGTACCTCAGTCCAACGAGTGACAGATTAGCAATGGGGCAGATGGCAATGCAGCTCCAGAGCTCCACATAAAAATCACCATGACAGAATGATGATGATGACCAGCTGCCCAGCTGTACTCATATGTTTCACAAAAAATGTTTTTCCTACATTTAAGTATTTAGAGAGAGATTGGGGTAAATATTGTAGGGGTATTACATGCTCAATTCGCACTGGCCACACCCACACAGTACTGGTTGGAAACGTGATGCCTTAATTTTCTGGGAGTGGTGAGGACAAGAACTGAATCGCGAAGAGACACGCTGTGGAGAGCGGAGCTGGCGCTAAGAGATCGCTGTGAGAGCCGCCAGCAGCTGCAGTGACACCAGCCTGCCCAGTACTGAGAGAAGCTGCCGGGAAAGGTCTCAGGGTGTTCTGGATAGAAAGAGACATAAAGGAACTCTTTGCTATGAACTGAGTAGATGCTCAAGTAAATCATTGCATTGTTTTCATTATATTGTGAAGCGCATTTGCCTGTTTAGTCCTTGATTCCAGAGTTTTCCCGAATAATAAACTATATGTCACTCTCTCAACATGTGGTGACTATTGTGTTGTGTATGGGGTTGAGGTTCCTCGTCCCTCTGCCTAGGGTTCCAACAGTGAGATTCGGTTCAAGAGGATCCCGGGCAAAGAATCCAGGTACGTCAACCGACACTTGCACTGACCTTCCCACCTATACTTACCGTTTACAACCTGGCGTCCACGAACAGGATTCACAATGTCAGAAACAGAGGAACCTCAGATGCCCACATAGACCGCAGAAGGAGGCTAACCGCTTCACCTGGCCAGTCACCACCAGCTGCAACATCAAAGGCTGCACCAATTATGATGCCTTATTATTTTGGGGCCCAATGGCTTCCCATATACTCAGGAGTGTATTAGGCAGCTGGCACAAGTTCTTTTAAAGAATTTAAAGAAAAATTAAGATCTATGTTCAGGCTGTACCCCCTTAACGAGGAGGTTGTCATCGGGCAACTAAAAGGGGCAGCATTACGGGAAGTAAGATCTTGATCTGATGAAGAGTGAAAGACAGCTGACGGCATCTTGAATAAGTTGGCCGAAATTAGGGTGGCCAATCCCGGAATCCGGATCGGCGGGATCCCGGGATTTGGGGCTAAAATTGCTGGGATTTGAATCCTGGGATTGTCACATCCAATGCCGGGACTTCGGGATTAAACTGCGCATGCGTGGTTTTCTCATTATGCCAGGCAGTGCTGACCACCTGAGCCCTCAGCTGAAATGCTTCCGGCTGAGATGCTGTGCGCGGTGCCGTGTGACATCAAAGGTTTTGCTGCACAGCGCAACCCCATGCCAACCTTCCCCCTACAGCCACGCCTGCTAGCGGTCTTAAGCGGAGGTGTGCTTACTGCGACTCAACACATCGGTGAGCGATTGCGTGGCATGGCGTGGTGGCTGAGTCAGTTGCCCCAGTGCCAGTGTGCCATCAGCCCTGACTGGTGAAAGTCTGCAGAAGGAGGGAAATGACCGGGTAGGAGAAGGTAACTCTACTGCTTCCTGCAGGCACCGTCCAGCCCCACACCCAGTGAGAGAGACAGCCCTTCTTGCACTACACTATGAGAGACCGTAGACTGCTGTTCTTCGGGAGAGGACTGTATTGTAGCCAGATTGGAGGAGAGTGAGCCACTCAACAGTTTTTGCTTAGCCTGGGGGTTTGGTGACAGTTTTATAATTTTCCTGGGCTGGGCCATAATTATGTTTTATGTATATATGTTTTAGATACTTCAGAGAGTCAGCGTAAGGGAGTACTTCAGGTTGTGCGCAGGAATGCCAAAGCCTTTAATCAGAACCCGTCAGACTTCGGAAAGGCTGAGGGAGTCCAGCATCACATCCCTACTGGAACTAACCCACCAGTTATGGAAAGAGACAGGCCTCTACCACCGGCCATGTACCACCTGGTGAGAAATATGATACATGAGATGAAGGAAGCTGGTGTGATACGTGAAAGCCATAGTCAATGGGCAGCACCATTACTGATTGTGCGGAAGAAGGATGGCAGCCATAGATTCTGCATCGACTATCGAAAGCTGAATGCGGTGACACACAAAGATGGTTATCCACTGCCCCAGATAAAGAAATCGTTAACAGCTCAGTACTTCTCAACTCTTGACCTGACGAGCGGATACTGGCAGATCCCAATGGCTCCAGAAGATAGGGAGAAGACCGTGTTAACGACTCCTATAAGTCTGGTCGAGTTTGATTGCATGCCATTCGAGCTCTGCAATGCTTCTGCCACCTTCCAATGAGCACTATTTGGGGTAAAGGAACTGCAAGATGGTCCAGTTGTATCTTGACAATGTAATCATATTCTCGAAGTCCTATGACAAGCATTTGAAACATCTAGAAGAGGTCTTCGTCCAATTGACCAAATGTGGTCTAAAGTTAAAGCCGTCCAAGGGCCATCTTCTAAAACCAAGTGTGCAATATCTGGGCCACTAGAAGATACGGGTGGTGCGGGACTGGCCTGTACCCCTTACGGTGAAAGATGTCCGCAGCTTTCTCGGCTTCATTGGGAATTACCAATGCTTTAGTCAGCATTTCGCCAATGTGGCGGCACCACTTCATGAGTTACTACGTGGCAAATCAGGTCAGGAGAGGCGGAGTACTGCCCTGGTCGCATGGGCAGAGGAGCAACAGAATGCTTTTGATCATTTGAAGTCATCACTAACGGAAGCCCCACTTCTTGCATACCCGGACTATGAGAAACCTTTCCAGGTCTATACGGACGCCAGCCACAGTGGACTGGGAGTGGTACTCTCTCATATACAAGATGGACGAGAGAGAGTTATAGCTTATGCCAGCAGAGGTCTAAGGAAGACCGAAAGAAACAGCAAAAACGATAGCACCTCTAAACTAGAGCTCCTTGCCCTCATCTGGGCCGTCACTGAAAAGTTCAAGATTTATCTTATTCCCAAACCTTTTGTCGTTGTCACGTACACTAATCCTTAGGCACATTTGTCCTCCGCCCGTCTTGGAGCTTTAGAGCAGCAATGGATGGCACGTCTTGCCAACTTTAGAGAGTGTCTTACCGAAGTGGCAAGTCCAATGGAAACGCTGATGCTTTGTCTCAGCTCCCAACCACCGATGTCGCAGAGGAGGAAAAGGATTGGTCTGAAGACATTGAGACCCCTGTGTTTAAGCCTCCAAATCAAAGGGAACAAATAGTTACTTCTGACCCTGTTACCGCCACTGCAGATCTTACCTCTGAAATTGCTTCGCCAAGTAGTCTTAGGTTCGACTGGCAACAAATACAGGAAGCAAGTCCTGTGTTACAAGACCTAATGGGCCTCATCCACAGCAAAAGTCATCTAAGTCCAAAAGAGCCGCTGCTGATCCTGAACTGATTAAACTGTTGCACCACCAAGACTGAATCAGACTCTGACAGGGCTTTGTCATCCGTATCAGCCTTGATCTCAGCACCCACCAGCCCATCTCTCAAATTGTAGTACCTAGACAGCAAGCTGGCATGTTGCGTAACACCTATCACAGTCAGTCGGCGCACTTTGGGACCCGGAAGACGGAGGCGATGCTCTGATAGAGATTCTTTTGGGTCGGGATGAGATCCGATATCGACAAGTGGTCCCAAAAAGATCCTCTACATCCGATACAGAGTTCCCGTCCACTTGAAATTGTTGTTAGATCATGTGAAACTTGAACATAGCTCTGCTGGGTTCCAGATGCTCTGACCATTACAGATCCACTACAGCAAATTCTTGGTGGTGGTGCCAGCACATGAATTGACAGCAAAAACAATGGCTAAGCTGTTCCTCAAGCACTTCGTATGCCCTTACGGCTACCCCAATAAAGTTCTTACCGACCAAGGCCCTGCGTTTGAGTCCGAGTTGTTTCAAGAACTCTGTTCTCTCTACGGTTGCAAGAAACTGCGGACTATGGCCTATCACCCACAGGGGAATGGCCTATGCGAGAAAGCCAAACCGACTGTAATTGGAATGCTCCAAAGTCTTTCAGCAGAGAAGCGTACCCAGTGGCCTAACCTCCTTCCGGAACTGACCTACCTTTATAATAATAAAGAACACTGCTCCACGGGATCCACTCCGTTCAACCTAATGTTCGGGAGATAGGGCAAACTCCCAAAGGATTTAGAGCTGATACCAATGGTGGTGGAAACTGACTGGGTGCAAGAACATCGCTACCGAATAGAAACTGCTCGGAACTGGTGGAACAACGGATGGAAATGGTGCATCACAGTCAGGAGAAAAACTACAATTTGGATGCCAGGCCAACGCCTCTCAAGATCGGAGATACAGTTTGGAAAAAAAAAATCACAGATCAAGCAAGTTGGATGCCATGTGGGAAGATGTTCCCTATGTTATTGTCTGAGTTCCAGCTGATGGAGTATATACTTACCAAATCTAGAGACCTGATGGACATTTGCATACCGTTCCCCATGACCAGGTGAAGCTCTGCAACATTGAAGTCCTGGCAGTAGAGAAAGACTCACCTCTGGCAGAAGGATGGGGAACCCCAGGGGGCATTCCGTTCCATGACCCCATAGAGCTCTTACTATATATGGGTAGCACAACTCCGAGCTCAATGAAACCTGTAGCCCCAAGACCCAGGGAAGAGATATCAATTGAATGTGATTACACACTTTGTATTGTACCATATCTGGCCAAAGTGGTGCTAACCCCAGTTCCTAAGAGGCCAGAACGCAGTTCAAGAAGTATGCTACCTCTAAGGTACCGCGATTAAAATGTTATAATGCAGTATGCTTCTTTAACTGCTGCTTCTGTATATACATACTTATGAAAGTGTATATAATGTAATGTGTTTGTGAGTATTTTGAGTATTTTCCTTGTGCTCACAAATATTCGACCACTCCTTCATAAAAATCACGTGGCAGCCCACCTGGAGTTTGCCATAATGCACTTGAAGGACTCTCAGACCATGAGAAACAAAATTCTCTGGTCTGATGAGACAAAGATTGAACTCTTTGGCGTGAATGTTTGGAGAAAACCAGGCACCACTCATCACCAGGCCAATACCATCCCTACACTGAAACATGGTGGTTGCAGCATCATGCTGTGGGGGTAGTTTTCAGCTGCAGGAACTGGGAGACTAGTCAGGATAGAGGGAAAGATGAATACTGCAATGTACAGAGGCATCCTGGATGAAAATCTGCTCCAGAGTGCTCTTGACCTCAGACTGGAGCGACGGTTCATCTTTCAGCAGGACAAGGACCTGGTCTGGTCTGATGAGACAAAGATTAGTCTGATGAGACAAAGATTGCACTCTTTGGCATGAATGTTTAGAGGAAACCAGGCACCACTCATCACCAGGCCAATACCATCCCCACACTGAAACATGGTGGTTGTAGCATCATGCTGTGGGGATAGTTTTCAGCTGCAGGAACTGGGAAACTAGTCAGGAAAGAGGGAAAGATGAATGCTGCAATGTATGGGAGACCAGTCAGGATAGAGGGAAAGATGAATGCTGCAATGTACAGAGACATCCTGGATGAAAACCTGCTCCAGAGTGCTCTTGACCTCAGACTGGAGCGACGGTTCATTTTTCAGCAGGACAAGGACCTGGTCTGGTCTGATGAGACAAAGATTGGTCTGATGAGACAAAGATTGAACTCTTTGGCGTGAATGTTTGGAGGAAACCAGGCACTACTCATCACCAGGCCAATACCATCCCTACACTGAAACATGGTGGTTGCAGCATCATACTGTGGGGATAGCTTTCAGCTGCAGGAACTGGGAGACTAGTCAGGATAGAGGGAAAGATGAATGCTGCAAAGACATCCTGGATGAAAACCTGCTCCAGAGTGCTCTTGACCTCAGACTGGAGCGACGGTTCATCTTTCAGCAGGACAAGGACCCTAAGCACACAGCCAAGAGATCAAAGGAGTGGTTTCAGGACGACTCTGTGAATGTCCTTGTGTGGCCCAGCCAGAGCCCAGACTTGAATCCAATTGAACATCTCTGGAGAGATCTGAAAATGTCTACACACCAACGCTTCCCATCCAACCTGATGGAGCTTGAGATGTGCTGCAAAGAGGAATGGACAAAACTGCCCAAAGACAGCTGTGCCAAGCTTGTGGTATCATATTCAAAAAGTCTTGAGGCTGTAATTGCTGCCAAAGGAGCATAAATAAAGTATTGAGCAAAGGCTGTGAATACGTATGCACATGTAAGTTTTTATTTTCACAAATTTGCAAAAATATCAAAATACTTTTTTCACGCTGTCATTGTGGGGTATTGGGGGTAATTCAGATCTGATAGCTGCTGTGCGTTTTTGCACAGTGGATGATCAGGTCCAAACTGCGCATGCGCCGCAATGCGCAGGCGCGTTGAACAGCTACAACGAGCATCGCTGTTCAGCGATGGGATGGTGCAAAAAATCCATTCGCATGGGCGTACCTAAGGTGATTGACAGGAAGAGGCCGTTTGTGGGTGGCAACTGACTGTTTACAGGGAATGTCCAGAAAAATGCAGGCATGCCCAAGTGTTTTCAGGGAGGGTGTCTGTTGTTAGCTCTGGCCCCCGATCAGCAGGATTTAACCGCACTGAAAGAGTAAGTCCTGGGCAGCGCAGAAACTGCACAAACTGATTTTTAGCAGCTCTGCTAACACATAAGAATGCACACTTGCACATCAAAAATACACTTACCCTGTAGGCGGGCGAATATCTGATCGCAGGACAGCAAAAAACATAGCCCAGCATCAGCTCTGAATTACCCCCATTGTGTGTAGAATTTTGAGGGGAAATATGAATTTATTCCATTTTGGAATGAGGCTGTAAAATAACAAAATGTGGAAAAAGTGAAGCGTGCGAACACTTTTCGTATGCACTGTAACACACACATATATATATATATATATATATATATAAATATGTGTGTGCGTGTGTGTGTATATGTATGTGTGTGTATATATATATATATATATATATGTATAGATATATATATAGATATATATACATACAAGGGGTTTATTTACTAATATTCATGTTTTGTCCGTTTTGAAGGGTGTTTGAACTCGAATGGTATCGGGTGCATTTTAATGCAACTTTTTGAATCCTGATACGGTCATTCACTAAGCTGCCGAGTTTTGCACAATCGTTTTTTTCCGATGTCGATGTGATTCGTAATATCAGGCAGTGTTTTACGGGAGTGATGAGTAAAACACTGCCTGAAAAAACACAAGGAAACCCGGCCGGATCTGTGAGATCCGTGCAGGGCTTCATTGTGTACCTTAAAAAGTTAATTAAAGTCTTTAAAATCCTGGAAAAAATTGCGTGGGGTCCCCCTCCTAATCATAACCAGCCTCGGGCTCTTTGAGCCGATCCTGGTTGAAAAAATATGGGGAAAAAATGACAGGGGTTCCCCCATATTTAATCAACCAGCACCGGGCTCTGCGCCTGGTCCTGGTTCCAAAAATACGGGGGACAAAAAGCGTAGGGGTCCCCCGTATTTCTGAAACCAGCACCGGGCTCCACTAGCTGGGGAGATAATGCCACAGCCGGGGGACACTTTGATATCGGTCCCTGCGGCCGTGCCATTAAAACCCCAACTAGTCACCCCTGGCCGGGGTACCCTGGAGGAGTGGGGACCCCTTCAATCAAGGGGTACCCCCCTCCAGCCACCCAAGGGCCAGGGGTGAAGCCTGAGGCTGTCCCCCTCATCCAAGGGCGGTGGATGGGGGGCTGATAGCCTTTTTGAAAAAATGTGAATATTGTTTTTAGTAGCAGTACTACAAGTCCCAGCAAGCCTCCCCCGCAAGCTGGTACTTGGAGAACCACAAGTACCAGCATGCGGTGGAAAACCAGGCCCGCTGGCACCTGTAGTACTACTACTAAAAAAATACCCCAATAAAAACAGGAGACACACACCTTGAAAGTATAAGTTTATTACATACATGCACACCTCCAAACATACATACTTACCTATGTTCACACGAGGGTCGGTCCTCTTCTCCATGTAGAATCCATGGGTTACCTGTGGAAAAAATTATACTCACATAATCCAGTGTAGATTGGTCCTCTTCTGTTCTCTGTATAATCCACGTACTTGTCAAAAAAATAAAACGCAAACCCGACCACGCACTGAAAGGGGCCCCATGTTTTCACATGGGACCCCTTTCCCCGACTGCCAGGACCCCCCCCCTGACTCCTGTCTAAGAGGGTTCCTTCAGCCAATCAGGGAGCGCCACGTCGTGGCACCCTCCTGATTGGCTGTGTGCTCCTGTAGTGTCTGTCAGGCAGCACACGGCAGTGATACAATGTAGCGCCTAAGCGCTCCATTGTAACCAATGGTGGGAACTTTGTGGTCAGCAGTTGACCGAAAGTAACCTCACCTCAAAAAAAACACAAATCGACCAAACTCGGATTTTTAGTAAATACTGGCCAAGGTGTTTGAAGTGGCACTCAAAGTATATTCATCCACAACTACTGGGGTGCCTATGTTTCCAGGGTAGCACTTGCTCCTGCAAGGTCCTACAATATAGTCAAAAAGGTATAAGGAAGGCACTCACCAGACTTGAAATAAATTGCAAATAAAACTTTTATTGAACCTCACAACAGCAGCATAATTGTGGTTGGTCAAAGTTTCGGTCCCACACCGGTCCTTTGTCAAGACCAGAGTATACAGCAATCCAAGTCACAAACCAAATGACTATCACTGTGGAACTACAAGTACCCTTCAGGCTCAGTAGGCGGAGCCTGTAGGGTACTTGTAGTTCCACAGTGATAGTCATTTGGTTTGTGACTTGGATTGCTGTATACTCTGGTCTTGACAAAGGTCCGGTGTGGGACCGAAACGTTGACCGACCACAATTATGCTGCTGTTGTGAGGTTTGATAAAAGTTTTATTTGCAATTTATTTCAAGTCTGGTGAGTGCCTTCCTTATACCTTTTTGACTATATATACCGTATATACTCGAGTATAAGTCGACCCGAATATAAGCCGAGGCACCTCATTTTACCACAAAAACCTGGGAAAACTTATTGACTCGAGTATAAGCCTAGGGTGGGAAATGCAGCTCTAGCCGTACACAGACCTCATAGTGCCAGATATGCCCCACAGTGCCAGATATGCCCCACAGTGCCAGATGTGCCAGATATGCCCCACAGTGCTAGATGTGCCAGATATGCCCCACAGTGCCAGATGTGCCAGATATGCCCCACAGTGCCAGATATGCCCCACAGTGCCAGATATGCCCCACAGTGCCAGATGTGCCAGATATGCTCCACAGTGCTAGATATGCCCCACAGTGCCAGATGTGCCAGATATGCCCCACAGTGCCAGATGCGCCCCACAGTGCCAGATATGCCCCACAGTGCCAGATATGCCCCACAGTGCCAGATGTGCCAGATATGCCCCACAGTGCTAGATACTTACTCTCCGTCGCTCCCGCGTTGTCTTCTGAAGGAGGGACACGGAGAGCGCAGCGCGCGGCTCTCCTGTGTTCCTTCTGCATCTCCGGCGGCAGCGGCGTGTGTTAAAGGAAGTGCCGGTTCGTGCGCTTCCTTTAACACACACACGCCGCTGCCGCCGGAGATGCAGTAGGGACACAGGAGAGCCGCCTGCTGTGCTCTCCGTGTCCCTCCTAACGCTGACTCGAGTATAAGCCGAGGTGGCTTTTTCAGCACAAAAAAAAGTGCTGAAAAAGTCGGCTTATACTCGAGTATATACGGTGTATATATATATATATATATATATATCCTCTAGAGCAGGCATGTCCAAACTGCGGCCCTCCAGCTGTTGTGAAACTACATATCCCAGCATGCCCTGACACAGTTTTGCTGTCAGTGATTGCTAAAGCTGTGTCAGGGCATGCTGGGATGTGTAGTTTCTCAACAGCTGGAGGGCCGCAGTTTGGACATGCCTGCTCTAGAGTATAAGCTTTCACAAACACAAGCAGGGCCCTCTTCCCTCATCTGCTTTTCCATCTCTGATTCTATCTTCTTTTCAGTACTCCCTTCAACAGCACCAAATCCCTCGGTTTTCAGCCGCCCTGATACTTATTTCATTGCTGTTTACTGTTGCAGCTATGTTTTAGAGATGAGCGGGTTCGGTTTCTTTGAATCCGAACCCGCACGAACTTCACTTTTTTTTTCACGGGTCCGAGCGACTCGGATCTTCCCGCCTTGCTCGGTTAACCCGAGCGCGCCCGAACGTCATCATGACGCTGTCGGATTCTCGCGAGACTCGGATTCTATATAAGGAGCCGCGCGTCGCCGCCATTTTCACACGTGCATTGAGATTGATAGGGAGAGGACGTGGCTGGCGTCCTCTCCATTAGAATAGATTAGAAGAGAGAGAGAGAGAGAGAGATTGTGCAGACAGAGTTTACCACAGTGACCAGTGCAGTTGTTGTTAAGTTAACTTTTATTTAATATATCCGTTCTCTGCTATATCCGTTCTCTGCCTGAAAAAAACGATACACAGCAGTCACACAGTGTGACTCAGTCTGTGTGCACTCAGCTCAGCCCAGTGTGCTGCACATCAATGTATAAAAGCTTATAATAATTGTGGGGGAGACTGGGGAGCACTGCAGGTTGTTATAGCAGGAGCCAGGAGTACATAATATTATATTAATTTAAAATTAAACAGTGCACACTTTTGCTGCAGGAGTGCCACTGCCAGTGTGACTAGTGGTGACCAGTGCCTGACCACCAGTATAGTAGTATATTGTTGTATACTATCTCTTTATCAACCAGTCTATATTAGCAGCAGACACAGTACAGTGCGGTAGTTCACGGCTGTGGCTACCTCTGTGTCGGCAGTCGGCACTCGGCAGGCAGTCCGTCCATCCATAATTGTATAATTATATACCACCTAACCGTGGTATTTTTTTTTCTTTCTTTATACCGTCGTCATAGTCATACTAGTTGTTACGAGTATACTACTATCTCTTTATCAACCAGTGTACAGTGCGGTAGTTCACGGCTGTGGCTACCTCTGTGTCGGCAGTCGGCAGGCAGTCCGTCCATCCATAATTGTATTATTATAATATATACCACCTAACCGTGGTTTTTTTTTCATTCTTTATACCGTCATAGTCAGTCATACTAGTTGTTACGAGTATACTACTATCTCTTTATCAACCAGTGTACAGTGCGGTAGTTCACGGCTGTGGCTACCTCTGTGTCGGCAGTCGGCAGGCAGTCCGTCCATCCATAATTGTATTATAATATATACCACCTAACCGTGGTTTTTTTTTTCATTCTTTATACCGTCATAGTCAGTCATACTAGTTGTTACGAGTATACTACTATCTCTTTATCAACCAGTGTACAGTGCGGTAGTTCACGGCTGTGGCTACCTCTGTGTCGGAACTCGGCAGGCAGTCCGTCCATCCATAATTGTATTACAATATATACCACCTAACCGTGGTTTTTTTTTCATTCTTTATACCGTCATAGTCAGTCATACTAGTTGTTACGAGTATACTACTATCTCTTTATCAACCAGTGTACAGTGCGGTAGTTCACGGCTGTGGCTACCTCTGTGTCGGCACTCGGCAGGCAGTCCGTCCATCCATAATTGTATTACAATATATACCACCTAACCGTGGTTTTTTTATACCACCTAACCGTGGCAGTCCGTCCATAATTGTATACTAGTATCCAATCCATCCATCTCCATTGTTTACCTGAGGTGCCTTTTAGTTCTGCCTATAAAATATGGAGAACAAAAAAGTTGAGGTTCCAAAATTAGGGAAAGATCAAGATCCACTTCCACCTCGTGCTGAAGCTGCTGCCACTAGTCATGGCCGAGACGATGAAATGCCAGCAACGTCGTCTGCCAAGGCCGATGCCCAATGTCATAGTACAGAGCATGTCAAATCCAAAACACCAAATATCAGAAAAAAAAGGACTCCAAAACCTAAAATAAAATTGTCGGAGGAGAAGCGTAAACTTGCCAATATGCCATTTACCACACGGAGTGGCAAGGAACGGCTGAGGCCCTGGCCTATGTTCATGGCTAGTGGTTCAGCTTCACATGAGGATGGAAGCACTCAGCCTCTCGCTAGAAAACTGAAAAGACTCAAGCTGGCAAAAGCACCGCAAAGAACTGTGCGTTCTTTGAAATCCCAAATCCACAAGGAGAGTCCAATTGTGTCGGTTGCGATGCCTGACCTTCCCAACACTGGACGTGAAGAGCATGCGCCTTCCACTATTTGCATGCCCCCTGCAAGTGCTGGAAGGAGCACCCGCAGTCCAGTTCCTGATAGTCAGATTGAAGATGTCAGTGTTGAAGTACACCAGGATGAGGAGGATATGGGTGTTGCTGGCGCTGGGGAGGAAATTGACCAGAAGGATTCTGATGGTGAGGTGGTTTGTTTAAGTCAGGCACCCGGGGAGACACCTGTTGTCCGTGGGAGGAATATGGCCGTTGACATGCCAGGTGAAAATACCAAAAAAATCAGCTCTTCGGTGTGGAGGTATTTCACCAGAAATGCGGACAACAGGTGTCAAGCCGTGTGTTCCCTTTGTCAAGCTGTAATAAGTAGGGGTAAGGACGTTAACCACCTCGGAACATCCTCCCTTATACGTCACCTGCAGCGCATTCATAATAAGTCAGTGACAAGTTCAAAAACTTTGGGTGACAGCGGAAGCAGTCCACTGACCAGTAAATCCCTTCCTCTTGTAACCAAGCTCACGCAAACCACCCCACCAACTCCCTCAGTGTCAATTTCCTCCTTCCCCAGGAATGCCAATAGTCCTGCAGGCCATGTCACTGGCAAGTCTGACGAGTCCTCTCCTGCCTGGGATTCCTCCGATGCATCCTTGCGTGTAACGCCTACTGCTGCTGGCGCTGCTGTTGTTGCCGCTGGGAGTCGATGGTCATCCCAGAGGGGAAGTCGTAAGCCCACTTGTACTACTTCCAGTAAGCAATTGACTGTTCAACAGTCCTTTGCGAGGAAGATGAAATATCACAGCAGTCATCCTACTGCAAAGCGGATAACTGAGGCCTTGGCATCCTGGGTAGTGAGAAACGTGGTTCCGGTATCCATCATTACTGCAGAGCCAACTAGAGACTTGTTGGAGGTACTGTGTCCCCGGTACCAAATACCATCTAGGTTCCATTTCTCTAGGCAGGCGATACCGAAAATGTACACAGACCTCAGAAAAAGAGTCACCAGTGTCCTAAAAAATGCAGCTGTACCCAATGTCCACTTAACCACGGACATGTGGACAAGTGGAGCAGGGCAGGGTCAGGACTATATGACTGTGACAGCCCACTGGGTAGATGTATGGACTCCCGCCGCAAGAACAGCAGCGGCGGCACCAGTAGCAGCATCTCGCAAACGCCAACTCTTTCCTAGGCAGGCTACGCTTTGTATCACCGCTTTCCAGAATACGCACACAGCTGAAAACCTCTTACGGCAACTGAGAAAGATCATCGCGGAATGGCTTACCCCAATTGGACTCTCCTGTGGATTTGTGGCATCGGACAACGCCAGCAATATTGTGTGTGCATTAAATATGGGCAAATTCCAGCACGTCCCATGTTTTGCACATACCTTGAATTTGGTGGTGCAGAATTTTTTAAAAAACGACAGGGGCGTGCAAGAGATGCTGTCGGTGGCCAGAAAAATTGCGGGACACTTTCGGCGTACAGGCACCACGTACAGAAGACTGGAGCACCACCAAAAACTACTGAACCTGCCCTGCCATCATCTGAAGCAAGAAGTGGTAACGAGGTGGAATTCAACCCTCTATATGCTTCAGAGGTTGGAGGAGCAGCAAAAGGCCATTCAAGCCTATACAATTGAGCACGATATAGGAGATGGAATGCACCTGTCTCAAGTGCAGTGGAGAATGATTTCAACGTTGTGCAAGGTTCTGATGCCCTTTGAACTTGCCACACGTGAAGTCAGTTCAGACACTGCCAGCCTGAGTCAGGTCATTCCCCTCATCAGGCTTTTGCAGAAGAAGCTGGAGGCATTGAAGAAGGAGTTAACACGGAGCGATTCCGCTAGGCATGTGGGACTTGTGGATGCAGCCCTTAATTCGCTTAACAAGGATTCACGGGTGGTCAATCTGTTGAAATCAGAGCACTACATTTTGGCCACCGTGCTCGATCCTAGATTTAAAGCCTACCTTGGATCTCTCTTTCCGGCAGACACAGGTCTGCTGGGGTTGAAAGACCTGCTGGTGACAAAATTGTCAAGTCAAGCGGAACGCGACCTGTCAACATCTCCTCCTTCACATTCTCCCGCAACTGGGGGTGCGAGGAAAAGGCTCAGAATTCCGAGCCCACCCGCTGGCGGTGATGCAGGGCAGTCTGGAGCGACTGCTGATGCTGACATCTGGTCCGGACTGAAGGACCTGACAACGATTACGGACATGTCGTCTACTGTCACTGCATATGATTCTCTCAACATTGATAGAATGGTGGAGGATTATATGAGTGACCGCATCCAAGTAGGCACGTCACACAGTCCGTACTTATACTGGCAGGAAAAAGAGGCAATTTGGAGGCCCTTGCACAAACTGGCTTTATTCTACCTAAGTTGCCCTCCCACAAGTGTGTACTCCGAAAGAGTGTTTAGTGCCGCCGCTCACCTTGTCAGCAATCGGCGTACGAGGTTACATCCAGAAAATGTGGAGAAGATGATGTTCATTAAAATGAATTATAATCAATTCCTCCGCGGAGACATTGACCAGCAGCAATTGCCTCCACAAAGTACACAGGGAGCTGAGATGGTGGATTCCAGTGGGGACGAATTGATAATCTGTGAGGAGGGGGATGTACACGGTGATATATCGGAGGGTGAAGATGAGGTGGACATCTTGCCTCTGTAGAGCCAGTTTGTGCAAGGAGAGATTAATTGCTTCTTTTTTGGGGGGGGTCCAAACCAACCCGTCATATCAGTCACAGTCGTGTGGCAGACCCTGTCACTGAAATGATGGGTTGGTTAAAGTGTGCATGTCCTGTTTTGTTTATACAACATAAGGGTGGGTGGGAGGGCCCAAGGATAATTCCATCTTGCACCTCTTTTTTCTTTTCTTTTTCTTTGCATCATGTGCTGATTGGGGAGGGTTTTTTGGAAGGGACATCCTGCGTGACACTGCAGTGCCACTCCTAGATGGGCCCGGTGTTTGTGTCGGCCACTAGGGTCGCTAATCTTACTCACACAGCTACCTCATTGCGCCTCTTTTTTTCTTTGCGTCATGTGCTGTTTGGGGAGGGTTTTTTGGAAGGGACATCCTGCGTGACACTGCAGTGCCACTCCTAGATGTGCCCGGTGTTTGTGTCGGCCACTAGGGTCGCTAATCTTACTCACACAGTCAGCTACCTCATTGCGCCTCTTTTTTTCTTTGCGTCATGTGCTGTTTGGGGAGGGTTTTTTGGAAGGGCCATCCTGCGTGACACTGCAGTGCCACTCCTAGATGGGCCCGGTGTTTGTGTCGGCCACTAGGGTCGCTAATCTTACTCACACAGCTACCTCATTGCGCCTCTTTTTTTCTTTGCGTCATGTGCTGTTTGGGGAGGGTTTTTTGGAAGGGACATCCTGCGTGACACTGCAGTGCCACTCCTAGATGGGCCCGGTGTTTGTGTCGGCCACTAGGGTCGCTTATCTTACTCACACAGCGACCTCGGTGCAAATTTTAGGACTAAAAATAATATTGTGAGGTGTGAGGTATTCAGAATAGACTGAAAATGAGTGTAAATTATGGTTTTTGAGGTTAATAATACTTTGGGATCAAAATGACCCCCAAATTCTATGATTTAAGCTGTTTTTTAGTGTTTTTGGAAAAAAACACCCGAATCCAAAACACACCCGAATCCGACAAAAATAATTCGGTGAGGTTTTGCCAAAACGCGTTCGAACCCAAAACACGGCCGCGGAACCGAACCCAAAACCAAAACACAAAACCCGAAAAATTTCAGGCGCTCATCTCTACTATGTTTATATACCCTGTATTTGTCCTACATTGTATTGAATTGTAAGTCACTGTTTTCTTGTTTTGCTTATTTGTTTATGCACTCAGTAATTGGGCGCTGCAGATCCCATGTGATCGCCATATAAATTAAAGTATAATATATGCTCTGAAAATGGGAGGAGTCAGGACTGGAATTTGGAGAAATGAGTAGCGAGAGAAGGAGTCAGAATTTTGAAACCGCCCCCCCCTATAACAGAAGTCTAGATCCGCCCCTGGGCCCCTCCCTCCCAAAAAACAAAATTCTGCCGCAATGCTCCACCGTTATGTGATGTCATACAGTGTGACGTTACATATAGGTTGAGTATTGCGGACCTACAGGAACAGTTTACAGAGATCTAATGCACAGGGAAGTCTTGTTTTAAGAAGTCCTCCCTGCGCATCAGACTGTTGTTGTTTCACAGACTGGTGCAGCTCTACAGGTAATGGCAGTAGGATCCAGGGGTGGGCCAGGGGGGCACCAGTCCCCACAGTCCCCCCCCCCCCCCCCTCCCGATGGCTGCCCTGCTGCTACCACATTACACATACACTTTAAACAATTGATTGTAACTTTTTGTTGTCTTCATCCTGTACAAATACTTTTGTCTTTTATTTTCCTTTTCGATTGGCTAATGCTACATACTGTAATGGTCCATATACACTAGACGAAGTCGCTCTAGTGTTTTCCCTCTCGGGCCAGGCAGTCATTGGCCGCCCGTACACACTGAGCGAAATGATCGCTCAGTGACGTCACGCAGCCGCCGGCCATGCATGCACCTCCTGGACGACGGTCCAGATTGCGGTGCATGCACTGCCGACAGCGATGATCGTTGCCGACCTGCCGAGTCGCGCATCGATCGTTGCTGGCAGCATACACACTGGCTGAGAAAATAAGAGACATCGCTCAAGAAGGGGGAAAATGAGAGTTGTCGTTCATTTTATCGGCCAGGTTGTATGCACCTTTAGTTGTATGTAGATTGAAGTTTTTGTCTTTTTAGATGATGTGTAGGTGTAGGTTTTGAAATGACTTAAACTTTAGTTAAACACCATCAAAAGACACATTTCAAGGTAAATATGTTAAATAATGTAGCGTACCCTGGAGGTGGCTGATGTATTGCACAGCATTCTCCTACAATACCAGGAATATATGGAGTGAGTCTGGCAATGTGACTGTTATTTCTTGCAGTATTTAAACAATCCAGACTACAGTACCTTCCTGTATAAACGACACAGCTGTTAAAAATTGAAAAAGCAGGCGCCTGTAAGATAGTGGGTGCAGGAAGTCTAAGAAGACTTTGGTTTGTGGGACCATCGCCATATAAAAGGTTTGCTTGTATTAATGTGGAATACACTAATCACTCTTGCTTCCTTATCTCATACTTAGGAAACTGTTGTGTGTCTTCTCAAGGTAAAATAATTGTTTAATTGGGAAGTGTGTATAAAGTGTAATAATGTTACAGTCCAGAAGAAGCTTTTTGATTCTTCACTGGACCCATTGCACAGGATTTGCAGTGGCTCAAGTAGGGAGTAAATTTTTCTGGATATGCATAATATCTGTATAATTGCCTACTGAGCTATTGCCAGATATCACAGATCTGACCATATGTTGGGCAGCCCTATTGACAGGATTGCAAGGGTCACATTATTTCCTGTGGTGATACACAGGCTCAACATGGTCCTCAGGCTATATGATTTTCTGTCTGTACAGAGTGATGCATGAGAATTCACATGTGGACAGAAACAAAGGAGTGACTTGTGGCTGATTTGACCACAGCAATGAACAGTCACATTTACACAAACAGTCATTTGGGTGATTTAACTATTTAGTCTGAGTTAGAGACAGGTCATGCAGTAAAGCTGGATTATCATTGCACACATGCGTTAATTACTGTCATCGGATTGCAATATTCACCATGATACGATTGGACAAATTAGTTAAAAATGACCAAGATTTGGTTAAAATATCTACCTGCACATGGGAATTTTTAGGAGTCTATTTATCAAATGGAGAAGAGCTAATTATCTGGAGGAGAAGTGGTTGTAACTGTACATATCAGTGATTTCCCCATTTGTACCACAAGCATCGGTGAACATCGATGTGCACTGCCATATCGACAGTTTCTTGATTCATTTAAACACGCAACAATGGGGGTCATTCCGAGTTGATCGCACGTAGCAACTTTTTGCTGCCCGTGCGATCAACTAGACGCCGCCTGTAGGGGAGTGTATTTCTACATAGCAGGGCTGCGAACGCTTGTGCAGCCCTGCTATGCAAAAAAAGTTTTGTGTAAAAGAAGACCAGGGTAAGAGTTACTTGCCCTGTACGATCGATCCAGCGTGGCAGGTCCAGGAATTGACGTCAGACATCCGCCCTCCAAGCGCCTGGACACACCTGCGTTGGACTCACCACTCCCCAAAAACGGTGAGTTACCGCTCGGTTCCGCCTTCCTCCTGTCAATCTTCTTGAGGTCGTCGCTGCAACCGTTTTCTTAGTTTGCGGCATCGCTACGGGCAACAACGCGCCTGCGCAATGTGGCCGCAGCGCATGTGCAGTTCCAACCCGATCGCACGGCTGCGATGAAGTGCAGCGTGCGATCGGGTTGGAAAGACCCCCAATGTCTCTGGGTTTTCTCTTCCAGGAGAGAAACCCTAATGTCATCTTAACAGCGGTGCTTGCAGGGGGTGGTTCTGAGTACGTAGAAAGTTGAAACCCACCTGCCTGACCACAATTGATACCCCTCTCTGCATAATGCCGTAATTGTGTTGTAATTTTGGCCACAAATAAATATATTTTAAGAGAATTTCAAACAAGTCTATCAAACAAGCATACTCAATTATTAGAGAAAGCTTCTATAATAATAACTGAGTATGCTTGTTTGATAGACTTGTTTGAAATTTCCCTGTGTCAATTTTTGCTCCATCATTATTCTTTTATTAGTATAGTGTCTCTTGTTATTTTTTTATTTATATAATTTTTTTGTTCATCGTTTTCTACTCTTTAGTCTTCATTTGTGTATGTGTTAATGGATTTTCCCCCTTTTTTCACCTATAGGATGGTGCTATTTAGACAATTACCCACCTTGAGTAATATGGCGTTGGTTGATTTTTGTGAGCTTGTTTGACTTTTCTAACAAAGAGGCAGAGCCTTCAGCAGTGGATATGAACATATTTTATCAACATATAGCTCCAAATTCAGGACCCTTCTGTAATCTCACACCTGAAAATGGTGGAGGAAGGCCACCGTTACACACTCTCCTGTATTGGATGTGACAGACCAAAACTTTTATTTTATAAACTGCAAAGTTGTTTTAGAATTGAAATAAATTAGTATCTTTTACTGATTGGTCATTTGGCTCTCTTTTTTGGTTGATATTCTGGTGAGAGGGTATTTTTACAGGATTTCCTTCTACCATTGTTGGATTACAAGGGTCAGTATTACAGGACTATCGTTGTCAAAATAAAAATAAGAAGTGTATGGAATCCCATTTTTACCTTTCATAAGTACCCTACCAGTAAATCTAAAGTATTGATGGTCTATTGCAGAAGACTAGCGCACATTGGAATTGTTTTGTGTGTGTGTGTGTGTGTGTGTGTGTGTGTATTTATATATATATATATATATATATATATGCTGTTCAAAAAAGTAAAGGGAACACTTAAACAACACAATGTAACTCCAAGTCAATCACACTTCTGTGAAATCAAACTGTCCACTTAGGAAGCAACACTTATTGACAATCAATTTCACATGCTGTTGTGCAAATGGAATAGACAACAGGTGGAAATTATAGGCAATTAGCAAGACACCCCCAATAAAGGAGTTGTTCTGCAGGTGGTGACCACAGACCACTTCTCAGCTCCTATGCTTTCTGGCTGATGATTTGGTCACTTTTGAAAGCTTCCGGTGCTTTTACTCTAGTGGTAGCATGAGACAGAGTCTACAATCCACACAAGGGGCTCAGGTAGTGCAGCTCATCCAGGATGGCACATCAATGCGAGCTGTGGCAAGAAGGTTTGCTGTGTCTGTCAGCGTAGTGTCCAGAGCATGGAGGCACTACCAAGAGACAGGCCAGTACATCAGGAGACGTGGAGGAGGCCATAGGAGGGCAACAACCCAGCAGCAGGAACGCTACCTCCGCCTTTGTGCAAGGAGGAACAGGAGGAGCACTGCCAGAGCCCTGCAAAATGACCTCCAGCAAGCCACAAATGTGCTGTGTCTACTCAAACGATCAGAAACAGACTCCATGAGGGTGGTATGAGGGCCCGACGTCCACAGGTGGGGGTTGTGCTTACAGCCCAACACCATGCAGGATGTTTGGCATTTGCCAGAGAACACCAAGATTCGCAAATTCCCCACTGGCGCCCTGTGCTCTTCACAGATGAAAGCAGGTTCTCACTGAGCACATGTGACAGACATGACAGAGTCTGGAGACGCCAAGGAGAACGTTCTGCTGCCTGCAACATCCTCCAGCATGACCGGTTTGGCAGTGGGTCAGTAATGGTGTGGGGTGGCATTTCTTTCGGGGGCCGCACAGCCCTCCATGTGCTCGCCAGAGGTAGCCTGACTGCCATTAGGTACCGAGATGAGATCCTCAGACCACTTGTGAGTCCATATGCTGGTGCGGTTGGCCCTGGGTTCCTCCTAATGCAAGACAATGCTAGACCTCATGTGGCTGGAGTGTGTCAGCAGTTCCTGCAAGACGAAGCCATTGATGCTATGGACTGGCCCGCCCGTTCCCCAGACCTGAATCCAATTGAGCACATCTGGGACATCATGTCTCGCTCCATCCACCAATGCCACGTTGCACCACAGACTGTCCAGGAGTTGGCGGATGCTTTAGTCCAGGTCTGGGAGGAGATCCCTCAGGAGACCATCCGCCACCTCATCAGGAGCATGCCCAGGCGTTGTAGGGAGGTCATACAGGCACGTGGAGGCCACACACACTACTGAGCCTCATTTTTACTTGTTTTAAGGACATTACATCAAAGTTGGATCAGCCTGTAGTGTGTTTTTCCACTTTAATTTTGAGTGTGACTCCAAATCCAGACCTCCATGGGTTAATAAATTTGATTTCCATTGATAATTTTTGTGTGATTTTGTTGTCAGCACATTCAACTATGTAAAGAACAAAGTATTTAATAAGAATATTTCATTCATTCAGATCTAGGATGTGTTATTTTAGAGTTCCCTTAATTTTTTTGAGCAGTGCATATATATATATATATATATATATATATATATATATAATAATAGAAGTCGATATGGAACGGCACTCAGAGGCCTTATTAAATGCAAATAATTTGTATTAAAGTTCTTTAATACAAATTATTTGCATTTAACAAAGCCACTGAGTGCCGTTCCATATCGACTTCTACATTGGCGGCCAAGTACCGCATCGGATCAGGACACCGGGGTATGATTTAATCTTTATTGAGTGCCGGACCTTGCTTTTATATATATATATATATATATATTAGAGATGAGCGCCTGAAATTTTTCGGGTTTTGTGTTTTGGTTTTGGGTTCGGTTCCGCGGCCGTGTTTTGGGTTCGAACGCGTTTTGGCAAAACCTCACCGAATTTTTTTTGTCGGATTCGGGTGTGTTTTGGATTCGGGTGTTTTTTTAAAAAAACCCTAAAAAACAGCTTAAATCATAGAATTTGGGGGTAATTTTGATCCCAAAGTATTATTAACCTCAAAAAACATAATTTACACTCATTTTCAGCCTATTCTGAACACATCACACCTCACAATATTATTTTTAGTCCTAAAATTTGCACCGAGGTCGCTGTGTGAGTAAGATAAGCGACCCTAGTGGCCGACACAAACACCGGGCCCATCTAGGAGTGGCACTGCAGTGTCACGCAGGATGTCCCTTCCAAAAAACCCTCCCCAAACAGCACATGACGCAAAGAAAAAAAGAGGCGCAATGAGGTAGCTGACTGTGTGAGAAAGATAAGCGACCCTAGTGGCCGACACAAACACCGGGCCCATCTAGGAGTGGCACTGCAGTGTCACGCAGGATGTCCCTTCCAAAAAACCCTCCCCAAACAGCACATGACGCAAAGAAAAAAAGAGGCGCAATGAGGTAGCTGTGTGAGAAAGATAAGCGACCCTAGTGGCCGACACAAACACCGGGCCCATCTAGGAGTGGCACTGCAGTGTCACGCAGGATGTCCCTTCCAAAAAACCCTCCCCAAACAGCACATGACGCAAAGAAAAAAAGAGGCGCAATGAGGTAGCTGTGTGAGTAAGATTAGCGACCCTAGTGGCCGACACAAACACCGGGCCCATCTAGGAGTGGCACTGCAGTGTCACGCAGGATGGCCCTTCCAAAAAACCCTCCCCAAACAGCACATGACGCAAAGAAAAAAAGAGGCGCAATGAGGTAGCTGACTGTGTGAGTAAGATTAGCGACCCTAGTGGCCGACACAAACACCGGGCACATCTAGGAGTGGCACTGCAGTGTCACGCAGGATGTCCCTTCCAAAAAACCCTCCCCAAACAGCACATGACGCAAAGAAAAAAAGAGGCGCAATGAGGTAGCTGACTGTGTGAGAAAGATAAGCGACCCTAGTGGCCGACACAAACACCGGGCCCATCTAGGAGTGGCACTGCAGTGTCACGCAGGATGTCCCTTCCAAAAAACCCTCCCCAATCAGCACATGATGCAAAGAAAAAGAAAAGAAAAAAGAGGTGCAAGATGGAATTATCCTTGGGCCCTCCCACCCACCCTTATGTTGTATAAACAAAACAGGACATGCACACTTTAACCAACCCATCATTTCAGTGACAGGGTCTGCCACACGACTGTGACTGATATGACGGGTTGGTTTGGACCCCCCCCAAAAAAGAAGCAATTAATCTCTCCTTGCACAAACTGGCTCTACAGAGGCAAGATGTCCACCTCATCTTCACCCTCCGATATATCACCGTGTACATCCCCCTCCTCACAGATTATCAATTCGTCCCCACTGGAATCCACCATCTCAGCTCCCTGTGTACTTTGTGGAGGCAATTGCTGCTGGTCAATGTCTCCGCGGAGGAA
The DNA here is from genome assembly GCF_028390025.1 of Pseudophryne corroboree. Lineage (NCBI taxonomy): Eukaryota > Metazoa > Chordata > Amphibia > Anura > Myobatrachidae > Pseudophryne > Pseudophryne corroboree. Next base: position 568,985,617 of record NC_086446.1, on the reverse strand, counting down.
TTGATTATAATTCATTTTAATGAACATCATCTTCTCCACATTTTCTGGATGTAACCTCGTACGCCGATTGCTGACAAGGTGAGCGGCGGCACTAAACACTCTTTCGGAGTACACACTTGTGGGAGGGCAACTTAGGTAGAATAAAGCCAGTTTGTGCAAGGGCCTCCAAATTGCCTCTTTTTCCTGCCAGTATAAGTACGGACTGTGTGACGTGCCTACTTGGATGCGGTCACTCATATAATCCTCCACCATTCTATCAATGTTGAGAGAATCATATGCAGTGACAGTAGACGACATGTCCGTAATCGTTGTCAGGTCCTTCAGTCCGGACCAGATGTCAGCATCAGCAGTCGCTCCAGACTGCCCTGCATCACCGCCAGCGGGTGGGCTCGGAATTCTGAGCCTTTTCCTCGCACCCCCAGTTGCGGGAGAATGTGAAGGAGGAGATGTTGACAGGTCGCGTTCCGCTTGACTTGACAATTTTGTCACCAGCAGGTCTTTCAACCCCAGCAGACCTGTGTCTGCCGGAAAGAGAGATCCAAGGTAGGCTTTAAATCTAGGATCGAGCACGGTGGCCAAAATGTAGTGCTCTGATTTCAACAGATTGACCACCCGTGAATCCTTGTTAAGCGAATTAAGGGCTGCATCCACAAGTCCCACATGCCTAGCGGAATCGCTCCGTGTTAGCTCCTTCTTCAATGCCTCCAGCTTCTTCTGCAAAAGCCTGATGAGGGGAATGACCTGACTCAGGCTGGCAGTGTCTGAACTGACTTCACGTGTGGCAAGTTCAAAGGGCATCAGAACCTTGCACAACGTTGAAATCATTCTCCACTGCACTTGAGACAGGTGCATTCCATCTCCTATATCGTGCTCAATTGTATAGGCTTGAATGGCCTTTTGCTGCTCCTCCAACCTCTGAAGCATATAGAGGGTTGAATTCCACCTCGTTACCACTTCTTGCTTCAGATGATGGCAGGGCAGGTTCAGTAGTTTTTGGTGGTGCTCCAGTCTTCTGTACGTGGTGCCTGTACGCCGAAAGTGTCCCGCAATTTTTCTGGCCACCGACAGCATCTCTTGCACGCCCCTGTCGTTTTTTAAAAAATTCTGCACCACCAAATTCAAGGTATGTGCAAAACATGGGACGTGCTGGAATTTGCCCATATTTAATGCACACACAATATTGCTGGCGTTGTCCGATGCCACAAATCCACAGGAGAGTCCAATTGGGGTAAGCCATTCCGCGATGATCTTCCTCAGTTGCCGTAAGAGGTTTTCAGCTGTGTGCGTATTCTGGAAAGCGGTGATACAAAGCGTAGCCTGCCTAGGAAAGAGTTGGCGTTTGCGAGATGCTGCTACTGGTGCCGCCGCTGCTGTTCTTGCGGCGGGAGTCCATACATCTACCCAGTGGGCTGTCACAGTCATATAGTCCTGACCCTGCCCTGCTCCACTTGTCCACATGTCCGTGGTTAAGTGGACATTGGGTACAACTGCATTTTTTAGGACACTGGTGAGTCTTTTTCTGACGTCCGTGTACATTCTCGGTATCGCCTGCCTAGAGAAGTGGAACCTAGATGGTATTTGGTAACGGGGGCACACTGCCTCAATAAATTGTCTAGTTCCCTGTGAACTAACGGCGGATACCGGACGCACGTCTAACACCAACATAGTTGTCAAGGACTCAGTTATCCGCTTTGCAGTAGGATGACTGCTGTGATATTTCATCTTCCTCGCAAAGGACTGTTGAACAGTCAATTGCTTACTGGAAGTAGTACAAGTGGGCTTACGACTTCCCCTCTGGGATGACCATCGACTCCCAGCGGCAACAACAGCAGCGCCAGCAGCAGTAGGCGTTACACGCAAGGATGCATCGGAGGAATCCCAGGCAGGAGAGGACTCGTCAGACTTGCCAGTGACATGGCCTGCAGGACTATTGGCATTCCTGGGGAAGGAGGAAATTGACACTGAGGGAGTTGGTGGGGTGGTTTGCGTGAGCTTGGTTACAAGAGGAAGGGATTTACTGGTCAGTGGACTGCTTCCGCTGTCACCCAAAGTTTTTGAACTTGTCACTGACTTATTATGAATGCGCTGCAGGTGACGTATAAGGGAGGATGTTCCGAGGTGGTTAACGTCCTTACCCCTACTTATTACAGCTTGACAAAGGGAACACACGGCTTGACACCTGTTGTCCGCATTTCTGGTGAAATACCTCCACACCGAAGAGCTGATTTTTTTGGTATTTTCACCTGGCATGTCAACGGCCATATTCCTCCCACGGACAACAGGTGTCTCCCCGGGTGCCTGACTTAAACAAACCACCTCACCATCAGAATCCTCCTGGTCAATTTCCTCCCCAGCGCCAGCAACACCCATATCCTCCTCATCCTGGTGTACTTCAACACTGACATCTTCAATCTGACTATCAGGAACTGGACTGCGGGTGCTCCTTCCAGCACTTGCAGGGGGCATGCAAATAGTGGAAGGCGCATGCTCTTCACGTCCAGTGTTGGGAAGGTCAGGCATCGCAAACGACACAATTGGACTCTCCTTGTGGATTTGGGATTTCAAAGAACGCACAGTTCTTTGCGGTGCTTTTGCCAGCTTGAGTCTTTTCAGTTTTCTAGCGAGAGGCTGAGTGCTTCCATCCTCATGTGAAGCTGAACCACTAGCCATGAACATAGGCCAGGGCCTCAGCCGTTCCTTGCCACTCCGTGTGGTAAATGGCATATTGGCAAGTTTACGCTTCTCCTCCGACAATTTTATTTTAGGTTTTGGAGTCCTTTTTTTTCTGATATTTGGTGTTTTGGATTTGACATGCTCTGTACTATGACATTGGGCATCGGCCTTGGCAGACGACGTTGCTGGCATTTCATCGTCTCGGCCATGACTAGTGGCAGCAGCTTCAGCACGAGGTGGAAGTGGATCTTGATCTTTCCCTAATTTTGGAACCTCAACTTTTTTGTTCTCCATATTTTATAGGCAGAACTAAAAGGCACCTCAGGTAAACAATGGAGATGGATGGATTGGATACTAGTATACAATTATGGACGGACTGCCACGGTTAGGTGGTATAAAAAAACCACGGTTAGGTGGTATATATTATAATAATAATACAATTATGGATGGACGGACTGCCTGCCGACTGCTGACACAGAGGTAGCCACAGCCGTGAACTACCGCACTGTACACTGGTTGATAAAGAGATAGTAGTATACTCGTAACAACTAGTATGACACTATGACGACGGTATAAAGAAAGAAAAAAAAATACCACAGTTAGGTGGTATATATTATAATAATAATACAATTATGGATGGACGGACTGCCTGCCGACTGCCGACACAGAGGTAGCCACAGCCGTGAACTACCGCACTGTACACTGGTTGATAAAGAGATAGTAGTATACTCGTAACAACTAGTATGACACTATGACGACGGTATAAAGAAAGAAAAAAAAATACCACAGTTAGGTGGTATATATTATAATAATAATACAATTATGGATGGACGGACTGCCTGCCGACTGCCGACACAGAGGTAGCCACAGCCGTGAACTACCGCACTGTACACTGGTTGATAAAGAGATAGTAGTATACTCGTAACAACTAGTATGACACTATGACGACGGTATAAAGAAAGAAAAAAAATACCACAGTTAGGTGGTATATATTATAATAATAATACAATTATGGATGGACGGACTGCCTGCCGACTGCCGACACAGAGGTAGCCACAGCCGTGAACTACCGCACTGTACACTGGTTGATAAAGAGATAGTAGTATACTCGTAACAACTAGTATGACACTATGACGACGGTATAAAGAATGAAAAAAAAACCACGGTTAGGTGGTATATATTATAATAATAATACAATTATGGATGGACGGACTGCCTGCCGACTGCCGACACAGAGGTAGCCACAGCCGTGAACTACCGCACTGTACACTGGTTGATAAAGAGATAGTAGTATACTCGTAACAACTAGTATGACACTATGACGGTATAAAGAATGAAAAAAAAACCACGGTTAGGTGGTATATATTATAATAATAATACAATTATGGATGGACGGACTGCCTGCCGACTGCCGACACAGAGGTAGCCACAGCCGTGAACTACCGCACTGTACACTGGTTGATAAAGAGATAGTAGTATACTCGTAACAACTAGTATGACACTATGACGACGGTATAAAGAAAGAAAAAAAAATACCACAGTTAGGTGGTATATATTATAATAATAATACAATTATGGATGGACGGACTGCCTGCCGACTGCCGACACAGAGGTAGCCACAGCCGTGAACTACCGCACTGTACACTGGTTGATAAAGAGATAGTAGTATACTCGTAACAACTAGTATGACACTATGACGACGGTATAAAGAAAGAAAAAAAAATACCACAGTTAGGTGGTATATATTATAATAATAATACAATTATGGATGGACGGACTGCCTGCCGACTGCCGACACAGAGGTAGCCACAGCCGTGAACTACCGCACTGTACACTGGTTGATAAAGAGATAGTAGTATACTCGTAACAACTAGTATGACACTATGACGACGGTATAAAGAAAGAAAAAAAAATACCACAGTTAGGTGGTATATATTATAATAATAATACAATTATGGATGGACGGACTGCCTGCCGACTGCCGACACAGAGGTAGCCACAGCCGTGAACTACCGCACTGTACACTGGTTGATAAAGAGATAGTAGTATACTCGTAACAACTAGTATGACACTATGACGACGGTATAAAGAATGAAAAAAAAACCACGGTTAGGTGGTATATATTATAATAATAATACAATTATGGATGGACGGACTGCCTGCCGACTGCCGACACAGAGGTAGCCACAGCCGTGAACTACCGCACTGTACACTGGTTGATAAAGAGATAGTAGTATACTCGTAACAACTAGTATGACACTATGACGGTATAAAGAATGAAAAAAAAACCACGGTTAGGTGGTATATATTATAATAATAATACAATTATGGATGGACGGACTGCCTGCCGACTGCCGACACAGAGGTAGCCACAGCCGTGAACTACCGCACTGTACACTGGTTGATAAAGAGATAGTAGTATACTCGTAACAACTAGTATGACACTATGACGACGGTATAAAGAAAGAAAAAAAAATACCACAGTTAGGTGGTATATATTATAATAATAATACAATTATGGATGGACGGACTGCCTGCCGACTGCCGACACAGAGGTAGCCACAGCCGTGAACTACCGCACTGTACACTGGTTGATAAAGAGATAGTAGTATACTCGTAACAACTAGTATGACACTATGACGACGGTATAAAGAATGAAAAAAAAACCACGGTTAGGTGGTATATATTATAATAATAATACAATTATGGATGGACGGACTGCCTGCCGACTGCCGACACAGAGGTAGCCACAGCCGTGAACTACCGCACTGTACACTGGTTGATAAAGAGATAGTAGTATACTCGTAACAACTAGTATGACACTATGACGACGGTATAAAGAAAGAAAAAAAAATACCACAGTTAGGTGGTATATATTATAATAATAATACAATTATGGATGGACGGACTGCCTGCCGACTGCCGACACAGAGGTAGCCACAGCCGTGAACTACCGCACTGTACACTGGTTGATAAAGAGATAGTAGTATACTCGTAACAACTAGTATGACACTATGACGACGGTATAAAGAAAGAAAAAAAAATACCACAGTTAGGTGGTATATATTATAATAATAATACAATTATGGATGGACGGACTGCCTGCCGACTGCCGACACAGAGGTAGCCACAGCCGTGAACTACCGCACTGTACACTGGTTGATAAAGAGATAGTAGTATACTCGTAACAACTAGTATGACACTATGACGACGGTATAAAGAATGAAAAAAAAACCACGGTTAGGTGGTATATATTATAATAATAATACAATTATGGATGGACGGACTGCCTGCCGACTGCCGACACAGAGGTAGCCACAGCCGTGAACTACCGCACTGTACACTGGTTGATAAAGAGATAGTAGTATACTCGTAACAACTAGTATGACACTATGACGGTATAAAGAATGAAAAAAAAACCACGGTTAGGTGGTATATATTATAATAATAATACAATTATGGATGGACGGACTGCCTGCCGACTGCCGACACAGAGGTAGCCACAGCCGTGAACTACCGCACTGTACACTGGTTGATAAAGAGATAGTAGTATACTCGTAACAACTAGTATGACACTATGACGACGGTATAAAGAAAGAAAAAAAAATACCACGGTTAGGTGGTATATATTGTAATACAATTATGGATGGACGGACTGCCTGCCGAGTTCCGACTGCCGACACAGAGGTAGCCACAGCCGTGAACTACCGCACTGTACTGTGTCTGCTGCTAATATAGACTGGTTGATAAAGAGATAGTATACAATACATACAACAATATACTACTATACTGGTGGTCAGGCACTGGTCACCACTAGTCACACTGGCAGTGGCACTCCTGCAGCAAAAGTGTGCACTGTTTAATTTTAAATTAATATAATATTATGTACTCCTGGGGGCTCCTGCTATAACAACCTGCAGTGCTCCCCAGTCTCCCCCACAATTATTATAAGCTTTGCCTTTTATACATTGATGTGCAGCACACTGGGCTGAGCTGAGTGCACACAGACTGAGTCACACTGTGTGACTGGCTGCTGCTGTGTATCGTTTTTTTTCAGGCAGAGAACGGATATAGCAGAGAACGGATATATTATATTAAAATAAATAAAAGTTAACTAACAACAACTGCACTGGTCACTGTGGTAAACTCTGTCTGACTCTGCACAATCTCTCTCTCTCTTCTAATCTAATTTCTAATGGAGAGGACGCCAGCCACGTCCTCTCCCTATCAATCTCAATGCACGTGTGAAAATGGCGGCGACGCGCGGCTCCTTATATAGAATCCGAGTCTCGCGAGAATCCGACAGCGTCATGATGACGTTCGGGCGCGCTCGGGTTAACCGAGCAAGGCGGGAGGATCCGAGTCTGCTCGGACCCGTAAAAAAAACATGAAGTTCGTGCGGGTTCGGTTTCAGAGAAACCGAACCCGCTCATCTCTAATATATATATATATATACACAGAGAAAAAACCACAGCACTCACCACACCAGAAGCGGGGCACAGCTATGCACTTACCACTCACAGGGTGGGGTGCATGTAACACAGCACTCTCCACCACAAAAGCGGGGTACACAGCTGTACTTACCACTCACAGGGCGGGGTGCATGTAGCCCATGACCACATCGCTCTAATAAATACAAACAAAGAACCCAGCACTCACCAAAGTAAACTCACTTATCCTCAACAATTCAATAAATAAATGATGGGGGTTTAGTTGGTGGATTGGCCAATGCACGGAAGCCTGATGGGGGTTTAGTTGGTGGATTGGCCAATGCACGGAAGCCTGCATACCGATTTTCAAGGTACCCCACCTTCATGCAGGTCCTACACTATCACAGGGGTGCATGAGAAAGCTAGTGGCAACGGTTAATAAGACTCTGTGATAGTGTAGGACCTGCATGAAGGTGGGGTACCTTGAAAATCGGTATGCAGGCTTCCGTGCATTGGCCAATCCACCACCTAAACCCCCATCAGGCTTCCGTGCATTGGCCAATCCACCAACTAAACCCCCATCATTTATTTATTGTATTGTTGAGGATAAGTGAGTTTACTTTGGTGAGTGCTGGGTTCTTTGTTTGTATTTATTAAAGCGATGTGGTCATGGGCTACATGCACCCCGCCCTGTGAGTGGTAAGTACAGCTGTGTACCCCACTTTTGTGGTGGAGAGTGCTGTGTTACATGCACCCCACCCTGTGAGTGGTAAGTGCATAGCTGTGCCCCGCTTCTGGTGTGGTGAGTGCTGTGGTTTTTTCTCTGTGTGTATACGATGGGGTTAATCTATGGTTAGCTCTTATTAACCGTGGCCACTAGCTTTCTCATGCACCCCTGTGTGGACTTTATTATCCTGAACCTGTCTCAGCTGTTCCTTAGCAATCATCTTTGAGCCAGTGCAAAAGGTGACTAGTGTACCTTTAAAAGCCATAAAGGTGTGGCAGGTACACATTAAATCTAGCAGGCAGATGATGTGTGTAACAGCAGTGAAGTAGTCAGGTTTTAAGACTCTGTGATAGTGTAGGACCTGCATGAAGGTGGGGTACCTTGAAAATCGGTATGCAGGCTTCCGTGCATTGGCCAATCCACCAACTAAACCCCCATCATTTATTTATTGAATTGTTGAGGATAAGTGAGTTTACTTTGGTGAGTGCTGGGTTCTTTGTTTGTATTTATTAGAGCGATGTGGTCATGGGCTACATGCACCCCGCCCTGTGAGTGGTAAGTACAGCTGTGTACCCCGCTTTTGTGGTGGAGAGTGCTGTGTTACATGCACCCCACCCTGTGAGTGGTAAGTGCATAGCTGTGCCCCGCTTCTGGTGTGGTGAGTGCTGTGGTTTTTTCTCTGTGTGTATACGATGGGGTTAATCTATGGTTAGCTCTTATTAACCGTGGCCACTAGCTTTCTCATGCACCCCTGTGTGGACTTTATTATCCTGAACCTGTCTCAGCTGTTCCTTAGCAATCATCTTTGAGCCAGTGCAAAAGGTGACTAGTGTACCTTTAAAAGCCATAAAGGTGTGGCAGGTACACATTAAATCTAGCAGGCAGATGATGTGTGTAACAGCAGTGAAGTAGTCAGGTTTTAAGACTCTGTGATAGTGTAGGACCTGCATGAAGGTGAAGTACTTTGAAAATCGGTATGCAGGCTTCCGTGCATTGGCCAATCCACCAACTAAACCCCCATCATTTATTTATTGAATTGTTGAGGATAAGTGAGTTTACTTTGGTGAGTGCTGGGTTCTTTGTTTGTATATATATATATATATATGAAACTACTGCACTCACCACACCCAGGAATGGGTTGCACACCTGTGACCACATGCTTAAACAATATTATATCGAGAGTCCAGCACACACCTAGCAAGCTCACTCACCTCAATACGCCAGTATATAAGTAAATAATGTGGTTTTACTTCATGGATTGTACAATGCATTTAAGCTTGCAGCTCAACATTAGGGGACCCTATCTCACTGCAAGTCGTACTGTGCAGTGGTTACCTGTATGTATATATTTGGTGAATTTTTAATTAACCAACGCATTTCGTCCCCTTGATGACGTCTGTGCGGCAAAACGCATTGGTCATTGTTGCTGACCTCTGACTCATATAAGGACCCTACTTTATTATCTTGCACTTTATATCTTTTTAAATAGTGTGTATATACTTTTTATCCCAATTTTTTAAAAAGTCTTGTAAACTTGTAATAAATGTTTTAAATATTTAATTATATCTTGCAACTTTATTAGAGACACCGTTGGTCGCTACCCCCCATTCCTTTCCTGTATATATATATATATATATATATATATATATATATATATGCAGCTGGCCATATGCGAGGGTACTACAATTGTGTGGCATGATGTGTAATGGGTACTGATGCTGTGTAGCATAATATGTAAGGGACACTACTGGGTGGCATGATGTGTAAGGGGCACTACTACTGTGTGGCATAATGTGTAAAATGTGCTACTGTGTGGCATAATGTGTAAGAAGAATTACTGTGTCACATAATGTGTAAGGGCCACTACTACTGTGTGTAAGGTGCACTATTAAGGCGCACTATTGCATGGCATAAGGGGTACTACTATTGTGTGGCACAATGTGTAAGGGGAACTGCCAGTGTGTGGCATAATGTGTAAGGGGCACTACTGTGTGGCATAATGTGTAAGGAGTACTGCTATGTGGCATAATGTGTATGGAGCACTACTGTATGACAAAATGTGTATAAGGGGTACTACTGTGTAATGTGAATAAGGTGCTCTAGTGCATGACGTGTATAAGGGGTACTACTGTTTGACGTAATGTCTATAAGGGGTACTACTGTGTGGCATAGTGTGAATAAGGGATACTACTGTATGGTGTAATGTGAATAAGAGACACTACTATGTTGTGTATTATTAATAAGGGATACTACTATGCGGTGTAATGTGAGTAAGGGGTACTACTGTGTGGAGTAATTTGAATTGGGGGTACTATTGTGTGGCCATGTCCTTTCACCATGAGACCTTGACACTTTTTTGCATGCTGTCCTTATTTACAATATGGGGGGGGCACCAGTGCTCATACTAACACAGAGCACCAAAGTGTGTTGGTGGCAGGAGGACTTTACTGGGGTGCTCACACCCCTAAATACACCCCTGCTGGTACCTGGTATCGTACTTCTGAGTTACAGTGTGGATCCCCCTACTGCTGGGATCTGGGTACTGCTTAGGGTCTGTTGCCTTGGTGCCCCTCACTCCATGCAGGCACTCTGATTACGGTTTCTGCACTTTACTTATAGAAGCTTTTATTTTTTAATAAACACAATGGGGTGCTTCGCAAGGTGACATCTTGCTCATAAAATTACTCCCCTTTGTTTTAGCATCATGAGTCAATGAGGATTTTTGCAGGGCCTCTTATTTGTAGATAGACAATGTTACTCACCTCCAAATAAACCCAGGACTCAGGGCCTCCTCCACACCTGCATCATGGGCTCTGATAATATGGCGTCCTGTCCTCCTCCTAAGACAGGAAGCCCGTGAGCTAAATGTAATAGCCTGCAGGTTGCCGGAGGTGCGGTACTTTGTGCGAGTTTGCTAGTTTTTACAAGCAGTAATCATTTACAATTCAAAACCAGGTTGATTTTGCCTTGTAAATGTTTGCTGCTTTAAAAAAATGGGCAGACTGGCACAAAATTCTCCTCCTGCAGCAGCTCAAACGCTATTACATTTAGCCCCATATATTTCACATTATCCCTAACAAAGCTGGATGGGACTTAAAAGCTGATGTCACCAGGAAATGGAGCCACTCAAAGTCGTGTTACAACTGCACAAATATTCGTATTTTTCTGCATATCTCCTGTTATCGTTGGACGTGGAATCTTCTATATTAGGGCCTAATTCAACTTGAAACACAGAAGTGTATTTCTGCATATGCACCTACGCCGCTGCGCACATGCGCGAGGACTTAGATTGTGACTGCACACGATAAGTCCCAGCGGAGAGGGTGGCAATGCTGCGGTTCGGGGGCGGTGTTTGGGGATGATGTCCGGACAACGGAGTCATGTCCGGGCCGTTTGTGGGGAGGGCCATGATGGCTGAATGACGTAACACACAACTGCTTTAACCAAACACATGACGACCCTGCGACTGCCTTCGCAGCTAGGCTGCAAAGGCTCGGGCTACCCTTCAGATGCAAGCGCATCACTGTTTAGTGATGCGCTCGCATTTCAGCGGGGGAGGAGGACCCAGCATGTGGGATCCTCTACTCACATGGTAGAGAAATGAGTTGTAGTTTTGCGATTTCTCGCAAAACTACAACTCATGCTAAATTAGACCCTTAGTTCCTAGTCTGCCATTTAGTCAATGATTACCTGAAGGCATGTAAGGCTGGTCAGAGAGTATGCTGATCCCATATGAAATGCCTTAGGCCTGGCATTAGTGGGGACTGCATGGTCCACTTTATGAAGTGAGCCCCTACCTCTTCTCTGCTCACCCCTCCCATATTGCAAGTCCCCACTTCCTACTTACTATGAACCAGCTCAGACCTTTACTCATTAGACTGGCCCACACATATTTTTTGTTACCTTGTGTTAATAAATTATGAACAGCAATTAAACTTTGGCAAACTTTGTGGTAGGACTGTGGTTCCCAAACTGTGTCCCTAGGCACCCTGGGGTGCAGCCTGACTCTTGGTGGTCCAGGACCAAATCAAATTCAAAGTTATAGGCAAAACCAATGTTAATGGCTGCTAATCATAAAACACGTGGACAATCAGAAGCAAAACTGTACACCACCACATAACTGAACCTAAGGATGACAGTAGGCACAATTTATTCAATTCAATATATATATATTTTAATTTCTCAGTAAAAAACTTTTATCCTAAGATTTGACAAAATACTGATCCTCTAGTGCGCGCTGATTCAAGAAATTCTGGGAACCAATGTAGTAGGATTTAAAACGGGAAGCAGGAATTGTTTTTCTCTTACTTCCTAGTACAGTGATTTTCAACCTTTTTTTTTACTTGCGGCACACCGAACAATATTTTAAAATTCCCAAGGCACATCATCAGTTCCCCACAGAAAAAAACAACAAAAAACACACATTGGCCCTCACAGTAAACAAAACATTCCACGGATACATTGGCCTACACAGAAAAAACAATCACATTGCCCCCCAAATAAATCCTATTGCTCCCCACATAAATCAATCACATTGCTCCCCACATAAATCCTATTCCTCCCCACATGAATTATTCACATTGGTGGTCATTCCGAGTTGTTCGCTCGCTAGCTGCTTTTAGCAGCATTGCAAACGCTAGGCCGCGCCCTCTGGGAGTGTATCTTAGCTTAGCAGAATAGCGAACGATAGATTAGCAAAACTACTACTAAATATTTTCTTGCAGTTTCTGAGTAGCTCCAGACCTACTCCTAGATTGCGATCAGCTCAGTCCGTTTAGTTCCTGGTTTGACGTCACAAACACGCCCTGCGTTCGGCCAGCCACTCCCCTGTTTCTCCAGACACTCCCACGTTTTCCCTGACACGCCTGCGTTTTTTAGCACACTCCCGGAAAACGCTCAGTTACCACCCAGAAACGCCACTTTCCTGTCAATCATTCACCGATCAGCAGTGCGACTGAAAATCGCTGCACGAACACCAGCAAATCTACTAAGTTTTGTGTAAAATAACTTAGCGCATGCGCTCTGCGTACCATGCGCATGCGCAGTTAGCAACAAATCGCAGCATAGCGAAAATCGGCAACGAGCGAACAACTCGGAATGACCACCATTGTACCCCCCATAAATCCATAAATCCTTATTCTCCCCACATAAATCCTATTGAAATACTGTTGTTCCCCACAGGAGAAATAAAATAACAAGTATTAGCCTGCGAATACTGAGCAGCGGGCGATCGGGCAGGTGTGGATGTGGGTTGGCAAGGAAAGCTGTGTATGCAGGCAGGACCTGGAAGATGTGTATGCAGGCGGGTGGGCTGGCTGGGTGGTGAGAAGCAGCATCCGGGACTAATGATATCACACCGCCGCGTCTTCAAGACATAGGTCATGGCCAGAACACGACTGATCCTCTAAGAAGAGCCCGGGTCAACAGTTCACTCTGAAGGTGTAGGAAGCTGCTCTGGCTCCGCGGCACACCTTGCAACTAGTCGCTGCACACTGGTTGAAAAAGCCTGTCCTAGGGGATACTGGGAATCCATTTAGTACCATGGGGTAAAGAACAGGTCCTCTAGGATCCATGGCCACTCTAAGAAATTGATAGTGTGCGCTGGCTCCTCCCTCTATGCCCCTCCTACCAGACTCCGTTTAGAAAATGTGTCCGGAGGAGCCGGTCACGTCTCTGGAAGCTTCTGAAGAGTTTTCTGCATTTATTTTCTGAGTTTGTTATTTTCAGGCAGGACTGGATGGCACCAGCCTGCCTGCTTCGTGGGACTTGGGGGGGGGGGGGGGAACGGCCCAACCTCTTGAAGGGTAAATGATCCCATTCCCCGCAGACAGGACACTAGCTCCTGAGGGAACTATTCGCAAGCCCCACCACGGCGAGCGTACATTCACCCTGCACGCCGCCACCCCTAACAGTGCCAGAAGAATGAAGAGTGGTGAGTACCAAGCCGACAATCCGGTTAGCGAGTCGCCATCCATTATGACGGCATGAGGGTACGGAGACGCACAGCTCTGTACGAACACAGACGCTGAACAGCGGACACAGAATCCAGACTGGCAACGTAGTCATAAAAAGGGGCTGTCTCCATTTTATGCACAAGACACATACAGCCAGTATAAAAAAGAGCGGGAAGATCGCGTGCCAATGAAGGGGCGGGACTTCACTATGAGTAGATCCAGCAGCTCACCAGCGCCATTTTCCCTCTGCAGTACACACAGACGCTAACTGACAGGGACGCGCATCTCCTCCGGAGAGACTCTAGATTACCTCAGTGGTACCAGGGGCTCGTAGAGAGAGCGATTTTTAGTGTACTAAGTCCCTAACCTAGGTACTTAGTCTGCGACCTGGCTAATCTTGGCATTAGCGTTAAGGGCGCCGTGTGCTCATTCCATACTCCCTCTGTGTCTCCCTGGAAGGGCTCTTTGTTGGTTAACCTTTTCCTGTGTGTGTGTGTGTGTGTGTGTGTGTGTGTGTGTGTATGTGTGTGTGTGTGTGCTGTCACTGTTACAGTATGTCAGGCAAAGAGTGTGTTTCATGTAAGGCACAGTGTTCCTCTTCCCCAGGGGGTTCACTAGTGTGTACTCAATGAATGTCCCTTCCCAGGCTAGTGGGGCAGAACCAGTATGGCTGGACTCCATTAGGGGAATGATTTCCACAATCTCTACTAAGTTTTCTCGGAATGAGAAAGAGACGCAATACTTAAGACAATCTATGACTGAGTTTATGAAAAGAGACTCAGTACTCAGACCAGCATCTCAGTCCCCTGCCATTTGTCCGCAAAAAAGCACTGTGGCCCATATCCTGCAATCTGACTCGGATGATGAGGGGTCAGACATGGAGGAGAGTGAGGTGGACTCAGAGGTGGGGGAGGGTACTCTGTTGCAGGGAATAGAGGCTCTTACAGAAGCTATCAGAGAAGTTCTGAATATCCCTGATAAGGTGACAGAGGAGAGTGAGGAATCTTATTTTAATATAAAAAAAGAAATCCTCAGCCACTTTTCCTGTGTCAAAGGAACTAAATACCCTGTATGAAGAACCATGGGTTAATCCTGATAGGAAATTTCAAATCTCTAAACTGTTATCATCCTTTCCTTTTCCTTCTGAGGATAGGAAAAAATGGGAAAATCCAACGATAGTGGATACATCAGTATCCAGGCTCTCACGGAAAATTGTATTGCCTGTCCCGGGTGAAGCCTCCCTAAAAGACGCGGCTGATCGCAAAATTGAGACTATGCTCAAATCTTTGTATACAGCTGCGGGGGTGGCCCAGAGACCCAGTATAGCACATGGGTGGATTACGTGAGCCATTGCTAAATGGTTGTGTAACCTAATTGAGGTGTTAGATACCTTACCTCAAGGAGAGATTGTTTTGCTCCTGCAACACATACAGGACTCAGCGAATTTTATGGTGGAATCCATAAAAAAATAGGCTTGCTTAATGCACACATTACAGCTATGGCAGTGTCTGCACGCAGGGGTTTATGGCTACGCCAGTGGACTGTGGATGCGGACTCCAGGAAAGGCGTAGATGGCCTACCTTTCACAGGCGAGGCCTTATTTGGAGATGAACTAGCCCATGCCTGGCCAACCTGTGGCTCTCCAGCTGTTGGGCAACTACAAGTCACAGCATGCTCTGCCAGAGCAAAAATGTGGCAGGGCATGCTGGGACTTGTAGTTTTGCAACAGCTGTAGAGCCACAGGTTGGCCAGGCCTGAACTAGACAAATGGATCTCCAAAGCTACTGCGGGTAAGTCCACATACCTTCCTTCTGCAGCTCCCCCAGCTAGGAAGGCCTACTCAGGACCCAAGTTTAGGGGCAAGCCCAGAGGTTCTTCTGCCGCCACCAGAGGTGCTAGAGGTAAACCACACAAACCAGCAACGCTGGTTCACAGGATCAGGGCTCAAGCTCTGCTTGATGGTGGACCAAGATGCCTGGAAGACTGACAGGTGGGAGCCTGGCTAAAATTCTTCAGTCACATCTGGACAACATCGTGCCAGGATCCCCGGATCATAGATCTTATTTCCAGGGCTACAGACTGGAGTTCCAAGAGCTCCCACCTCACAGACTCTTCAAATCAGGCTTACCAGTTTCACAAGAGGCAAGTATAACTTTATAGGACGCCATTCAAAAACTGGTACAAACCCAGGTCATTGTTCCAGTTCCACCTTATCTGCAAAACAAAGGGTGCTATTCCAACTTGTTTGCAGTACCGAAACCAGATGGTTCGGTGAGGCCGATTCAGAACCTCAAGTCGTTGAACCCGTACTTATGAGTGTTCAAATTCAAGATGGAGTCTCTGAGAGCGGTTATCTCAGGTCTGGAGGAGGTTGAATTCCTAGTGTCTCTGGATATTAAGGATGCGTACCTTTACATTCCGATCTGTCCGCCTCACCAGGCTTATCTATTGTGTGCACTGCAGAACTGTCACTACCATTTCCAGGTCCTACCATTTGGTCTCTCCTCAGCACCCAGGGTGTTCACCAAAGTGATGGCAGAGATAATGTTTCTACTTCTCAAACAGGGAGTGAACATAATTCCGTACCTGGAGGATCTTCTGATAAAGGCACTGTCCAGGGGGCGGTTGTTGGACAGCATTGGCCTCTCAACCAGACTAATCCTGGATCACGGGTGGATTCTGAACCTACCAAAATCTCACCTGGAACCAACACAGAGCCTTCCTTTCCTGGGAATGCTACTGGACACAGAGTCTCAAAGAGTGTTCCTTACCTTGGAAAAGGCAATGATTGATGGTTCAGGCTGTCCTGAAGCCAACCCGGATCTCGGTGCATCTGTGCATTCGCCTTCTGGGGAAAATGGTGGCCTCTTATGAGACGCTTCAGTACAGAATGTTTCATGCGAGGCTCTTCCAGCTCGATCTGTGGGACAAATGGTCTGGATCTCATCTTCACATGCACCAGAGGATCCATCTGTCGCCAAAAGCCAGGATCTCCCTTCAGTGGTGGCTACAGACTTCTCACCTAGTCGAGGGTCGGAGGTTCGGGATTCAGAATTGGATTCTGCTAACCACAGAGGCAAGCCTCAGAGGTTGGGGAGCAGTCACCCAGAGGGTGCAGTTTCAGGGAAGATGGTCAAGTCAGGAAGTCGTCCTTCCTATAAACATCCTGGAACTCAGGGCTATCTACAACGCCCTTCTGCAGGCCTCAAGTACAGACCATTCAAGTACAGTTGGACAATGTGATAGCGGTAGTGTACATAAACCAACAGAGTGGAACGAAAAGCAGAGCAGCAATGTCAGAGGTATCAAGAATTCTCCTCTGGGCGGAAAAACACGCTGTGGTATTGTCGGCGGTCTTCATTCCAGGAGTAGACAACTGGGAAGCAGACTTCCTCAGCAGACACGACCTGCACCCGGGGAGTGGGGCCTTCACCCAGAGGTGTTCTGGTGGTTGACATGTCGGTGGGGATATCCACAGATTGACATAATGGCCTCTTGAATCAACAAGAAGCTCAAGCGGTATTGTTCCAGGTCGAGAGACCCACAAGCAGCGGCGGTAGACGCTCTGACAACTCCGTGGGTCTACCAGCTGGTGTACGTGTTTCCTCCACTTCCTCTGATCCCAAGAAATCTAAAAAGAATAAAAGGGAAAAGGCTCAAACAATACTCATTGCTCCAGACTGGCCTCGAAGGGCCTGGTAGGCGGATCTTCTCGAGATGCTGATCGAAGATCCATGGCCTCTAGCTCTGCATGAGGATCTTCTGTAGCAGGGCCCATTCGTCTATCAAGACTTACCACGGCTACGTTTAATGGCATGTAAGTTTAACGGCTGATTCTTGCCAGGAGAGGGATTCCTGACAAGGTCATCCCAACTAGGATCCAAGCCAGGAAAGGGGTAACGTCTAAACATTACCATTGTATCTGGAATAGATATGTCTCTTGGTGTGAGAGCAGACAATATTCTGTGGTGGAATTTCATCTGGGACGTTTCCTGCTCTTTCTGCAGTCGGGAGTGGATGTGGGCCTGCGTCTAGGCTCCATTAAAGTCAAAATTTCGTCCTTGTCTATTTACTTTCAGAAACAATTGGCTTCTCTCCCTGAGGTCCAGACATTCTTGAAAGGTGTTCTGCACATCCAACTTCCCTTTGTGCCTCCCACGGCACCTTGAGATCTCAATTTGGTGCTGCAGTTCCTCCGATCGGATTGGTTTGAACCGTTACAGGAGGAAGACGTAAAGTACCTTACGTGGAAGACCGTCACACTGTTGGCCTTAGCTTCAGCAAGACGTGTGTCAGAGTTGGGGGCGTTGTCTTACAAGAGCCCCTACTTAATTTTCCATGAGGACAGTGCTAAACTCAGGACTCATCAGCATTTTCTTCCTAAGGTGGTGTCTGCGTTCCACATCAACCAACCTATTGTGGTTCCGGTTGTTACGGACACTTCTTCTACTTCAAAGTCTTTGGATGTTGTGAGTAGAGATGAGCGCCTGAAATTTTTCGGGTTTTGTGTTTTGGTTTTGGGTTCGGTTCCGCGGCCGTGTTTTGGGTTCGAACGCGTTTTGGCAAAACCTCACCGAATTTTTGTTGTCGGATTCGGGTGTGTTTTGGATTCGGGTGTTTTTTTCAAAAAACACTAAAAAACAGCTTAAATCATAGAATTTGGGGGTCATTTTGATCCCAAAGTATTATTAACCTCAAAAACCATAATTTACACTCATTTTCAGTCTATTCTGAATACCTCACACCTCACAATATTATTTTTAGTCCTAAAATTTGCACCGAGGTCGCTGTGTGAGTAAGATAAGCGACCCTAGTGGCCGACACAAACACCGGGCCCATCTAGGAGTGGCACTGCAGTGTCACGCAGGATGTCCCTTCCAAAAAACCCTCCCCAAACAGCACATGACGCAAAGAAAAAAAGAGGCGCAATGAGGTAGCTGTGTGAGTAAGATTAGCGACCCTAGTGGCCGACACAAACACCGGGCCCATCTAGGAGTGGCACTGCAGTGTCACGCAGGATGGCCCTTCCAAAAAACCCTCCCCAAACAGCACATGACGCAAAGAAAAAAAGAGGCGCAATGAGGTAGCTGTGTGAGTAAGATTAGCGACCCTAGTGGCCGACACAAACACCGGGCCCATCTAGGAGTGGCACTGCAGTGTCACGCAGGATGGCCCTTCCAAAAAACCCTCCCCAAACAGCACATGACGCAAAGAAAAAAAGAGGCGCAGTGAGGTAGCTGTGTGAGTAAGATTAGCAACCCTAGTGGCCGACACAAACACCGGGCCCATCTAGGAGTGGCACTGCAGTGTCACGCAGGATGTCCCTTCCAAAAAACCCTCCCCAAACAGCACATGACGCAAAGAAAAAAAGAGGCGCAATGAGGTAGCTGTGTGAGTAAGAAAAGCGACCCTAGTGGCCGACACAAACACCGGGCCCATCTAGGAGTGGCACTGCAGTGTCACGCAGGATGGCCCTTCCAAAAAACCCTCCCCAAACAGCACATGACACAAAGAAAAAAAGAGGCGCAATGAGGTAGCTGTGTGAGTAAGATTAGCGACCCTAGTGGCCGACACAAACACCGGGCCCATCTAGGAGTGGCACTGCAGTGTCACGCAGGATGTCCCTTCCAAAAAACCCTCCCCAAACAGCACATGACGCAAAGAAAAAAAGAGGCGCAATGAGGTAGCTGTGTGAGTAAGATTAGCGACCCTAGTGGCCGACACAAACACCGGGCCCATCTAGGAGTGGCACTGCAGTGTCACGCAGGATGTCCCTTCCAAAAAACCCTCCCCAATCAGCACATGATGCAAAGAAAAAGAAAAGAAAAAAGAGGTGCAAGATGGAATTGTCCTTGGGCCCTCCCACCCACCCTTATGTTGTATAAACAAAACAGGACATGCACACTTTAACCAACCCATCATTTCAGTGACAGGGTCTGCCACACGACTGTGACTGATATGACAGGTTGGTTTGGACCCCCCCCAAAAAAGAAGCAATTAATCTCTCCTTGCACAAACTGGCTCTACAGAGGCAAGATGTCCACCTCATCTTCACCCTCCGATATATCACCGTGTACATCCCCCTCCTCACAGATTATCAATTCGTCCCCACTGGAATCCACCATCTCAGCTCCCTGTGTACTTTGTGGAGGCAATTGCTGCTGGTCAATGTCTCCGCGGAGGAATTGATTATAATTCATTTTAATGAACATCATCTTCTCCACATTTTCTGGATGTAACCTCGTACGCCGATTGCTGACAAGGTGAGCGGCGGCACTAAACACTCTTTCGGAGTACACACTTGTGGGAGGGCAACTTAGGTAGAATAAAGCCAGTTTGTGCAAGGGCCTCCAAATTGCCTCTTTTTCCTGCCAGTATAAGTACGGACTGTGTGACGTGCCTACTTGGATGCGGTCACTCATATAATCCTCCACCATTCTATCAATGTTGAGAGAATCATATGCAGTGACAGTAGACGACATGTCCGTAATCGTTGTCAGGTCCTTCAGTCCGGACCAGATGTCAGCATCAGCAGTCGCTCCAGACTGCCCTGCATCACCGCCAGCGGGTGGGCTCGGAATTCTGAGCCTTTTCCTCGCACCCCCAGTTGCGGGAGAATGTGAAGGAGGAGATGTTGACAGGTCGCGTTCCGCTTGACTTGACAATTTTGTCACCAGCAGGTCTTTCAACCCCAGCAGACCTGTGTCTGCCGGAAAGAGAGATCCAAGGTAGGCTTTAAATCTAGGATCGAGCACGGTGGCCAAAATGTAGTGCTCTGATTTCAACAGATTGACCACCCGTGAATCCTTGTTAAGCGAATTAAGGGCTGCATCCACAAGTCCCACATGCCTAGCGGAATCGCTCCCTTTTAGCTCCTTCTTCAATGCCTCCAGCTTCTTCTGCAAAAGCCTGATGAGGGGAATGACCTGACTCAGGCTGGCAGTGTCTGAACTGACTTCACGTGTGGCAAGTTCAAAGGGCATCAGAACCTTGCACAACGTTGAAATCATTCTCCACTGCACTTGAGACAGGTGCATTCCACCTCCTATATCGTGCTCAATTGTATAGGCTTGAATGGCCTTTTGCTGCTCCTCCAACCTCTGAAGCATATAGAGGGTTGAATTCCACCTCGTTACCACTTCTTGCTTCAGATGATGGCAGGGCAGGTTCAGTAGTTTTTGGTGGTGCTCCAGTCTTCTGTACGTGGTGCCTGTATGCCGAAAGTGTCCCGCAATTTTTCTGGCCACCGACAGCATCTCTTGCACGCCCCTGTCGTTTTTTAAAAAATTCTGCACCACCAAATTCAAGGTATGTGCAAAACATGGGACGTGCTGGAATTTGCCCATATTTAATGCACACACAATATTGCTGGCGTTGTCCGATGCCACAAATCCACAGGAGAGTCCAATTGGGGTAAGCCATTCCGCGATGATCTTCCTCAGTTGCCGTAAGAGGTTTTCAGCTGTGTGCGTATTCTGGAAAGCGGTGATACAAAGCGTAGCCTGCCTAGGAAAGAGTTGGCGTTTGCGAGATGCTGCTACTGGTGCCGCCGCTGCTGTTCTTGCGGCGGGAGTCCATACATCTACCCAGTGGGCTGTCACAGTCATATAGTCCTGACCCTGCCCTGCTCCACTTGTCCACATGTCCGTGGTTAAGTGGACATTGGGTACAACTGCATTTTTTAGGACACTGGTGAGTCTTTTTCTGACGTCCGTGTACATTCTCGGTATCGCCTGCCTAGAGAAGTGGAACCTAGATGGTATTTGGTAACGGGGGCACACTGCCTCAATAAATTGTCTAGTTCCCTGTGAACTAACGGCGGATACCGGACGCACGTCTAACACCAACATAGTTGTCAAGGCCTCAGTTATCCGCTTTGCAGTAGGATGACTGCTGTGATATTTCATCTTCCTCGCAAAGGACTGTTGAACAGTCAATTGCTTACTGGAAGTAGTACAAGTGGGCTTACGACTTCCCCTCTGGGATGACCATCGACTCCCAGCGGCAACAACAGCAGCGCCAGCAGCAGTAGGCGTTACACGCAAGGATGCATCGGAGGAATCCCAGGCAGGAGAGGACTCGTCAGAATTGCCAGTGACATGGCCTGCAGGACTATTGGCATTCCTGGGGAAGGAGGAAATTGACACTGAGGGAGTTGGTGGGGTGGTTTGCGTGAGCTTGGTTACAAGAGGAAGGGATTTACTGGTCAGTGGACTGCTTCCGCTGTCACCCAAAGTTTTTGAACTTGTCACTGACTTATTATGAATGCGCTGCAGGTGACGTATAAGGGAGGATGTTCCGAGGTGGTTAACGTCCTTACCCCTACTTATTACAGCTTGACAAAGGGAACACACGGCTTGACACCTGTTGTCCGCATTTCTGGTGAAATACCTCCACACCGAAGAGCTGATTTTTTTGGTATTTTCACCTGGCATGTCAACGGCCATATTCCTCCCACGGACAACAGGTGTCTCCCCGGGTGCCTGACTTAAACAAACCACCTCACCATCAGAATCCTCCTGGTCAATTTCCTCCCCAGCGCCAGCAACACCCATATCCTCCTCATCCTGGTGTACTTCAACACTGACATCTTCAATCTGACTATCAGGAACTGGACTGCGGGTGCTCCTTCCAGCACTTGCAGGGGGCGTGCAAATGGTGGAAGGCGCATGCTCTTCACGTCCAGTGTTGGGAAGGTCAGGCATCGCAACCGACACAATTGGACTCTCCTTGTGGATTTGGGATTTCGAAGAATGCACAGTTCTTTGCTGTGCTGCTTTTGCCAGCTTGAGTCTTTTCATTTTTCTAGCGAGAGGCTGAGTGCTTCCATCCTCATGTGAAGCTGAACCACTAGCCATGAACATAGGCCAGGGCCTCAGCCGTTCCTTGCCACTCCGTGTGGTAAATGGCATATTGGCAAGTTTACGCTTCTCCTCCGACAATTTTATTTTAGGTTTTGGAGTCCTTTTTTTTCTGATATTTGGTGTTTTGGATTTGACATGCTCTGTACTATGACATTGGGCATCGGCCTTGGCAGACAACGTTGCTGGCATTTCATTGTCTCGGCCATGACTAGTGGCAGCAGCTTCAGCACGAGGTGGAAGTGGATCTTGATCTTTCCCTAATTTTGGAACCTCAACATTTTTGTTCTCCATATTTTAATAGGCACAACTAAAAGGCACCTCAGGTAAACAATGGAGATGGATGGATTGGATACTAGTATACAATTATGGACGGGCTGCCGAGTGCCGACACAGAGGTAGCCACAGCCGTGAACTACCGCACTGTACTGTGTCTGCTGCTAATATATAGACTGGTTGATAAAGAGATAGTATACTCGTAACTAGTATGTATGTATAAAGAAAGAAAAAAAAACCACGGTTAGGTGGTATATACAATTATGGACGGGCTGCCGAGTGCCGACACAGAGGTAGCCACAGCCGTGAACTACCGCACTGTACTGTGTCTGCTGCTAATATAGACTGGTTGATAAAGAGATAGTATACTCGTAACTAGTATGTATGTATAAAGAAAGAAAAAAAAACCACGGTTAGGTGGTATATACAATTATGGACGGGCTGCCGAGTGCCGACACAGAGGTAGCCACAGCCGTGAACTACCGCACTGTACTGTGTCTGCTGCTAATATAGACTGGTTGATAAAGAGATAGTATACTCGTAACTAGTATGTATGTATAAAGAAAGAAAAAAAAACACGGTTAGGTGGTATATACAATTATGGACGGGCTGCCGAGTGCCGACACAGAGGCAGCCACAGCCGTGAACTACCGCACTGTACTGTGTCTGCTGCTAATATATAGACTGGTTGATAAAGAGATAGTATACTCGTAACTAGTATGTATGTATAAAGAAAGAAAAAAAAACCACGGTTAGGTGGTATATACAATTATGGACGGGCTGCCGAGTGCCGACACAGAGGTAGCCACAGCCGTGAACTACCGCACTGTACTGTGTCTGCTGCTAATATAGACTGGTTGATAAAGAGATAGTATACTCGTAACTAGTATGTATGTATAAAGAAAGAAAAAAAAACCACGGTTAGGTGGTATATACAATTATGGACGGGCTGCCGAGTGCCGACACAGAGGTAGCCACAGCCGTGAACTACCGCACTGTACTGTGTCTGCTGCTAATATATAGACTGGTTGATAAAGAGATAGTATACTCGTAACTAGTATGTATGTATAAAGAAAGAAAAAAAAACCACGGTTAGGTGGTATATACAATTATGGACGGGCTGCCGAGTGCCGACACAGAGGTAGCCACAGCCGTGAACTACCGCACTGTACTGTGTCTGCTGCTAATATATAGACTGTTTGATAAAGAGATAGTATACTCGTAACTAGTATGTATGTATAAAGAAAGGAAAAAAAACCACGGTTAGGTGGTATATACAATTATGGACGGGCTGCCGAGTGCCGACACAGAGGTAGCCACAGCCGTGAACTACCGCACTGTACTGTGTCTGCTGCTAATATAGACTGGTTGATAAAGAGATAGTATACTCGTAACTAGTATGTATGTATAAAGAAAGAAAAAAAAACGACGGTTAGGTGGTATATACAATTATGGACGGGCTGCCGAGTGCCGACACAGAGGTAGCCACAGCCGTGAACTACCGCACTGTACTGTGTCTGCTGCTAATATATAGACTGGTTGATAAAGAGATAGTATACTCGTAACTAGTATGTATGTATAAAGAAAGAAAAAAAAACCACGGTTAGGTGGTATATACAATTATGGACGGGCTGCCGAGTGCCGACACAGAGGTAGCCACAGCCGTGAACTACCGCACTGTACTGTGTCTGCTGCTAATATATAGACTGGTTGATAAAGAGATAGTATACTCGTAACTAGTATGTATGTATAAAGAAAGAAAAAAAAACCACGGTTAGGTGGTATATACAATTATGGACGGGCTGCCGAGTGCCGACACAGAGGTAGCCACAGCCGTGAACTACCGCACTGTACTGTGTCTGCTGCTAATATAGACTGGTTGATAAAGAGATAGTATACTCGTAACTAGTATGTATGTATAAAGAAAGAAAAAAAAACCACGGTTAGGTGGTATATACAATTATGGACGGGCTGCCGAGTGCCGACACAGAGGTAGCCACAGCCGTGAACTACCGCACTGTACTGTGTCTGCTGCTAATATAGACTGGTTGATAAAGAGATAGTATACTCGTAACTAGTATGTATGTATAAAGAAAGAAAAAAAAACACGGTTAGGTGGTATATACAATTATGGACGGGCTGCCGAGTGCCGACACAGAGGCAGCCACAGCCGTGAACTACCGCACTGTACTGTGTCTGCTGCTAATATATAGACTGGTTGATAAAGAGATAGTATACTCGTAACTAGTATGTATGTATAAAGAAAGAAAAAAAAACCACGGTTAGGTGGTATATACAATTATGGACGGGCTGCCGAGTGCCGACACAGAGGTAGCCACAGCCGTGAACTACCGCACTGTACTGTGTCTGCTGCTAATATAGACTGGTTGATAAAGAGATAGTATACTCGTAACTAGTATGTATGTATAAAGAAAGAAAAAAAAAACACGGTTAGGTGGTATATACAATTATGGACGGGCTGCCGAGTGCCGACACAGAGGTAGCCACAGCCGTGAACTACCGCACTGTACTGTGTCTGCTGCTAATATATAGACTGGTTGATAAAGAGATAGTATACTCGTAACTAGTATGTATGTATAAAGAAAGAAAAAAAAACCACGGTTAGGTGGTATATACAATTATGGACGGGCTGCCGAGTGCTGACACAGAGGTAGCCACAGCCGTGAACTACCGCACTGTACTGTGTCTGCTGCTAATATATAGACTGTTTGATAAAGAGATAGTATACTCGTAACTAGTATGTATGTATAAAGAAAGGAAAAAAAACCACGGTTAGGTGGTATATACAATTATGGACGGGCTGCCGAGTGCCGACACAGAGGTAGCCACAGCCGTGAACTACCGCACTGTACTGTGTCTGCTGCTAATATAGACTGGTTGATAAAGAGATAGTATACTCGTAACTAGTATGTATGTATAAAGAAAGAAAAAAAAACGACGGTTAGGTGGTATATACAATTATGGACGGGCTGCCGAGTGCCGACACAGAGGTAGCCACAGCCGTGAACTACCGCACTGTACTGTGTCTGCTGCTAATATATAGACTGGTTGATAAAGAGATAGTATACTCGTAACTAGTATGTATGTATAAAGAAAGAAAAAAAAACCACGGTTAGGTGGTATATACAATTATGGACGGGCTGCCGAGTGCCGACACAGAGGTAGCCACAGCCGTGAACTACCGCACTGTACTGTGTCTGCTGCTAATATAGACTGGTTGATAAAGAGATAGTATACTCGTAACTAGTATGTATGTATAAAGAAAGAAAAAAAAACCACGGTTAGGTGGTATATACAATTATGGACGGGCTGCCGAGTGCCGACACAGAGGTAGCCACAGCCGTGAACTACCGCACTGTACTGTGTCTGCTGCTAATATAGACTGGTTGATAAAGAGATAGTATACTCGTAACTAGTATGACTATAAAGAAAGAAAAAAAAACCACGGTTAGGTGGTATATACAATTATGGACGGGCTGCCGAGTGCCGACACAGAGGTAGCCACAGCCGTGAACTACCGCACTGTACTGTGTCTGCTGCTAATATAGACTGGTTGATAAAGAGATAGTATACTACTAATATTATATATACTGGTGGTCAGGTCACTGGTCACTAGTCACACTGGCAGTGGCACTCCTGCAGCAAAAGTGTGCACTGTTTAATTTTAATATAATATTATGTACTCCTGGCTCCTGCTATAACCTATAACTGGCACTGCAGTAGTGCTCCCCAGTCTCCCCCACAATTATAAGCTGTGTGAGCTGAGCAGTCAGACAGATATATAATATATATAGATGATGCAGCACACTGGCCTGAGCCTGAGCAGTGCACACAGATATGGTATGTGACTGACTGAGTCACTGTGTGTATCGCTTTTTTCAGGCAGAGAACGGATATATTAAATAAACTGCACTGTCTGGTGGTCACTCACTATATAATATATTATGTACTCCTGGCTCCTGCTATAACCTATAACTGGCACTGCAGTAGTGCTCCCCAGTCTCCCCCACAATTATAAGCTGTGTGAGCTGAGCAGTCAGACAGATATATATAATATTATATATAGATAATAGATGATGCAGCACACTGGCCTGAGCCTGAGCAGTGCACACAGATATGGTATGTGACTGAGTCACTGTGTGCTGTGTATCGCTTTTTTCAGGCAGAGAACGGATTATAAAGTAAACTGCACTGTCCTCACTAGTAAACTCTCTCCACTCAGTCTCTACACTTCTACAGTAACAGTACTCCTCCTAGTCAGCTCCAGTAAATCTCTCTCAGTCTCTTATAATCTAAATGGAGAGGACGCCAGCCACGTCCTCTCCCTATCAATCTCAATGCACGTGTGAAAATGGCGGCGACGCGCGGCTCCTTATATAGAATCCGAGTCTCGCGATAGAATCCGAGCCTCGCGAGAATCCGACAGCGTCATGATGACGTTCGGGCGCGCTCGGGTTAACCGAGCAAGGCGGGAAGATCCGAGTCGCTCGGACCCGTGAAAAAAAACATGAAGTTCTGGCGGGTTCGGATTCAGAGAAACCGAACCCGCTCATCTCTAGTTGTGAGGGCTTTGAAGGTGTATGTAAAGAAGACAGCTCATCACAGGAAATCAAACTCGCTGTTCGTTCTCTATGATCCCAATAAAATTTGGTGTTCTGCTTCAAAGCAGTCAATTGCAGGCTGGATCAGGCTCACTATCCAGCATGCTTATTCCACGGCAGGCTTGCCGGTTCCAAAATCTGTACAGGCCCACTTTACTAGGTCGTTGGGTTCTTCTTGGGTGGCTGTCCGGGGTGTCTCGGCTTTACAGCTCTGCCAAGCAGCTACTTGGTCAGATTCGAATATGTTTGCTAAGTTTTACAAGTTCAATACTTTGGCCTCTGAGGACCTTCAGTTTGGTCAATCAGTTACTGCAGGAACCTCAGCACTCTCCCACTCGGTTTGAGAGCTTTGGTACTTCCCCATGGTACTAAATGGATTCCCAGTATCCCCTAGGATGTAAGAGAAAATATGATTTTATTTACCTACCAGTAAATCCTTTTCTCGTAGCCCCTGCCCGGTGCTTCGTTTTTCCTGCACGGTTACTTGTTTAACTACTGTTGTTTGGATCAGCTGTTGCTGTTCCTGTTGTCAAGTTTGGTTAGCATGGCTTTCCTCTTGTTCTGGGTGTGCTGGTCCGTAATCTAACCACTTTCCTTATCTATCCTCCTCTCAAAGTATGTCCGTCTCCTTGGGCACAGTTTCCTAGACTGAGTCTGGTAGGAGGGGCATAGAGGGAGGAGCCAGCACACACTATCAATTCTTAAAGTGCCCATGGCTCCTAGTGGACCCGTCTATACCCCATGGTACTAAATGGATTCCCAGTATCCCCTTCGGACTACGGAAAAGGATTTACCGGTAGGCAATTAAAATCCTATTTTTTCAAATCCAGGTGGGTTTTGCCTTTTAAAAAACACTGCTTTAACTCCCACTACAGGTTGAGTATCCCTTATCCAAAATGCTTGGGACCAGAAGTATTTTGGATATCGGAATTTTCCGTATTTTGGAATAATTGCATACCATAATGAGATATTATGGTGATGGGACCCAGGTCTAAGTACAGAATGTATTTATGTTTCATATACAGCTGATACACACAGCCTGAAGATAATTTTAGACAATATTTTTAATAACTTTGTACATTAAACAAAGTTTGTGTACATACACACAATTCGTTTATGTTTCATATACAGCTTATACACAGCCTGAAGGTCATTTTAACCGATATTTTTAATAACTTTGTGTATTAAATAAAGTTTGTTTACATTGAGCCATCAGAAAACAAAGGTCTCACTACCTCAATCTCACTCAAAATATTTGGATATGGGATACTCAACCTGTAAATAAAATCAGAAACACACTGTCCTGAGAAATTGCAGCTCATTAAATAAACTTTATAACCTTTACTTGTTCGTTCTTAAACACAACCTTTAATTACTACAGGGATATGTTGCACTATTCTAAAGCCAACAATTAGTATTTAAATAATATAAATAATGCAGATACTAGTATTTATGCACTGTTTACACGGTTGTGTCTTAAAACATTTTAATGACAACAGTTCTTTCTCAGATAAACTTTCCATTTCTTCAAGCGAATACCGGAATCATTTCTCACTGCTTTTTCAGAGGATGATTTCATGAGAATCTAGATGGTGTTTACCAAGCTCTTAGCTCATGTTTGTGCATCCCATGCTTAGACTCAACTAGAAAGAGGCCAACATGACTGACTTAAAAACATCAATGTGAATCATTGTAGAAGCCGGCCCATTAAAATGGATATTTTGCATACAGAGAATCCGTTATAATTAGGGAGACCTAATTTCTATAACCTTTTAACCTTTTTCTTAAAAGGTTTTAATTGTTGTCTTAGTTGCCCTTTATTTATACAGACCCGAAGGAGGGTTTTCTCATTAAGATGGCAGATAGTAAAGTATTTTTGACATACAGCTTTTCTTTTCCATAATGTTCTAGTGCCAACTGCTGTATATCAGCAACCCTGCAGCAGCTAATGCTGATTTGTGGAGCAACAATTAGTTGGAATGCTCGTTATGCAATGTTAGGAAATATAGAGAGAAAGCAGCCCTGTTTCCTTTCCAGGCACATTTAAGCATTAATTAAACACAATTACTTGCTTTATTATTCGTTGTTTTTTTTTCAAGTAAAATCCATGAACAGTAAATAACCTTTTTACAGCCTGCACTGTGTACAGTAGCATAATAAATTCTGTGAGATATCAAATGTTAGTTAATTAAGTCTAAGTACCCACTGGTGTGAATGCTATGTGTTTATCAAGCATTTCTGAAGCCAATTAAATGCATGTAAACAGATGTGAATCTAAAATGTGTACCGAATGGGATCATATATTCTATATTAGCTTTTCACTTGTGCTGTGCAGCGGTGAGTAATTTTTAAAGCTTTGTGTCCCAATTCAATGCATCTCACACTCATTATATATATATATATATATATATATATATATATATATAAAAAATATCCAATATGGTAAACTGCAACGTTTCAATCTTATTAATACATCATCATCAGGCACAATGAAGAATTGAAAAAAAAAAAAAGGTCACCTTATATCCCATCACCGCGTGTGTGCTGACGTCATCCTTAAACGGAAGTCTGGCACCCACAAATGACATCATCATCCCCCATCTGTTGCCACAGCAACCACGATAATAAAAACAGTGCAGACATGGCAAAAAAAATAGGATTTTAATACCTACCGGTAAATCCTTTTCTCTTAGTCCATAGAGGATGCTGGGGTCACATCAAGAACCATGGGGTATAGACGGGATCCGCAGGAGACATGGGCACTTAAAGACTTTGAATGGGTGTGAACTGGCTCCTCCCTCTATGCCCCTCCTCCAGACTCCAGTTATAGGAACTGTGCCCAGGGAGACGGACATTTCGAGGAAAGGATTTATTGTTAAACCACGGTGAGTATCTTACCAGCTCACACCTCAAGCATGCCGCAGAACGTGGTATTCCACAGAATACAAGTGTCACGATCCGGGTATCTGGACGCCATTTCTTACCCATCAGATGTCTCCTAAGGCTGGCTCAGCGCTCCAGGACCGGATTCCATCTGTTATCCTGATGTGTACATTCCTGTATCCTCTCCTGTCACTCTGGGACGCTGTCACAGTAAACGCCATATTACACCTGGCATGGCGTCTCCCGCGGCCTCCGCCGCCGTCCCTGAACTTCTGCATGCAGAGTGTCTGAGTGGCGATTACGTCAGCCGCGGCCTCCGCTGTGTCCGCGTGGTTGGATGTGCATCTGTCAGCCTGGCGCCTCCTGTCTCCGGTGGCCGGCGCCGCCATTACTGTTTTCATTACCACATGGATTACAAACCAAACTTCCCTCCAAGTGTCTGCATGGGCGCAGCCATCTTGGATTCTGTCAGCTGATCATTTCCACCAATCTGTTCTCAGTATTGATAATCTGCATAATTGCCTAGCCAATCCCTTCCTTGCTGCAGGTATAAATGCACTGTGCCTGAGCAAGGAAGGCGTCAGTGCTTTGGTTGTCAAACCTAGTTCCTGTTTGTCTCTCTCCTGTGATTGTCTTCCAGGTTCCAGCTCCTGTCTCAAGACTTCCACCATAGAGACCCGCACCAGCATTCCACCTGCGGTGTAGCCTGACTCTCCAATCCATTGTGGATTCATCTGTTTCCAGCTACAACATTACCTGCTTCCAGCTCAGCTTCCAGCAGAGTACAGCTTCCCTTAAAGGGCCGGTGTCCTTTCTACACTTTACCACTCTCCACCGGTATTATTATTTCTCCGCTCTCAAGTTCTACATTTCAGTTCATATTTCATCGCTCCCAAGTTCATTTATTATTTAACTGGTTCCAGCCAGTATCCACTCCGTGCTAACAACAGTCTGGTTCCAGCCAGTATCCACAGCAGCTGTTTTATCTTCAGCAACCCAGCTTTTCCTGGAACACCAGCTGGTACAATCCTGGGTTATCGCCATTGCTACAGTCGGGCCTGGTAAGGACTTTCCATCTAGAAGATCTTAAGAACTATCTCACACTACCAGTGCCCTGTGGCTCCTGCCATCCTGTAGTACCCAGGAACTGTATTTATTCTTTGCTGACTTTTACGTTTTCTTTTACTGCTGCTGTGTTGCGGAGTTGTCATAATAAACATCATTGACTTTTATCCAAGTTGTCGTAGTCACGCCTTCGGGCAGTTATTATTCATGTTACTTACATGTCCAGGGGTCTGATACAACCTCCCAGGTTCCGGTACATCTCAGCCCCTACAACTGAGGCTGCCTCCCGTCAGCTCAGGCCCTCAGTTGTGACAGTAAGCACTGACCTAATGAATCCAGCCGGAGACCAGGATCAAGCGGCCAGGCCGATGCAAGAACTGGCAGCCCGACTAGAACATCAGGAGGCTGCACAGCGCCACATCATCCGCTGTCTCCAGGATCTCTCTACTCGGCTGGATGGGATTCAGACAACTCTCCGTGGATCAGGCGCGTCTGGTGCGTCAACCACAGTGACTCCAGCTATAACCCCACCCACCTTACCCATTTCTGCTCCACGTCTTCATCTTCCAACGCCAGCAAAATTTGACGGATCTCCAAGATTCTGCAGGGGATTTCTCAACCAGTGTGAGATTCAGTTTGAGCTACAACCTGGCAATTTTCCCAGTGACCGTACAAAAATTGCCTACATTATTTCTCTTCTCAGTGGCTCAGCCCTTGATTGGGCATCACCGTTATGGGAGAGGTCCGACACCCTGCTATCTTCCTACACTGCCTTCGTGTCAACATTCAGGCGCATCTTCGACGAGCCAGGCCGGGTAACCTCAGCTTCATCCGAGATTCTCCGTTTACGCCAGGGGTCACGTACTGTAGGACAATATCTGATACAGTTCCAGATCCTGGCATCCGAACTGGCATGGAACGACGAGGCCCTGTATGCTGCATTCTGGCATGGCTTATCTGAGCGTATTAAAGATGAGTTAGCTACCAGAGACTTACCTTCTAAGTTAGATGAGCTAATCTCACTCTGCACGAAAGTTGATTTACGTTTCAGAGAGAGAGCAACTGAGCGTGGAAGATCATCTGCTCCAAAATCTTCTGCTCCTCCTCCTCGTCAACTGTCACCATCTAAAGATGAGCCCATGCAACTTGGCCGTTCCCGTTTAACTCCTGCTGAGCGCCGAAGACGTCTCTCCGAGTTTCTCTGTCTCTATTGTGCAGCTCCGTCTCACACCATTAATGCCTGTCCCAAACGTCCGGGAAACTCCAAATCCTAGCTCGCCAAGGAGAGGGCAGGCTAGGAGTAATGATCTCCTCTCCATCTCCTCAAGATTGTAATCTCCCAGTCTCGCTTCAAGTTGCTCAACGTTATCGGAACGTCATTGCCCTCCTTGATTCCGGAGCAGCTGGGAACTTTATTACCGAAGCCTATGTTAAACGGTGGTCCCTACCCACCGAGAGACTTCCTTCGTCCATTTCTTTAACTGCCGTGGATGGCAGCAAAATTTTTGATGCAGTTATTTCTTTAAGGACTCTACCAGTTCGTCTGAGAGTGGGAGTTCTTCATTCCGAACTTATTTCTTTTTTAGTGATTCCAAGAGCCACACATCCTGTGGTCCTGGGCCTTCCATGGCTCCGTCTTCACAATCCTACAATTGATTGGACGACTACGCAAATCCTGGCATGGGGTTCCTCCTGTGCTGAGACATGTTTGTTTAAAGTATTGCCTGTCTGTTCTTCCTCCCCCAGGTCGTCTGATGTTCCACCTCCTCCATATCAAGATTTCACGGATGTGTTCAGTAAAGCTTCTGCTGATATCCTTCCTCCTCATAGAGAATGGGACTGTCCGATTGATCTCGTTCCAGGGAAGGTTCCACCTCGAGGCCGAACTTATCCGTTGTCTCTGCCTGAGACGCATTCTATGGAGGAATATATTAAAGAGAACCTAGCAAAGGGGTTCATTCGACCTTCTTCTTCTCCAGCCGGCGCAGGCTTCTTTTTTGTAAAAAAGAAAGATGGTGGTCTGCGGCCGTGCATCGACTACAGAGGTTTGAACGACATTACCATCAAGAACCGTTATCCTTTACCCCTGATTACTGAGCTCTTTGACAGAGTTAGCGGAGCTACCATCTTTACAAAGCTGGACTTGCGAGGTGCATACAATCTCATCCGGATCCGTGAGGGTGACGAGTGGAAGACCGCCTTTAACACCCGTGACGGACATTATGAGTACCTCGTCATGCCCTTCGGATTGAGCAATGCTCCAGCTGTCTTCCAGCATTTTGTCAATGAGATCTTCAGAGACATTCTATACCGTCATGTCGTGGTCTATCTAGACGATATCCTCATTTTTGCCAACGATTTAGAGGAACATCGTTTTTGGGTTAAAGAGGTTCTGTCCCGTCTCCGTGTCAATCATCTCTATTGCAAATTAGAAAAATGCGTCTTTGAAGTCAAGTCCATTCCGTTTCTAGGGTACATTGTGTCCGGTTCCGGACTAGAGATGGATCCTGAGAAACTACAAGCAATCCAAAATTGGCCGGTACCCTTAACCCTCAAAGGGGTCCAGAGGTTCTTAGGGTTCGCCAACTATTACCGAAAGTTTATACGAGACTTTTCCACCATTGTGGCGCCTATTACTGCTTTCACTAAGAAGGGTGCTAACCCGTCCAAGTGGTCTGAAGAAGCCATGCAAGCATTTCATCTTTTAAAACAAAGGTTCATCTCTGCGCCTGTTCTGAAACAGCCTGACATCGACTCTCCTTTCATCTTAGAGGTGGATGCCTCCTCCGTTGGAGTAGGAGCGGTGTTATCTCAGAGGGCTAAAGATGGCCATTTACACCCTTGCAGTTTCTTCTCCCGGAAGTTCTCCCCAGCTGAGCGCAACTATGCCATTGGCGACCAGGAGTTGCTAGCCATCAAGCTCGCTCTAGAAGAGTGGAGGTATCTGTTGGAGGGAGCTTCTCATTCAATCACCATACTTACAGACCACAAGAACCTTTTATACCTGAAGGGCGCACAATGTCTCAACCCTCGTCAGGCCAGATGGGCACTTTTCTTTTCCAGGTTCGACTTTAAACTCCAGTTCTGTCCGGACTCTCAGAATCGCAAGGCCGATGCCCTTTCCCGCTCATGGGAGCAAGAAAATGAGTCAGAGTCTTCAGACAAGCATCCTATTATAAATCCGTTGGCATTCTCCACGGTAGGGATGGACTCTACGCCCCCATCAGGGAAAAGTTTTGTGAAGCCGATGCTAAGGAAGAAGCTCATGCATTGGGCCCATGCTGGATAGCCGTCGGCTGGATGTGCTTCCATAGAAGTGCTGACATAAAAGTGTTATTATAAAAATAGCGTTATACCTGCGTCAAGTTATATCATCAGCTGTTGTCAATTGTGAACTTGTGAACCAACTCCTCATCACTCTTTGTGCTCAACAGGTATGATTCAAGGAACTACACATCCCAGCAAGTTGTACTGCATTTGCTGATTATGTCAAATGAATTTCATGATTGAATAGTCTAGAGATATAGTTGGCTGCCTTATTGGTATGATTCAAGGAACTACACATCCCAGCAAGTTGTACTGCATTTGCTGATTATGTCAAATGAATTTCATGATTGAATAGTCTAGAGATATAGTTGGCTGCCTTATTGGTATGATTCAAGGAACTACACATCCCAGCAAGTTGTACTGCATTTGCTGATTATGTCAAATGAATTTCATGATTGAATAGTCTAGAGATATAGTTGGCTGCCTTATTGGTATGATTCAAGGAACTACACATCCCAGCAAGTTGTACTGCATTTGCTGATTATGTCAAATGAATTTCATGATTGAATAGTCTAGAGATATAGTTGGCTGCCTTATTGGTATGATTCAAGGAACTACACATCCCAGCAAGTTGTACTGCATTTGCTGATTATGTCAAATGAATTTCATGATTGAATAGTCTAGAGATATAGTTGGCTGCCTTATTGGTATGATTCAAGGAACTACACATCCCAGCAAGTTGTACTGCATTTGCTGATTATGTCAAATGAATTTCATGATTGAATAGTCTAGAGATATAGTTGGCTGCCTTATTGGTATGATTCAAGGAACTACACATCCCAGCAAGTTGTACTGCATTTGCTGATTATGTCAAATGAATTTCATGATTGAATAGTCTAGAGATATAGTTGGCTGCCTTATTGGTATGTAATGTCTGTTTTTCTAAGCTAATTTATGGCCTTAGTTTAAAGGGGGATGGTCTTGGGTGGAGTTTGCAATCATTGCATTCACATGGATATTGTTCCTATGTGTAGTCTAGTATACGGCTGGATGTGCTTCCATAGAAGTGCTGACATAAAAGTGTTATTATAAAAATAGCGTTATACCTGCGTCAAGTTATATCATCAGCTGTTGTCAATTGTGAACTTGTGAACCAACTCCTCATCACTCTTTGTGCTCAACAGGTATGATTCAAGGAACTACACATCCCAGCAAGTTGTACTGCATTTGCTGATTATGTCAAATGAATTTCATGATTGAATAGTCTAGAGATATAGTTGGCTGCCTTATTGGTATGTAATGTCTGTTTTTCTAAGCTAATTTATGGCCTTAGTTTAAAG